>NC_082686.1:129397112-130006343 GCF_949987515.2 Delphinus delphis
TGCTTAGTGCACTTTATGATCGCAATGTTTATATTATATTTCTCATTTAATAAGAGACTTCATGCCATTAAATTTAGTGTTTAGAGGGGTGGGAACTGTCTTTATGGACAATATGTAGCATTTCATATAAGTTATACTGTTATGTCATATATACCTTGCAATATCAGACCTTGCATTCAATACACAACGCAATAAACTCTTTCCAGCCCTGTATTTTTCAGCGAACAATAAAAAGATTGTCACTTAAAAAAAAAAAAAGAGGACTTCCCTGGTGGTGCAGTGGTTGAGAATCTGCCTGCTAATGCAGGGGACACGGGTTCAAGCCCTGGTCTGGGAGGATCCCACATGCCGCGGAGCAACTAGGCCCGTGAGCCACAACTACTGAGCCTGCGCGTCTGGAGCCTGTGCTCCGCAACAAGAGAGGCCGCGATAGTGAGAGGCCCGCACACCGCGATGAAGCGTGGCCCCCGCTTGCCACAACTACAGAAAGCCCTCGCACAGAAACGAAGACCCAACACAGCAAAAATAAATAAATTAATTAACAAACTCCTACCCCCAACATCTTAAAAAGAAAAAGGATTATAGATCAGCTATGTCAACATGAATTAGTTGTTTGTTCCAGGAAACTTTGCCTGGGAAAGATAAAGCTACAAACCAATTAAAAAAGAAAAAAACTTGGGCTTCCCTAGTGGCGCAGTGGTTGAGAGTCCGCCTGCCGATTCAGGGGACATGGGTTCGAGCCCTGGTCCCCAGGAAGACCCCACATGCTGCAGAGCAACTAAGCCCGTGCACCTAGAGCCTGTGCTCTGCAGCAAGAGAAGCCACCGCAATGAGAAGCCCGTGCACTGCAATGAAAAGTAGCCCCCGCTCACCGCAACTAGAGAAAGCCCGCACACAGCAACAAAGACCCAACGCGGCCAAAAATAAATAAATAAATTTATCTTAAAAAAACAAAAGAAAAGCATTTGTTTAAAAATAAAAGAAAGCTAAAGTCTTTACAATGGGCCACAAGGATGACAAAGTCTATACAACACAGCCCCACCCCAGCCCTATTGCCTCAATGACTTCACCCCTACTGCCCTCCTACCAGCTCACTGTACCTCACCATTCCCATATCCTGCTCTTCTCAAACGTTCCAAGCATGAGCTTGCCTTACAATCTTTGCTCTTGCTATTTGCTCTGCCCAGACACCAGTATGGTTCACACCCTTGCCTTCTTCAGGTCTTTTTTTAAAATATCACCTTTTCAGTGAGGCCTCCCCTCATCATCCTACTAAACATTTCAGCCTCCATGACAGTAATCCCAAGTTTCCTCCTTAATACCTATCACTTTTTGATTTACAATATACAGTAATTTACTTACCTATTTTGGTATTGTCTGTCTCCTGCTACTAGAACATAAGCTCCTTGAAGGCAGGGATTTTTGTCTTGTTTTGTTCATTGCTGTATTCCCAGTTCCTAGAACAGCCAGTATGTAGTAAGCACTCAATTTTTATTGAACAAATTAATGGGCAAACCCCGTGCCTGTAGCCTGACCAGCTGGTCAGATGATGGTTCTAATCACTGATCTAGAAGTATGAGAGGTGGGGAAGAGAAGCTTATGAACTCAGTATGGGATCATTTGCCCAGTACCACAACTGTAATATTAAAAGTATGATACTTTTACATATGTCAATACTGTTAGCAAAATTTCAACTTTCTTAGAAAAACAGGGGCCAAACTCCTCTCTGAGAGAACCACCTACAGAATTACAGAGCTACACTCACTGATGGGGCATGTGCATTGGTTTCCTGCAAGTCAACCAATAACACAGTGAATCACTATACATCAAGAAGATGCCAGCAACTCTGCCAGTGTTCAACATGGCATAGGACATATAGTGATGTGGATACTCGGAATAAATATGTTTGGGGATTCTGTTTGAGGTCTTGTGTATCTAGACACAGGATTGGCAAATAATCGTCAGATAATGTTAAGGTAATTTACTCAACTTTTCATCTAACAAAGGTTAACATTTATTGCCCAAATTATAAATCAAATATCAAATAAGAGGTAGACTAATGGAGAATAAAATGGGTTAAATTGCAGAGAAAATGCTAGCAAGGTGCAGTTAACTTCTTGGTACCTAAATTTGTTTTCCTTTGTTTCCTTCACAATTTAGAAACCCTAATCAACTCTAAATAGTGTTTTTCAGCCCCGGCTGAGAACAAGTTTTCATAAATCTGTATTTCTCAAACTTTAGCATGCATCAGAATCACCTGGAAGACTTGTTATTGCTGGGCACCAAACCTGGAGTTTCTGATTCAGTAAGTCTTGGATGAACCCCAAAATTTGCATTTCTAACAAGTTTCCAGGTGATGTAAATGCTTCTAACAAGTTTCCAGGTGGGACCACACTTTGAGAGTCACTGTAAGTCAATAAGACTTTCCTGGACTGATTTGTGACCCATTTGACCATTTCAACTGGGCTCCTTGCTGACTCCGAGCTGAAATTTGTTGAGTTGAATATATGAATATAGAACCAACAAATGGTATAAAATTAATGCAAATTATTTTTTAAACCTTTTACTTAATTTGGTTTAATTTTGACATTTTTCATCATAAGTCTGTCAGTTTCTTTTTCTTCTCCTTTTTTGTAATTTTTGGTTAAAATGGAAGTGAGCATTTACATTTGTATGATGGGATAAATATTTTTCATTGCTGAGCTAAAAGCACAGTACCATGTGCTTTTAGTTTTCTCTCGTATACTAACTTTTTGTTTTCTCCTAAAGTTAGTAATTGCCTCATTTTTAATTTTGCTTAGTTTTCTGTGACCTATCACTAATGTGCTTCTTGATATTTTCTAAATGATCAGACACATTGGATGATCACATAATACATTTTTTTTTCTTAGATACCCCACTCCAACTTCCTGCTCTAATCTGACAAGTAGTTTTCTAGGTTGGCTGCATAATTGTTATCCTAGAATATGCGTTGTCATTTTCCTGTGTTGGATCCACTACTTCCTAATCCCATGTCTTCCTATTTCTTGATTTACTTTCTTACTTTGTTGAAGCATTTACTCCAGTTGCATCATAAGAAAGAAAACAGGGTGAAATAAATTTTGTGAGCTGACACATGCCTGAAAAATTGCATGTTCTTGACTAGATGGGTACAGTATTTTGACTAAAATTTATTTTCATTTCAATTTTTGAAGATTTTGCTCTATTTATTTTTCTAACTCCATTGTTGCTAGTGCAAATTCAGATGCTATTCCAATTTTCTTTTTCCTTTCTATGTGACTTTTGACTTTTCTCAAACTCTTAGGATCTTCCCTTTCACCAGGTGTTCTGAACTTTCACATTAATGTGCCTTATTGGAGTTTTTCTCATGGGCTGGGCACTGAGTGGGATATTTCAGTTGAGGAACTCACACATTTCAACTTTGAGAAATTTTTTTATATGGTTTATTTGATAACTTCCTATATGTGTCTGCGGAACTCCTATTAAGTAGATCTTGAGGGTCTTTTATTACCCTTTAAATCCCTTATTGATTCTTTCCAATTTTCCATCTCTTTGTCTTTTTTTTAAAGCTTTATAGGTGTTTTTGCAACTTTATCTTCAAAGCCTTCTGTTGAATTTTTATTTTAATTAAATTTTATTTTATTTTGTATGCAAGTTTATTTCAATTTAATTATTTGAATTAAATATTTATTATATATTTAATTTCAGGGAGCTCTTCCTTTTCTCTTTCAGAGCATCCTCTTATATCTTGAGATCATTAACTACAGCTTCTTGGATGTTCTTTGCTGCTTCATGTATTATTTCTTTTTCATCCAACTTCTTTTTATTTTCATAGTTTGATTCCTCTCTTTCATTTTGAAGCTATTTCTCTACATCAGCAGATCTCAAACATTAACCTACATCAGAATCATCTGAAAGGCTTATTAAAACACAAGAGTACAGGGCCTCATCCCCAGAACATTTGATTCAGTAGGGCTAGGATGGGGCCAGAGAATTTGCATTTCTGACAAATCCCCAGGTGCTGCTGATGCTACTTGTGCAGGGACCACACTTTGAGAACTACTGTTTGAGGTGATATAGGGTTGTAAACCTCACAGAGTAAAAATTACTGATGTGTGTACAGATTAAGGACCTGCTTCTGGGTTCTCTGCTTAGATCCTTCATCAGCAGAACCCCTGACACTGTGGTTTTAACAAAACCCCAGAATTCAGTGCTTTGTGAATTGGGCTCAGAATGGACTCAGTTTGGATGATAGTGATTTAAAATTTTTCAATATATTTTATGCAAATAAAATCTGTAACATACAAAAATATGACACCCTTATAATTCCAAATTTTGTGCTTATAAAATAAACAGTTTTCATAGAAAAGAGCAGAGAATACATTACCAAGAAGTTTCCAGAAAGAGTTCCAGATTTAGGATATCACTCTGACTTTAACTACTATAATATAAAAGAAGGAACAAATTGTATAATGCATCCTGATTATTCTTTATTAGCTATTGAAATCTTCCTGGTGATGAGTGGAAGTTTGAAAACTGAGTTGCAGCCTCCTGAATGATAATGACAGAACAATCTGGAAATTATGTACTACCCACAGAAAAAAAAGGGCTCTAAGTGTGTACTTTAAGAGTACCTATCTCATAAAAGATATTATCATTTATAGTTTTCTCTTTTCATTGGCTCTACTTCTCTTGAAAATCCTAAACTCTGCAATGTTCAAAAATAAGACAAACAGCTCTGTCTAGTGGCAGATTTGATCATTGCAGCCAAAGTCAAAAATAGTATTCAATTCAGACCCTTTTTAAAAATTTGTCTACAACTTGGCAAGCAACATTGACAGGAGGTGGCTATTTTATCCCAACTCAGGAGACACAATGGATAAATACTTAAAGCCATCAGTCATGACATTTCCATTTGGGACTTTTTCAGCAGTTTAAGAGAGACAGGTGCAAAACCCAGCTCAGTTATTTAACTTAAAAGGAAAATGTTTTTATTTGTAAAATTGTGCTTTTCAGATAACTTTGTTCAAAACATAAGTATACACCTTAGCCTGTTCTTATCTTCACTCTGCTTTCTTTTATTCCTTCTCCCCTTTCCTGCCTTTAAGAGGAATCTGGAATTGAACTGTAAGTCAGAATCTTGTCTTTCCTCATATGGCAGAGATGAGCTGCCCCGCAGGACCTGGGGTGTCCTGCCTTTGACAGCTGTTTCCACAGAGCACTGTAGAATGTGAATAGGATACCATGTGGAAAAAATGAAGAATAGCAGCTATTTGCTCCTGATTCTACCATAAAGCATTCAGAAAACAGTCGTCCTTTTCTTGCAAGCACTGGTACATTGAGACGGAACCTTACTATTTTCCATACATTTCCACTTCCAAAAATAATGTGAGGTATCTTAGAATAAATTTAAAAGGATAAGTAAAATCAAGTTTTTTTTTTAAAAAGGAGATGGGGAATCCAACAGTGGATGAACACTGGGCCCATGGTATGTCTGGGCATAGGATAGAGGTGAAATTTGCTGAATTGAATTAAAATTTATTGGACATGGAGGATGAGAATTTGGTTGATTTTTAATACATAACAGTTACAAGATATTAAGCATATGGCTGTACCCCCAAAGTGAAATGATCAAACGTTAAAATAACACGTGTTTGCTAAAGATAATCTTCAAGAGTGTAATTAATATTGAAGAAATCAGGGGGGTGGAGTCAAGATGGCAGACTAGGAGGACGTGGAATTCGCATCTCCGCACAAATAGGGCACCTACCAGGCACCAGTGGGGGATCACAGACATCTAAGGGGACAGGAAGAACCCCCAGTGACTGGGTAGGATGGGGGGTGTGGTAGGAGTGAAGGGGGAGGAGAAGTAGAGGCGGGACAGGACTGGCGCCCCTGAGGGGCGGCTGGGGGAGGGGAAGGGATCCCATGCCCGAAGGGGGAAACTGGGGAACCATCGGGAGGGCAGAGGATCAAAAGGGAGTGTGGCCAGGTTTCCCCTGCCCACATGGGCCCCCAGGAACCTGCTGAGATCCCGGACCTGATCCTCTGCCCACCTAAGCCCCCTCCAGCCGTGTGGGTCCTGAGGGAGGGAAGGGGGAGCAAAAATAAAGGCCGCACCTCTGAGACCAGCACCCCTGGGGGGTGGCTGGGAGAGGGGAGAAGTTCCTATACCCAGCAGGACTGACCCACGGTTAGGGGTCCAGCAGTGATGGGGGAGACTCTGGTGGAGACCGTGGAGGGGGGGTGTGAAGGAACGGAAGGGAATGGGGCCAGTGCTTTCCCTGCCCACTTAGGTACCACAGAACCTGTTGGGCTCCTGGGCCTAATCCTCTTCCCTCGGAGCCTCCCTCCTGCCGCGCAGAACCCAAGCCCCGCCCCTACACCCCCCACCCAGGGCCCTACCTCTATACTCGGAGACCCCCTCTGAAATCCCCTCCAACCGCACTGGGCCTAAACCCCACCCACACACCCTCACCCAGGGCCCTACCTCCAAACTTCAGAGCTCCACCTTCCGGGAGGCCCCCCTTTGGACGTGCTGCATCTCCTCTTCTGCACAAGTCCTAAACAGAGGCCCCGCCCCACGCTTGAATGTCACCCCTCCTAGCCCTGCCCCCAAGGCCTTTTCTGGATGTGTGGGACCTGAGGCTAGGCCCCACCCCATGCTCAAACATCACCCCCAACCAACCTAGGTCTCACCCAACCCTAAACCCCGCCCTTGCCTAATTTCCACCCCAGCCTAAACTCCACCCCCCATAGCCAAGTCTCCGTTTTGGGGTTTTTTTTTCCTCTTTTAGATTGGGGTTCTTTTTTTTTTTTTAACATCTTTATTGGAGTATAATTGCTTTACAATGGTGTGTTAGTTTCTGCTTTATAACAAAGTGAATCAGCCATACATATACATATGTTCCCATATCTCTTCCCTCTTGCGTCTCCCTCCCTCCCACCCCCCCTATCCCACCCCTCTAGGTGGTCACAAAGCACCGAGCTGATCTCCCTGTGCTATGTGGCTGCTTCCCACTAGCTATCTATTTTACGTTTGGTAGTGTATATATGTCCATGCCACTCTTTCACTTTGTCACAGCTTACCCTTCCCCCTCCCCATATCCTCAAGTTAATTCTCTAGTAGGTCTGTGTCTTTATTCCCATCTTACCCCTAGGTTCTTCATGACCTTTTTTTTTTTTTCTTAGATTCCATATATATATGTTAGCATACAGTATTTGTCATTCTCTTTCTGACTTACTTCACTCTGTATGACAGACTCTAGGTCCATCCACCTCACTACAGATATCTCAATTTCGTTACTTTTTATGGCTAATATTCCATTGTATATATGTGCCACATTTTCTTTATCCATTCATCCGATGATGGACAGTTAGGTTGCTTCCATGTCCTGGCTACTGTAAATTGAGCTGCAATGAACATTTTGGTACATGACTCTTTTTGAATTATGGCTTTCTCAGGGTATATGCCCAGTAGTGGGATTGCTGGGTCATATTCTAGTTCTATTTTTAGTTTTTCAAGGAAACTCCATACTGTTTTCCATAGTGGCTGTACCAATTGACATTCCCGCCAACAGTACAAGAGGGTTCCCTTTTCTCCACACGGTCTCCAGCATTTATTGTTTCTAGATTTTTTGATGATGGCCATTCTGACCAGTGTGAGGTGATATCTCACTGTAGTTTTGATTTGCATTTCTCTAATGATTAATGATGTTGAGCATTCTTTCATGTGTTTGTTGGCAATCTGTATATCTTCTTTGGAGAAACGTCTATTTAGGTCTTCTGCCCACTTTTGGATTGGTTTGTTTGTTTTTTTGTTATTGAGCTGCATGAGCTGCTTGTAAATCTTGGAGATTAATCCCTTGTCAGTTGCTTCATTTGCAAATGTTTTCTCCCATTCTGAGGGTTGTCTTTTCGTCTTGTTTATGGTTTCCTTTGCTGTGCAAAAGCTTTTAATTTTCATTAGGTCCCATTTGTTTATTTTTGTTTTTATTTCCATTTCTCTAGGAGGTGGGTCAAAAAGGATCTTGCTGTGATTTATGTCATAGAGTGTTCTGCCTATGTTTTCCTCTAAGAGTTTGATAGTGTCTGGCCTTACATTTAGGTCTTTAATCCATTTTGCGTTTATTTTTGTGTATGGTGTTAGGGAGTGTCCTAATTTTATACTTTTACATGTAGCTGTCCAGTTTTCCCAGCACCACTTATTGAAGAGGCTGTCTTTTCACCACTGTGTATTCTTGCCTCCTTTATCAAAGATAAGGTGACCATATGTGTGTGGGATTATCTCTGGGCTTTCTACTGTTCCATTGATCTATCTTTCTGTTTTTGTGCCAGTACCATACTGTCTTGATTACTGTAGCTTTGTAGTATAATTTGAAGTCAGGGAGCCTGATTCCTCCAGCTCCATTTTTCGTTCTCAAGATTGCTTTGGCTATTCGTGGTCTTTTGTGTTTCCATACAAATTGTGAAATTTTTTGATCTAGTTCTGTGAAATATGCCAATGGTAGTTTGATAGGGATTGCATTGAATCTGTAGGTTGCTTTGGGTAGTAGAGTCATTTTCACAATGTTGATTTTTCCAATCCAAGAACATGGTGTATCTCTCCATCTATTTGTGTCATTTTTAATTTCTATCATCAGTGTCTTATAGTTTTCTGCATACAGGTCTTTTGTCTCCTTAGGTAGGTTTATTCCTAGATATTTTATTCTTTTTGTTGCAATGGTAAATGTTTCAGATTTTTCATCATTAGTGTATAGGAATGCCAGAGATTTCTGTGCATTAATTTTGTATCCTGCTACTTTACCAAATTCATTGATTAGCTCTAGTAGTTTTCTGGTAGCATCTTTAGGATTCTCTATGTATAGTATCATGTCATCTGCAAAGAGTGACAGCTTTACTTCTTCTTTTCTGATTTGGATTCCTTTTATTTATTTTTCTTTCTGATTGCTGTGGCTAAAACTTCCAAAACTATGTTGAATAAGAGTGGTGAGAGTGGGCAACCTTGTCTTGTTCCTGATCTTAGTGGAAATGCTTTCAGTTTTTCACCATTGAGGACGATGTTGGCTGTGGGTTTGTCATATATGGCCTTTATTACGTTGAGGAAAGTTTCCTCTATGCCTACTTTCTGGAGGGTTTTTATCATAAATGGGAGTTGAATTTTGTCGAAAGCTTTCTCTGCATCTATTGAGATGATCATATGGGTTTTCTCCTTCCGTTTGTTAATATGCTGTATCACGTTGATTGATTTGTGTATATTGAAGTATCCTTGCATTCCTGGAATAAACCCCATTTGATCATGGTGTATGATCCTTTTAATGTGCTGTTGGATTCTGTTTGCTAGTATTTGGTTGAGGATTTTTGTTGATTCATTTATATTTTCTCTAATAAACCTTTTACTTTATTCTTTATATTTTGTTATTGTTCTGCTCATTTGGCATGTTCCCCCTTTTTTTTTTCTTTTTTCTGTTGTGGTTTTATTTTACCTTGTTGCAGTTCTTCCAATTACATTTTTATTTTTCCTAATATATTTTTTAATCTTTCTAAATTTGTTTTCTATTCTTTGTTATTGTACTGCTTTTTTTTTTTTCCCATGCCACACAGCTTGCAGGATCTCAGTTCCCAGGCCTGAGGTCAGGCCTGAGCTCCTGTGGTGGGAGCTTAGAGTCCAAACCACTGGGCTAACAGAGAACCTCAGACCCTGGGAATATTAATCAGAGTGAGGGCTCCCGGAGGTCCTCATCTCAGCACCAAGACCCAGCTCTATCCAACTGCATGCAAACTCCAGTGCTGGACGCCTCAGGTCAAACAACCAGTAAGACAGGAATACAGCCCCACCCATCAAAAAAAGAAAAAAAAAAAACATGAAATGACAGAAACATATGTTACAGACGAAGGAGCAAGGTAAAAACCTACAAGACCAAACAAATAAAGATGAAATGGGCAACCTACCTGAAAAAGAATAAAGAGTAATAGTATAGATGATCCAAAATCTCAGAAACAGAGTGGAGAAAATACAAGAAACATTCAACAAGGATCTAGAAGAACTAGATGGCAAACAAACAGTGATGAACAGCACAATAACTGAAATTAAACATACTCTAGAAGGAATCAATAGCATAATAACTGAAGCAGAAGAACAGATAAATGAACTGGAAGATAAAATAGTGGAAATAACTACTGCAGAAGAATAAAAAAAAAAAGAATGAAAAGAATTGAGGACAGTCTCAGAGACCTCTGGGATAACATTAAATTCACCAACATTTGAATTATAGGAGTCCCAGAAGAAGAAGAGAAAAAGAAAGGGTCTGAGAAAATATTGGAAGAGATTATAGTCAAAAACTGCCCTAACATGGGAAAGGAAATAGTCAATCAAGTCTAGGAAGCAGAGAGAGTGCCATACAGGATAAACCCAAAGAGAAACATGCCAACACACATATTAATCAAACTATCAAAAATTAAATACAAAGAAAAAATATTAAAAGCAACAAGCTAAAAGCAACAAATAACATACAAGGGAATCCCCATAAGGTTAACACCTGATATTTCAGCAGAAACTCTGCAAGCCAGAAGGGAGTGGCAGGACATATTTAAAGTGATGAAAGGGAAAAAGCTACAACCAAGATTACTCTACACAGCAAGGATCGGATTCAGATTTGATGGAGAAATCAAAAGCTTTTCAGACAAGCAAAAGCTAAGAGAATTCAGCACCACCAAAACAGCTTTACAACAAATGCTAAAGGAACTTCTCTAAGCAGGAAACACAAGAGAAGAAAAGGACCCACAAAAGCAAACCCAAAATAATTAAGAAAATGGTAATAGGAACATACATATCAATAACCACCTTGAATGTAAATGGATTAAATGCTCCAACCAAAAGACACAGACTTGCTGAATGGACACAAAAACAAGACCCATATATATGCTGTCTACAGGAGACCCACTTCAGACCTAGGGACACATACAGACTGAAGGTGAGGAGATGGAAAAAGATATTCCATGCAAATGGCAATCAAAAGAAAGCTGGAGTAGCAATTCTCATATTAGACAAAATAGACTTTAAAAAACAGACTATTAGAAGAGACAAAGAAGGACACTACATAATGATCAAGGGATTGATCCAAGAAGAAAACATAATAATTATAAATATTTATGCACCCAACATAGGAGCACCTCAATACATAAGGCATATGCTAGCAGCCATAAAGGGAGAAATCAACAATAACACAGTAATAGTGGGGGTCTTTAACACCCCACTTACACCAATAGACAGATCTTACAGACAGAAGATAAATAAGGAAACACAAGCTTTAAATGACACAAAAACCGGATAGACTTAATTGATATTTTTAGGACATTCCACCTGAAAGTCAAAGAATACACTTTCTTCTCAAGTACACACAGAACGTTCTCTAGAATAGATCACATTTTGGGTCACAAATCAAACCTTGGAAAGTTTAAGAAAGCTGAAATCGTATCAGGCATCTTTTTCTGACCACAATGCTATGAGATTAGAAATCAATTACAGGAAAAAAACAGTAAAAACACAAATAAATGGAGGCTAAACAGTGTGCTGCTAAATAACCAAGAGATCACTGAAAAAATCAAAGAGGAAATCAAAAAATACCTAGAAACAAATGACAATGAAAACATGATGATCCAAAACCTATGAGATGCAGCAAAAGCAGTTCTAAGAGGGAAGTTGATAGCAATTCAAGCTCACCTAAAGAAACAAGAAAATCTCAAATAACCAATCTAACCTTATAACTAAAGCAACTAGAAAAAGAAGAACAAAGAAAACCCAAAATTAGTAGAAGGAAGGAAATCATAAAGGTCAGAGCAGAAATAAATGAAATAAAAACAAAGAATAACAAAGATCAATAAAACTAAAAGCTGCTTCTTTGAGAAGTTAAACAAAACTGATAAACCTTTAGCCAGAAAGGTTTCATCAAGAAAAGAAGGGAGAGGACACAAATCAATAAAATTAAAAATGAAAAAGGAGAGAGGGCTTCCCTGGTGGCGCAGTGGTTGGGAGTCCGCCTGCCAATGCAGGGGACGCGGGTTCGTGCCCCAGTCTGGGGGAATCCCACATCCCGTGGAGTGGCTGGGCCTGTGGGCCATCACCACTGGGCCTGCATGTCCAGAGCCTGTGCTTCGCAGCGGGAGAGGCCGCAACGGTGAGAGGCCCACATACCGCAAAGAAACAAAAACTAAACTAAAACTATAAAAGGAGAGATTACAACTGACACTGCAGAAGTACAAAAGATCATAAGAGACTACTACAGGCAACTATATGCCAATAAAATGGACAGCCTGAAAGAAATGGACAAATTCTTGGAAAAGTACAACCTTCCAAGTTTGAACCAGGAAGAATTAGAATATATAAACAGACCAATCACAAGTAATGAAATTGAAACTATATTTAAAAATTTTCCGACAAACAAAAGTCCAAGACCAGATGCCTTCACAGGCGAATTCTATCAAACATTTAGAGAAGAGTTAACACCTATCCTTCTCAAACTCTTCCAAAAATTTGCAGAGGGAGGAACACTCCCAAACTCGTTCTACGAGGCCACCATCACTCTGATACCAAAACCAGCCAAAGATATCACAAAGAAAGAAAATTATAGACCAATATCACTGATGAACATAGACGCAAAAATCCTCAACAAAATACTAGCAGACGGAATCCAACAACACATTAAAAGGATCATACACCAGGAACAAGTGGGATTTATCCCAGGGATGCAAAGATTCTCAATATACGGAAAACAATCAATGTGATACACCATAACAAATTAAAGAATAAAAACCATATGATCATCTCAATAGATGCAGAAAAAGCTTTCAACAAAAGTCAACACCCATTTATGATCAAAACGCTCCAGAAAATGGGCATAGAGGGAACCTACCTGAACATAATAAAGGCCATATACAGCAAACATCATTTTCTATGGTGAAAAACTGAAAGCATTTCCTCTAAGATCAGGAACAAGACAAGGATATCCACTCTCACCACTGTTATTCAACATAGTATTGGAAGTCCTAGCCACGGCAATCAGAGAAGTAAAAGAAATAAAAGGAATACAAATTGGAAAAGAAGAAGTAAAATTGTCACTGTTTGCCGATGACATCATACTATACATAGAAAATCCTAAAGATGCCACCAGAAAAGTACTAGAACTAATCAACGAATTTGGTAAGGTTGCAGGATACAAAATTAATGCACAAAAGTCTCTTGCATTCCTATACACTAACAACAAAAGATCAGAAAGAGAAATTAAGGAAACAATCCCATTAACCATCACAACAAAATGAATAAAATGCCTAGGAATAAATCTACCCAAGGAGGCAAAAGACTTGTACTCAGAAAACTATAAAACACTGATGAAAGAAATCAAAGATAACATAAATAGATGGAGAGATATACCATGCTCCTGGATTGGAAGAATCAATATTGTGAAAATGACCATACTACCCAAAGCAATCTACAGGTTCTGTGCAATCCCTATCAAATTACCAATGGCATTTTTCACAGAACTAGAACAAGAGATTTTACAATTTGTATGGAAACACAAAAGACCCCGAATAGCCAAAGCAATCTTGAGAAAGAAAAATGGAGCTGGAGGAATCAGGCTCCCTGACTTCAGATTATATACAAAGCTACAGTAATCAAGACAATACGGTACTGGCACAAAAAGAGAAATATAGATCAAAGAAACAAAATAGAAAGCCATGTACATATGGTCACCTTATCTTTGATAAAGGAGGCAAGAATATACAATAAAGAAAAGACAGGCTCTTCAATAAGTGGTGCTGGGAAAAATGGACAGCTACATGTAAAAGAATGAAATTAGAACACACCGTAACACCATACACAAAAATAAACTCAAAATGGATTAAAGACCTAAATGTAAGGCCAGACACTATAAATCTCTTAGAGGAAAACATAGGCAGAACATTCTATGACATAAATCACAGCAAAATCCTTTTTGACCCACCTCCTGGAGTAAGGGAAATAAAAACAAAAATAAACAAATGAGACCTAATGAAACTTAAAAGCTTTTTTACACAGCAAGGGAACCCATAAACAAGATGAAAAGACAACCCTCAGAATGGGAGAAAATATTTGCAAACAAATCAATGGACAAAGGATTAATCTCCAAAATATACGAGCAGCTCATGCAGCTCAATATCACAAAAACAAACAACCCAGTCCAAAAATGGGCAGAAGACCTAAAGAGACATTTCTCCAAAGAAGACATACAGATGGCCAACAAATGCTCAACAACACTAATCAGTAGAGAAATGCAAATCAAAACTACAATGAGGTATCATGTCACACCAGTCAGAATGGCCATCATCAAAAAATCTACAAACAGTAAATGCTGCAGAGGGTGTGGAGAAAAGGGAACCCTCTTGCACTGTTGATGGGAATGTAAATTGATGCAGCCACTATAGAGAACAATATGGAGTTTCCTTAAAAAACTACAAATAGAACTACCATGTGACCCAGCAATCCCACTACTGGGCATATACCCTGAGAAAACCATAATTCAAAAAGAGACGTGTACCACAATGTTCATTGCAACACTATTTACAATAGCCAGGACATGGAAGCAACCTAAATGTCCATCAACAGATGATTGGATAAAAAATATGTGGCTCATTTATACAATGGAATATTACTCAGCCATAAAAAGGAACAAAACTGAGTTATTTGTAGTGAGGTGGATGGACCTAGAGTCTGTCATACAGAGTGAAGTACGTCAGAAAGAGAAAAACAAATACCATATGCTAATGCATTTATATGGAATTTTAAAAAGCGGTACTGATGAACCTAGTGGCAGGGAGGAATAAAGATGCAGACGTAGAGAACAGACTTGATGGCGTGGGTGTGGTGAAGCAGAAGCTGGGTTGAAGTGAGAGAGTAGCATTGATGAATATACACTACCAAATTTAAAATTGATGGCTAGTGGGAAGCTGCTGCATAGCACAGGGAGATCAGCTTCGTGCTTTGTGATGACCTAGAGGGATGGGATAGGGAGGGTGAGAGGGAGACTCAAGCGGGAGGGGATATGGAGATGTATGTATACATATAGCTGATTCACTTTTTTGTACAGCAGAACCTAACACAACATTGTAAAGTATTTATACTCCAGTAAAGATGTGAAAAAAAAATATTGAAGAAATCAATTAGAAATTTACAGTTTAATATATACCCAAGAAACATTCCAGTGTTAAAACAATATTTACTTTCTGAAGATAAGTGTAGCAATATGCTTTTTGTTAAAAAATTATAGTACCCCACAATATAAAAAAGGTAAAAGAAAACCATAATACAAGATTTACAGATGAGCACTATTAATATTTAGTGTAAATCTTTTAAGGTATCGTTCCTATGCTAAAAGTAGTTAATTACATTCTGAGGAGAGAAATTATTCTTTTGTATGTATTAATATTGTGCATATGGTTGAAGACTTATCGTGAACATAAAAAAGAAAAAGTTGATCCAACAGGAAAAGTAAGTGAACCTATTTTTTTAAGTGCGATTTAAAAGATTATTTTTGAAATATATCAAAAAGATGAATTTGTGGAGTCAGCATTGTGAAGTCAAAAAGGTAGATTTAGAAACCCCCAAAATGGCAATGATGCACATGCTGTCAATTTTGACATTATATTGAGGCTGGAAGAAGAAATATGTTGTCAAAATTTCCCTCAATGGCAACATTCTAAATTTTTAAGCTATGAAATTATCACAATATTGTGTAAGCAACAAACCATGAAGTCTAAGAATCCTGAGCATGATTTAGTGTTATAATCAAATAAAACCCACCACAAGGCTAATGTGACACATATTTAATGATACACATAATCACTGTAGTATTACACAGCAATTTGGCATAAATGGCAAATGATTACATAAATGACTGAAATTAGCATGACTTTCACATAGTCAAATTAAGCATTTCTGGGGTCAGCTGGGGAGAGGGATAACAGAATAGAGTAAAAAGCTGCTTCAGTAACTTGCCAAAGAAAACCTGGCTGCTGGGGGTTGAAGGGAAGAAAAAGAAAAAAGGTGGGGAGTCCAACAAAGGAACCAAGGAAGTACTGTTTGTGGCTCCCTGCTACTTTCTCTTGTCTGGTCTCATCTGGGGGTTTCTAGAAGATTCAAGACAATTTGATCTTTCCTGCAGATAAATGGTAGGACTCTCCAAGCTCCAGACTTTTGGACTTACAGAGAAATCTTCAAAGCCAATATCTACAATTACTGCTACTGTCACTCCCATCATCACCACTAAGCAGAGCCCCTATACACTGTCTGAAGTATCAGCCATTTTTCCAATTAACAAAAAACAGCCCAGGGATGGTTAACAGGTGCACTGCTGGGTGTTCTTGCTTGGACACAGCAAGAGCACTGGATGTTTGGGTTTCTGGGAAGGGGCTTACAAGGTGAGAGATAAAGGCAGCACTGAAATGAGAGTAAGAATGAAAAGACAGAATTTCACCTCCTTCAAAAATTTTCCCAAAGCCAACTCTGCCTATTAAGGCATCAGAAAGTAATAAAAAGATCATAAAATCTTAAGTAAGACTTTAAAAAGTTCAATTCGCAATTGCACAACAGCTGTATGAGCTTGGATAAGTTACTTAACCTCTCTGAGTTTTAGTTTCTTTATCTTAAAACAATGAATAAATAAGAGGAGTATACCTATCTAATTCACAGAAATGTTCAGAGGATTAAACTGGTTAGCATTCATCATGCTTCTCACATGCTTCCACCAAAGCAACTGTCTTAGCTCAGGCTGCTATAATAGAATACCATTGACGAGGTGTCTTAAACAAAAAATATTTATTTATCATGGTTCTTGAGACTGGGAAGTCCAAGATCAGGGTGCCAGCAGATTCAGTGCCTAGTGAGAGCCCTCTTCCTTGTTTGCAGAAGGCTGTTTTCTCACTTTGCCTTTGAAAGGGAGAAAGCAAGTGTCTCTTCCTAGAAGGGCACTAATACCATTCATGAGGACTCCACCCCATGACCTAATTACCTCCCTAAGGTTTCATCTCGAAACACCATCACATTGAGAATGAGGCTTCAGCATATGAATTTTGAGGGGACACCAACATTCAGTCCATAGAATCCAATAGCAGTTGAGAGTATGTTCATGCCTGTGGAGGTCCTGGGAGCAGAGACAGTCTCGAGGGACCCAACCCAGGTGCAGCATTTATTTCAAGTTTCATACTTTAACTTCACTGTTTATGCACACTTTATATTCTACTCTTTGTGCATGTGGTTTAATATAAAAATGAACATTGTAAATATTTACATCAAGTAAAATTGATACTATCATGCTTACCTTCTGGTTTAGTGTAGCCCTGGCCCACACTCCAGTTTGAGACAGCCACATGTATGTAAAAACACAAATAGAGTGCATCTAGTGCTCACCAAATGCAAAGTACGTATTCTTTTTCCTTTCCCCTCCCCTCCCTTATTGTCTCAGAAGCCAGGAGCAGCTATCTTCTCACCTTTTGACAGGTTTCTCTCTCCCTCTTCCTGCCAAAAATGCACAGATGAGAGTAGAACATGAACCAGCTACTGAGTAGTTCTCAATGAAGAGTGATTTTGACCTCCAGGGGACATTTGGCAAAGTCTGGAGGTATTTTTTGGTTGTTGCAAATGGACACGGGATATGGAATAATGGCATCTGATGATGGAGGCCAGGGGTGCTGCTAAATACCCTACAATGCACAGGACAGCCCCCACACCAAAGAATTATTCAGCTTAAAATATCCATGGTGCTGAGGCTGAGAAACTCTGAGTTCCAGGTAACTGGCCCCATTATGAGCTTCACCAGCAGAGACCCAGGCTACCTGATCTAATGTAGGAATGTTCTATGCTTTGCCAGGCTGTAGTCACTCCCATACTTCAGGGGACCTAAATTTAAAACTGAGCTGCTGAAAACTGGTTCAGGATCTTTACTCGATTCTGCTTTTGCTCAGAATTTCATGTATCCAAGAAATTAAAATAAAACTCTGCCAAATAGTCAGAGGTGTAATTTTCTTCTTCCTGTATGTCATATTCCCCTGCAGAGTACTGAAACACCTATAAGCTATCCATTTATCTACTAAGGGTGCTTGGTATTCTAACTTCGTAAGATTTCTACAAAAAGTGTGAAAGATCAAAAGAGTTTGATGCCAATTCTTGATTCAGGAAGACACACACGCCCATAGGCTTGTCAGGGAATTTAAATAATGCTCTTCACCCTCAAACACGAAGTGGAATGTGACATTTCACAATATGGTTGTTGAGGAATAAACTTGCAAGTGTATCTGCCCTTCCCACTCCCCTGTTTTCTCAGCTTGTCATTCTCAATCAGTTCACTGACATAATGCCCATGGTGTGTGGTGTTCAGAAGCCCCAGCATCAACCAGGCCTGAGCTGAGAAGTGTTTCAGAAAAGACAATATCCTCAAGAGGGGAAGAGAGGTGAGAACTAATAAGTGAGACAAGTCTTAATGGAAATTAATCAAATAGGTATTTGCCTGATGAAAATGACAGAACGTATATTCAGTTATATAAATTGTCTTTTTTGGGGTTTTTTTTTTGCGGTACGCACACCTCTCACTGTTGTGGCCTCACAGTCCCAGTGGCCATGGCTCACGGGCCCAGCCGCTCTGCGGCATATGGGATCCTCCCGGACCGGGGCACGAACCCATGTCCCCTGCATCGGCAGGGGGACTCTCAACCACTGCGCCACCAGGGAAGCCCTATAAATTGTCTTTATACTATACTGAAGTGTGCTACAGCCCAAGCTCCATATGTATCTGAGTGCAGACAATTTCCTTTTTTCAAAGATTGTTCTACTTGTCAATGTTTGCCACCTTTTCGTCTCTGGTGACAGCAAACACTCGACCAATGGTCATCAGGTGGAAACCAAGAAAGAAAGCCTTTGGAACCCAATGTAAGCTAAAGGTGACCAGAAAACTTGAATCAACAAATGAAATATCAAATAAGAGATAGACTAATGGAGAATAAAATGGGTTAAATTGCAGAGAAAATACTAGCAAGGTGCAGTTAAGTTCTTGGTACCTAAATTTGTTTTCCTTTGTTTCCTTCACAATTTAGAAAGCTTAATCCACTCTAAATAGTGTTTTGCAGCCCCAGCTGAGAACAAGTTTTCATAAATCTGTACTTCACAAACTTTAGCATGCATCAGAATCACCTGGAACACTTGTTATTGCTGGGCAGCAAACTCAAAGTTTCTGATTCAGTAGGTCTTGGATAGGCCCCCAGAATTTGCATTTTTAACACATTTCCAGGTAATGTAAATGCTTCTGGTCCATAGAAGAGCTTTGCTCTAATAGGAACTATTTTTTCTATCTCAGGGATAAGGACTCCTGGTTTAACATTACAGCGTTCGTAAACAACAAGTACCCTTAGACCTGGGCAAGAGGGCAGCTGTCCTGATCTCCACACTCTAGAGGCATCCAGAGACCCTGCTCTGGTCATCCCCGCTCTGAGGGATGAGGAAGGCAACAGAGCCAGGACTGCCCGCCTGCCCACAGGCCATGCACTGGATGTTCATTACCTGGAATTCCTTGCTGAACAGCCCAAATACACTTCTAAGGACTATGTTACCCTTTTCCCAAGTCTTCTTTCTTTCCAAGAAGCACCTAGGCCTGAGGAGTGAGCAAAAGGCAGTTATTTTACATGGTGTTTTCAGATGGTGACAGGAATTGGAATTTGGAGATACAACCAAGGGTTTCCACCCTTAGCCAGCCAGGCCCTCATGGTGCAGGACAGAGCAAAGGATGGAAGGGAAGCGTGGATGGCGGGGTGAGAAAGATACAGACCAAGGCCCTGGGCCATGGGTCAGCTCTCCAAATACTGCCATATTCTGGTTAACTCCAAGAAGTCCAAGAATCCTAAATATGAACCTGGTCTTTGGTGTCTTTATGGAGTTATTTTGTCAAGGTGGGCAGATAGTACATTTCATTTAACAGTTTGGTAGTTTGATTCATAACTTTTAAAATATTTATCAATGTACGTGGGCTTCCATTTGACCTCTCGCCCCAGTCCCCACGTATAAAACAACGTGAAAGTGATTTCACCAGCTCTTTGCCCCATCCCACCTGCCATGGTAGGCCTAATCTGGTTCAGTGGAGGTGATGTTGCTCTCTACTCCTCTGTACCTCCACTGCGTTTCCCCTGCCTCTTAGAGTTTAGATGATGACGTGCATTCCGATGCACTGGACATTCACAGTCTTTTCTCAGAAAATCTGCAGAGCAGCTCTTTGTTTCTAGGTAACTTCTCCAACTAGCTTTTATCTTTGAAGCTGCTTGCATTTTGACCCTTTCCTTACTGTTCTCACCCTCCTCTGTCCCGGGTGCCCACATGCACGCTTTCATGCTCCCTTCCCTGGAATTCCGTTTATAGAGTCTGACTCATTCCAGGCCCTGTGTGTGTTCCTTTCTGGCTCTGTCTATTGTGACTCCCTGCCAATTTTTTGCAATCTTTGTCTGCGCCTCCACTCAGCATTCTTTCTGGCGGCTTCTCCGTTCTCATTCTTTGGCAGTTTTAATCGCTTTCCCTGTGAGCATGTTCCTCCTCCCTTTGCTTCTTGTGTCTTTATAGGAAACAGGGGATTATTGTTTTATTTACAATTTTGTTCTTCTCTCTCCTTCTACCTCTCAGATATTGAGTCTCCACCCATTGGAGAGAAAAATTATAATAAACTTGCTTTCACGCCAAAACTGACTAGATTGCAACTGGCTTTTGAAACTGGGGTATTGCCATATTCACCAGTGATTTTCCAGTCATTGCTCAACTTTCATTTCCTCTCAACTTCATATTGTTTTTCCTTTAGTAAAAGTTGCCGAACAGCTCTATAGAGTAACTGGAAATATACCAAAATTAAGGTCATTTTTTTGGCCTCAGACTGCTTTACATAGCTAAATATCAGTTACTCAGATGACAGAAGGGCTTCCCTGTTCTTTGTGCTTGTGTGTTTTATTTCACAGGAAAGATTGCTGTAATTTTTAGGTTGATGAAATGACTTGAGACCTTTTGAAAATTAATCTTGGAATTTTAAGACTGTGCTGGAAAGAACCTTAGAGATTCCCCAGCTCCAATTTTTTATTTACAAGTAGGGAGACTCGGAACAGAGAATTTAAGTGGTTTGACAAATAATAAATAATAGCTATTATTTATAACTTATGAGCTGATTAAGTCATTTAATAAAGCAAGTCTGTTCTACAGTAAATATTCAATTTTTTGGTGAAACTTTAGAAACATTCCAGTCAAAGGTAGGAATAAGACAACGATGCCTATTACTACTGCCACTCTTTGTCATTGTTCTGGAGGGCCTAGCTAATCTCACGAAGCCAAGGGAACACTGAGAAAATAGTTTTTAAGATCCATAAAGTGAAAGACTAACAGATTTGAACCACATGAAAAAGCAAAACTTTTATATTAAAAAAAATGACAACATAAAGTTACGAAACCAGTGGGAGATGGGGGAAATATTTGGAGCCTATGTAGAGATAAAAGATATATATGCACAATATACAGATCAATGAAAAGGAATCAATACCCAAGAGAAAAATGAGCAAAAAATATAAATAGCTAATATACAGAAGAAGAAATGCAAATGATCAATAAACGTGAAGACTTGCTCAACTTTAGTCCTTTTAGAGATTTCATCAATATTTATTTTCTCTCACATGAGGTGCGTTTTTATGGTTTTTGTCTGTATGTTTTTAACTTAGTGGCTGCTACCTTGAAGTTTCTGTGCTAATATGGGAAGACCATACTTTAAAAATATTTTTTTTTCTTTTCCATTATGGTTTATTACAGGATATTGAATATAGTTCCCTTGTTGTTTATCCATTCTAAACGTAATAGTTTGCATCTGCCAACCCCAAACTCTCAATCCATCCCTCCCCCGCCCCCTCTCCCCCTTGGCAACCACAAGTTTGTTCTCTATGTCTGTGAGTCTGTTTCTGTTTTGTAGCTGGGTTCATTTGTGCCATATTTTAGATTCCACATATAAGTGATATCATATGGTATTTGCTTTCTCTTTCTGACTTACTTCATTTAGTATGATAATCTCTAGTTGTTGCATCCACGTTGCTGCAAATGGCATTATTTCGTTCTTTTTTTATGGCTGAGTAGTATTCCATTGTATATGTATACCACATCTTCTTTATCCATTCATCTGTCGATGGACATTTAGGTTGTTTCCATGTCTTGGCTATTGTAAACAGTGCAGCTGTGAGCATAGGGGTGCATGTATGTTTCTGAATTAGAGTTTTGTCCAGATATATGCCCAGGAGTGTAATTGCTGGATCATATGGTAACTCTAATTTTAGTTTTTTGAGGAACCTCCATGCTGTTCTCCATAGTGGCTGCCCCAATTTACATTCCCACCAACAATGTAGGAGGGTTCCCTTTTCTCCACACCCTCTCCAGCATTTAATATTTGTAGACTTTTTAATGGTGGCCATTCTGACTGGTGTGAGGTAATACCTCATTGTCGTTTTGATTTGTATTTCTCTAATAATTAGCAATGTTGAGCATCTTTTCAGGTGCCTATTGGCAATCAGGATGTCTTCTTTGGAGAAATGTGTGTTTAAGTCTTCTGCCTACAATTCCAGTCATTTTTTGATTAGATTGTTTTGTTTTATTTTGATATTGAGCTGTATAAGCTGTTTCTGTATTTTGGAAATTAAGCCCTGTCAGTCACATTGTTTGCAGATATTTTCTCCTGATCTGTAGGTTGTCTTTTCATTTCGTTTATGGTTTCCTTTGCTGTGCAAAAGCTTATAAATTTGATTAGGTCCCATTTGTTTATTTTTGCTTTTATTTCTATTGCCTTGGTAGACTGACCTAAGAAAACATTGGTACAATTTATGTCAGAAAATGTTTTGCCTATGTTCTCTTCTAGGAGTTTTATGGTGTCACATCTTACATTTAAGTGGGAAGACCATACTCTTAATCTAACATTTTCCTTGAAGCTGTTTAGTTACCTCAGAGGTTTTTAAGGCATTTATTTCTGAATGCCTTGTTTAACTGTCTCTTACAGTTAGGATCTCAAAGCAGTTGGCTTTTCTAATAATGTAAGGCCACAGACTCCCTCTGTTTACCAGAATGCTTTACTCAGCTCATCTCTTTTTTTAATAATACCTTGCTGAATGGAACCAACAGCACCCAACACACACAATTAATGTTGTGTTTTCCAACCATTTCATTACACCTGCTAGCCTTCCGTATTACCCAAGATGATCGTTTTAACATATTTTGATACTGTATAACATAAATCTCCCATCTTCTCACCCTCCAATAAAAATGTCCTTGCCAACCACTACGTGAGAGTGCAGCCAATGACACGTATGTTAGGTTTAGAAGGCAACATCCTCCTTACAATAACCAAATTTTACATAGTCAGGGTAACAACAAACCATGCTGTCTTAACAAGTTAACCTTGGGAACCTGAGAAAGGGGTATTGCTCATTCACACCATGTCCATTGAGAGTTTCACATCTCTGAAGAGCAGTTGTCTCAGAGAGCTAGTTCCTTGTGCTCCACCAGCTAAACACAGAGCCCTGCTGGTTGTCACAACAGGTAAAGAGGTGGAGCTGGAAGTTCATACCCCAACTCATCTATGGCTCAGCTTAGAAGTAATGCAAGTCATTTCTGCTCACGGTTCATAGGTCAGAACTGGCGCCACCTAGCTGTGTGGGGCAGAGAATACAGGGGAGCGTGTGGCTACTTGTGAGCACTCCATGACTCTGCCAAACTCCTTTTATAACAAATGTTTTGTACTACTCTCTTAACTAACCTGAAAGAGGTAATAATAGACAATTTTCACCTGCCTACATATATAATATTTGTATTAGTTTGCTAGAGCTACCATAACAAAACACCACATCCTGGGTGGTTTAAACAACAGAAACTTATTTTCTCACAGTTCTGGAGGCTGGAAGTCTGAGATCAAGTTGTCAGCAGGTTTGATGTCTCCTTAGCTTATGGATAGTCATCAACTTGCTGTGTCCTCATGTGGCCTTTTCCCTGTGTGTACACATCCTGGTGTCTCTTCCTCTTCTTGTAAAGGTACCAGTCCAGTTGGATTACAACCCCACCTTTCTGAGATCATTTAACCTTAATTACCTTTTTAAAGGCCTTATCTCCAAATAATAATATATAGATATATTGAAGTGGTCAGATGTTTGCAACTACTTGTAATAAAAACATTGAGATTTAAGAAAAGTAAGATGATGAAGAACTCTACAGAGTAGTTGGAGGAAATAAAGAATGCAGCATGAATAGCACTAGAATAAAACCTATTGAGATAAGTAATAATAGACCAGAATTGTTTGTATATATGAGATTGGGGAAAGAAGAAGATAACATTGGGTAAAGTAGAATAAATGCCAAGATTAATTACACACTGTCAAAGTGGAAAGAATGAATAAGATAATCTCACAAATGAGCTAGACCATATTTATAAATGTACTGTTAAGATAATCCTTTGTTACGACATGGGATGTAGTAACACTAAAATACCTCTCCTGAAATCTCTCCACATGTTGAAGCATACATTTAAACTTAGAATTTACAAAGACTCTAGAAATCATAGCTTTTGATAGGTAATGGAGAATAGAGTATGATTTCAAAAAAGGAACTTAATGCAAAAGACTCAAGACAACTAGTGTGCTAGGCCTCTGGCGACAGTATCAGAGTAATGTTGAAGAGCAACAGACAGCCCCGAAACAGTAACTAATTCCATTATATACTTTTCAAAATATATATTTATCATTGTGCCACACACAAAGAAATAAAAATATACAAAATGGCATAATAAGAAACTCTTTAAAGAAATAGCTTATTAACAAAATTAGTTAGATCCTCATGTTCATGTGATCCCATTAGTTACATGATATTTTATTCTAAATCTGTTCAAAATGATCTCTTATTTTCTCTATTGCACATGAAAATCACATGAAAAAATGGCTTAGATTTCCAGTTTTGGAGATTAATATTCCATAAGCACTGCTGCTGTCAGCATTGTTTTTCTGTAATGGTGAATAATTCTTGGTTAAGTTCCAAACAAAACACAGTCTTCACTGAATTAACATGGTAGTTGTACTCTTGAAAAAGTCAGTGTATAATAAAATTTTGTGGGAAAAAATTAATATTAATATGTAAATTATATAATTTCAAATAGGTGTTTCACCCACATGAATGTCTGGGATATCTGAAAGTCATTCAAGACATAGGATAGTCCTTCCAAATACAAGACCATTCTGCACATTGTAGGACATTAACCATGGCTGGCTCCCACCTACTAAATATCAGAAATTCTCCCCCGTAACTATGACAACCAAAAATACTACCACCAATTTCCAAGACACTCCCTAGGGAGCAGTATAGTCCTGTTGAGGACAACTGCTCCATCTGTACTTGGATAATGTTTTCCAACTCTCTATTATTCTTGTCACAGACCATTCTTTATCTCTTTTCCTGGAATCCTTCAGAACAAAACTGGTATCTCAAGCCTCAGTGCCCTCTAATCTACTACATACACATTCCAGACTTATCTTTCTAAAACACAAATCTGAACTTCTGGTCAACATGGTGTGGGATTTCTTGGAAGATCACTCTTCCATCTCCCACCTCCACCCCCAAATAGCAAAGATATAACACAAGAAAATATGAAAACACATAGCCATTCTCACAAGTGGCTCCACTGGGAGGAAAAAAAATAGAACAAAATTATAAGGTTGTAAGCAGTAGCTCTGAGATCCAAAACAGGCAGAGAAATTTCACCTCTACTGTGGTAGCTGGGTTGCAAGTCCCCAGTCATTGTGGGAAAAGAGAGCAGACAGACCTACTATGTCAAGCCTGATTGTCCTGCCATGGGGACTTCCCCATTCATTAACCAAAGCCAGTGCTATTACCTCTGTAGAGGCCTATAGTGAGTCATTGCTTAGAGTGGCTAGAAAGGAGTGGCAAGACCTGGGCCAAATTATTACTGCCCAGAAATTGATCTGCAATATCTCTTCAAACAAAATCCTGATCCACCAATATAAGGCTGTTTTTAAATGGTGGGCCCTGTTGAGACTAGTGGAAGCAATTGTAAAGCTACCAGACACCAAGAAGTGGGAAGATGGTGAGAAGTGGGGGAGGTGGAGAGGAAGACACAAAGAGTTTCTTCACAAGATGAAATTGCAAACTAAAATTCTAGAGCACCTAAAGATAATAGAATAAAAAGATAACAAAAGGAAAATAACCAAAACAATTTAAAACCAAGCAAACGAGAAGACCCAATTCCAAGTAAATACAAAAATTAAAAAGTCTTTTAGAAAAATTTAAAAAGTGTCCTTAAGGTACTCAAAAATTTTTAAAAAGGAATAACATCCCCACAAAAGCCAAAATAAAAACTATATAACAAAACAAGTAGCTATGCATCAAGGACAGTAGAGATCTTGAAAAAGCAGTAGGGAGGAAGAAAAGAAGAAGGAGAGAATATGAATGGGAGGAGAAGCAGTACTTAGAAATCCTAGAAATTAAATTTTAATCATTATTATTAGAATATTAATAGATAATATCAGTCCTGGCAAAGAGAGTATTAATAAATTGGAAGAGAGTACAGAACCTGCCCAAAGATATGAAGAGATTTTTTTAAAATATGAAGATGATTTAAGAGTCTTGGGGGATAGACTTAAATGCTCCAACCTTAGACTAATTGAAGTCCCAGATATGAAGAATAGTGAGAATGAATAAGAAGCAACAAATGAAAATACAATGCTGATAATTTCCCTGACTGCAGAAAAATGTGATCCTCACCTATAATGTGCACAATGACTTTTGATTAGTATAGATAAAAGTAAATCCACACATGGACACACCTGTTATAAAGACAGAGGAATAGAGCAGTGAAGTAGAGAGGGTCCCCAAACAGTTCCATTCTTACATGGACACTTGGACTGTGCCCATAGGGAGTGATACAAATCAGCAATTATTTTCAGTTTTGAAAGTTTAGCAACAATTCTATGAAAAGAGGAACTCCCACCCCATATTTTAATACAGGTGTGTTCAGAGATTTGGGGAGATGAAAATAAGTGAAAATATATTGCACTATCTCTTTCCTACAGCCTCCCTATAATACTCACTATGAGAGTCTTTTAAATACTTTATGAAATAACCATTCTAAAATTTTTCACGTCAACAAAACTCTCTGAGCCATTTGAGGAATATTTCCCACTTTTCTAAGTGATGATAAAATAAAGGTCATGCTATCTGGACACAATTGAGAGACTGGCAGAAGAATACTTTAATTCTATGTAAAAAGAATAAAGTTCATTCTGTATTTTGTTAAAAGTTATTCTAATTTCTGAAAAAGAGAAAAAGACAATCAACATGGAGAAAATTTAATTCCCAATTAAAATAATTAGAGCATTGAACTATTTGTGGTTTATTTGTTGTCCAATGAAAGAAATGTCAGCCAAACCCCTTCTTAGAAGAACAGAGACCACAGCAATTTCCATACCTTGGAATGGACACCTGGTTTAGATACTGGAATAAAAAGTAGCAGCCTTTCCATAGACAGAGAAATTTTACAATAAAGAGGAGAAATTAGCCAAGCTTATAGAAGACAGTGTGGGCCATAAAGACAGGTTGAAAATTGGGAGAGATGCAATTCCAAAATTTTTTTTTTACCTAGCTCACAAATCACCTTCTTTCACTCAATTATAGGAGCCGTAGAGGAATCTAGAACCATAGTCTTGCATAATTTCACAGTGATTGGATCCCTAGAATTTAGTCTGAGTGAATCTAAAGATAAAGCAAAAATATCAAAACTGCAACTCAATCCCTTCCCAATTCGAACACAGACAAGATCAAAAAGGCAGCTGTCCTAGATGTCAAAGGTTGGGTTAATCACAAGTGAACTCAATCTAATGAAGGCTGTAGCCCAATCTGGAACAACTTAACTTTAATAGCGATCTGCATGATCAGCCTCTCACTTTCTGTAAGAGACAAAAAAGCTTCCACTGTTCTTTTTATACACAATATCTGGAATACAGTCAGAAATTTTAAGACATACATGGAAATTGTTCTCCATAATCAAAAGAAAACATTCAATGGAAGAAGAACTATGATGACCCAATTAATTAAAAAGCAGATAGGACTTTAAAACAATTACTGTAAATACATTATAGAATGATATAGTAGGTGAGAAGCTAGCATATTTTAGGAAAGAAAAGACACATAGAGTACTAAAACCAAATGAAAAATACTATATTTTAGTTTCAAAATTCACTAGATGAGGGACTTCCCTGGTGGCACAGTTGTTAAGACTCCGCACTCCCAATGCAAGGGGCTTGGGTTTGATCCCTGGTCAGGGAACTAGATTCTACATGCATGCCACAACTAAGATTTTGCATGCCACAACTAAGGAGCCCACCGGCTGCAACTAAGGAGTCCATGTGCCACAACTAAGGAGCCTCTGTGCCGCAACTAAGGATACGGTGAGCCGCAACTAAGGAGTCCATGAGCCGCAACAAAGGAGCCCACCTGCCGCAACTAAGACCTGGCACAACCAAATAAATAAATAAATAAATATTTTTAAAAATTTACTGGATGAGATTAACAGCAAATTGGACACTGCACATGAAAAGCTTAGTGAATTTGAAGACAGAGCAATAGAAATTATCTAAACTGAAATAGAAAATGAAAATAGTTTGGAAAAAATAAGCACCCAAGGCTTCCCTGGTGGCGCCGTGGTTGAGAATCCGCCTGCCGATGCAGGGGGACAGGGGTTCATGCCCCGGTCCGGGAAGATCCTATGTGCCGCGGAGCGGCTAGGCCCATGAGCCATAGACGCTGAGCCTGCGCGTCCGGAGCCTGTACTCCGCAACGGGAGAGGCCACAACAGTGAGAGGCCCGCGTACGGCAAAAAAAAAATAAATAAATAAGCACCCATAGTTTGCGAGAGATTTAAGTGGTGTTGCACGTGTGTAATTGAAGTTACAGAAGAGGAGAAAGAGTATAGAGCAGAAAATATTGGAAGAAATTATAGCTAAGTATTTTGCAAATTTGATGGGAAAACATCAAGTCACAGATGCAAGAAACTCAACAAATCCCCAGCACAATAAGTATGTTAAAAGGAACCACATCTCTGGGCTTCCCTGGTGGCGCAGTGGTTGAAAATCTGCCTGCCAATGCAGGGACATGGGTTTGGGCCCTAGTCTGGGAAGCAACTAGCCCATGCCGCGGAGCAACTAAGCCCGTGATCCACAACTACTTAGCCTGCGCGTCTGGAGCTTGTGCTCCGCAACAAGAGAGGCCGCAACAGTGAGAGGCCCGCGCACCGCGATGAAGAGTGGCCCCTGCTTGCCACAACTAGAGAAAGCCCTCGCACAGAAACGAAGACCCAACACAGCCAAAAATAAAATAAATAAATAAAAAATAAAAAACAAAGAAACCACATCTTTAAAACCACAATTTAAAAGAAACCAAACATCATTGTCAACTTGCTAAAAATTAAAGTTTAAAAAGTAGCTAGAGAAAGAAAGTCTCAGTGCATAGAGCAGAACAATGATAAACATAATGGCTGACTTTTAATAAAAAAAAAATGAGAGCCAGAAGAAAATGAAATGACATCTTTAAAGCACTGAAAAAAAACTGGCTGCCTAAAATTTCATATCCATAAAAAGTATCTGCTAAAAGTCAAAGTGAAATAGAGGCATTATCAGATAAATGAAAGCTGAGAGAATTTTTGCCAATAGATCCATTCCATAAGAAGCACTTAATAAAGTTCTTCAATTTGAAGAGAAATTATACAGTATGGGAACTCGGATTTATAGGGGAAAAGTGGAAATGGTAAATACGTAGGCAAATTCAAAGTACTATTCTTTTAAAAATTCTTTCAAAATAATTATTTAAAGTGAAAAGACTGCATTGTGGGGTTTATAACACATGTGGAAGTATAATATATGACAGATTAAAACAAAGGAGAGGAAGGGGTGCATGTAGGTTCTGACATCATGTGTGAAGTGGTATAATATTAATTCAAGGTAGACTATATTAAAGATACATATTGTAATTTCTAGAGAAAATGTTAATAAGGAAAGAGGTATAGCTATAAAGCTAATAGAAGAGATAAAATAGAATTTTTTTAATTACTTGATTAAAATGATACCAACTTCCTGCTTTAGATAATTGGTGTGTTAGTTTTCCATCATTACTGTAACAAATTACCACAAACTTAATGGCTTAAAACAACACAGATTTATTATCTTACAGTTCTGTATGTCTGACACAGTTCTCACTGGGCTAAAACCAAGATGTGAGCAGGTGCATTCCTTTCTAGAGGCTGTAAAGAAGAGTCTGTTTCCTTATTTTTCAGCTCCTACATATTCCCCATCAGTGAGCAAAGTGATGTTCAAATTGTTGTAAGAAATTTTTCAAAGCTGTATGGCTAAAGGTACAATTTGAACTCAAACCTCTCTGATTCTAAAGATTAGGTTCATCCTCCACTGGGCCATACTGCCCAAATCAAGGAAATCTTTTCAACTGTTAGACTTGATATTATAATTGAGCAAAGCTGAAAAATAAACTCGTTTCCTCATGAAACAGCCTGGGTTCAAACTCTGGCTCAGCCACTTACTAGTTGTGTGACCTTTGTGAAATCATTTCACCTCTCTGTACCTCAGTTTTCTTATCTGTAGGTTGGAATGTTAATCCATACTTCACAAGGTAAAGATGAAATGAGTTAATGTATGTCAAGTTTTAGAAGAGTGAATACTGCAGAAGCCTGGGGTCTCATCCTAACTCTACCATTAATTTATGATCACTTGCAAAATATATATTTTTTGAGGATCTCAGTTTGTTGAAGATTTGGCACAATATGTTCAAAAGGAATAAATTTATCAAAAGAACATTTCTAGCTGTGTAATTTATGGTCTAGTTTTCCTGCCTCTCTCTTTACTCCAGAGGCATCAAAATTCTCAAAGCCATATTGCTTCCCTTCATCATTAGGGAGAAGCTAGACAAAAATAATAATAATAATAATAGGAAAGGAATATACAAGACAGTCCTTATCTGCTGACAACATGATTGTCCACTTAGAAAATCTAAGAGAACTCTCAGACCTATCGTTCAAATTAATAAGAGAGTTCAGAGGAGTTGCTGAATATAAATCAGCAAATTAAAATAGCCTTTCTATTGCCATTAACAAGCAGTTAAAAATGTAATAGAAATTTATATTTAATAATATAATGTAATAGATGTAATATATTACATTATAATATAATGTAATAGAAATTTATTCTCTATAGCAATAACATTTTTAAATGTTTTTAAAATCCAATAATAAAAACTGTGCAAGATCTTCATGGAGAAATTTGGAAGACATTATTGAAGATCTAAATAAAGGAAAGCAGTACTGTATTTATGGATGCCAAGGCTTAAGACCTGTCAAATGTAATAAGTCCTCAAATTAATATATAAATTTAATGTAATTCCAATCTAAATCTCAACAGGGATTTTCATGCAATTAAACAAGCTGACCCTAAAATTATATGAAAAATCAATGGGAAAGAATAATAAAGAAAAAATTTAAAGAACAAAAACTAGGGCTTCCCTGGTGGTGCAGTGGTTGAGAGTCCACCTGCCAATGCAGGGGACACGGGTTCGTGCCCCGGTCCGGGAAGATCCCACATGCCGCAGAGCGGCTAGGCCCGTGAGCCATGGCCGCTGAGCCTGCGCGTCCAGAGCCTGTGCTCCGCAATGGGAGAGGTCACAACAGTGATAGGCCCGCGTACTGCAAAAAACAAACAAAAAAACAAAAAACTAAAGAGCAGATATTAAGATATTTAATTTTTAAAGTTTTATCATTTAAGCTAGGAGAATATTGACACAGGGGAACACTTATAGGCCAGGAACAGAATAGAGTCCCGAAGCAGATAAAAGAATATAGGGACTTGACATATAATAGAGGTGGCATTGTAAATAATTCAATAAATGTAGCTAGGACAATTGGTTATGCAAAGTGAAAAAATGCAATTATATGCTTGCCATACACCATACACCAAAATAAATATCAAAGGATTAAAAGCTAAAATGTTAAAACTTTTGAAAGAGTATATAGAATTTTTATGACCTTGTTATAAGAAAAAATTCCCTAAAGACACAATTGCACAAATCATAAAGGAGGTAAATAAATTTGACATTGGCAAAAACTTCAACACAGCAAAGGCTAAGGGGTAGGAGAAGACATTTGCAACACATAACTGAAAAAGCACTGGTACCCAGAATAAACACAAAAATTCCTAAAATTAATAAAAATAATATTGATATTCAAGTTTTAAAATAGGTAAAGAATTAGAACAAATACTAGTCACAGAATAAGAAATCTAAATGGCCAAAAGTAAAACATGTGAAAAGATGATTGCACTGATCAACAATGAGAAAAAGACAATTTAAAAATAAGATACCATTTCTCACTCATCACATTAACAAAAATGTAACAATATACAACTACCAAGTTTTGGTATGTTAAGAAGCAATCATAAAAAAAAAAAAAGCAATCATAGGACTACAAAACTGGTACAAACACCTGGAGAAGCAATTTGTCAATATTTAATAAAATTGGTGTACATACCTTATGAATTCATTAGCTATTGCCATACTGAAGCTGCATAGCAAACCACTCAACAGCCAGTGGTGTAAAGCAATAATTACTCTCATGCTCATAGCTCCACGGGAGAATGGATGACATACAGTACATTCCTATAACGGCCTACTATGCATCCGTTTAGATGAATGAACTAAAGCCATACGTATCAAAATAAATAAATGTCTAACACATAATGTGAAGGGAAATAAGGAAGTTACAAAAGAATGCCATTGAGCATCAAGCCATTTATATTTAATGAAATTTTAAATTCCAACCGGATGTGGCAAAAGCATTTTCACGGCCCTGTGCATTTATTACAGTGGCCTGTCAGGCAAGTACATTAGCTGACCCAGAAATATCACTTCCAGAAAAGTTATTCTGAGAAAGCCCATGGATATTTTGATGGTTTCAAATTCCACATGTAGTCCCTCTCAACAGTGAATGTGCTGCATATGTTATGTCACTCGTTTAGGCATCTGTACTAGAACCTGTAGGCAGCCAACAGTCTGTTTGCTTTTCTAAAGACCTAAGTAATAGTTTGAGGTCATGCTGGGAAAACTCAGAGCCAATAAATTGCAGCCCTGCTGTACTTATGTCATAGCCTCCAGATGATTGTACTAGCCCGAGTTGCCCATTTACGGTGCAACTGTACAGCCGACAGTTGAAAAAATACCACAGACCTAAAAATACTAACACTGTTACATGTTTTCTTGTGACACAGCCACCACACTTGGAAGAGTTAACCATATTGCAAAGAGGAGACAGTTTGGGTTAAGACAAGAACTGGGTGTGCCCAGTGGTGCCAGGCTGCTACCAGATGGGAAGCCATTCTTGGCTTCAGAAAAAACTCCTTCAGGAGTTAGCAGAGTTCCAGCCATAGACTGAGCTTCATGGGCAGAGCTCAAAGGCCCAGAAATGAAAGAGATGACAAGAAAAAAGCCAGGACACAGGAGAAGAAGAATTGAGTGCCATCCAATTTGTAAAGCAGGACCTGGGGCACAGAGATCAAGGCATTCAGGCATCAGTCAGTCATCCTAGAGTCCTTTTCTGAGACGCCACTGTGGGTCAGGCTGGGAACAAGGACCTGCTCTATTTTTCCATCTGGGCCAAAGAATTCCTATATTTTTATATGCAGGTAAAATTATTGAAAGTCCATAAGTTTCTGGTAAGAGAGATTATTACTGGTGAATAAAAAGTAAGAATTGGGGGCTTCCGTGGTGGCGCAGTGGTTGAGAGTCCGCCTGCTGATGCAGGGGACTACGGGTTCATGCCCCGGTCTGGGAAGATCCCACATGCCGCGGAGCGGCTGGGCCCGTGAGCCATGGCCGCGTAGCCTGTGCTCCGCAAAGGGAGAGGCCACGGCAGTGAGGGGCCCACGTACCACAAAAAAAAAAAAAAAAAGGTAAGAATTGGGAATCTGAGCAAAGAATCAAGTATTTTACTTTTGCAATTTTGGTACTGCTTGACCTTTTTACTGTGAGCTTCTATTACTTTAATATTAATTTATAAACATATCCTTTCTTAAAAATAAAGTAATAGAACGATTGTTCCACAATCAGCTTTACAGATGTGTAAACTGAGGCCCAGAGATATTAATTGACATATACAAATTGATGTGCCAAATTAGTCCTAGAGCCAATGGTAGAATTTAGGTCTTCCATGTTCTAATTCATGTCTTTTTCTCTTAAGCTGCCCCTTTTATTTTAGCTGATCAAGATATATACTGTAAACACCAACATACTCAATTACATGAGGCCAGGATTCCAAGAAACTTTCTTAAATTTGAGAGTTTGTGGAAAAAACTACTTGATCTATAAGTTTGATAAATTGCTTTTAAGGCATGTTTTCACAATGTTCTGTTTGAGAGCCAAAAATCTCCTTGGTTTTAATAATCACATTTATATCTGAATTCTATAAGTACTTCAAAGTAATGGGAACAGCATTGAGCCAATATTACTGAAGCGTATTATTTAAGATTTGATAGGCAGCTTGGATTTTATAAGAAAAACATAAACAGCAACATCAAAGCCTAGTTCACTAAAAATTTTTCCAAGTTGCTTCAAAAATTCTCTCTAAAACATCAGATACAACCCTAACTTTCCAATTCTTAATATCCACCTGGGACTTCACATCCTTTTTTCCTGTCTCATCCTTCCTGGGCCACATCAACCTTGCACATTCTCCCACTGTGCTTTCCACTCCACTTCCTCTGCTGATTTCAGTCAGTAACTATTGCTCCAAGGAGCCCTGCCCAGAATAGGCTTTTGTAATGGCTATTGATTTGAGATCCTCGTTTCTGCTTTCGCTTTACATCTTCAGTCTTAATTCATTTACTCTTTTATCTAATCTTATTTCTTGATTCTTACATTTAGTAGATGAGGTTGTAATCTTGATAGTCCATATTTAACATTCACAAAAATACCATTACATTTTTCATTTACTTAACATCAGTCAAAATTAAATGGGGATACTGGAAATGACTAGAATGTACCATGGCGATCAGGGGAACTCCCAGCAGAGAGCCAGAGATGGCATCAGGGGAGTGCGGCTGGAGCCAACAGGTGCCTGTCCCCTTTGTCCTCACACTTCCTGGAACTGGCTTGCCCTGGGCTACTAGACAAGTAGCTCTGACTTCCAAATGCTACCCTAGTTCCTCAACCTGCCAGATGATTTCATAGTATCCCCTCCAAACACAGGTCATGTTCCTCCAAAATGTAGAATTGATCTCCATGTCCTTTTGTTGTTGTTGTTCAAACTTAGTGTTTAGGACTTCAGCAACACAAAAAGAAAATGTATTGAATAGTCCCTGTATGTTAGCATTTGAGCCACTGATCAATTAAATCAAAGCAGCAGGGGAAAAAATATCTTGGCAAAGTCCAAGGCAGAATTCTTACTGCCTTGGGACATCGGGGCCTTAGAGGATAGTAACATAATAAATATATGATCACTTTAATGAATACGGAATTGAATTTAATTTCTATACAGTTAAGTGAATGTATCAATTAGGTTTCCTTGGTTGCAGGTGAAGGAAAGTAACTCTTGCTAACTTCAAGGGGAGAAAACAAGAAATATAATGAAAGTCTCTAGGGATAGTTCAAAGAATTGAAGGAAAAGCTGTGGAACAAGGCCTCAGGAAGGACAGGAACCTGGAAAGCTCCAGGGATCTAGTAGAATTAATTAATAGGCTGTTCCTTGAGAGTATCAGTACCAGGAATACATCAGTCTCAACTGGTTTTTGTCCAGAAGGAGAGTATCTGATGCCTAGGGGAAGCCTAAGGTACCAGCAAAGGGTGTGAGGTAATTCCCTAAAGGAAATTTAAGGACTGTTATGAAAGGAACAGCCCATGAATGCTGAATGAAGTCAAGTAATGTTCACCAGCGCACTGACGTATATACACTACCAAATGTAAAATAGCTAGCTAGTGGGAAGCAGCCGCACAGCACAGGGAGATCAGCTCAATGCTTTGTGACCACCTAGAGGAGTGGGATAGGGAGGGTGGGAGGGAAGTGCAAGAGGGAGGGGATATGGGGATATATGTATACACATAGCTGATTCACTTTGTTATTTAGCAGAAACTAACACAACATTGTAGAGCAATTATACTCCAATAAAGATGTTAAAAAAAAGAAATGTTCACCATAATGATAAAATTACAAAGTCCTGGGTTCCATTTCCCTGGGAAGAACAAGGCACCAATAAGGGGAATTAAGTGTTAGAAAGAGATGGAGAGTCAAAACAGAGCTTGCATTCTATTTAACAGACTCATCTACTTTATTCTTCCTAATATAAAGGATAGGAAGTAAAATAGGTAAGAGAGTTTCCACTTTCTAAATTAGCATAAGCCATCTCTAGAGAGGAAAGGGCTAAAAGTTGTTTCTGCAATTGTTCTTCCTTGAAAATAAAATACTATTTTTTTAAATGTTTGTCCTGTGGACACAGATGGTCATTTAACTTTCACATTTGAAATGGTTAGTATTATGATCATATCTGTATCATGAGACTTTCTAAACATTTATTTTTCATAGCATAAGCAAAGTGAGTTACATTTTATAAAAGTGAAGTAGTTATTTCATTTCATTAAAATGACAGGAGAGAATTAATTACAGGGATTAGCACAATCAGAATCAATTAATAATTGCTCAATATTCTTCTGAATTCAAATCGGTATTTCCATATAATAACAGTAGAATGCAAGTACAATCATGTATTAAATGCCATGTCAATTAATCATGTTAAAGGTGCTGATTTAAATGGCAAAAGAATTAAGATGACCTTTCATTTGTCAAGAACGGTTGGCATTTTGAAAAGAAAGGATTTAGAAAATACTTTCCTGTGCATACTTCAAGACTGTCAGTAATTACTTGAACATATTTTTTTTAACGATAGTCTTCTCCTCAAAAGCAATGCTATAAAAAGAGCTAAACATTTTTGTGGAAGAAAATTTAAGCATTCCTCCAAGTGAGATAATCATATTAACAGTCAAAAGTTCTTCTGAGTATGTACTTATCTTTTTACATATGAAGTATGTGTCTCAACTATGGTATAATTTGAAATTCTGATACATATGAACAAACTCTCAAGCCAAAGGGGAGGGTCCACCAGAAGCCTATTTTTCAGGAGATTTTTGAAAGCTAACTCATCCTTAAAGGAGAAAAGGGAAATAAAAATGATCAGGACTGTGGTAGACATGACTCTAAAATTGCTCCTGAAGACATTCTGCCCAAATCCTGTGACCTTTGACTATGACGAGCAAGCACATCTGTGATTCGTTATCTTACACAGCAAAGGGATTTCCAGAAGTATTTAAAGTTGCTAATCAGTTGACTTTGACTTAATCAAAACCAAGGTTGTCTTTATGTTCTTGATCTAATCACACAAATCCTTCAGAAGTTTCTCTGGTTGGTGATAGAAGAGGAAGTCAGAGGATTCAGAGCACAGGAAGGATCTGAAGCACCACTGGTTTCTGTGAAGATTGGGGGAACCCATGTTCACGGTCTGGAGAGAGACTCCTCGCTGACAGCCACCGAGGAAATGTGGATCTCAGTACTATACTCGCAAGGAACTAAATTCTGCCAATAACCTGAGTAATCTTGGAAAAAGATTCTTCCTAGGAAGCTTCCTCTGAGCTTCCTCAGATCTTCCAGATAAGCGTCCAGTCTGGAAGACACTTTGTTTCAGCCTTGTGAGACTTAGGCAGAGGACCTAGTGAAGACTGCCTGGACTTCTGATCTACAGAACTGTGAGACAATAAATGAGTGGTGTTTTAATTTACAAATTTATGATAATTTGTTATGTAATAATAGAAATTTAAATGTGGACCTAAGTTGAATTTGTTCTTTGTCAAGGATTATAGGCCAGCTGCCTCTTGGACTCATGTTTGAGTCCTGAAGAGAATATTTTGGGTAAGGTAACTGCGGACTCTATTACATGGCCCTAAATAGGTATATTTAGACAAGAAGCTGAATTGCATACGATTTGCTGTAAAATAATCCAGAAAAAAAAGTTGGGGTGGGGTGTGAAACAAGATTACCACAATTGTGAATCATTATTGAATATATGTTTAAATTTTCTATAACGTATGATATATTTCCTTATGAGAGCATATTATATATTTCTATATGATAGCATATGTTTCCATAAGATGACAGATACGTTTAAATACATATTGTATGGTAAACTTATAGTATGCCTTTAAAATTTCCAAAGGAAAAACAGTGAGAAACACTGAAGGACCAGAAATAATACATTTCTGAAAGACAGAAGGTAGATATGACTGAATTGAAAGACAAAAGCACAACCCAAAACAGGCCAGAGAGCCCTGTTGCAAATAAAGTAGGAAAGCTTAAGAGTTGGGCCAAACTTCTCCATTGTGAGCCAGCTCTGGGACAATCATCAGAGCAGTTGATTGGGAGACTGCTCAGGTGGCAGCCAGCCAATTTGCTACTGACCACCCAAACCCTCATCCCTCCTCCTTGTGACAATCACGGGACAGTGGGCTACTGAACCCAGACAGTAACAGTGCCTGAAGGTGCTCAGGATGAAATGGCAGAAACCCAGCTGGCTACCAAGACCCAGAAGGAAGAGGAAAATCTTTCTAGCCCCTGGCATATCCTGCCTGCCTCTATCCCATAATTACTCAAGATGGGCTAAAGTAAGCAGTGCTACGTGTACACTCCCAGGGTAAAAAGAATATCAAATACAAGGATAAGCAATTTTTTAAAAGAAAACCAGCACTGTTAAAATGAGGCATCAGAAAAAAAAGTAGAATAAATAGCATCTGATGCAGTAAGGTTCATAGAACAAAAGAAAGAAAACTTCAAACGAAGTATAACATTCTAAGGTGGATACAAGATAATGCCACTCCCATGAAGAAATAACAGAGTCATTTTAAAGTATAATTATTCCAAAATAACAATAAAAGCATACATATTTTAATAATATTTCTATTTTAGGAATAATTAAATACGCATAATATGAAAAGCAAATAAGAAATTATGCTAATGTCAGTAATAAGATTTTAGTGGAATAGAAAATTAAATCAAAGAAATTAAGTGAAAACTCTGTAATATTCTTTTTAAAAATTCCAGTAAAAATCTCTTTTAATTGGAAATATCAGTAGACACATATTTCTTAGCTCTGTCTGCTTAAAGGGCATGGGAACATTGACAACCCAGTAGCAATGAGTACCCCTAATACCGGATTATGGTCTCCAAATATCTTTTCTAACCAAGAAGAACCAAGGTTCCTCGAAGAATGCCCGGTACGAGCCTTGCAGAGAATGCACTAGATAAGTCTGGAACATCTTGCTGTGCTAGAAAGCAAGGAAGCTATGAAGGAGTACTAGAATCATTTCAAAAAATACAAAGCCTATTTTGACTCCCATTGGCTAAAGAATAGAAATTTGAACATCAAAAAAGAATCATGACTCTAATGGATAGAAACACAACAAATATATAAAAATCCATGGGTTCATAATAAAACTCCAAAATTTATATGGCTAACAAACTTTAGAGGTTTTTTTTTATTCCAAAAACTGTGAAATAAAGTGAAATTATCGGTAGTTATATTTTCTGTATAAACTATTTCAGGGTAGCTAACAAGTTGATGAGGGAATATTCTCCTTTGTAGAATAATTATTTCTGTTATTGGCAAAATCAGCATTTTTCTGCTGCTAATAATGGTTAATACAAGATTATTAATGACTGTTAAAGATAAAAGGTCAACAAGGATCTTTATAATGGCTGGGTCAGGCAGACAATACCTGAATCCAGTGAATGATTTTAAAAACATTAAGAAAGGGGCTTCCCTGGTGGCGCAGTGGTTGAGAATCTGCCTGCTAATGCAGGGGATACGGGTTCGAGCCCTGGTCTGGGAAGATCCCACATGCCACGGAGCAACTAGGCCCGTGAGCCACAACTACTGAGCCTGCGCGTCTGGAGCCTGTGCTTTGCAACAAGAGAGGCCGCGATAGTGAGAGGCCTGTGCACTGCGATGAAGAGTGGCCCCTGCTTGCCACAACTAGAGAAAGCCCTCGCACAGAAACGAAGCCCCAACACAGCCAAAAATAAATTAATTAATTAATTAATTGAAATGTTAAAAAAAAACACTAAGAAAGAAAGAACTATCTTTGTATTATGTACCTAGTAACACCTATGGATTAACCTTGTCAAAACCTATGGATTAACCTTGTCAGAAGTTGAATCTGAATCTCATCAAGCAGTTAAATCAAAATGTTAGTTTACAGGGAATTCAGGTGACAGAAAAACATGTTAAATGATACCACAAAGATACAATCAACAAAATCCAAAATATGAGAAGTTATACAGAACAAATAACTTTATTCCTTCAATTAACAAATAACAATGTTTAAATGATTGGGGACTATTACAAAGAGACTTAAGAGACAAATTAACCAAATGCAAAGTGTGAACTTATTCTTATTTGAACAATCCAACTGATATAGATACTCAGAGAAAATTGTTTATGAACCAGGTACATATTAAATGATATCAAGGAATTATTGTTAATTCTATTAAGAATGATAATGGTACTTAGTTAAATTGAAATGCCCTTCCCTATCAGAAATATTTAAGTACCTACCAATGAAGTGATATATCTTGTATTTGCTTTAAAAGTACTTCAAAAATTATATATTTATGTAATGTTATATTATATAATATTTGACCTATATCTACACATGCATATATATGGTACATATGTAGGAATGGCTCAAAGTGGGAAATATTGATAATTCTTGAGATTGATGATGAATATGTGGGGTCTCATTATACTTACGCAAAAAACACACACACGTATACACACACAGCTTTAATATTTCACTCAAAATGCAGCATGAAAAGGCCAAGGAAGTAGATTGAAAGGTTTCAGAAATCTCACTGGAAATGCAAATGGAGGGACCAAAGAAAATGGAAAGGGGAAATATTTGCAATGGTTGTTTTAATTTCAGAATTTTTAAAAGGCAGAAAATTTTAAAGTGCTGAGTAGAATAAATGAAAAAAATCCATTTCCTAGACACATCCTGGTGAAATTTTAGGACATCAGAAAAATCTGAAAATCCTTCAGAGAGGAAAAAAGACATTACCTATTAAGGAGCAAGAATTGACATATAACTTCTCTGGTAAAAATGAATACACAGCAGCAGAAAAAGATCTCCAGTGGTTTAAGAGAGAAATAGTTTTTGTCAGCTTTATTGAGATATAATTGACAAATAAAATTATAAGTTATTTAAACTGTACAACATTGATGATTTGTTATCCTGTACATGGTAAATGTATCCCCTCCATCTAGTTAACACATCTGTCATCTCACATATTTATCCCTTGTGTCTGTGAGAACATATAAAGTCTAGTCTCTTAGCAAGTTTCAATTATACAATACAGTGTTATCAACTATAGTCACCATGTCATACATTTAGATCCTCAACCTTATTCATCTTATAACTGAAAGTTTATGCCCTTTTACCAGACTCTCCCTAGGGAGAGAAGTAATTTTGAAGCTAGAATTTCATATCATTTACATGAAAAGGCAAAGACATTCTCAGTTAATATAATACTCATAAACCCTCCTTGAAAGATTAATTAGGGCATTTACTTAAGAAAAAATCAGTTATAAAACAAAAACGTGTAACGGTAATTATAAAGTATTGTTTGTAAGGAGTAATAAAAAAAATAAGTAACTAAAATCCCAGATGATCGCAACATGGGCAGAAAGGGAAAGCAGGAAAAAAAGGAATTAGGTGTTATGGATAGGATTAGCCCAACGTTATTTATAAAAGTATATTTAAACATGTTTAAAATTTTTTAATTTAAAATATAAATGCTAAAATGAAAAAGACATCCAAATCAAGTGTTGGCAAAGATATGGAGCAAATAGAACTCTCATACACTGTGGTGAGAGTTCAAATTTGTTACAGTCACTTTAGGAAACTGGTCTTGTCTACAAAAGCTGAATGTACACAAGCTGTATGACCCAATAATTTCATTTATAGAAATACAGTGACAGAAATGAATAGTAATGTACATCAAGAGATTTGTACTACACTCTGTATGGCAGTCTCTAGGTCCATCCATTTCTCTACAAATGACCCAATTTCACTCCTTTCTATGGCTGAGTAATATTCCATTGTATATATGTACCACATCTTCTCTTTTGTTTTGTTTTGTTTTGTTTTGCGGTATGCGGGCCTCTCACTGTTGTGGCCTCTCCCGTTGCAGAGCCCAATAGTAGGATTGCTGGGTCATATGCTAATTCTATTTTTAGTTTTTTAAGGAACCTCTATACTGTTCTACATAGTGGCTGTATCAATTTACATTCCCACCAACAGTGCAAGAGGGTTCTCTTTTCTCCACACCCTCTCCAGCATGTGACCCAACAATCCTACTACTGGGCATATACCCAGAGAAAACCATAATTCAAAAAGACGCATGCACCCCAATGTTCATTGCAGCCCTATTTGCAATAGCCAGGTCATGGAAGCAACTTAAATGCCCATCGACAAATGGATAAAGAAGATGTGGTACATATATATACAATGGAATATTACTCAGCCATAAAAAGGAATGAAATTGGGTCATTTGTAGAGACGTGGATGGACCTAGAGACTGTCATACAGAGTGAAGTAGGTCAGAAAGAGAAGAACAAATATCATATATTAATGCATATGTGTGGAATCTAGAAAAATGGTACAGATGAACAGGTTTGCAAGGCAGAAATAGAGACACAGATGTAGAGAACAAGTGTATGGACACCAAGAGTAGAAAGTGGGGGTGGGAGATGGTGGTGGTGGTGTGATGAATTGGGAGATTGGGAATGACATATATATACTAATACGTACAAAATAGATAAGTAATAAGAACATGCTGTATAAAAAAATAAAATAAAATTCAAACAAAATAAAACATGAAATAAAAAAGACTTGTACTAGACTATTCGTGACTGTATTATATGTATTGATAATTGCCAAACACTGGAAACCACCCAAATGGCCAGTAGAACAGATAATTTTTGGAATAGTGAGATAATGAGGTATTGTACAACAATGAGAATGAACTGAAACTACATGCAACAACATAGATGAATTTCACAAATATAATGTTATCAAAAAAAAAAAAAAGATACTGCATGACTCCATGTATATAAAGTTCAAAAGTAGGCCAAACTAATCTGTATGGTAAATGTCAGGATAGTGGTTATTCTTGGGAAGTGGATTAGAATTGAAGAGAGCTCAGGGAACCTCTGGATGCTATTAAAGATCTCTGGTCTTGATCTGGGTGTGAAAAATCATCAAGTTGAAGAACTCTGAAAACTCAAAATGAAGAAAACAAGCAACATGATTAAAAAATGAGCCAAAGACCTTAACAGACACATCACCAAAGAAGATATACAGATGGCAAATAAGTACATGGCCATGATATGTCATCAGGGAAATGCAAATTAAAACAATAGTGAGATACCACTACACACCTATTGGAATGGCCAAACCCAAAACACTGTACCACAGCCACTTTGGAAGACAGTTTGGAGGTTTCTAACAAAACTAAGCACATTCTTCCCATATGATTCAGTAGTTGCGCTTCTTCCTATTTACCCAAAGGAGTTGGAAATTTGCGTCCACACAGAAACCTGCACATGGATATTTATAGCAACTTTATTTGTATTTGCCAAAACTTGGAAGCAAACAAGCTGTACTTCAGTAGGTGAATGGATAAATAAACTGTGCTACATCCAGATAATGTAATATTCAGCGCTAAAAGGAAATGAGCTATCAAGCCAAGAAAAGAAATGGAGGAATCTTAAATGCATATTACTAAGTGAAAGAAGCCAATCTGAAAAGGCTACATACTGTATGATTCCAACCATATGACATTCTGGAAAAGACAGAACTATGGGGACAATAAAAAGATCTATGGTTGCTAGGAAAAAGGGGGATGATGGGGGAGTGAACAGGCAGAGCACAGAAGAGTTTAGGGAAGTGAAAATACTTCGTATGATATTATAATGACAGATATACGTCATTATACTTTTGTCCAAACTCGTAGAACGTACAATACCAAGAGTGGTGCCTGAAGTCAACTATGGACTTTGGGTGATTATGATATGTCAGTGTAGGTTCATCCTTGGTTATAAATGTACCATTCTGGTGAGTACCTGTGTGAGGGCAGGGGGCATAGCGGAAATCTCTGTACCTTCTTCTCAATTTTGTTGTAAAACCTAAAACTAATTTTAAAGATACACTCTTTTTAAAAAATCATCAAGTTGTATATTTGTGATTTCTTGCCTTGAAATCAATAAAATATTCAAAACTTTAGAGAACCCTTGAAAAATAGAATTTATTTAAAATGTAGAACTTCCAAACTATGAATGGAAGTAAAAATAGAATGATTGACCAACCCAAAAATAAATAGAAAAGGAAACACCAAGGAATAAGAAGCATGGTAGAGTACAAAACATGATGTGGCAAAAATAAGTCCAGACTTATCAGTAATTCTTTTTTAAAGTGTGAATGGCTTATATTTACTTCTTAAAAACAGAAACTCTCAGATATAATTCAGTTCTAAATCTAGTTTGTAGGATTTATAAAAGACCCATTTAAGCAAAATGACACAAAAGATTTGAGTTGATGAAAAAATCTGTAACAGGTAAATATTAACAAAAAACCTGATGTATTAATATTTAATAGTAAAAAAGTAGACTTTAAGACATTTAAAAAGGACAAAGCTATTTCAAATTTATCAAAGAAATAATTTACCAAGAAGGAAAAACAGCCAAGTATGTCTTCAAAGTATAGAAATCAATAGAGACATTGGCAAAACCATATTATGTGAAGAAACTTTAATATGGGCTCTCTCACACAGAAAATATATATACAGTCTGCTCAAAAACAAATGGAACATTTACAAAATGTAATTACATACTACATAATTTTATTTCAAATCCTATAAAAATGAAATTTTAAAACCCTTTACTAAAGATAAGAAGCCAAATTACCATATGATTATATCAGTCGTGAGTGAAAAATATATTACCACAATAATTACATGTTTTTTCTGTCATAACTGCAATCTGGTTTGTTAAAGAGTAGAATTACACAAGACCGTGATAAAGCTCTAGTTATTGCTCGGGGCTATCAGTGTGAAAAAAAATAATGTGAATGAATAGAAATATGACCTAAGTCTCAGAATTTTTCTTAATAAGCAGCCTTGAGAGAATCTTGGATTGCACGGGTCTGCATATCAATCTTACAAGTCTCTAAATTCAACAACTTTTAACATGTGAACTCTGGGGCAGAAGAGAGGAATTTCAGTATTACAGTTTGAAGGCTATTTAGGCACAATAGATGCTAATGTCAGCTAATTCACACATTACCCAGTTTTGCTGCCCAGGAAGCAAATGTGTGCAACTCATAAGACCACCACCAATATTGACTCTCCTTTCCCTGTGCATGTATTCCATTAGTTACAATAAAGGCCCTTGTAACTGGGAACAATATAAGCAACAGTATTTGGGACAGTGTGCCTTGAGGCTAATTCTCTATTGGCAGAATAGCTCTATAATTCTCTTTCTTTGCCAAGAAACATTGCCTCACATTAAATGGGAATTGAGTCTAAGTTTGGGCTCCTTTTTGAGGACAGAAGAATCTTATAAGAAATTTCCCCTGAAAAAGACAGTAGCTTAGTTGTAAATGGAGCCCTTGTTTCTTAAGATGATAAACCAGTTACTTATTTTCACTGAACATGTTTTTCAAGTGGAGAGAGAATCTAGAACTGTATGTTCTAAAACCACTTTATAAATTTTCTGTAAGACATCTTTTGTCCAGCCTTCATCTTTTTCTCCCAAGAATATAGTATATTTGATTCACAACTTTACAAAGGAATAGCCAACTGGATACGAATCATTGAATTTTTTTACCCCAAACCATACAAACTTTACTGTGTGTGTGTGTGTGTGTGTGTGTATGCATGCATAGTTATGCTGGTTAATGTTTAAGAACTGGCCCCTCTGGAAAAGAAAAGAAAAAATGCTGATTTGTAACGTTTGCTGGTTTTCATACTCCCTTCATTACAGATTTCAAGCTACCAACGTTAGTCCTGAAAATTTAACAATCTGCTCTCACAAGCTAGTGCAAGCAAGTTCCAGCACACCAGTTGTGAGGGGGGCGGAGTGGGGGAATACCCTTGCAACATCAAAATTGAATTGATAGTTGTATCTGTATCTCGCTAGTCTGAATATGTAGTTTAGGGTATCTGATTTATGGTAAATGTAACTTTTGATAATCTACTCATTATATTTTTACTTAGGCAAAAATTCTGCAGCATAAGTATCATCTCTTTATACCATCAGATCTCAGTGGGAGTTGGTTAAATATAATAGCACAAGAGAAAAATCAACACTATAGTTGTAACTCTACAGAATACGAGCAGATTTTAAAGAAATATTTTAAGGGCTCCCTAAAGCAGAGCCTAAAGGCAATAAGCAGATCTTTGAGTTAGTTTTTTTTTTTTTTTTTTTTTTTAATGTGAGGTAAATAATAATCATTACCTTCGTGCTCTGTTCTGCCCTGAAAAGAGCTTCAAGCTGTATTTCGGAAATGTAACATTTAAGTCCTACTGAGAGCTTTTCCTTTTAAAGCAGACAACAGCTTTTATCGATGTGAGGGGATGTCATTCACCTCCACTCCGGGTCTGTGTGACTCCGAAAAGCTTTGTATGATTTTCAAATAAGAGGAATGATCTTACCTATATCTTCTCCCAACCTAGAAATGGGCTCCTTTTAATTGGGAAACTAGAGGGCATGAAGCCTGGTTTTTCCCTAAGTTATTGTACCATCTAATTGCTATTCAAATTTTTGAAACAAGACATCATTTTCTAAACATTGGTAAATTTGTTCTATTCAATTTTACGCATTATACCAAACAACACACATAATTATTTTTTATTTTTCTGTTATTTACTGTATCTCAAAATGCTAAATGTTCACATTTGTTGTTGTTTTTTTTTAACATCTTTATTGGGGTATAATTGCTTTACAATGGTGTGTTAGTTTCTGCTTTATAACAAAGTGAATCAGTTATACATATACATATGTTCCCATATGTCTTCCCTCTTGCATCTCCCTCCCTCCCACCCTCCCTATCCCACCCCTCCAGGCTGTCACAAAGCACCGAGCCAATATCCCTGTGTCATGCGGCTGCTTCCCACTAGCTATCTACCTTACTACGTTTGTTAGAACACACATAATTATTAAGAAATATTAGAAAATTTTCAATTCACAGCATTAGTTCTCCAAGAAATTGCAGTTCTTAAATAAAGAATTTTAGGAATGAAAGGAATTTAGATGATATGTTAAACATCAATCAACACTGCCAGTTCACCTGGTACAGCCAAGAAATTTGGTAACTAGGATGGTATTCCACCTATGAAAAGAACAAAGCAAGCTGGAGGTAATAACCACAGTAATGATAACTAACACTTATTGAAGCACTTACACATATTTATCCACTTAAGGGTTTTTAGACTGTATTTTATAAAGTTAGTTAAGATTACATTTCACTAGTAAGAATACTTCACAGTATTGGTAATATTAATTATCTAAGTGAAATGAAATAGCTTACAGGTAATAGGTGTCAATCTTTTGCTATCTGTTGGCTCTTTTTAAAAACTGGTTTATCATCATGTTCTAACATCTTTCATGTCAATCTATAAAAGGAGTTATTATCCTGAAAGTGAAGAAGTCACTTTCAAATACAACCATAATTTTGAGCACTTAATACTTGAGAATCTGTTTTTGCACTTTCAGTTAATTCATCAAATGTTTCTGAAGCCCCTGCCTTATGCTAAGTCTGGGAGAAACCCTGGGCTATTGCATCAAAAATAATTGGGTTAGGTGACTTAAATGTTGTTTATACCCCTTTTCCTGATGTATGACCTAAAGGAGAGTTTTAGATATTGCAGCAAACAATAATTCCAAAGCATAACTTAAATGTGTACTCTTAGTAGTAAAATAAATGATGAACATCAATTACTCAGTTGAGTTTGATATATTAACTAGAAATATGTAAAAATTTATTATTAAGTTGCAAATGAACCAAAAGGAATTTGATCAAAGTGCCCTAGTTTGAAATATGTTTAACTGAGTACCAATAACATCATTAACATTACAAAAATATCATTGTTTCCAAATAAATCATCATCATTGAATTTTTCCTTATTTCTGAGCTTAATCATTCTTATTATGTTTTATTTCTACCATAGCCAAAATGCTGTTCTTAAATAAATAACAATAGAAGAAATATTTAAGAATATAGGTAGCAAGATGGTTGACATCAGCTGTTTTCTGACTAGAGCTGAGGCTACCATAGATTTTCCATGGAGTATTGGGACAAAGATAGTTTTATGGAAATAAATCCATGTAAAATGTTTCTCTTTCATGATTGTCCTTCTGCTTCACAAGAGAAAGGACATTGCTTTAGGGATATAAAAGCCTCTGGAGCACCAAAGACACTAATTTGACATGTTGGTGTAGGTGCTGAACAAGTTAACAGCTGGGTAAGAAATCATTTTTTTCAATCAGGGAATATTCAATCCCTTGCCCTAAAATATTTTAAAAGGAACTAAATCAAATGTCACATGATAGATCATTAAATTTTTTTTTTTTTTTTTTTTTTTTTTTTTTGCGGTACGCGGGCCTCTCACTGTTGTGGCCTCTCCCGTTGCGGAGCACAGGCTCCGAACGCGCAGGCTCAGCGGCCATGGCTCACGGGCCCAGCCGCTCCGCGGCACGTGGGATCTTCCCAGACCGGGGCACGAACCCGTGTCCCCTGCATCGGCAGGCGGACTCTCAACCACTGCGCCACCAGGGAAGCCCAAAAATATTTTTGAGATTGTATTAGACAGGGTCCTCCAGAGAAACAGAACCAATAGGAGATGTATATTTTAATATATAAAGCTTAGGCAGATCCCAGAAAAATAGTCTTTCCACATATTTTCATAATCTGGCTACGCGGTCACCTTAAGCTTAGGAGGTCAAAAATCATTATGGAGATGGATATATCCTTTTCTTAAGGAAAGAATTCCAGAGTATCTTGACTAGATTTGTTCTTCTTAGGCAACATGATTCCTAACTTTAGCAGTCTTGAGTCTAAAATCTGCAGGGCATACCAGCAGGTTGAAAATTCAGGCAGAATTTCTACGTTGCAGTCTTGAAGCAGAATTGCTTCTTCAGAAAACCTCAGTCTTTTGCTCTTAAAGCCTACAACTGATTGCATGGGCCCGTCATGTTAAGGTCAACTGATTATACATGTTAATCATCTTCACAAGTGACTTCACAGCAACATCTAGACTAGTATTTGATCAAATGACTGGGCACCATAACCTAGACAATTTGACACATGAAATTAACGTCACAAAGATCGTATATGATTTTTTGCATGGGACTCAAGAGTTCAAAAAACTGAATGACATTGCTATAACAAAACTTCCATTCCTATTTACTTATATTTAAATAGACATAATCTTTCCACCTGAAAATATGAAAATTAGAGCAGAATTGATACTCAACCCTGTCTCATTCTAACAATAAGTAACATTCATCCATGTCTACAAAGGGTTATTTGTAGAAAATTTCCATCCATCTCCCTAAAAAATGCATTTCCTTAACAATTGTATGTAGTATTTTATAATATATATTTGTGCTATTTAGTTCAATTGTGTACTAATAATTGTAATAAAAAAACTCACTTCAAAGAATCTTTAATAGTTAGACCCTTATAGACACAAATCTTTAAAAAATTATTTCCAAATCAGTACACATAATTTTATTACAGAGTAATCTGATAATTAATAAAAGATTTTTAAGCATAAAAATATGTTAGGATAAAATTCTGTGGGAGGAGGAGAATGGAAACACAAGTACAAAGCAAAGTAAAAGTGGAATTCTAGTTTGAAAGGTTGATTCACTGATTTTTTTTTTTTAATGGATTATGGTTAGCAACACACTGCTGTGGTTTTTAGGTTATGCTGAGTGTTTTTAAAGAGTTTTATTTTAAAAGATCAGTATTTTCATCATACTGGAAATGATACCTTTGTTTATAATTATGATGAGAAATTTTAAATGTACATTTAGATGGGCAAGAAGGTATATATTTTTTCAAAATTCTTTTAGCAGATATTTAAGGAAAAAATGTTAGAAGGCTAGTCTCGTGTGTCTTGAGAACACAAAAGACATTTCTGTCTAAAAATAACTCTGTCCTAAACCAAGGAAGCTCTTCAAGTTCTCAACTCTACAGAATATATTGCTGAAATAGGACTGAACCTTAGAGATAATCTAATTCTGTTCCATTATTACAAATGTGGAAATTGGACCCAAAAAGGGTAAAAAGAGTGTCTCTCCACCTACTCCAGTATCTTTGACTACATCATGATGTAGAGATGTCTTGACGAGGAGATTTGGCACGTCATCTTGCTATCCAGACAAGAATTTAGGAGGCAAATATACAGCCTCATAATGTTAAGTATATGAAAAATATAGACATTATAATGATATCTCATTAAGAAATTTTATTTTTTTAGCACTTTCAGGATTACCATTTTTTTCTAAGGATAAATTTAGACTTTGTCCCAGGACTTTCAGAATTTAACAGATCTTAACATGAACCTATTTAACAGTCTGATTCTGACATATAAACTCCTAAAGTGTATAAAATAGCTACTAATAATCATCCTCCTTAGATCGCAAATGCCTGAGAGCCATTGTGTTGGTGTGAAAGGTGAACCTAAATGCTTTTTCTGAGGTAAAGTGTTTAATATAATAATTAATAGGATTTTATTAAATGAAAAATAGGAGAGAGAATAGACAAAATAATATCATATTCATTTGTGGCAATTTACTACTGTAGGTGGTATTTTCTTTTCCTTTATTTTTCCCCAAGTTTTCTACAATGTGACTGTATTACTTTTACAGTGGAAGACAGTTTTCAGGAATGTTCAGAGAATATACACTGCTCTAGGTTCACATTTTTGGATTTTAGACAAAAGCTCAACATTGGTGGAGGGAGAGGAAAAATTTTAGGGCTTTAAATAGAGGTGTACTAAGAGATATAAGGTATAAAATGAGTATTAAATGCATTTATGTCCTCACATGTTTTATGTAATACAATTATTTCGTGTAATCGATTGAAGAACAAATGAAGTCTAACCCTTTTGGGTTGTAACCCATGAACTTTTTAGCCCCAGAGTAGTATCTGTGAAAGATGCACAGTCCAAACTTGCAAATTCCATTCTTTAGTTAAACCTCTGTAAAGACAGTAAAGGGGATCCATTTCTGAGCATTCAGCCAAACATCACAGCTGACGTCTCACTTCCCCCCATCCTCTCCAGTCCTGTCAAATTCCATACCCACTAGAGCCTTTCACTTGCCAAAACCAAGGGAAGGGAAAAACAAAACAAAATGAAAAAAAATGAAAATTATTTTCTCTTTAAGTCCTGGCCCAGAACTGTTTCTTTCTCTGTTCCTACTGTTTTATGCAGAGATTCAAACACTTTTGTTGGGTCCTCCTGCCTCTCTCCCTTTTCAACTGTATTGATGAATATAGGTGGGGTGGGAGAGCATTAGTGGGTTAGGAGTTGATTCTTGAATGGTTTTGCTTCAGTTGAAACTATCCAAGTTTACCTTTAGAAAAGAAAAAGAAAAGCTAAATGGTTACTCACAAAACCTTAGCAAATGCATTTTACTTATGATTCGTGCAACAAAAATCAGAATTCGGAGAGAATATTCACCTCCTAAAAAAAGTGGCACTAACAACAAAAAAAATCTCATAGTCACTGAAGCTCTATGAAATGTGTACTTTGCAGGAACTTATTGTCGATGTGCATATGCAATGTGTTAGAATCACTAACTACAGGTATATAGATTCAACACATGCAGAAGCCTATGGAAACAATGATGTAGCAGTGCCTGGAAAGACCCAGCCATTTGATCTTCCTCATGTTTGCCTAGCAAATTTCTCTTTTGGCTTCTACAACTTGATACCTCCTGCTCGGTAATAAATCATTTTTATTTCATAAAATGGCCTCTTAGAGAATCTTTGGTCTACCCGTGATGATCTACTTGATCACACCCATGTCTGGTGGCAACAGCACCCACGGTGTGGTTCAGCACCCACTGCCTCCTGCCCCAGGTTCTCAGCCTCCTGGATCACACCATTGCCTAGCCCTGAGGCACTGGTGCACAAGAGCAAATAGAAAATCATTCTTGCACTGATTGAAAAAAATGAAAATAATGAATAAATTTTAAAATACTTAAAAATTCCATTGTCTAGATCTTTATCTTCCAAATAAATGATCTCTGTAGATAAATTCCATAATTTACTTTTTTAAAGGAAAGAAGAGAAGATACAAAAGGGAAGGTAGTGCTGGAGAGCAATATACAGGCAGGACACTACATAGATTAGCCCCTTGACCAAAATATAGTCCTTCACACTGCCTGAACTGTGTGATTTAATTAGCCAGACTATGTAAAACACCACTACTGGAGACACTTTAGGGTTAACATATATCTTCCTTTGAAGTACAAACAATCTTGGAGTCTTACATTTAAATCAGATTATTTTCTAATCGTAAAACTTATATGAACCATAAAGCATCCAGAATTGCCAAAGCAATCCTGGGGAAAAAGAAAAAGGAGGAAGCATAACCCTCCCAGACTTCAGAAAATACTACAAAGGTACAGCAATCAAAACAGTGTGGAAGTGGCACATAAACAGACATATGGATCAATGGAACAGAATAGAGGGCCCAGAAATAAACCCATACACCTACAGTCAATTAGTCTTCGACAAGGAGGCAAGAATATACAATGGAAAAGACAGTTTCTTCAGCAAGCAGTGTTGAGAAAGTTGGACAGCTGCATGTAAATCAATGAAGTTAGAACACACCCTCACACCATGCACAAAAATAAACTCAAAATGGCTTAAAGACTTAAATATAAGACCTGACACCATAAAACTCCTAGAAGAGAACACAGGCAAAACATTCTCTGGCATAAATCGTACCAATGTTTTCTTAGGTCAGTCTACCAAAGCAATAGAAATAAAAGCAAAAATAAACAAATGGGATCTAACCAAACTTACAGGCTTTTGCACAGCAAAGGAAACCATAAACAAAATGAAAAGACAACCTATAGACTGGGAGAAAATATTTGCAAATGATGCAATTGACAAGGGCTTAATTTCCAAAATATACAAACAGCTCATACAGCTCAATAACAAAAAAACAAATGACCCAATCAAAAAATGGGCAGAAGACCTAAATAGACGTTTCTCCAAAGAAGACATACAGGTGGCCAACAGGCACAAAGAAAAGATGTTGACATCACTAATTATTAGAGAAATGCAAATCAAAACTACAGTGAGGTACCACCTCACAACAGTCAGAATGGCCATCATTATAAAGTCTACAAATAACAAATGCTGGAGAGGGTGTGGAGAAAAAGGAACTCTCCTACACTGTTGGTGAGAATGGTGCAGCCACTATGGAGAACAGTATGGAGGTTCCTCAAAAAACTAAAACTAGAGTTGCTATATCATTCAGCAATCCCACTCCTAGTCATATATCTGGACAAAACTCTAATTCAAAAAGATACATGCACCCCTATGTTCATACCAGCACTATTCACAAAAGCCAAGACATGGAAGCAGCCTAATGTTCATTGATAGATGAATGGATGAAGAAGATGTGGTATATATATACAATGGAATATTACTTAGCCATAAAAAGAGTGAAGTAATGCCATCTGCAGCTACATGGATGGACCTAGAGATTATCATGCTAAGTGAAGTAAGTCAGAAAAGGAGAGGCAAATAACATATATCACTTATATGTGGAATCTAAAATAAGACACAAATGAACTTATCTATAAAACAGAAACAGACTCACAGACATAGAGAACAGACTGTGGTTACCAAGGGAGAGGGGAGCAGGGATAGGTTGGATTGGGAGTTTGGGTTTAGCAGATGCAAACTATTATATGTAGAAAAGATAAACAACAAGGTCCTACTGTATAGCACAGGGAACTATATTCAATATCCTGGATAAACCATAATGGAAAAGGAAAAAAACTCAGTTCAGGGGCTTCCCTGGTGGTGCAGTGGTTAAGAATCTGCCTGCCAATGCAGGGGACATGGGTTCGAGCCCTGGTCCGGAAAGATCCCACATGCCGCGGAGCAACTAAGCCCGTGCACCACAACTACTGAGCCCGCATACCACAACTACTGAAGCCCACACGCCTAGAGCCTGTGCTCCACAACAAGAGAGACCACCACAGTGAGAAGCCCGCGCACTGCAATGAAAAGTAGTCCCCGCTCGCAGCAACTAGAGAAAGCCCGCGTGCAGCAACGAAGACCCAACACAACCAAAAATAAATAAAATAAATACATTTTTTAAAAAACGATTTGAGCATTTCACTATACATAAATTATAAAAAAAAAACTCAGTTCAAAATCAATCAATCAGATTCTTTTCATACTAAAACGTGATTAGAAGGAGTTTCAGAAAAGAGATGATTTTGAGTGGTATGAAGAATCCACTCAAGTAGAGAAGAAATAGGCGATATTGGAGCAAGGAGGCCTTCTGTGAACAAGGCAAGACTATAGTGGTGAACCTAGGATGATAATGGAAAGAGGTCCTGAAGAGGCTGGAAAGAAGTATAAATAGGGAGGTAGGATACAAAAAACATTTCATGAGCTGGTCCTAGTTTTGCCTAGGACCAGTACTTTGCCCAGGAAAAGAGGGGAAAATGCCTTCCAGCACTGAATATCACCCTCAGATTCTCCCTGTGGACCAGCCCTCCATCCTGCCTAGCCTCTATCCAGTTTTTCACTTATGCAACACGTACTAATAGTTATGCTTATACTTTACAGAAGTGTTAAGTGGATTTTTGGAGGTCTGATGATCAGCTAACCATCATCAAAACTCCACTTTGTAGGGAAATATGCAACAAGTACCCCCAAATACAAACTCAACTTTTTCTGAGAGATGCATATGAGGAAAAAAAAAAAACTTAGAATCTTTATATAAAACATACAGAAAGAGAAAAAAGTATAAGTAGCTAAATAGAATGCATAAAAGTGATTGTCCTATTTATACAGTAATGCACATTAGTTAAATTGGATCATTTTCCCTTAATTTTTAGCTGATTCTATTGCCAGGAAAGGGAGTTTTTCTTTGGGGTTTAGACCTAGGCAGAGGAAGAACAGTATTTTGCAGTATGGATTACTTTGGGGGGTCTTATAGACCAAGTTACAGAGATACATAACAAATCTTGGGACGATATAAAACTTAAAGGTCCAGTAGGAACTCCACCATGTTTCTGGACAAATAGGCTATACATGGTTAACTCGAGAGTTAAATGTTAAGTAGCGAGATGTTTTATTTATTTAGTTTTATTTATTAGGGATTATTCTATAGAAGAATGGAAAAGGACATTTAAGGGAAGGGAGAATTGCTAGTTAGTGAGTTTGAGGAAGGGGTGCAACAGAGTGATGTGGAAAAGGGCAGGATTAGTGTGTCCTTCCTGATACCTTAACCCAGATAGGACAAAAGGAGCAGACAGGGTGAGAGGGTTTTTATAGGGTTATATTTCTTAAAGTAATTCAATACCAGTATTAAGGCCTTAAAGGATCTTGTTGTTGTTGTTGTTTTAACATCTTTATTGGAGTATAATTGCTTTACAATGGTGTGTGAGTTTCTGCTTTATAACAAAGTGAATCAGCTATACATATACATATATCCCCATATCCCCTCCCTCTGCGTCTCCCTCCCATCCTCTGTATCCCACCCCTCTAGGTGGTCACAAAGCACCGAGCTGATCTCCCTGTGCTATGCAGCTGCTTCCCACTAGCTATCTACCTTAGGTTTGGTAGTGTGTATATGTCCATGCCACTCTCACTTCGTCCCATCTTACCCTTTCCCCTCCCCGTGTCCTCAAGTCCATTCTTTACGAAGGATATTGTTGTTAAAGGGAATAAGAAACTGAGTCATAAAATGACTTAACAAAATACATTTCACACCCTGAACTAGGCCTTCTATTTTAGACAAGCTGTATATCCCTCAATTTGTCTCCGTTTATAGATGGAAGAACACACAGAATTAGATTATTAACAAGACACCCAAGGCAGCGCCTCTCCATCATATAAAACCATAAAAATTATTTCTGGGGAAAGTAACTCCATCCTTGGACATCTTAGTTGTTGAATGTTGTGCCGGATTAGATTGCAAAAATTATATAATCTCTCTGAGGGCTACAGTCCTTTCATCCTCTTAGCTGGCATAAAAACAGCTAAGCACTGTCAAACAGCACGGAACAAATGTGCGGGTATGTTCTATCACTTCATTTATACCACAAATCCAATTCTTGGCTTTTAAAAAATGAACTTGATTTATCCTTCCTCCAAGTAGTGTTCTGTCATGATCCAAGACTGGGGGAAGTAGGTTCTGATTTCAAGAGTGTTTAATCCCTTGAAAGAAGAATTCTTTAACAGGATCAGAATTGTAGAGTTCAATGGGTCTTAGAGTTTTTCTAGTCTAAGTCCTTCATTTTACGGATGAAGCCACTAAACACCAGAAAATTATTTGTCCAAGATCACACACCTAGTTAATGGAAGAACAGAAACCAGGTCCTAGACTTTTGAGTCTCAGGTTTACATACCTGTATACTAAAATTAAAATAGTTAAACTCACTCAGAGGTGTTATGGTTCTTAAACTTGTCTATGCAATAGAATCAGCAGAGGAATTATTTTTTAATATGAAATTCCCAGATTTCACCTTAGACAATTCAGTCAAAATCTCTGGGTAGGGAGACCTGGCTTCTATATTTTTTTTTAGTTTCCCAGGCAAATACGATATGAAACCAGTTTGAAAACCACTAGTCTACAAAAAGAGCCTTTGGCTAGAATGACCATATACTCCTCTTTTCCCAGCATGTTCTTGGTGTGCATCTATTGTCCCAGGTCTATTTATTAACAGAGGCCCCTTTCACTCTCAGAGGTGTCCCAGAATGTATGAAAAGCTACACCCCATCTTTAATCCATCTGATTTATAAGCACTGAAATAACATCGCCATTGGCAAAGGTAAAATTCACCTTAAGGTGTTAAGAAGCTAGAGCTAGGAATTATGATCCTCAAAGAGAAACCTGTTCAGCAACTCTGGAATTCTCCCCTTAGGAGAGAGATATTTTTATCTCCATAATGATTTTTGGCTTCCTAATCTTAAGGTGACAGTGTAGCCAGATTATGAAAGAATTTGGGAAGACTGTTTTTCTGGGATCTACCTAAACTTAATATTATAAGAGTCTCCTATTTCCCTCGTCAAGAAATAGCCATTTATTAATGTTGAACACATGAAGAGTAAAGGAATCCTGACACAAAATCAAGGTATAAATGAAAATGTCAGGGCCTGTGACATATCCAAAAAACTCACTTATACAATTCAAGAGATTACTGAATTCTTGCATTTTAAAAAAATTTCCATTTATATTTGTTGTTTTTGATGTCGTTGCTTAATTTAGTCTGGACATTTTTATTTGTAAGTAACAGAAACCCAATTCAACTAGCTTAAGGTTAAAAAAAAGAGGGAAAGAAAATATTGACTATGTAACTAGGAAGGGAAAGAGTAGCCCCAGCATCAAGCATAAACATATTCAGGACCAGGTCATCAAGATCCGTTCATTCAGGTATCTACTCTTCTTCCATCTGAGAGTGGGCCTCATTTTCTCCTTTTGTTGGTAGACTCCATCCACATAAGGAGGGTAGTTGCCAGTGGCCTAAGATGTATATCCTTCCAGAGCAAGGGGAATCACAAAGGCAAGAAGCAATTTTCTACCCTTGTCCCAACAGAAAATATCCCAAGGAATTTGATTGGTTGAATGATGTCATTAAGTTAACTCTGAACAAATTTATGTGGCCAAGGGAATGGGTTCACCTATTGGACAAGGCTGAGTCTCATTCCTCTTCACGCATACTGGGGTAAATAAAGGAAGGGCCCATTGTATGAAGTTGGGAGGAGCACATAGGAAAGCGTACTGTATGGCTAAAAACAATATCTATCACATATCTCTGCCACTATCCTCATAGACCCTCAAAAAATAGATGCTTCAATCGATTAGTAGAGGAACTCTCACAACAGCTTTGGGGGTAGGGGAAGACTTGCTTGTTTTAAAATTGAAAGTAAGAAGGTAGGCAAGATGGAAAGTGTAAAGCTTCTTCTCCTAAATGCGTTATTCTAAATTCAAGATGTTGTTAAGAATGGCCTTTCTTTACATAAGCCCCTGTACCTCTATTGGAAAGTTGCTATTAGAAATGCAGTTACAAACCAATGAAAGAAAGTGACTGAAATCTCTCTTTTATTCTAGTAGAACACTTAGTGCAGATGGAGGAACATAAAATTACACAGGAATTCTAGAAAAGAATGAAATCCAGTCCCAGGATGTTCTAACCCTTCCCTGACCCCTAAAACCGAAGACTTTGCAATCAACACTTTAATGCTTTATATTCAAGTATCAGAATTTGTGGATTACTGAAATGGAGCCTGAAGAAAACCAATCAATGGAAAAGAGACTTGAGGTTAGGTAGTTAATTCTCTTTCTGATCAATTTTAGATAGGTGTGAATCCATAATTAATTCACAGGGAAGAAAACTAGAACATGAAGAAGTTGGCCTTTTTCTGGGAATTCCAGCCAATTATTATGGAGGTTAGAAACTGGACGCTGAAACAGGATATGCACTGGTCAGCACAATCACAATGGTCAGAGAAAGAAATGTTTTACCAAACTCAGCCACTAACTAACGACTCATTCCCATGCTTTAAGGAGCAAATTGTGATTCTTCATATCAAAGTTTTCCCAGTTTGAGATGCTAGTGTAAAAGGCACATTCCTGGGCATCACTCCCATCCTAGCTGACTTAGAATCTCTGCTAAAAGGAACCTTCCCAGGAACCTTAGTTAATTCTTAAACAAGATAAACTTTAATAACTATTGCTTTACTATTTATTAATTACTAGTATAATATTCACCAGCTCCAATAGATCATTGTTTTTGCACTTTACATTTGAATCTTAATAAAAACAATACTTGATCAGTCTTGTCTTAAGTTTCTTAAGGAACTTAGAAAGGCTTTCCTTAAGTAGAGTTTAACTCGTGACTAGCCTACCTTAGGAAGAGACAAAGCTTCCCCGATCCTTTCTTCAGCAAACATTTACTGAATATTTATCATAGGGCAGCCTCTACTTTCTGTATTGGGGGTAGAGCAATGAACAAAATAGGAAAAGATGCTGCTTCCATAGACTACATTTTAGGTGAAAGAGAGGCACCTAATATAAAAAATGAAAATATACAGTAGGTTAGATAGTAATGCTTGCTAAAGCAAGGAATAAAACAGAATACAGCAATAGACAGTATATCAGGTGAGAGGGAAACAGTATTTGAAATTTAGGCTAACAGCTAACTCCACAAGAGCAACAGTAGAAGCTTAAGGAGTAAAATCTTTACCATACTGAGAGAAAAATAACTGCCAATATAGAATTTTATGCACAGCAATATTATTCTTCAGATATAGAGTGGGAAAGTACATTTTTAGGTAATAAAAAAACTGAGACTATTCAAAATTAATTCAAGATTAACTTCTAGTAATGGTAAAGAGTGGTCTCATGAACAAGCAACAGAGAACAAATATAAAGCATGGAAAAATTTTTAAATAAAACTATTTAAATTCAATACTAACTATCTAAAAGCATAAATAAACTCAAGAAAACTAGAAGCACTGGAAGGACTAAGAGTTCTTAACTCACAGCATGAAAACAATAGACCCAAATTTAGAAACTAAACTTCCCAAACCCCTGACTGATAGCTAAACTATTCATGTGTTATGGGGCCCCAGGGGACACCACAGAGAAGCAGATAGAAAACAGAGGGTCATCTATTCTTGAAAAATACAGTGATGTGGAGCTAGATATGTGAATTTAATCCTCTTCTTAAAGGAGTACATTCCAAATTTTGGGACGATCAAGTAGCAGAAAATCTAAAGCTCAGAATACGGATTCCAAAGCAAACAAACCAGCAGTGACTTACTTTATCCTTAGAATCTTCCCTTGCTTCTTTGCCCTGTTCTTATGTCTTTGCCCTCCTCTTTAACCCTGTCCTCTGTGGGTTTCTCCTAGGTCTAAAAAATTGGCTGTGGGCCAAGTATTTAGACATTTATGGAACCCTCACCACAGAAAGGGTTATCACATCTATAAATATGTTCAAAGAATTAAAGGAAAATATAGTACCAATGAATACATGGATAGGCAATCTCAATCAGGAAATAAATTTTTAAAATAATATTTTTAAATGATAATTCTCAAGCTGAAGAATACAAATATTAAATTAAATCTCTGGATGAACACTACAGCAGTTTGGAGATGGTAGAAAAACAGGGAGAACTTAAAGACTGCAATTGAATTACCCAATCTGAAAAATAGAAAAAAAAAATAAGAATAAAGAAGAGTAAATAGGACCATAGAGTCCTATGGGACAATAAAAAGCAGTGTAACACATCAGTAGTTGGAATCACAGGATAGGAGAGAAAGGGGAAGAAAATATATTTGAAGAAATAATGGCTGACAACTTTTAACATTTGATGAAAAACTTTAATTTACATATCTAAGAAGCTCAATAACTCAAGCAAGAAAAGCACAAAGAAATCCACTCCTAGACATATTGTAGTGAAACTGCTGAAAGACAAAGAGAAAATCTTGAAATCAACCATAGAAAAATTACCACAGATATAGAGTGAGAAGAAGAAGATTAAAAGCTGACTTCTCAGAAACTATGAAAGCCAGAATACATTGGGACAACCTTTAAAGGGCTGAAGAAAAAAATGCTATTAACCAACAATTTTAAGTTCAGTGAAGCTTTTCTTTAAAACTGCAGGTTAAAAATCATATAAAAATCTCAATCATTGCAAAAAAAACTAATAAAATTCAAAATTCAATCATAATTTTTTAAAAAGTCTTTACTAAGAATAGAAGATAATGGCTTTAATCTCATACAGAAAATGTTTGTACACAATGATGAAATAGTGTAAGATTTCCTTTTCTTAGAGCAGTTTTAGGTTCATAGCAAAATTGAGAGAAAGTTCCTTTTCCCCTCCCCCTGCTAGAAACATGAGGGGAAATTTCTCTGATATTTACTGTGAAAATCTGTGTGAGCTCCTGGAGGTAAAACTAAAAAAGAATGGGGCTCCCCTATTACTGGGGCCTTCTGGAGTTTTTAACTCTCAGATTTGTCTACACTGAGCCTCCAGCAATTCATTATTTACAATTTAGGTTTTCCGACCACAACACTGGTTCCCACAGAGATTTCTGTTCCAGTGTATGGTGATTCTCTGTATCCTCCTGTCTGTCTCTTGAATTTGGGGGCAGTCATCTGCCTTGTGACTTCACTTTTCTTATATAGCTAAGAAGAGTTGCTGATTTTTCAGTTGGTTTGGCTTTTTACTTGTTAGGACAGAGTGGTGACTTCTAGACTCCTTACGTGCAGAATTGAAAGTGTACTTTCCTTTTGAGATTGAGAACAAGACAAAGATATCTGCTGTCACTGTTTCTATTCAACATTATATCGGTTGAATAAGCCAGTTAAATAAGGGAAGGGGAATAAATAAAAAGGATAAAATCAATAAACTGTGCTACATTAAAATGAAGAACTTCTGTTAATCCAAAACACCATTAAAGAGTGAAAATGCAAGTCACTGAGTGACAAAAAATATATAATTCTAGCCAAGGGCTCATATCCAGAATACATTAAAAACTTCTGCAAGCCAATAAGAAAGAGAGATGACCACAATAGAAAAATGGACAAGAGACTTGAACAGGAAATTCAGAAAAGAGACTCCCAAATGGCTAACAAAGAGAAAAAAGGTTCTCAACCTCATTAGTAATCAGAAAATTGCAAATTAAAGGCACAGTGAGTTCTGACGATGTACTTATCAGAATGGCTAAAATGAAAACAATGAAAATTCTTACACTCTGTTGATAGGAATATAAATTGGTCAACAATTTGGAAAATCATTTGGCATTAGCTACCACATTGAACACACACATATCCTATTACTCAGCAATTCCACTGTTAGGTATGTCCCCTCATGTGCTTCAGAAGATGTGCCAAATGTCCACAGTAATATTCATATTTCAGCCAAATACTGAAAACAATGCATGTCCATAGAAAGTAAATGGATAAAGAAGTGGTACTATATTCATTCAATTGAATACAGTGTACCAAAAAGCAGTGAAAATGAAGAACTGTAGAAACAATTAGGATTAGGTAAACTAAAATTCCAAAGACAGAAGAGTCATTCCTAGGTGAGATATTGATCACTGGTCACTGGTAATTTTCTTCCCTGGGGCATTTGCCAAATCCTGGTAGGAACTGAAAACAAAAGCCTGATTTGAGCAAAGAGACTCTACTAGTACAAATGTAAACAGAGAGAGAAACCAGAAAGGGTTTGGTGGTTTTGATGAGCTCCTGCAATAGATTAAAAAACTACAGTAGCCCAGTTTTTAGCACAGGATATGTTTTACAATATATGCAACTTGAACATGTTTTTGTATTTTCACACTTTATTTTGCTGGATTCTGTGCTAATATTTTGTTTAGGAATTTTTGAATATATGTTTTTGAATGAGACTGTCCTGTAGTTTTCTTTCATTATAATGTCCTAGTCTGGTTTTAGCTTCAGAGTTTACTAACCTCATAAAATGAGTTGAGGAGTGTTCGCTCTTTTAATATTGTCTGGAAAAGTTTTAAAGTGTTGCAATTCAGTCCTCCATGCAAACTTGATAGAACTCACTAGTGAAAGTATAGGTGTCTACTATTTTCTTTGTGACATTATGTTTTAACTGCTGCTTTAATAGTCACGTGAGTACTAAGGTTTCTTGTACTTTGAGTTTTGTGAAGTTATGTTTTCTTGGAAATTGTTCATTTTGTCTATGACCTTTTATTCATTGGCATATATTTGTTCACAAGAAACTCCTACAATATTTTAAATATCTGTCACGCTTCCAACGACATCATTTTTCTTTGACTTTCCTTTTTATTGTGGACATTTTCAAACATACACAAAAGCAGAGAGTTCAGTGCAAATCAAAATAGTCACCTTGGAACTGTTTCTGTCTTTTCATTTTGACTTGTGTGTCCTTTTCCGTTTGAGATACCTCTTGGTGACAGCATATCTTAAACCCTGTTTTTCTTAATCCAACCTGACAACATCTGTCTTCTAGTGGCGATTTTAGCCTCTTTTCTCCCTTTCTTCCTTTGTGAGTTTAATTTTTTAATTTCATTTTTTCTTTAAACTGTTTCAAAAATTACATACACTATTTATATTCATTTAGTTGTTAACCTTAAGATTTCAACATGCAAACTTATTTTAACATCTAAAATTGTTCAATATTTTTTTCTTTTTAGGTCCTAAGCTAGTTATTTATTTAACATCTTTATTGGAGTATAATTGCTTTACAATGGTGTGTTAGTTTCTGCTTTATAACAAAGTGAATCAGCTGTACATATACATATATCCCCATATCTCCTCCTTCTTGCGTCTCCCTCCCACCCTCCCTATCCCACCCCTCTAGGTGGTCACAAAGCACCGAGCTGATCTCCCTGTGCTATGCGGCTGCTTCCCGCTAGCTATCTATTTTACATTTGGTAGTGCATATATGTCCATGCCACTCAGTCATCCCAGCTTACCCTGCCCCCACACCGTGTCCTCAAGTCCATTCTCTATGTCTGTGTCTTTATTCCTGTCCTGCCCGTAGGTTCTTCAGAAACTTTTTTTTTTTTTTAGATTCCATATATATGTGTTAGCATACGGTATTTGTTTTTCTCTTTCTGACTTACTTCACTCTGCATGACAGACTCTAGGTCCATCCACCTCACTACAAATAGCTCAATTTTGTTTCTTTCTATGGCTGAGTAATATTCCACTGTATATATGTGCCACATCTTCTTTATCCATTCATCTGTTGACGGTAAAATTGTTCAATATTTTAAAGCTCCTCCCAAACACAAATATTTTACCTTTAATTCCTATCATCTCCCCTTCATTTTACATGTTAATTTTGCTAACTATTTATATCTTAATTATCCAAATCAAATATTAGTATTTATACCATCAAATTATTTTTTTCCAGATTTACCTATATATTTCCTTGCTCATCAGTCCTCCTTGCCTCTCATAAATCTTGCAAATTTTACTTTCTTCTTCAAGAACATCATGTGTATCAGCTTTAGTGACATATAATTCACATACTGTATTAGTTTCCTGCGGTTGCCATAACAAATTACCACTTAAAGCAAAAGCAATATAAATGCATTCTCTCACAGTTGCAGAGGCCAGAAGTGTGAAATCAAGATGGTAGCAGGTCTTCACTTCCTCCAGAGCCTTTAGGGCAAAATCCATTTGTTGCCTCTTCCAGCTTCTGATGGCTTCCAGTGTTCTTCCGCTTGTGGCGGCATAACTCACTCTCTGACTCCATCTTCACCTGGTCTTCTCTCTCTGTCTCTGTGTGTCTCCTCTTCTTATAAGGATACTAGTCATTGGATTTGCAACCCATCTTAAATCCAGGATAATTTCATCTTGAGAACTTTATCTAATTACGTCTGCAAAGACCCTATTTCCAAATTAGGTCACATTCTGAGGTTCCAGGTAGACGTGAATTTGCGGGGGGACGTTATTCAACCCTCTACACACATCATGCAGTTCACCCATTTGTACACAATTATGAGTACAATACAACAGGTTTTCGGGTATTCAGAGTTTTGCAACCATCACCACAATCAATTTTAGAACATTTTTCTCACTCCTTAAAAGAAACACTGTATCCTCAAGTACATCTCCTAAGTTTTCCTTTAGTGAGTGCCTAGTGGTTGCATTTTTTTTCAATTCTCTATGTCTGAAAATGTCTTTATTTTCTTTCTTAAAAATTTAGCATAGGTTACAGCTCTACATTGATGTTTATTTTGCCTCAACAGTTTAAATAAATTTCTCCACCACATTCTGGATCTGTTATTATTGTTAAGAAGTCTGCTATTAGTCTTTTTTTTTTAATAGCATCTGTCCTCTCTGTTTTTAAAATTTTTTCTTTACTTTTAGACTTCTGTCACTCTACCATGGTTTATCCAAGTATGATTGGAATTTGTTGTGATTACTGAATCTCTAAATTTGTGTGTTTCATCACATTTAAGAAATGATCAGCCATTATCTTTTCACATATTGCCCTTTTCCATTTTTCCTACTCTGCCCTTCAGGAGATTTACATTGGGGGTGGGGGAATTAACTTCTGGTTAGCTTAACAGATTGCTGTGTTCTAGTCCCTCTTATAGTGCAGCGACTTTATGGGACAACACTCTGATGACAGTCCGCCAACTACAGATATGTGTAATTAGTCACCGGAGAAACTGTGGAGAGACACGAATTCCTCAGTATAAATCCATTCCATGCCACTGAGAGAAAACTCAAAACCCATGCCTTACTGAGAATGGTGGATACCTTAAGCCCTAATTTCCTATTAAAGCCTGTGTTGCTATATCATAAATGAAGAGAATTATGTAACTTATAAAAGGAACTAGAAATAATTGCTTAAACTATAGATTGAATATTAGAGTTTGGCAACTGATCTCTATTGATTATTTCCCTAAATGTTCCAAGTAAAGGTGCTTCGGAAATCTAATCAATCAAACTGCTGTTTTCAAAGAAAACGCACGACATTAATTGAGCAATTACTGTAGCCAGTATCTCAGTATATAATTCTAGTTAGTTACTGCCAGTTAATTATGGGTTTTGACAATATTTCTCTTTCAGTAGCAATACTCAGGCTCAAAATAAGATATTATCTTACTCATTATGCCGGAAATGATTTCCTAGAATAGACGATTAAAATAAACTGCTACAAATCCAACTGTCTAAACGGAAGTTACATCTTTGTCATAAACCTTACTCAGGATATTTGGAAGCTATAATTTGAAAAACAATTCAAATATGTCCGAGGGCAACAATCCATTTATGAGAACATTTTTACATACACACTTGAATTTTCTCCCCCTACATAGTAAAAGATACTAAGATATTTACATATGTTTGGCAGAAGTTATTGTTTTTTCTTCTGCATTTTCCCGTCTCCCTTTCCAAGAAGGTAGACAGGCTCTTTGTAATATCCTTCCCTCAGCGTGGTGGCCGCTGCCAGGGCTGCCCACAGAAGTCCCTAAGCAGATTTAAGTGGGAAACTCAAGGAAAGTCTATGTGCTGGCAAAGCAACCGTTCCAAGGCCTGGAACCCAGATTTCTGATCCGGTTCACGTGGTTTGCGAGGGAGGCTGAAGTATTCCTTTTATGGTAACCTGTTGCTTCTGGCCGCTGATGTGGCTGGAAATATAAAAGGCAGCGAACCTATCTCCAACCTGGCAGACATTTCCTTTCTCAGGGGCTGTCAAGACCCCAGAGATTGGGTGTGCATCTGCCTGCCACAAGGGGGCAGTGGAGAGCTGCACCTACACGTTTGTGTCGTTGTCTGTGTGTTTATACTCTGCTTTTACCCTGCGTCAGGAGTAAACAGAGTCCAAGTTATAGCTCTTACCTACCCTCGAGCCCGAACCCGACTCCACGTGGATATTGTAGGGCTGGAAGGTAATCTTTGGTGAAGGTCTGTACTCATCAGGTATACTATGCTGGTTCTCCTGGAGTCCCTTTGAGGGGGGTGTGCATCTGTGTCTGTGTTGGGAGTGGGACATGTATCTTGGCAGGCTGGGGAGCAGTTTGGAAGGAGAGGGAGTTCAAAAAGATCTACATCCTGCTCCCTGGCAAAGGCCCAGAGAGTGGCAAGCCCAGACAGTTTTGTTCCGCAGGTGGCATCAAATAATAGAATTGATGAATTTCAAGGGTCCATGGGCGCTTGGCTCATGAGGGTATCAGTAAAAACCACAATGAACTAGAGTTTCGAGACCCTGCCTTTGTTTTCTAAGTACCATGTAGACCTCTGAATTCCTGCCTGATCCTAGAAAGAGGAGAGAGTCACAATCGGGATTGATACCACATTTCTCAGCCAATTCTCAGAATGGAGAAACCAGGTTAGGGTTTAAGTTGATTTGAAGGAAATAAAGTAATGCGCTATTCTTACAGATTTGGCCATGTGGCTTAAGATTAATACTTACTATATATGGAATGTATTTATAATTTATCTTTCAAACTGACAAAATTTCAAAAATATTGTCTTATCAATTTCTTATAAAATACACACACACCCCCAAAGGCATATACACATATGCACATCCGCCCAGGCACACATGTCCCTTATTCTGTTTCTCTTTCATGAGTGTGTGTGTTACTTTTCATATATTTCTCATTTTCCATGGTATCAGATTTAGTATGGCCTTCACCACCATGATTGTGACTCTCCCGTCTACCTTTTTCTCTTTCTTCAGAATAGACTCTGCAAATGCAATGAATCCACTCTGTCCTTCCCCTCACCTCTTTCATCCACCAAGAACCATTGGTAACTGGCTCCACTGTCCTCATCTTTGGCTGAAGTGTAGTAAGAGTTGCTATATCTCCTCTTCTGCATGATTTTCCCTTCTTTTGAAACGGAACACTTTTTCTTTCCCACTTAAAAATTTTAAATAGTTAACCTGTAGATTGAACATATGTAGACTTCTTTTACAAGAAGCTTTGTAGTGAAGTGAAAGATATAAAAATGTATACTCCATGGTAATAGCAGATAGAGGAACAAGATAATTTTGGCCCAGGAGAGACAGGAAAGTGCTTCTCCTCAGAAGCAAAGAGGTTGGAAGAGTAAGAGGCATTGAATATGTAAGAAAGAAACGGATAATTAAAGAGCTCCTACAGCAGATAAGAGGGAGTGGCATCAAGGGTACCTTGAAAAAGAAGGGACATTTTAAAATTAGAAAAAAGAAGAGACGATCACTAAATGCAGAGACAATTTGACGTAAACTTGAAGGAAGTTGATGGAGTTCATATCACTCACCTCACTCTTCTCAACAGAGTAGGAGATACTGTCACTGGCTGAGAATAGATTCGAGGCTTTTTTTGTCTTTTTGTTGTTGTTGTTGTTTTTGCGGTATGCGGGCCTCTCACTGTTGTGGCCTCTCCCGTTGCGGAGCACAGGCTCCGGACATGCAGGCTCAGCGGCCATGGCTCACGGCATGGCCCAGCCGCTCCATGGCATGTGGGATCCTCCTGGACCGGGGCACAAACCCGTGTCCCCTGCATCGGCAGGCAGACTCTCAACCACTGCGCCACCAGGGAAGCCCAAGATTAGAGTTTAAGGAGTTGAAAAGGTTTGAAAAAACCGCTCTGGGAAATTACGAAGAAATAATAATAACAACAATAACCACAACAATAAAGATAACAATAATGGCATTGTAATATAATAATTGCAGTCTTCTCTTTAACCCTCTAATTAACCTCAGCTTCTGTCAGATTCTTCTACTTCCTCCAACTATATTTCTACTTCTAGGGCCTTTGCTCGTCTGCTTCAGGCCTGTTGGCCTCATTTGATTTGGTCTTTCCATCCATTAGCTCTTCTACACTTTTTTCCCCTCTTCCTTTTCTCCTCTATTCACAAAGCCACGTCCACTGTTTCTTTTTTGTCTGCAAGAGCTCGCTTCTTATTTTCTTGCTACATTACACCCAATTCCACCTTTACTTTCCCTCACATCCCTTGCAAAATCCACAACTTGCATATATTAATTCCTGAAGTGAAATCTACTATTTTCCCCCTTCCTTTCAAGCCTCAAGTGGCTTCTCTCCATTCACGTGGCAGCTGTTACCATCTCACTTGTTCCATTTGACCTTCCACCTGACATTCGTAAAGCTAGGCCAGCTCTTCCTACCTCCTCGTTTCTTCCCAGGGTAATCATAAGCATTGATATAACTAGTCCTCTTTCCTCAGAGGTTACCACAGTCCCGTCTCTTAAAGAAGACACTGGAATATACCTTTCCTCTATCAAAAAACTCCATATTTGACAGCAAGGTAATTTCCTGAGCCACAGTGAAAGAACATTCCACCTTAAACCTTTTCTATCTAAAACAATATCTACCTTCTTCTGCCCTGCCCCAGTTATTTTATTCAAACTGGTCTCCCACTTTTCCCGAGACTAGTGATTTCCTTAAACAGGCCTTAGCAGCTCCTATAATCAGCCTCTCCCTTCCCAAGATAAAGAACGATCTTCACACTTGGGTAACTAAGTGAATTGCCTCATAAATCCTCTAGCATACTGTAATTTCCACACCCCTGAAAGCAAGGGGGAAAATATAAATCCAGACTACAGTCCATCTGGGCTTGCTGGCTGTGCCCTGAGGGACTTCTTCCGCAGCTGAGTCTGTGGCAGATTGAAGATGGTTTCAAATTCTCCGATATTCCTCTCAGCAAAAGATCGGATCTGCATCCCCGTTCCTTGAATGTGGTTGGTTCTGTGACTGCGCAGACAAGTAGCATATGGCGGGAGTGACACTATGTTAGTCTCTGGGCCCAGGCCTTAAGAGACTGAAAGCTTTCACTTTCTCTCTCTTAGAAGATTCACTCTTGACACCCAGAGCCACTAGGTAAAAGAGGAGAGACCAAGTGGAAAAGCCTGAGGCCATATCGAGGAGAAGGACCCAACAGAGTTCAGCCTTCCAGCCATACCTACTAAGCCACCAGGTGTGCTAGGAAAACCTCTAGCGTAGACCAGGCAGTCTGCATAACACTGAGCAACCCCAGTCTACACCATGTGGAGCCAAATCTTGTCTAAATTCCCAAGTCATGTAATATATAAAATTAGGATTTTCTTTTTTTATTATTATTTATTTGGTTGCATCAGGTCTTAGTTGCAGCACATGGGGTCTTCGTTGCAGCATGCAGGATCTTTCGTTGTGGCGTGCAGTCTCTTCGTTGCAGCGTGCGGGCTTCTCTCTAGTTGTGGTGCGCGGGCTCCAGAGAGCGTGGACTCAGTAGTTGTGGTGCACAGGGTCTAGAATGTGGGGCCTAGAGCGTGTGGGTTTAGTTGCCTCGCAGCATGTGGGATCTTAGTTCCCCAACCAGGGATCGAACCCGCGTCCCCTGCATTGTAAGGCGGATTCTTAACCACTGGACCACCAGGGAAGTCCCCTAAAATTAGTATTTTCTGAAGGTACAGAATTTGGGTAATTTGTTATGCAGTGATAAAGAAACAATGTCTATATGGGCACACCCAAACACCACTCATACACAAATAGATGAAGCTCATTTGTTCTTCAATGACCTTAGAATATAATGTTATCCCCATTTTACATATAGAAAAAATATAGCAATAACACAATTGGAGTCAGTATAATGTGAGGTTAAAAGTGTGAATGTTGGACCCTCCTGCACTGTTGGTGGGAATGTAAATTGATACAGCCACTATGGAGAACAGTATGGAGGTTCCTTAAAAAACTAAAGTAGAACGACCATATGACCCAGCAGTCCCACTCCTGGGCATATACCCAGAGAAAACCATAATTCAAAAAGATACATGCACCCCAGTGTTCATTGCAGCACTATTTATAATAGCCAGGACATGGAAGCAACCTAAGTGTCCATCGACAGATGAATGGATAAAGAAGATGTGGTACATGTATACAATGGAATATTACTCAGCCATATAAAAGAACGAAATATGCCATTTACAGCAATATGGGTGGACCTAGATATTGTCATACTGAATGAAGTAAGTCAGACACAGAAAGACATATATGATATCGCTTCTATGTGGAATCTTAAAAAAAGTGTTCAAATGAACTTATTTACAAAACAAAGTAGAGTCATGGATGTGGAAAACAAACTTATCGTTACCAGGGGAGAAATGGGGGAAAATATAAATTGGGAGATTGGGATTGACATATACACACTACTACATATAAAACAGATAACTAATAAGAATCTGTTGTATAGCACAGGGAACTCTACTCAATACTCTGTAATGCCCTATATGGAAAAGAATTTAAAAAAAAAAGAGTGGATATATGTATATGTATAACTGATTCTCTTTGCTGTGCACCTGAAACCAACACAACATTGTAAATCAACTATACTGCAATAAAAAAATTTTTTTTTTAAGTTTGAATGTTAGAATCAGGTTATCTGGTATTGAAGCCCACCTTTGTCACTTACCAGTTGTGTAAACTTCTGAAGCTGAATTGAGCTTCAGGTAGTGTCTAAATGAGCTGGTCGCATTGAATTATAGACCATTAAAAGTAGAAGGGATCCTGGGATCATTTAGTCCAGTGGCTTTCAAACCACACTCCTAGGAACCCCCTTAAGGGAAAGAGTGGAGGGAAATGGATAGAGCTCAACCTCACCCACACTCTTTTGATGAAAGCAACTACCCCTTTATGTGTGTTACGTATGTATTTGGCTTCCAGATAGAATTTCCGTTCAAAAATTGCTACTAAAACAAAATAAAGTACTAAAATACATGCATGTATTCTAATCTGATCTCAAAACCCCCAAATTCAAAGATGAGGAAAATGTCATGGAAATTGACTTCTGCCTGGAACCCTCTTGTCTACTCCCTTCACATCCCCCTGCTCAGCCTTCACGTCTCAGACTAGACCTTACTTCCTTCAGAAAGACTTCTTCTACTGTGGACGTCCATGTCCATGGCTGTTTCTGTGTTTTTCCCAGCTTCTTTATCAAAGTGCCTGCTGCTATTTTCCATGAATTCCAAGATGTACATTTTCTCATATTTTTACATTTCTGAAATGAGGAGGTGTCGTATAATTGATAACATCTTACAGTTATTGCCCGCCAGGTGGCAGTTATGACACAGTTGTGTGAAAACTTTCTGCTGGGAGCTTCTGGTATAAGGTAATTGAAAAAGCATCGAAGTACCTGAGAGGGCTTCCCTGGTGGTGCAGTGGTTGAGAGTCCGCCTGCCGCTGCAGGGGACGCGGGTTCGTGCCCCGGTCCGGGAAGATCCCACATGCCGCGGAGCGGCTGGGCCCGTGAGCCATGGCCGCTGAGCCTGCGCGTCCAGAGCCTGTGCTCCGCAACGGGAGAAGCCACAACAGTGAGAGGCCCGCGTACTGCAAAAAAAAAAAAAAAGTACCTGAGATTCTTTGAAATGCAAGCTCTTTGTAATGTAATTGCATATTTAGTTTGTCTCTTCTACTGGGTTGGAAGCTACAAAGATACAAGTCTTTCTTCCGCACTCATTTTTTATTTTTCATGTCTTAGCATCAATATGTTTTTTGAATTTTTGAATTTTATTTTATTTATTTTTTATACAGCAGGTTCTTATTAGTTTATTAAGTTTCAAATCCCTAACTACCTGCTCAGCGAATATTTGTGGAATTGTCCAAGTAGATTTTACTTCTTGTTCTAAGAATTAAGAAATTGATAAAATGTTTAAATAGAAACAACAGTAACATCTTAATCTTTTTACAATTTAGGCTCGTATTTCCAGTCAGTGAAAATCTTTTTTATAGATTAGATATAATTACTTTAAGGCTCGTTTAGTATTTGACAGAGAAAAATGCAATATTGTACAGAGAAACTGGTATCTTCAAACACTGCTAGTGGTTTTGTAAATTGGTGCCAACTTTATTTATTTATTTATTTATTTTTTTGCGGTACGTGGGCCTTTCACTGTTGCGGCCTCTCCCGTTGCAGAGCACAGGCTCCGGACGCGCAGGCTCAGCGGCCATGGCTCACAGGCCCAGCCGCTCCGCGGCATGTTGGATCTTCCCGGACCGGGGCACGAACCCGCGTCCCCTGCATCGGCAGGCGGACTCTCAACCACTGCGCCACCAGGGAAGCCCATGGTGCCAACTTTAAAAACTGACCGATCAACTTAAGTAAAAAGCAAGATTGAAGGGATTATTGTTGAAGGGGTAGTTGAACTACCAAAGGGCTATTCTGTGTGGAATACAGGACTGAGCATGTATGCCAGGGTCACCTGGAGCCAGTGCTGCTTACAGACAGTGGCTGGGGAGAAAGAGCTCTTCTGTGATTCTCAAAAAAGAATCTTCTTTAACAAATGCCAGCTAAGAGAAAGAATGATAGAATTAGAAAATCATCATTTTATAACCCACAATTTATAAATTCATTCAGCAAAGATCACCAGTTATCACTAACCAGTTATATTGCTTATAATCCTGTTGGAGAAGACTATATCCATAAATCTTATGTCACTCCCACAAATTTCTTAATAACAAAGGAAGAAGAATATATTTTTACAGTGGAGAGATGGGGAAGACATCACTTTAAACAGGTAATCAAACTTGCTTCACCAATAATAGGACACTTGACATTTACCTCTAGATGTGATCAAACAGAAGTATAAAGCATGACCTGTGTAGTATACTTGACAAAAATTTTATTTTGCTTTTACAGTAGAAAAAAATTAAGTAGAAATGAAAATTTTTTAATGCATATTTCTTTTTTTTTAATATCACTAGACAGTCACAACAATATAAAGTATTGCAGCAGTTTTACATAATCCCTCCCTGAAAATACATTAACATCTGAAAATACTTTTTTCATAGTGCTTTTCCTCTAAATTACTCTATTCATCATCATCTGCATATATGCTTTGGAAAAATGTTTGGAAAATAACAAATCCAGTTGGCACTGAACTAGCCACTTTTGTTTCAATAAAAACAAGTAACCAAATAATTGATATTAAATATTCCTCTTGAATTACAGTATTTAGTTTGGAATGATGTGTGTGTTTATTGCAGATTCAATGTCTGTGCAGTTTAATAAAATGTATTTTGTTTAATTCCTCATCAGGCAATGACTAACTAAGTTGTTTTGTACAAATATACTCACTGAGAACAGTTAGAAAAGATAAATTAAACATAAAATATATGTTTGAGGCATCAAGTAACTAATGATACAGAGAGAAATTGAAAGGCTAAGATCTGTGATTGGAAGAAACCCCCATTTGAGGCTGCTTTTTCCTTCCAAGAGACTGATAATTTTTAAAGTGCCAATTAACCAAGAAAAGGTAATGATTCTAATTTGTATGCACCTAAAAAAGATCTCAAAATATATAAAATCATTAAACAACAAAAGTTTTGAGAAAATTCAGTTTGTTAATATTGGTCAAAAATTAATACTTTCTATGTTTTATTACTTTAGTAAGCATAAACTAATGAAAAGATCTCATTTAAACTATAAAAAAGACGAAAGCCAACTTCAAGATTTTGCAAATTAAATTTGTAATTATATTGCAATACAGTCCCATTACACGGGTGACTTGGCAGAAAAAAAAAATTCACACTTTGTTAAAATCTCCAAATGGCTGCAAAAATCTTATTTACTTAATTATAACAACACTCTTCAAGGCATATATACTCTCTTCTTAATTTTAAGAACAAACATATGTTTGTAGCCCATGATGTTTAGAGTGAGGCCGTCCTCATGAATTGAAAGAAAGCGTATCTTGAGTCTCCTACTTGACATTTAAGTCTTGGCCGAACATCTTCAGATAATGGCATATGTTAATTTAGTAGAATCCAGGAAATTTCAGCTAACGAACGAAAAGCAGTCAGGAAGCAGACACCTGGGCAGGGTCTGGAGTTCAGGCCATGGGTGAGTAAGAATAGAAGTGCTAAGCCAGGAGGGCAATTTCTGATCCAAATCCACAGACTGTTTTTTTTTTAACAGACTATTTTGTTCCCACTCTGTGTAGGTGGCCATGGGCCCACTGGCTTTCAACATCATAAGAAGCCCTGACAGCGTAAAATTTATGAGGACTGTTTTATTCCCCGAGTATCAAACACCTAGGGAACTGAAGAATTTGGAATTGGAATATTTCAGATTTGAAATCCAATTGCGTCTTAAACTCCATTTCTGTACCCTCACTTGTTAAAACTCCTTTGTTTATATTCACGTTTTGGTATCTAAATAACCCACATGATATTGGCTCTAAAGCAAACTCCTGAGCTTCTGCCTCCAGGAAGGATGTTTAACAGACTCCGACAGGAATTACCATGGCATTACTCTTCTTGCGCAGTGGGAGATCTTTTGCAGTTCAAGCTCAAACTGCAAATTACTTTCTTTCCCTCACAAAATAAGTGAAATAAATCCCCTCACGTTGCAACGCGCAGGTAGAACACAGAGGCAATAGAGAGTATTTTTTAAAAAGCCAAAAGTTGCATTCCAGCAAATGAAAATGGAAGCCATTTCCAGGGAATAATTAGAATTATCAGAAGGCATTTAGCAGAAAGCCTGGATAGAAGCCACCTCCTTTAAAAATAGTGGAAGTGTTTCTATACTTAGTGAACTCAGAACAATAATAAAAAAAATTTTTTAACCCTCTGTAATTGGTAATTAAGGCACAGACTCAAGGATATCCCTTTCCTAGCACAGACAGGCACAAGGCAGGGGGCATATATCACAACAGCACAGATAACCCAAGAAAAGAAACCAAGATCAGAGGTAAATATATAACTTCACTTGGCTCGAAGCTTTAGCAGTGACTTAAAAAGGAAGATATGAATATTCATTTCACAATTCATTATTCATGATTCATTATTAACTCTACAGAACACTTTATATAGTTCTCCAAAAATGTAGGCTTAGCCATTATTAATTAATTTCTCTTTTTGCTGCTGAAACTTTTCAAATTAAGAACCCTCCAGCCATTAGGGTTATTAGGACTAAATAGACCACTTCTTTATTTTGGTCAAGACACTGCTGCCCAGAGAAGCAAACAAGGTAAGCAAGCAGGGACCTGATCACACACGTTGGGACACCAGGGGGAGGAATGGAGAACAGCAACAGATTTCAGGTTGTTTGGGTGTGCGTGCAAGGCTCTTCCATTGCCCACCAGACACCAGACCTGTAGCAACTAAGCTAGTTCAAATCTCCACCAAATGCTGATCCCGAAGCTTTAACTATACTTCTTGACCTGATTAAGGATTGTTGTTGTTGTTGAACTCTCCTCTGAGCCCATGTTCACCTCCAGCTACTCTCCTATGACTCTTCTCCTTTATGCAAGATGTTGATAAGTTGACAGATTGGAGTAAGCTAAAGAGTAATATGAGAGATGCGGAAAGGGATCAAGACAGAAGACAGGCAGATCTCAACAGACGTTTTGTACGTAGGGAGCCTCAAACCCAATCTGCCGTGCTGTGATTTGACATGGCTGCATTCTTCTGCTTAAGGCCACACAGAGTGCCTCCGAAGACTCATCAATACATATTCTCTTCCTCTCTCTCTCTTTTGTCCTTCAATGTACTCTTTAACTCACTCTAAGATACAAACTGTTGATGTTAGAAGAATGGAACCACTGTAATACCACAGCAGAACAGGAAGACACCAGGGAAATCGATCTCATCTCTCTCTTCTCTCATTGGCTGAGCCCAGCATCAGGCTGAGGCAACTCATAGAAATGAGCTCCCCAGGGCACAGGACAGCATGAAGGAGGGTGGAAAGACGAATGGAGAATATCAGCCACTATTCTCTCCTGGTTTTCCTGGTTTTCTCCTAATTTGTCTGACAACCTTTCTCAATCTCTTTAATAATTTCCCTTTCTCCTGTCTGGCCATTAAATGTTGGAACATTCTCAGCCCTAGGTCGTCCTGTCTTCTCAGTCCACAGCATCTCCTCAGGGGAGCTCATCCGTACTTGTGAATGCAATTAGCACCTATATATACATCAGTGATCCACAAATCCAGCCGTGATTACAATTACAGTGTAATTGCAGCAGCCCAGATCGCTCCCCTGAACCTGAGACCCGCACGTCCAAATGCCTACTGGACGTAGCCGGTTAAATGTCTCAATTCAAATTGTCCACAACTGCCTTTATGGTTTTCTCCTCCAGATGGACTCTCTTCCAGTTTCCCCTCTCTGTGAGTGACTGAACTAGTCAGAAAGTTCAGTTCCAGAATCCTCTCCTTTACACATCATACACAGTCCATTACTATGCCAATGAATATGCCTTGGAAAATCTCCGACACCCCTCCACTACTGTTTATATCCACCACCACGATCCTGGGATCTTCATCTGCACCAGGACTGTCATTGCCCATCTCACTCCCACTTCTACTCTAACCTGTTTTCAACATAGTAGCCGAGGTGATCTTTAAGCGTAAGTCTGGCCATTCCACTGTCACAATTTAAAGCCTTCAGTCATTTCTCTTAGCCTACTCATCAGAATCTTTATCCTGATCTACAAGGCCTCCTCCAAATCCTCTCCCATCCTATTTCTTCTCACTGTCTGTGCTCTTGTCAAACTGCTCTTACTTCAGTTCCCTTTCCCAGCCTCTTCCTACCAGAGGAGCTTTGTGGATAGCTCCCTCTGCATGAAATGCTCTCCCCATCCAAAACTCACTCCTACTCACTCTTTTGTCAGCATAATTCCAACTCACCTCACACAAGCGGGAATTTTTCTGGGACAAAGCCTTCCTGCTCCCCCCACCCCTCCCTGCTTCAACCTGATAAGCTCTTTCATAGCCCCATGTCCCTTGTCTTCATAGAACCTACCTCGTTTCTAATTTTAAATTTATTACGAGGGGTGGGAGGTGCTTATCTCCTACCCTCAGTGGACCGTAAGATCCCTGTGGACAGGACTGTGTCTGCTTTTGCTTATCGCTGCATTCACAGTACTGTGCTTATCACTGTATCGCAGTACTGTGTATGGTACAAGATTGTCTTAGTGCAAGATGCTCTAACAGAATACCAAAGAGACTGGGTGGGTTATAAAGCACAAACATTCATTTCTGACAGCCTAGAGCATGGGAAGTGCAAGGTTAACGTGCTGGCTGATTTGGTGTCTGGTGAGAGCCCTCTTCTTGGTTTATAGCCTGCAGTCTTCTCGCTGTGTCCTCACATGGTGGAAGATGATCCCTGGAGTCTCTGTTTTGAGGAGCCCTCCCAAAGGTCCCACTTCCAAATACCATCAATTTGGGGATTGGGTTTCAACATATGGATTTGGGGGGTGGGGCATATACATTCAATCTATAGCAGCGATCAACAGACATATTTGTTCAGTGACAACATGGAGAGAGAACTGGATGAGTGAATAAATAAATGAATGAATGGAAATTGTCAATGCTAATCCTACAGCTAAAAAGCACTGTGATTCCAGCTGGGAGGTCTTGGGTGGAGGCTAATAGTACAAGACTGAGACATGAAATAGAATGTAGAAACAGAATTCTTAATGATTTCAAGATTTGTGTAAATTAGAAAGTCTATTCAAGCCATTCCTTGGGTGGGTCCTGCCTCAAGGCATTCTGGGACCTCAACATCCCAGGCCAGAAGAAAAGGGGAGGAAGCCAGGGCCAGAGAGAATCTCACCTCCTCTGTAGCACACATTAGTGTAGGGCCTGCTGTGAGGTGAAGACCTCAGGAAAACAGTCCAAGCTGCTGAGATGAACACTTGGGTGCTCAGAGTTAACGGAGAGATTAATACAGAGCTCAGTTTCTGTTACAAAAAGCTGTCTTGCAGGAGTTTGCCATACCTGTCACTCAGTTACAAAGACTTTCCAATCAGATAACACACGGGAGAAGCTGGCAAGTTGAGGGCGAAGAAACTGGTCAAACCGGCCGTCTTTACATGGCTGAGTGCTCTCGTTTCAAGGAATCCATTTTGTGCATCTTAATGTTCCCACGTGGATGCCAGCATTCTGTTTTCCACTTCCAACATGTTTTGGAGCTGTCCTATAAACCCAGCCTAGAATTCAAAATAATCTGCAAAATTATTTTTGGGAAGAAAACCTACCGTTCATCGTTTGATAACCCAAAGTGAATAAAAATAATTAAGAAATACGTTTTGGAAGTATTATAGTTCATCTCTTCCGTATCTGAATATAACATACTACCAGGGTGAGAGACAAAACCTACAGCTCCAACTATAATACCTAAAGTTGAATTGTGAGCCTGAGGACCTACCAAGGATATATGGAATTGGGAATTTTTTTTAATGCCAGGAAGACTGTTATTATCCTACATCAGATGAATTGTGTGTTACCTATCTTCAGAAGATATCAAGTCTCAGACACCCTGGCAAGTTGGGCATTACTTGCTTGTGGTTTGTTTGCTTGTTTGTTTAACTTTTAGAGCTTTTCTCCATTTTTTCAATGTATGTGGTAGTCCCATCTTGGTGCAATCGTTTTCGGTTATTTGTGGAGTCCCATGCAGCACGCGTACAAAGGAAAGAAAGAACAGAGCCAGGTAGTGCCTTCCCTCAGAGGCGTGATTAATGCCGGGGCTCAGACTTGACTTGCAGTTTTCCAAACTTGTCTGTTTCCAATGGCAACTGCGAAATACAGCCAGCAGAGTGTTTCACATTTAGATTGCTTTTGTCAGTGAGTTGCATAATTAGATTAAATGTGCTTAATCTCTCTGAGAGCGAAAACATGGAAAGATTTCATTTGATGAAAGGAAAAAAAAAAAAAAACAGTGGAAAATATTTGAAACTGAAGCATTTGTAGATTTCTAACATCAATACATAGTGTCCTTTCCTGTTTTGGTTTCAGAGGTTGCAGACTGGAACTGCTGCCTCTAAATGGTGAGGTTTATAGAAAAATTTGTTGTGGTTGCTTCTTAAAATCAGAGCCAGAAGAAAAAAAGGGGGGATTGCATCATAATATCTTTCATTATAGGGTTAGGGAAAGAAAACAACGTTGTCCCATTCAACAAACCTTTCTGAGGACCTGTGATGCCAAGGCGTCGTGTTTGGCCTGGTGGGGCAGATATGAACCAGACAAATCCTGCCTCTGTGAGTTTGCAACCAATTAAGAAGAATTTGGCTGTTAAAAATAATAAATAACATTAACAGTGACTATTTTGTGTGTCTTAAGATTGTCAAATCCCTCTGTGCTGACAGGTTCAGAGAAGAGTTCTTGGGAGAAAATGTCAGTTGAACGGAGCCTTAAGAGAAATGAGCAAATGCATGGAAGCAAGAAGCACAAAATGCCATCCAGTATGTGCCCTTGTCTAAAAGTCCACTGAAACGATGATCAAAGTACCCATTTTGAAAATGGCAAGCAGCTTTTCTGAGTGTTTAAACTCTCAGGTTTATCTCCAACAAGGTCTGACTGTCTTTCTTTCTTCCTTCCTTCCTTCCTTCTTTTCTGGTTGCAAGTAACCAGATTTCAGTTACTGGAAATCCAGCTCAAACTGGATTAAACAATACAGGGAATTTATTGTCTCACATCACTGAAAAGTCCAGAGTAGGTTTTGTTTCAGAAGTTTGATCCAGTGATTAAAACAATGTGAGTGGGGCTTCCCTGGTGGCGCAGTGGTTGAGAGTCCGCCTGCCAATGCAGGGGACACGGGTTCGTGCCCCGGTCCGGGAAGATCCCACGTGCCGCGGAGCGGCTGGGCCCATGAGCCATGCCCGCTGAGCCTGCGCGTCTGGAGCCTGTGCTCCGCAACAGGAGAGGCCACAACAGTGAGAGGCCCGCGTACCGAAAAAAAAAAAAAAAAAGTGAGTGGAATGTAGTTGCTACCCCTCATTCCTCAGCAATATTTCTTTAGTGGTTCCCCCATTCTCAAAAGACATTCTTCTTGGCATTTCAAGAAGGTTTCCAGGCCACATGTTTCCGACAGAAAAGGGAAAGTCTGCTTCCCACAATTGGAATCCCAGAACTTAGTCTTATTTGTCCTTCTGGTTGACATAGCTTATCAGTATCCACTTGGGCTATTATGCTGACTGGCTTAAGAAGAACAAGGACCACAACAATCCACCCATGGATGGGAATTTTGAAATATTTTTAGAAAAGAGGAAGCGGGAGTGGAGGGAACAAGGCAACAAGTGAACATATTATACTGGCTATTCGAAGGTATAGTATCTGAATCTAACTGAGTAACCCAGTAAGCGTGAATGCAAATGGGAGATGTTCATTTTTAGAGTTTATTAAACATTCTAATATGAACACCGAAACATTCATGGTGGTAAGGTTTCAGGTTATGTCTATTTTTGTTATAGTGTTATATATAGTTCAGATTATATAAACAGTGAAAAATGTGGCAATGCACGTTTGACTCTTGTACATCCAAAGGTATTTTGTTCTGGTTGTGACGTAGGTGGCAAATTAAAGTTGTTGACTTATTCACAACGTTGCCTCAAGAGTAAAAGGTTTTTTTTTTAATTAGTTAATTTATTTATTTTTATTTTTGACTGAGTTGGGTCTTTGTTGCTGCGTGCAGGCTGCACACGGGCTTTCTCTAGTTGCGGCGAGCGGGGGCTACACTTCGTTGTGGTGTGTGGGCTTCTCATTGTGGTGGCTTCTCTTGTTGCAGAGCATGAGCCCTAGGCCCGTGGGCTCAGTAGTTGTGGCTCCCAGGCTCTAGAGCACAGGCTCAGTAGTTGTGGCACACGGGCTTAGTTGCTCCGCGGCATGTGGGATTTTCCCGGACCAGGGCTCGAACCCGTGTACCCTGCATTGGCAGGCGGATTCTTAAGCACTGCACCCCCAGGGAAGCCCAAGAGTAAAACTTGATCTATTCGCTCTTGCTTGCTGAATAGGCACAAGCAAAATACACTACTTTTTATTGAATATAGTTGATTTACAAGGGTGTGTTAGTTTCAGGTGTACAGCACAGTGATTGAGATATAAAATATGTATTCTTTTCCCCTATAGGTTATTACAGAATATTGAGTATAGTTCCCTGTGCTATATAGTAGGTCCTTGTTGGTTATCTATTTTAAATGTAGTAGTCTGTATATGTTAATCCCAACTTCCTAATTTATCCCTCTCCCACCTCTTTCCCCTTTGGTAACCATAAATTTGTTTTCTATGTCTGTAGGTCTGTTTCTGTTTTGTAAATAAGTTCATCTGTGTGTGTAAATAAGTTCAGTGTGATACACCACATTAACAACTTGAAAAATAAAGACCATATGATCATCTCAATAGATGCAGAAAGGCTTTTGTTAAAATTTAACATCCATTTATGATAAAAACTCTCCAGAAAGTGGGCATAGAGGGAACATACCTCAGCATAATAAAGGCCATTTATGACAAACTGACAGCTAACATCATTCTCAACAGTGAAAAGCTGAAAGCATTTCCTCTAAGATCAGGAGCAAGACAATGATGCCTACTCTCACCACTATTATTCAACACAGTATTGGAAGTCCTAGCCATGGCAATCAAAGAAAAAGAAATGAAAGGAATCCAAATAGGAAAAGAAGAAGTAAAACTGTCACTGTGTGAAGATGACATGATACTATACATAGAAAATCCTAAAGATGCTACCAGAAAACTACTAGAGCTCATCAATAAATTTGATAAAGTCACAGGATACAAAATTAATACACAGAAATCTGTTGTATTTCTATACACTAACAACAAAATATCTGAAACAGAAATTAAAGAAACAATCCCATTTACCATCACATCAAAAAGAATAAAATACCTAGGAATAGGAATAAACCTACCTAAGGAGGCAAAAGACCTGTACTCCCAAAACTATAAGATGCTGATGAAAGAAATTGAAGACAACACAAACAGATGGAAAGATTTACTGTGTTCTTGGATTGGAAGAATCAATATTATCAAAATTATACTATCAAAGGCAATCTACAGGTTCAATGCATTCCCTATCAAATTACCAATGCCAGTTTTCACAGAACTAGAACAAAAAATTTTTTAATTTGTATGGAAACTCAGAAAGACTCCAAATAGCCAAAGCAATCTTGAGGGAAAAAAATGGAGCTGGAGGAATCATGCTCCCTGACTTCAGACTATACTACAAATGTACAGTAATCAAAACAGTATGGTATTGGCACAAAAACAGAAATAAAGATCAATGGAACAGGAAAGAAAGCACAGAAATAAATCTATGCATCTATGGTCAATTAATCTATAACAAAGGAGACAAGAATATACAACAGAGAAAAGACAGTCTCTTCAATACGTGGTGCTGGGAAAACTGAACAGCCACATGTAAAAAAAAATTAGAACATTCTCTAGCACCACATACAAAACTAAGCTCAAAATAGATTAAAGACCTAAAAGTAAGACCAGATACTATAAAACTCCTGGAGGAAAACATAGGCAGAACACTCTTTGACGTAAATTGCAGCAATATCTTTTTGGATCCATCTCCTAGAGTGATGAAAATAAAAACAAAAAGAAACAAATGAGGCCTAATTAAACTTAAAAGCTTGTACACAGCAAAGGAAACCATAAACAAAATGAAAAGACAACCCACGAATGGGAGAAAATATTTGCAAATAATGCAACCGACATGAGATTAATTTCCAAAATTAATACAGCTCAATATTATAAAATCAAGCAAATTAAAAAATGGGCAGAAGATCTAACTAAACATTTCTCCAAAGAAGACATACAGATGGCCAATAGGCACATGAAAAGATGCTCAACATTGCTAATTATTAGAGAAACGCAACTGAAACTACCAGGAGGTATCGCCTCACACTAGTCAGAATGGTCATCATTAAAAAGTCTACAAATAACAAATGCTGTTGGTGGGAATGTAAATTAGGGCAGCTACTATGAAGAACAGTATGCATGTTCCTTAAAAAACTAAAAATAGAGTTACCATATGATCCTACAATCCCACTCCTGGGCATATATATGTATTACATATATACAATGGAATATTAATCAGCCATAAAAAAAGAATGAAATAATGCCATTTACAGCAACATGGATGGACCTGGAGATTATCATAGTAAGTGAAACCAGATGGAGAAAGACAAATATCATGATATCACTTATATGTAGAATCTTAAAAAAAAAAAAAAAAAAGATACACAATATGCTATTTTTTGCTTTCAAGTACAATTGATGTAATGGCATACTTGGTGTGGATCCTAGTTGTTGCTTCTCATTCTAAATAGTCATATGTCAGGTTATATTTTTTCAACATTTGATTTGATATAAAAATACTTTGTTTTCCTACGGCTAAAATTTAAGCTACTTTGACCCCATTGACAGCATGTGCTATTTCTGAAATTGTATATATTGATAGAAATTATTTTATGTGTGTGTGTATAATAAGATTTTTAAATGTTATTTTCTCCATTTTATTTTGAAGACTTTAAAATTTAACACACATATTTCTTAAACCAATGGTTCAAATTTGAGAGGAAAATGATTATTTTTGGCTGTTCATAATTTTTGTGAATTTATTTACAGTAATGGAAATTATAAAGAAGATAATCTACCCTCATTTTCTCTTGCTCCTATTCAATCATTTTTTTTATCTTTTTTTTTTTTTTTTTTTTTGGTTTGGCATTGTCAGATAATGACTAGAAACATGCCTTTTATAACCTTCGTGCCTGATAAATGAATGAGTAACTGGATAACCTGTAGAATGCAGGAGTGTTTGGGGAGGTCTCACACAACCCATGGAAGAATGTACCCAGGAATGTTTGTTCACTGTTTGGTTGACTCTATGGCAGATACAATAACAATAGTTAGAACTGCAAATACAATGTGCTTTGCATGTCTTAACATATACAAATTTTCACAACAGCCTTATGAATTATTATCCTAATTTTATAAATGAGGATTACTAAACACAAAGAGATTAAGTAATTTTCCCAGGTGGCTATTCTAAAGGTCAGTTTCCATTCTTATCTATCTAGTATGATTCTCTCAGATTATAGAAAATTGGTTCTCAACCTTGCTCCTCATGAGATACATGAGATCTTTTTTTTAATACCAATGATCTTAAAATAAAAAAGACTGACGATACCAACTGTTGGTGTGGATGTGGAGCTACTGAAATTCCCATACAGTGCAGGTGGGAATGTAAATTGGTACAGTGACTTTGAGAAAAACAATTTAATCCAGCAAGTTATTTGGTGTGTTCTAAGTAAACCGATAGATTGCTTCCATTGTTTTGATTTTCAGTTATTTGATTTGTGGATGATGTCTAGTTGTAAATGGCTCCTTTGGGCTACCAGATTCACTCCTGCTGGCATCCCAGAAAAGTGGGTCTTCAATCCTTTTACTGTTTACACACTTAATACTCACTCTCTTGATCCAGTTTCTTCTCAATACTCCCTCTTGTCATCTTAAAACTCATTTCCTGTTTACTGCCCGAAGCTCCTCCAGACCTGATACTCAGTCCCACTATGACCCTCCCTTTCCTTCTTTACTATCCCTCGTGCTCTCCACCCAGCTCACTGGCTTCAGTTGTTCAGAGTAACATAACCTATCCGTGGGGAGGGGTCAATGTACCCCTGGCCGTGGGACAGAAATACCAGGTTATCAACCCCATGGTTCTAGATCTGCCTTCTCAGAACGCCATTGCAAGGAAGACAGCAAAGCCTCACAGTATCTCTTGGTATTAGTTCTCCAATAACAAAAATCATCTGTCAGGTTTTATATAAGACCTGGATATGCAGCCTATTATTTTGAGTCTAGTGCAATCCCTGACCAACATCAGCGACTCAAAAATTTGTTAAATTGTATTAAACATCATGGTTTCTCATCGGAATCATGTGTACATCATTTTTCTATGTTTTGTCAAAAACTCATTTTCTGTATTTACATGAAATTTCCTGGGTTGTGTCTATAAATACAAATAATTTGAAGCTGTTTTTTCAATTTGAATAAATGTCACAAAAATATCGAATAGAAAATCAAGCAGCAGGATTTTATAGCAGCAGATTGAGAGAAGTATAGGAATTTTCTATTTAACAAAAGAAAAATAATTTTAAAAAAGTCTTATAAGGAAGGTAACAATGTTGTCAAGCTGTTTACTTCTTAACTTGTTTCTACTAGTTGAAGAAAAAGGAAGAGGCAAAAGCATGAGTGTTTAAGATGTCATTGTGAAGTACTAACTTATAATTAAGATAATAAATACATAGTAAAACAACTTTTAAAAAGATCTTTAGAAGAACATACAAAAGACAAGGACAATTAGTGATACAAAGCTTTTTTGAAGGACTCCTCCTCCCATGATCCCTCAGTGTTTTGGTGTCCTAAAAACAAACAAACAAAAAAAAAAACTTGTGTATAAAACCCACCTTTATATGTACTAGACTCAGGATCTAAAGAGATTTGTTCTTCCGTAGACCACACAAGATTTGTGTCATTTTTCCTCTCTTCCTAGAGCAGAGATAAGTATTTTCTTCCCAGCTACTACATTTCCATAGTGTAGATGAGGTATGTGTTGTTCATTGTAGGATTCTCTGCCTCCTAGAAACTAATGGTTGCTCTATTTCAACCAACTATGTGGCTTTTTTTTTTTTAAAGCAAGTATATTGGGTAATACTATTACGGCTGTTAATGAGAGAAAGCTAATTCAATCTAGAACATGTAAAGAAAAAAGTGGAGGTGGAGTAGAATAGAAAACCGATTTCCTCATGAGACTGGGTAAGTCAGGAGAACTTTCCTGACCGGAGTAGATCAGCCTTAAGAAATGACTTCAGGGACTTCCCTGGTGGCGCAGTGGTTAAGAATCCGCCTGCCAACGCAGGGTTCAAGCCCTAGTCTGGGAAGATCCCACATGCTGCGGAGCAACTAAGCCCGCGAGCCACAACTACTGAGCCCACATGGCACAGCTACTGAAGCCCATGCACCTAGAGCCCATGCTCCACAACAAGAGAAGCCACTGCAATGAGAAGCCAGTGCACCACAACGAAGAGTAGCCCCTGCTCACTGCAACTAGAGAAAGCCTCCACACAGCAACGAGAAGACCCAATACAGCCAAAAATAAATAATAAATAAATAAATAAATTTATTTTAAAAAAAGGAAGAAATGACTTCACTTTAGAACTCAACTTTGTCTTTTTGGTTCTCTGCATTCTTTGGTTTTGCTTCTCTCTGTAAATATTGGTTCCATTCTCTGCTGCTATAGATGGCTTCCTCCTTGAAGCAGGGGAAGGAGAAGCATGGCTGCAGATGAGTCCAGGTATAAATCATTTAAGTTAGTGAACTCAGAGGAAAGAGAGATCTTCTCATCCTCTCAGTGTCCACATATAACATTCTAGGGCAGTAAGATGGAACCCAGCAGTTCTTGATTGGCAGACACCAGAAATGCATGGACTGGAGGAGTATCAGTTCACCAGGTGAAGGGGAGATGCCATGACCTAAAGTAGTGGGTAAGAGATATTGACCAGATGAAAACAGGTGTCCTGGTTATCAGTGTGGCAGATGCTATAGATGTCCACCCCATATCCTCTTGGTCTGCCTCAAATTTCACCTGTCGCTGTGATAGATTGTTTCTCTCACAAACTCCCCATCTCAAGTTTCTGGCTCTCCCCATTCCTCTGCCTGAGGGCTTTCTCCACATTGTGATACCGTAGGCCATCACAGACAGACCCAACACAAGTGTTGGGGAGTTCACCTCTAGGGATGGAGTGAGTCCTCACCTAATGGAGAATGAGATGTGGAAGGTAAAGTCCTAGCTTTCCCACTGTAAAAGGGGACAGTTCTGAGGCATGTTCCACGTGGTTTCTTAGACGTCCCCTGTGAAATTGAAGTCCTGTTGCCTACAATGGTAGCTGGCTTGTTAACATGCCTTTTATTGGTTCCTTTCCTTCCCCTGTGTAATTTCTCTACTTCCTTGCTTGGCTGCCTGGGTTCACATCTGAAATAAACCATCTCTGCCCAAGTCCTTATGTCAAGGTCAGCTTTGGAGAGAACCTATAGGAAGACAACCAAGTTATCTATTCAATTTGCCAAACAGCAATTGCTCTAGATACTGGGAGTATAACAATAAACAAAGATAGGTAGGGTCTTCGTGAGAGAGGAAAGCAAGGAAATATAACTTCTAATTATAATTGTCACCATACTAGTCTCATGTGCATTCTTCATGCCAATTAAAATAAAGAGATTGATTACATAGGTTTGCCTCACTTACTGATATATTGGTATATAGCTATTTATTTAGATATATTAAAATTCTTATTTCAAAATATTTAAGTAATTATTTATGTACATTTATGTCTTCCTTTGTCCTACATTATAAAATTAGACCTCAAGTCCCTCTCAAACTCTCCTTTCCCAATTCCAAGAATAAATCAAGTTTAGGAGTGTTGTAAATGGACTCAGACCCAGCCTGTTTCTTAGCCCATCTTCCTCCTGTAAATTTGTTGTCATCTGCAGGCTCAATTTTCACCTTAAATTCAACCAATTAAGATGCAACCAATCCTAATCTTCAGCAAAAGAAATTTAAATAGTTCTTGCCCAGTACTTTGGGATTCAACATCAAGACATCTCTAACCTTAAGTCACCCTAATCAAAACGAGACTGGTCTTATCCCCGAGACTCGGTGCCCACCATGAATCATCTAACAACTGTGTTTCTTCATTATTCCTGGCCAGCATCTAATGTATCAAGTGCTTTCAATCACAAGTGACAGAAATCCCAATGCAAATGGCTGCAACGAAAAAGGAATTCATTGGTCCAGACAACTAAAATGTCCAGAGAGATAGTGCTGTCTTTAATCATCACAAGATCCATGGTTTACTGTATCCTTAGTGCTTTGTCTTCATTTCCCAGCCAATTTCCAGTCTTCCATGTTCACAAGTCATGTCAGCTTTTTCCTCAATATGGCTCCCCTCATGATACTAGAACTGACAGTAGTTCCAAGAAGAGGAGACTGCAATGCTAGCAGTCTTAGTTAAAGTCCCAACGGTTCACTGTCATTGATCCAGCGTAGGTCATAGACACTATGCTGCTTGACTTAAGCCATCCAGGGCTCACCCCAGGAGCTGGATGAGGTCAACTCCATGCTCATTATCTGGCTGGCTTCCCAGAGGAGACCTATGATAAGAAAAAAGAGAATGAAGGCTGGGCGCCGTGGACAGTTGTCCACTCCACCTACCTCATAGTTCTGTGGCTCAGTGTTTTCTGCCTTGATTCTGGACTTTAGTCTTTTTATCTTAGTTACCTGCCTTCTTACCCATGCTATTTAGCACTGGGTCTTGCCTTGTTCTTTCCAACACCTCTGCTAGAAATCTGGCTACTGAGATCTACTAACTTCACTGAGGTTGAATGTCTGGGCTTCTGACGATAGAGCATCACTTGATTTCTTCTTACTCTACCCCATGAATCTCTGAGGATACCTTCATGAAACCCCAACACTTCATTTTTCTTATACCATACCATTTTGACTACCCTAACTTGCCCGTCAGATGGATCCACTCAGCATCTGTCACCAGGTCTCTTTCATAGGCCAAGTGTCAGAGCTACCTCCACCCTCACTCTAATCCACCTGCCGTAGTTTGTCAAGGTGCTGCTGGGCCAGACCCAAGATACGTTATTTTAAAATAAATAAATGAATGAATTTTTTTTTAACCCTTGAAATTATATATTTAGAAAGAAGGAAAATCTAATAAAACACAAATAAGGTATTCAAAATAATTTACAGATATTATTTTGAAAAACACTGATTTAGACTCTTTTCTAAAAAGCACAGTGGTCATTAAGAGTGACTTTAAGTGCTTTAAGAAAAGTAATTATGTTACTAACTAGTGACATTTTAAGCAAAGTATTCTCAAATAAAGGTATTTATGGTCATGAAACTAGAATGCGACTGAATGACCTTTCAAGGTTCCCTCCAAATGTGACAGGGCTTAGAATAGGTTTAAATAATTTGCACATGGCTCATCTGTTTATTTAAGTCCATACTTCCAAAGTGTTTGAGAACAACTTCTTCTTCTTTTTTTTTAATCATCTTAGATATCTCATCTGCAGACTCATTTATAACATTAAGCTGCTTTAAAATTCTTTTACCCTGTCTTAGATGGTTCAAAAACAAATTTTACCCTGTGCCCCATATGGTTTATTATAAATTATGAATTAGCCAAAGCCAGAATTACTAACATTTTACAGAACCGGGAGCTAGCTCTTGGAACCAGAATTGCAAGTAGCTAAGGCACGTTATGCAGTTTCCCGGTCCTGAAGATCGTGTCTCCGATCAAGGTACATATTCCCTTCTGAAATGTCTCTCTTACATCTTTCATCAAAAAAAAAGAAAAGACAAGAAAAAAGAATGTAAAATAATGCACTATAGTGAGTGACTCAAAACAATGTGATCCTTTCATTTCAGGACCTCTGTGTTGCTCACATTAACGATTGTTAAAACGCTAATTAAACTAGTTTAGCAAGTTTGTGATTGCACATTTATTCTGGTTTCTTTTTAATGGGATATATCTGTATCAAGAAGAGAATGTTGCCTTACAGAAGTGGAATTTCAGATCTCAAAAAGATCGTGAAGATCTTCAAAAGTAACCATATATCTGAATGATTTTCAAGGGTATTTCTAAAAAGTTTAATTATTTCGCCACTGAAATGTGCATATAAACGTTCTCTATTATCTCCTGACGATAAAATCTGTTTCTCTTACTAAGGAAAAGATAGTCTTATCTGATGATCAGATAAAGGCCTGATATATTTTCCCAGTCTGAGAAGTAAATAAAAGAATGACTATAATGTCGACCTCCTTTATTGTTGGCTGGACAGGTACTCTTGTAGCTTTGCAGTAATTTTTTCTGTCAGATGATGTGATATTTTCTAAGGAAATAAAATTTTTCATTATTTGGCAAACAGTCTTTTTTTGCTTCCCCAAACATTTTCAATCCTAAGTGGAAATATTAATGCATTTATTGTTTTCCACAGCATGAAGCAGAATAAGGTATAGAATTACTATATGTTTCTTTAAATTTCAGTATTTGCTTTAACCACTCTAAATGATAAAGTAAATATTGAAAAAACTGTTTATCTGACCTCTTAGGTTTTTTTCATTACTACCTAGCAATGCCATGTCACCTCCTCCGAGAAGTCTTACAGGATATAGGCTCCCTTAATTTGTTGCCTTACCTCTGTGCTCTCCTAATATCTTGGACTCATCTCTGTCATCATATTTATCCCATTGTATTATAACTAGATGCTTATGTGTCTATCTCCAACCAACTTTTAAGGGAAGGATCATTTTACTTATATCTGTGCCAATGAGGTACTGTTAATACTGAATATACAGATATCAATACGATATGGTAGCTGCACCCTGGGAAGTCACATCCTTATAATCTGGCTTCTGTGCCCTCCCTGCTACTCACGAAAATAGCAAATTAACAACCATGGCTTACATGAGGACTTTAGGTATGTATTCTTTGACTCACATGATATTTTAGAAAAATTTGAACCAACATTAAAAGCTGAGTGATTTCATGCAGTTCTCAGGATTTCAGCCACTCTTCAGAAATCTAAATGTCTGGAAGCACTTGGCCCGATTTCTCGTGTGGAATTACTCAAGTGCTCCTGAGCAGTAGTAATTCCTTTATACCCTGTGTGTACTCTCCAATTTACCTCAGTCCCTACTGCTCCCTTTCATCTGCCTAACACCAAGACCAAGATTCAGTTGCCATTTATATTTGCACTGATGTTCTTTTGGTATAGAAATATTTTTCTATACCCATGGGTTTTTTTTTAATCAAAAGAAGAAAACCAAAGACATCTAGAGAACCGTAGGATTTTACAAACTACACTAACCAGCTTTATTTACCTGCTCATCTGAACTATAATCTTCTGATTAATTCATTTCAATAATCTTCTGATTAATTCATTTAATACACTTAAATATGTGCTCCTGGATCTAACTGGTTCTCCATCTCCACTCTCTCCCCCATTCTAACCCATCCTATGTGCCTGTATGGTGATATTACTCTTCTCTAAGATCTTCAATAGTAGTAGTACAATTAGTAGAAGTAGTAGTAACAATGATAATAGTTATTATCTATTGAATGCTAATGCCAACTAGGTGTCCCCCACTGTTCTATGTACTTTGCTTTTATTAACATTGAATTCTTATGTCAACCATGTGAAGTAGGTGTTATTATTACCGACGCTTCGTGGATTCTGACTCATTCCAGCAGACACAGCTCAATAGTGCCTCGCTTTACGCCTGCACCACATACCTCTCCTGTCCTGCCCAAGGCTTCCCTCTGCTTGCTGATGCTGTGGACCCTAGGCAGCCATATGGTGCAACTTGGAAGAGCAGAGAATCAATGTCCAACCAGGCAAACCCTTGACCATTAGGACACATCTCATTGTGTCCATCCTGCCTTTGCTGTCTCCCTCCCCTTTCCCTCATACCCAGCCCTAGGACTGCACTCTCTCATAGGGTAGTAGTGCACTCTCCTCTGTCTCAAGCTCTGCTTTCTGGGAAACCCAGACTGAGACATTCTTTTGTACTTCCCCCTGCCTTTTTTTTTTTTTTTTTTTTTTAACTTAAATTATTTATATTGCCTTCAAAGACTACCTTATCATACTACTCATTTTTTGGTTGCAAGTGATAGAAAAACACACTTGAACTAAGTTACCAAAGAAATTGGAAGGATGAAAGGATTTTGGAGTATTTCCCATAGCAGGAGGGAGGAAAAAGCTAGAATTGGGCCTCATGAAAACTGGAAATAACTCTCTCTCTCTTTTTCTCTATTTCTCTCTCTCATTCTCATTCTCACCTCTGCTCTTATCGGCATATCAGCTTCATCTTCTCTAGTATGGTCTAGTTTCTTCCACATCATGGCAGACATGGTAGATAAGAGCTCTCAGTACACATTCTCCACAGCTCCTACCCACCAAGTGTGATTGCTTCTGTTCCTTAAAATTCAGTCTGATAATTTTCAAGAGAAGACTCTAACTGACCTGGCTTGCAATGGGTCAGCGAGGAAGGGAAGGAAAGAAGCTCACAGAGCACTGATCAGAAGGGGAAACCTTACAGGACAGGATTCTACTATGGACAAGGTCTGTAAGGCCCAACCCCAATGTTACTTCCTGCATGAACGTCCTCTGCTTCTGGAAGGCATCATGTGATCATTAAAAGAGCTGCATGCATCCAGCACAAAGTGACAGCTATGAATTGTTCACATGCCTACCTTTCTGAGCCTCAGTTTCATCATCTGTGAGGTAGGTATAATAATGTCCATCTTTGTGAGAGAAATAAATTTCTAAGTGCCTAGCATGCAATAGGCATTCAACAAATTCCATCAGCCCAAAGTAATATCTCCCTTGAACATGTACACAACATAACACACCTTTATATCACTATAGCTTTGTCACCACTTGCTTCTGCATGTTTTATCTCCCCTGTTTGATCCACTCTTCCCTGAGGGCAAGGAGTGTCTCATTCCTCTTCTGAGCTATCTTAGCCCTTGTACATTATCCAGCACATTGGAGTCAAAGAATAAACATTTGGCAAAAGGGTAACTTCAACTGCATTCAATAAGATGATCTTGTTTTTATTTGTGGATTTTTACCACTTTAGAAAATGATTAGTTCTTCCTCAGTGTCAAGCAAAAGTGAGCTTTTTCCCAACTGTTTTATGGGGGAAAGCTTTTCCTTCCTCTCTCAAAATGTACAAAATACCTTTTGTGTAGCAAGTACTGTTGGACGTACTAAGGATTGAAAACTGAAGGAGACCATTTCTGCCCTTGTAGAGTTGAGTATTAACTCACTGGTGTAGTTATTTAATTTGCAGATGTATATTTCTATATACTTAACTCCACGTGTTCCTCATAAGCTGAAAAAATAAACATCTTTAATGTTGGCTCCTTCCTTATTCTATGTTGCCTTCAAATCCACGCCCATGATACAAGTGGAAACTGTTCATGTGTATTTGATTATGTGAAAATATGTATTTCCTTCTATTAATTACAGTGACTCTAAAATTTATAAACTATTTCCTTCTCCACCCCATTTGCCATATTCTCACAATATTAGTTACACATCCTTGCTTTAACATAGCACAGAAATATTGGAGATAATATTTATAAATATTATGTGGTATAAATATGCGGGTTCAGTCACATTAATTTTTAAGGTTTTATGTATTAAACTTATTTCTCAAAAGTTTAAGAAGATTTGTTCTTATGGACAATGCAGAGAACTCATTTTAAGTGAAGAATGGCAAAGTTAAGTCTTTCAAACTAAAAGAAACAGGTTATTCTGTTATAGCCAATTTCACTCTTTAAGGCTTAAATCATGTTTTCTTTGACTATTGCAATGGATTCACTACAATTTAGCCAGTTCTGTGTAATTGGAGGCACTGGATGAGATAAAGAACCTCATCCACTCTGAACACCTCAAGCCAAATGACCCTCACTTCACTCACCAAGATGTAGATTCTGCTTGAAGCTGGAAACACCAAGCCAATCTCTTTTTTGTTTCTCCTTTCTTATATCAGGACGGCCCTTTATCATTGGTGATAAACAGAACCATTCCAAACATCTGGTCTGGACATCACTGGCATCCCCTGGACCTGTTAACTGCAAAGGATCCCACCTAGAAACATGTACCTAGAGCTGGAAGAAGCCATGGAGATTAAGAGATCCAGAGCCTTCACTTTGCAGATGAGGACAAAGCTCTGGTAAGATGAACATTGAAATGAATTGAGTGACCTGCCCGAATGTACGTACAAATCAGTGAAGGAGCCTGGATGAAAGACCACATGACCTGTTTTAGGAAGACGACTTACTACCCTCTAAGGGCCAGCCCTCTTTGGTTCACTATTACTCCCCACGCAAGACAAGATTCTGAAAGGAAGGGAAAATATCTCGGGGTCTTGGTCCCGCTCTTCTCTGAGGGTTTTCACACAGCTCCACACCCAAGCAGGCCAGCTTTTCCAGGTAGTGACAGAGATTCACATTCTTTTCCAACATCAAAACACCTTCCTTCTCTAGTCTTCCCAGCCGCATTGGTCAAAGCAACCCTTCCTTCACTGTACATCATTGATTTCATCCTTGCAGGAGGGTTTGCCTGCTGTTAGCCCTGAGGAAGGAATCTAATGATAGCACCGGGACAAGATCAGGGTCAGGCCTTGGCAGCAGCTGTACACCTTCTGTAAAATGAATTTTAGCTGGGGGCTGCTCCAGAAGGTTTACGTAAGAGGCATTCAGAGGAGCCATTCTGGTTGAAAGGGGGTACTGTGGGGCTTTTCCTAGCAAAGCCGGTTTTTACATAGATTTTACAGGAAATTTACTTGGAGTGGCTTTGGGGACAGTGACTGAAGCCAAGCCACCCCTTGGACGCATCAACTGATTATAGTACTTTTCAAAACTGGTAGTACTTAGTCATAGGAGCTGATCCAAAATCTTATCTCACTTTTCTCACAAATTCCTGGCTTCCCAATCCCACTTGTGGTTGTCTTAACCTTTTCCTGAGGTAAAAAACAGTCAGCATAAGCCATGAGGACTGGCCTAAAACACTCTATATACTATTTTTTTTTTTTTTTTTTTGCACTACGCGGGCCTCTCACTGTTGTGGCCTCTCCCGTTGCGGAGCACAGGCTCCGGACGTGCAGGCTCAGCGGCCATGGTTCACGGGCCCAGCCGCTCCACGGCATGTGGGATCTTCCCGGACCGGGGCACGAACCCGTGTCCCCTGCATCGGCAGGCGGACTCTCAACCACTGCGCCACCAGGGAAGCCCCATATTTAAGCTTTTACATAGTTTATAAGTTCCTGAAGACTCATGCACGTTTTTCCACATTTTATTAAATTGTATTATATATTTTAGATATCCGTAGTTGATAAACCAGCAATTCAGAATAGCCATTAAGCCCTCCCTGTAGCTCCATTGCCCAGCAGCACTCTGGAGAGTTTTGGAAAAACATCTCTCTCACCATAGTTTGTAAACTTGACTTGATGGATGCACAGCAATATCTCATCTGTTTGGCCTCCAGTCCAGATCTCATGTTTGCACTTACAGCTTCTTGGCAGAAGAAAAGGGCTAGCACACATCTAGCTTTAATGTCAGCTCCCCGCACTCCGAGCTGTCCCTCTGGCTCCCGTTCCCCTTTAATTCTTAAACCCTTTCAAAGCCTTTCTCATCTCAGCTCTTAACGCTTCATTACCACTAGGACTCCACTGAGTCTCCTTTTCCGGTTATTTAACAGGTGGTGTGAAGAATTACAAGGGCTGAGGGTTCTCACTCCTCCACCTAGGGTAGCTAGTACCTGGATCATCTTCATCCTTTCACAGCCATCATGGTACACTGACCATCATCCTCTCATACACCAAGAACCAACTAGCCTTCCTCCAAAATTCGCTGACCTTCGAATTTTCAGAGCTTTATGATTTAGAAGCATTAGATCTGGAGTCAGACTGTTGGATTCAAATCCTGACTTACAACATAGTTGCCATACGACCTTGGGCAGGTTAGCCTCTCCTAACATTTGTTCCTCACTTGTGACATGAGGATAATGAAAACTAATATTGACACCAAAGGGCTGTTTTGAGGATTGAATGAAATAATATATGTAAAGCACTTAAAATACAGTGTACAAGATAAGCCCTTAAACCTATTACTGTTACCATCCCCCCCCCTTTTGGGAAACATATGACAGTTATAGATTGAGAAGATTCACAAATGGAAGAAACTGGAAAATCAACTAGTTCAGGGCTAAAAATATTCAAATACCTACAGAGCCCAGATAGGCAATATGATTGCTGTGGTGGAAGCAAACTTGAGGGATGGAAGGACAGAAAGGAGGTGACCTAGCTAGAGGGACAGCGCTTCTCAAGGTGAAGCACATTGCTGTCATGTGAGATCAGGAGTCTAGTGTTACCAGATCTTCCAGTTTTTCACGAAAAGCCAGAAATCCAGATTTGTGTGTAATCCCAATGTGCAAATGTTGATAGATGTAATTCAAATTTTTATAAAATGCGTTATTGTTTTAATTTAAAAAAACAATAAAGCATAGTAGCTTCTACTGTACAGCCTCTAATCTAATCAAATTTCATTTGAAAACTGAGAAGACAGGATTAAGAGTTGGAGTGTCATACCAAAAGGCGCACAACTAATAAACGGCAAAACCCTGATGGAGCTCACGTCTCTCACACTGTAGTCCAGGGATCTTTAACAGCCTTTGATTCTTGACATAAAGGAGACACTTTTTATCCTCCTTATATCTATGTATAATCTGTCACTAGATGCTGTTATTCTGTACTTTCTGGTCCATTCTCATGGCCACCATGCGTCCTGGGCCCCCATTGTCTCATAATCTCCTCACTAGAGGCTCATCTGATCTGATGTACCCTGTCTGTTTGCTAAAATCTAAATGACCTTTATATTTGATCACACCCCTGCTCTAAGTCCTGCAAAAATTCTGCATCAGAGCCAAGTGCACTGGTCTTTCAGTCATGCAGTCTCAAACTGATTTCCTTTTGCTGACCTGCATCCTGGTTCCTCCATGAACAAGATGTGTCACCTTGGGTGAGTGAGTCACTCTACATCAGCATTCCTCAAAGTAAGATAAAAATAATGGGAGAGTATAATAATAGCACTCACCTCAGTGTTGCTAATGGATATTGAATAAGTTAACCCATGTAAAGTGCTTCATGTATAGCAAGCACTGTGAAATGCTGGCTTTTTATGAGTGTACCCGTGTTCTCTCTCCTACCCACTCGAGTCTAAGTGTCTTTAGAACAGAATCTAAGTCTAACTGGTATATGCTCTTCCCACCCAAATATTAAGCACATGTTATGTACTCATTAAATATTTGTTCACAAAAAGAGAAACTGAATACACAAATAATTTAAGAATCTGTATAATCAAATAAACACAAACATGAACCAGAAGTGGAGCAGAAATCAACAGTAGTGAGTGGACTCAAGGTCGCTTGGGTTCCAGGGACAGAAGCAGACAGACACTGTAGGATTTTGTCTCCTTCCAGGTAAAGGCAATTTTAGAAGTTTCATGTAAGTGACGTGTTGGGGAGGCAGCAACCAGAACCAGGTTTACTGCTTGAATAAGTGCCATGGATGGGGTCCCCTTATTTGTAAAAGGAGGCCTTAGTATTTGTCCCTGTGCCTAAGATTACAACTTAGCTTGGACCAGAGACGTGAGAACCCAGTCACAGCCTCGTGGCTGGGAACTGAACAAGCCAGTGGCTATTCGTGTGGCTGGACCTTTGGTATCCTCAATAGCGCTGAACGGTAGGAGTCCCAAATCACCATTATTAAACATAGTTCTGGATCATGGGCACAGGGGAAGCCACTGGAGGTTTTATTTTTTTTATTTTTATTTTTTTTTTGCGGTACGCGGGCCTCTCACCGTTGTGGCCTCTCCCGTTGCGGAGCACAGGCTCCGGACGCGCAGGCTCAGCGGCCACGGCTCACGGGCCCAACCGCTCTGCTGCACGTGGGATCTTCCCAGACCGGGGCACGAACCCGTGTCCCCTGCATCGGCAGGCGGACTCTCAACCACTGCGCCACCAGGGAACCCCACCACTGGAGGTTTTAAACAGCAGAATGCCATCCTCTGACCCATATTTGAAGATTTTTTTTCCTTTGTCTTTTGTTTTCAAAAGTTTAATTATGATGTGTCTTAGAGTGGATTTTTTTGCATTTATCCATTTGACTCATCTTGAATCTTTAAGTTCATATCTTTTGCCAACTTTGGGAAGTTTTTAACCATTATTTCTTCTGATACTTTTCAGTCCTGCTCTCTCTCTCCTCTCCTTCTGGGACACCAGTGATATAAATATTAGTTTTTTTGTTATTATCTCACAGGTCTCTGAGACTGTTCATTTATCTTTTCAGTCTATTTCCTCTCTGATGTACAGATTGGATAAGTTCTACTAATCTGTCCTCAGTTTACTGGTTTTTATCCTCTGCCATCTCCAGTCTACTATTGAGCCAGTCTATAGGGTTTTATATTTCAGTTATTGTATTCTTCCATCTATAATTTCCATCTGTTTCTATTTTTGTGACTTCTGTTTCTTTGCTGTTAATTTCTATTTTTCACTTGTTTCAAAAGAATTTGTTATTGTTTGTTGAGACATTTTGTGACGGCTCTTTTAAAATCTGTGTCAGATCATCCCAACGTCGAATTCATGTTGGTGTTCACATCTGTTGATTTCCTATTCTCATTCAAGTTATGATTTGTTGTTATGACACGTGATTTTCATTTTCCATTGCATCCTGGACATTTTGGATATTATGAGACTCCGGATCCTTTTTAACCTTCTTTTTTAGCAAAAAGTCTCCCTGTTGAGATGTAGCACAAGGGCTGTGTGGTTCCACATGCTTACCTTTCCTCTGGGCCCTGCCGAAAACACCCCCAGAAAAGTAGCATGCCGACTCACACTGCTTTATTGTAGATGGGCTGGCGGGGAGTTCAGCTTCTCCTCAAACCTGTTGACACCTTCCTCTTGAAACTGGAGGACCAACTATTCTGTCTCATTGTATCTGAGTGGGTGGCATAAGCTCAGCTCCCTCCTAGGCTCTGCTGACCTCAGTGAAGGGGAAATCATGGTGCAAAGTCACATACTTTGTTGCTGCAGAATCTGGGCAGAAGCTCTGCTTCCCACTGAGCCTGCGGATACCTGGGTGGGGGATCATGAAGTACTGATCCATTCAGTCTCATTGCCAGATGGGAGTGGAGGCTCGGCTTGCCACTGGACCTCCCTGATGCTACCCTGGCAGGAGAATGGGAGCAATGTCTGCTTCCATTGGAAAGATCAGCTCCTCATTCAGCCCAGCCAACACCACCCAGGCAGGGGCATCAGAGCATCAACTGCTTCCACTGAGCTGGAGATGAAAGATCAGCTCCCACTCAGTCTCACTGACTTCACCCCAATAGGCAAGAGAAGCAGAGCACCACTCTCTGCTTCCATGGGGTTGGGGACAGACGATGGATGGAAAATCAGCTTCCTGTTTGATTCCACTGAAAGCAAAGGAAGCCAGGCAGTTTTTCTGTTGGTGTTGGTTGGAGTAGGGCAGGTATTGCCAAAAAAGATTTTCTGTTGTTAAGCCATCCTTTTCCTGATCCTTTGGCTATAGAAAAGGCTTTTTCTTGGAGCTTTTCTGTCTGTGCCTGTTGACAGTTCCAGTTTGGAGGAAACGACCTGTCTGGAACACGTGAGCGGCAATAAAGAATCTCAGGGACTCATTGCCATGTCGTTCCTCAAGTCCCGAGGTCCCTAGAACATCTGCCTTCTTTCCACTTTTCAGAATCGTCCTATGCTTTATTGTTGTATTATCTCCAGAGTTTTTTTTTAGTTGTAAGGGGAGGGCCTGGAAAGAATGGGGCTACCGCATCTTGGCTGTGATCCGTGTTGTTAAATGAGTATTGTAACTAACAAGCAAAATGTAAAAAAGATTTTTGAGACAATTAGAGAAATTTGAATATGGACTGAGAAGTAGATGATATTGAGGAACTATCTTTAATTTGGTGTGTTGTATTAATTAATGTTATGGCTACATAAGAAAATATCCCTATTCTTTATTCTTTAGAGATGTTTCTCAAGTAGAGGGGAAATTTTATGATGTCAAGAATTTCCTGTAAAATATACCTGCAAAAATAAATAAGGAAAAGGAAAAGATAGAAAGAGAGAGAGAGATAAGTGAGGGAGGTAGGGAAGAAGGAAGGAAAGGGGGGAAGGAGAGGAGAAGGAAAGAAAGAAGGGGAGGAGGATGGAAGAAAGGGAAAAAAGGCATAGATTAAGTGAGTAAGCAAGATGCTGGTAATTGTGGATTCTGGCTGATGTGTTATATGAGGTCATTATACTATTTTTTTTCTACTTTGGGGTATGGCTAAAAATTTTATTTTAAAAATTTGTATAGGGCTTCCCTGGTGGTGCAGTGGTTGGGAGTCCGCCTGCCGATGCAGGGGACATGGGTTCGTGCCCCGGTCCGGGAAGATCCCACATGCCGTGGAGCGGCTGGGCCCGTGAGCCATGGCCGCTGAGACTGCGCGTCCGGAGCCTGTGCTCCGCAACGGGAGAGACCACAGCAGTGAGAGGCCCGCGTACCGCGAAAAAAAAAAAATTGTATATTTAAAGAATCACCCTGGCTATATTGAGGACAACAGATTGAAGGGGGAAATCTCAGAATCGAAGCTATGAGTTAGGGACAAATGTAGTCAATCAGATGAGAAATAATGGAGGATTTGACTAGGACGATGGCCACTGAGATGGAAAGAAGACAGAAACAGTAAGCAGAAGATGTGAGAATTTGTGGCAATGGCTTCGAAAAGATATTAGAGGGAAGGTAAGTATCAAGTATGACAAGCAGGTATGGCTTGACCTACCTATGCTGGAAAAAATGGGAGAAGGTGTAGGGGAAAATAAAAATTTGGTTTTGAATATGCAAAATAGTCAAGTAGGGGTATATAGGTAGCGCGTGATATAAAATCTGAAGCTTAGGAGCGAGGTCTATGTTGAAAGTGGTACAGCATTGGAAGTTGTGATAGAGATGATATACGAAAGCATGGGGATGGTTGAGAGAGTTGATGGTAAAGAGAAAAGGGGCTCAGCATGGAGCCCTAAGGAATATTAGCATCTACAGGTCAGGTGGAAGTGACTTTCAAAAGTGACCATGCAACAGGAGTCCCTAGCACCCAGATCTTGGTTTCTAAATACCATTCATTCAATCATTCTTTAGTTAGTTGGTTGATTAGATGTAATTAGTTAAGTTAATGAGTAGGTGGGCCCTTAATCCAATATGACCGGTGCCCTTATAAAAAGAGAAGAGATGAGCTGCATGGAAAGACAAATCATGGTTTAAATAATCCAGTTTTATTTTTGTCTTGTGCCCTGGAAAAATCTGACATGTGGAGTTCTTTTTCTTTTTAATTCAAAAGCTATGTCTTTTATTTTATTTTTATTGAAGTGTAGTTGATTTGCAGTACTTTCTTGGCTTCAGGTGTACAACATAGTGATTCAATATTTTTGTAGACTATACTCCATTCAGGGTTATTGTAGAATGTTGGCTGTATTCTCTGTGCTGTGCAATATATCCTTGTGGCTTGTTTATTTTATACATAGTAGTTTTTTAAAAACAAAGAAGAGACACAGACATCCAGAAAGCACGCCATGTGACAGAGGCAGAGGCTGGAGTTATGCAGCTGAAAGCCCAGTAACACCAAGGATTGCTGGCAACCACCAGAAGCTAGGAAGAGTCAAGGAAGGATGTTCCCTTAGAGCCTTCAGAAAGAACATGGCCCTACTTACACCTTAATTTCAGACTTTCAGTCTCCAGGGCTATAAGACTACAAATTTCTGTTGTTTTAAGACAGCCACTTTGTGGTAATTTGTTATGGCCTCCCTAGGAAACTAATACACCATTCATTCAAACACATATAAAGGAACAAACAAACAAACACATATAAAGGAACAAACAAACAAACAAAAAGTTCTCTCCCTTCCTCCTTACTTTCCTGAAATTTTAGTCTTAAGGCTCTAGGGATCATTACTTTCCCCCTACCAACCACAGGGTCTATAGAAGCCCAAGTGAGGAAGACATCCTTGCATGGGGGGAAATTGGGACAGGGTGACAGAGCCTGATGAAGGTGAGCAGGGCTGGGGAGTCAGCCACCTGGGCACAGAGGATATCCATACAGCAGTAACCCTGCAGGGATGTCAGAGCTGGGGTAAGGAGAGCAAACATGCATAGGAGCAACATCTAGGTAAATTGATTAAGTAAATCTATCAAGGAAAACAAGGGCCAAGTTCCTCACTCAGAGAGGGGAATTACAACAAAGGAAAAAACACAACTAGAATTAACTCCGTGTTGAACTGGAATCAGTATGAACTTATGGTTTTGAATAAATATAGATAGATACAGAAATAAATACTGATGTAAGTGTGTGTGTGTGTGTGTGTGTGTGTGTGTACGTACATATGTACGTACATCTAGTCCATAGCTCAGTTTTCTGAGAGGGCAACAAGAGCACCTTGCCCAGATCTTGGTTTCTAAATACGATTCTCTACTTAAAGGATTCAGGAACTCCTTGGAAAAATGACTGATTCCAGAGCTGGAACTGGGAAAGTATCAGTATAAGATGATCAATACCAAAAGAAAACAAAAGCAAAAACAAAAATTAAAAAATGGGACTTAATTAAAAGCTTGTGCACAGCAGAGGAAACCATAAACAAAATGAAACGACAACCTACAGAATGGGAAAAAAATATTTGCAAATCATGCAACTGACAAGGGCTTAATCTCCAAAATATACAAACAGATTACACAGCTTATATAGCTCAATATCAAAACAACAAACAACCTAATCAAAAAATGGGCAGATCTAAATAGGCATTTCTCCAAAGATATACAGATGGCCAAAAGGCACATGAAAAGATGCTCAACAGCGCTAATTATTAGAGAAATACAAATCAAAACTACAATGAGGTATCATCTCATACCAGTCAGAATGACCATCATCAAAAAATCTACAAATAATGAATGCTGGAGAGGGTGTGGAGAAAAGGGAACCCTCCTATACAGTTGGTGGGAATGTAAATTGGTACAGGCACTATGCAGAACAGTATGAAGGTTTCTTAAAAAACTACAAATAGAACTACCATATGATGCAGCAATCCCACTCCTGGGCATATGTCTGGAGAAAACCATAATTCGAAAAGATACATGCACCCCAATGTTCATTGCAGCACTCTTTACAATAGCCAAGACATGGAAGCAACCTAAATGTCCATCGACAGATGAATGGATAAAGAAGATGTGGTACATATATACAATGGAATATTACTCAGCCATTAAAAAGAATGAAATAATGCCATTTGCAGCAACATGAATGGACCTAGAGATGATCATACTAAGTGAAGTAAATCAGAGAAAGACAAATATTAATATCACATATGTGGAATCTAAAAAGATAATACAAATTAACTTATTTACAAAACAGAAACAGACTCACTGACATAGAAAACAAACTTATGGTTATCAAAGGGCAAAGGTGGTGGGGAAGGATAAATTAGGAATTTGGGAGTGACATATACACACTACTATATATAAAATAGATAGGGACATCCCTGGTGGCACAGTGGTTGAGAACCCGCCTGCCAATGCAGGGGACACGGGTTCGAGCCCTGGTCTGGGAAGATCCCACATGCCATGGAGCAACTAAGGCCGTGTGCCACAACTGCTAAGCCCATGCGCCACAACTGCTAAGCCTGCGCACCACAACTACTGAAGCCCGCGCGCCTACAGCCCTTGCTGTGCAACAAGAGAAGCCACCACAGTGAGAAGCCTGCGCACCACAACAAAGAGTAGCCCCTGCTCGCTGCAACTAGAAAAAGCCCACGCGCAACAATGAAGACCCAATGCAGCCAAAAATAAATAAATAACTAAACTTATTAAAAAATCATAAATAAAATAGATAAACAACAAGGACCTGCTGCATAGCACAACGAACGATACTCAATATTCTGTAATAACCTACATGGGAAAAGAATCTGAAAAAGAATATGTGTATAGCTGAATCACTTTGCTGTACACCCCAAACTACCACATTGTAAATCAACTATACTTCAATAAAAAATAAATAAATTATTTTAAAACCTCAAAAGACAATGGAAATGTCAGAAGGACACAGAAGTCAACTTGCAGGAGCTCCTATTGACCAAACTGGGGAACTTTGAGCAAAATAAATACTGTTATTAATGGATCCTTGAATAAAATTAATTCAGTTGAATAAAATCAAAACCATGAATCTAAAGAGATATAAGTAAATGAATAAACTGGAAGTTTGATGAAAAACAGAATATTTGTATAGATTAAAAGAACTCCAAACAAAGCACGTATAAATTACCAAGTGAAAAGAGTAACTTTACGGTGGAAGAACCTGGCAGACACCACTTTAATCAAATGATGAAAGTGAAAATCATTGATAATGGGGCAAACTGAAATCATGTGTCACCTGATAGGTGAACACAGCATCACTTCTGCGTTACTCCTGCCGATGATGTGCAACCTGAATCTAATTGTGAGGAAACATCAGACGAACCCAAATTAAGGACCATTCTACAAAATAACCAGCAAATAGTTTTCAAAAGTTATCAAGGTCATGAACGTGAAAAACTGCTCCAGAGTGAAGGAGACTACAGAGAAATAACTAAATGCAACACATTATGCCGAAATTAATCTTCGTGCTATAAAGGACTTTAATGGGACAAAGGGCAAAACTTGAATGAGGTCTGAGGTTTAGTAACGTATCAATGTTAATTTTCTGATTTTGATTGTATTGTGGTTATGTAGGAGAAATCTTTATTTGTAGGAAATACATATTAAAATCTTCACAGGAGACAGGGCATTATATGTGCAACTGTCTCCTAAGTGGTCCAGAAAAAAAAAGGTACTTGCAACTTTCCTTAAAGTTTGTCACTGTTTGAAAAATTGTTTTAAATCTTCTGTATGCAAGGCACATTTTGAGATACGGTACAAAATACCAAGTTCTAGAAGATACAAGACCTGTATACATGGAAGTTACAACCAAGCAAAGAAATTAAGACAGGTGCACATATATTCCTGGCAAAATTAAATCAAGCCAACAGTCAAATTTGACTGAAAATTCCTCTACCCTGGCAGCGCTCTTGCCATACCATATATCACAACATGTGTTAAGTAAGGTAATACCCCTTTCAGAAATGATTGCCCTAACTTGGTCCAACTTACTTGCAATACTGGATCTGTGAAGAATTCTTTATGCCTAAATCCAATCCCCTGGTAATAGACTAGTGTGGAATTGAAGATATCAGTTTCACCAACAGCCCAAATTTATAAAGGAATTTATAAGTGAAGAAAAAGAGAGCTCCAGAGAACAGAAAATAAAGAGCTTCTTGTTTCACATTCACTATATCTATTTCCTAGAAGCATTTATTTTCCAGAGTAGCAATCATCCCCCACAGAAAGCTAATTTCTAAGATAGAAGAGGCACTCAGAATACATTTGCTTCAGTATTTTTCTGGTCTCCTAATAAAGCAACAGGACAGCATGATCACTAGGGGGCACAGCTGGGCTGTTCTCAGGCATGTACATATAAGGGAATTTATCCAATTTTATATCTAAAAGTTTATACCATCACTTCACCATTGAAACACAATAGATAAGTGAGTTCATTTCCAGGTAGGTGTCTTGCCTGATACAGATGATTTAGTGGCAGGAAACAAAAAATGCTATCAAAAAATTAAAGCACTCTCCCATTTCTGGATTCCAGTGTCATTTCAGTTTTCCTGGTTCTCATATCTATTATGTTGTAGCATTTAAAATAGGACAGTATGTCTACCCACTTTTGATTTCTATTTCATTGTTAAGCAACCCCTTTGCTTTTCACAACTTCTAGTCAGCACCATAGACACCATTTCCTTGCTGACATTTTCCCATTCATTTTACATTCAACTTTTTACTGACAATCTCGAAGAAGTTTTTAAAAAGACATTCTTGGTAACTCAGAGTGATCATTTCTATGTCGCTCTCACTCCTGAGTTTTGAAATCTTAGTACCTAATATTCTGTAGAAGTGTCTCTTTTCAACTAGATGCTCCTATTTTTTTTTTAAATTAATTAATTTATTTATTTCTGGCTGCGTTGGGTCTTCGTTGCTGCGCACAGGCTTTCTCTAGTTGCGGTGAGCAGGGGCTACTCTTCGTTGCGGTGCACGGGCTTCTCATTGCTGTGGCTTCTCTTTGTTGCGGAGCACGGGCTCTTGGCGTCCGGGCTTCAGTAGTTGTGACTCGCGGGCTCTAGAGCACAGGCTCAGTACTTGTGGTGCACAGGCTTAGCTGCTCTGCGGCGTGTGAGATCTTCCTAGACCAGGGCTTGAACCTGGCTCCCCTGTATTGCCAGGCGGATTCTTAACCACTGCGCCACCAGGGACATCCTCACCTAGATGCTCCTATTAATCAAGCAGTTGGAAACAAGAGTTTTCTCCACAGTCACTACCAGGCTCAGCAGCCTGTGGTGTGTGGTGTGTGGTGTGTGGGAAGTGGGCTGAGGGCAGGCCCACTGTCGAGGTACCCAGCTTCCACCTGCCCGACCCCTTTCCACCCCCATATCCTATATCCCCACACTCCTGGGCACATCTTTCCCTGGTCCTTCTCAAAAATAATCCAGCCAAAAGCATCTGTGGAGCATCTGAGCAATGCAAGGAGAGGTAGAAAAATGTAAAGAATCACACACACGTAAGGACCTTATAATCCAGTTAGAAAGACAAAGCAAAAGCTAGGGGAAATGTCAATACCGTAAGGCTATTTAATGAGTAATTAATTAGTTAATAGCCAGATATTCTAAATTCTCCAGAACAGCATCAATTTAAAATATTCTGACTCATTGTCACTTTATGTATTAAAATAGATCTTAACATAGTGTTTAGCAGTAACATCATTGAGGCATCTGAAAACCTGGACTAGAGTATGATTTTTGCCACCTACAGGGTGACTGTAGGAACTCTTCATTGCTCTGAACTTCAGATTCCTCATGTGTAAAATGGGAAGCATAGTGCCTATCTTTTAGAATTAATATGAGGATTACATTTTCTGAGACCACATACGGCAAACGTCTAGCTATAATGGGCAATTATATCATCATCACGTTTGAATGTGTATGTTCAAAATTTTTCATTTGAGAATCCTGTCACCATAGCATATATCAGGTACTGGGCTAGGCACTGGCTAAAGATGACACAGTAGCCACTGTCCTCAAGGACCTCGCCATCTAATGTTAATAGTAACATAAGTATTATAAATATGTAATAAGTATATTTCTATTATAAATACATGTAAGTATAAATAAATAAAAATACATATAGAGGAGGCTGCCCCCAAAGTTTTTTTTTTTTTTTTTTTTTGCCCCCAAAGTTTTGACCAATAAGAGTGCATGATCAATGAAGTCTAGAGACCATTGACAGATTTAACAACTAATTACAGTATCATGTTAAAAGATTCTGCAGGGGTGTGAGTGAAGTGTAATGGGAGCCCCAAGACGCATGATAAATCTTGACAGGCTTAAGTGTAATTGGGAATTCACAGTCAGGAAAATACGGGAAGACAATTTCAGGCAGAGGTAATGAGCGTGGGCTTTAGGTAAGACACAGCTGTGTTGAAATACCAACTCCATCACTTTCTAGCTGTGTGACCTCAGTTTTCTCCTGTGTGTATATGGAAATACCACCACCCACCCCAGGGTCGCCTAGGGACCAACTTTTGGTTAATTAAATGAGATGATATTCATTAGTTCGATGCAGTTTCCTTGCCCTAGGTCTCTTCTTTCCTCCTTATCTCAGAAGGATACTCCTGACCAGATCTCTGCACATACTAGATGGGCGAAGCACATAAGATTTCTGGAGTTCTGAATTCTTTTGTTATTGCTGCTCAAACATTTGTCTGTGATTCGTGCCTGGATTTTTAACCTCTTCTGACCACTCACTTTATGTGGGTTTCTGAGACCCTCTGTCTTTCTCTGTACTGTTACTAACTATAGTGGACATTTTTTTGTGCACCCACATTTTTTCTCCCCACTACTGGTAGCAGCACCCTGGTTTCCTTTGACAACCCACCTATTTCTCATTCAGTCCATATGGTTCTGGGGATCCTGGCCAGTCACAGCAACTTAACCCCTGGTTGCAGCAGTTGGGTCCAAGATGGAACGCAATGTGAGTCCATGAGAGCCAGGCCCAAGACTTACTGGAACTTGGCAAGAGAGACTTTCTCTTTCTTCCAGACTTAGAGATTCAGTTGCCAGGGGCCACCATTAAAGAAATCCTGGCTAGAGGGGAGCCAGTGTAGTAAAGTATAACCAAAAGGTAGAAAAGAACAGTTTTCTGAGGACTTTGTTGAGCACCTGGATCTAACAGTACTGAAGCCAGTAGATTTACTGCGGCATCTTTCCATATGTAAACCAATAAATTATTTTTTCCCAAAATCCTGGTTTTGATTTTCTGTCACCTGTAACTGAAAGAGTCTTAATACTGCTGAAGTTTGACAGCCAATCTAGTCTTCTGTCTCCTTCTTTTAGTATTGGCTGACTCCCTAAAACAAATTTTCAGCTTTACTGCCATCATTGACAATTGAATTTAAGTACAGGATAAACCCACCTGTCCTCTTAGAACTGGTACATTTATAATCATCGTGGCAATTTGCCTTGTGTTTATGGACTACTTCCACGCTCTGAAGCAGGGAATCTACCCACCTCCCTACTGTTTTTAAAGGGCACTGCCTTTAACCACCTTCGCTCACAATCTCAGTGCTACTACTAATACCAATAATAATAACAGGAAGAGGAAGGAGAAGGGGGAGGGAGCGGAGGAGAAAGAAGAAGTAGAATAGCAAAAATAATAGCTACCATTTACTGAGCATCTATTGAGTGTAAGGCACGACACCATTGGTGGGTTGTGTTTGGTGGGCTGTAACCATCATTAAAAAAAATAAAATGGAATAGAATAAAGTAGATAAGAATGGAATGGAATGGAATTGTATAGAAAAGAAAATACTGGAATGCATCCGAAGTAGTAAGAATAAGTATTGTTTTGAAAATTTTTCTTTCCATTAATACTGTGTCTGTGTGTGCATATGATTACTGATTTGCAATATAAAGCACATTTTTAAGAGTGGTTGTGATGAAAAAAGTAACTTGTCCAAAGTCACATAGATAGTAATAACAGAGCCACTCTACATCCAGGCATGTGGCTTCCAGCTGACTGTCTCAACAGTATCCCATTTATAGAGAAGGAAATGAAGTTAGGAGGAGTTAAGTAATATAGGGAAAATGATAATAACCACTACATAGAATTGTAAAGATTGGGCTTCCCTGGTGGCGCAGTGGTTGAGGGTCCACCTGCCGATGCAGGGGACGCGGGTTCGTGCCCTAGTCTGGGAGGGTCCCACATGCCGCGGAGCGGCTGGGCCCGTGAGCCATGGCCGCTGAGCCTGCGTGTCCAGAGCCTGTGCTCTGCAACGGGAGAGGCCACAACAGTGAGAGGCCCGCGTACAGCAAAAAAAAAAAAAAAAAAAAAACCCGAGAAAAAAAGAATTGTAAAGATTAAATCGGATAATACAACTGCCTGGTGTATAGTAGAGTATAATAAAAGTTAATTAATCTTGAACCATTTTGGAAGTTGTTTTTTCATGCAACATAATATTATGAACAGATTTTCATTTCTTTAAATACTCTTTTGCAGCAGCATTTTAAATGGCTGCAATACATTCCTTTGTTTGTATTTGTAATGATTTCTTTGCTTACCCAATCTTACACTGTGAGACCTTTGGGTTGTTTCCGTCTTTTGTTTCCATCTTTTTGCAACTCATAACAGCAATTAAATGCTTACAACACAATCTCCATATATAAATATTTCCTTAGGATTAATTCTGAGAAGGGGAATGGCTGAGTCAAAGGGCATACTCACTGTAAACTTCAAAAAGTTTAAACCAATTTATACTTTCCCTCAGCAATTGCTCTAAGTCTGGCATCTGTTAAAAAGTGTTATTTGTCAGGAGTTTTCTATTAACTTAAAAACCCATTTGTAGGACAAGTTACTGCTGTCATGGTAAGACCAACCAAGTTGGCTTTGTGCAAAAACTCATCAAAGCATTCCCTACCTCATCTCCACCTCTCCTCACCCCCATCTCTCTCCTGTCCTTGACACCGCTTTATGTCTTTCCTTAGAGTATTCTGTTTCCTCATAAATAACCAATCTTGCCATCGCTGGATACACTCTCCTGGACCTCAACCAAGCCTATCTCCTGAATGCACAGGAACTGAGCAGGTTCCTATTCTATTTCCCAAACATAATCATACTGGGCTGCAACAGTATTGGTTGTGTAATTGCTTTAGTGGTCTCTGATAGCTATTATTTATAAAGATCCAATATTCTTGCCCATCCTCATTTTCCTAGTGAAGGCTTCCATCTCAGTACCTCAGTACCTCATCTTTCTCCCTGGCAGGGTCGGAAACAGGATGCAATCTGGACCCTACAAAACAGTAGCATATTCTTCTGGACACAGAAATTGGTCCAAGGGCCAGACACAAAACACAAGAATCAGAGCCTTCCTCTGAGAGTGACATACAAATTTTGAGAGAAGGAACTTCTCTCCACTTGGTTACTAAATTTGATTATGTAAGCCTGGTGCTGCTGGCAGCCATCTTCCCAGCTGCATAGAGGAAGCTTTCGGCTCCAGAAGAGAAAGAAGCCAGTGCACCAAGAGAAGCAGAGAGGACCAGGTGACGTCACTGAACCCTTGCATCCAGCAGTGCCACCAATGGACTTCTAAGTTGAAAAACAGAAGTTTTTGGCTAAGGCAAGTGTACTTTGGCTTTTTGTCTCTAGTAGCTAAGAGTCTTGATTGATACAGTTGTAAAATGAGTGGTATTAACATATTATTTTGAGTTCAGAGGGGGGAGGTGTATTATATGGTAATAGGGTGGGAATTAGGTCAAGTTTTAAAAGTATGTAAATAATAATAGTTGTAAGAGAATTATCAATGCAAAATGCCTCTAAGCAAGTTGTTTGTTTTTAAAGGTAACATAATGAACTTAAATAAAGCAGGTAGAGTGCAGAGACTGGTTATGGTCTCCTTTCTACCTCTAGACAGCTACATAGCCCTGGCCAGTTGTATCACCTGTTTAGAGCTTCATTTCCTCATCTGAAAATAAGTGGACTGAACTGGTTAGGCTCCAGGGTCTCTTCTAGCTCTAAAATCTGTAAACCTCATCCAGTAAAGTCTCCGTGGCCGATCTGTGCCTCGGAAATGTTGTTTGCTGGTTGGCTCAGGCCTGGGTTACTATTGATGTGGGCAAGGGGGATGGTGTATCAGAAGTGGAGAAAAAAAAAAATCAATCTCCCCCAATGGGTTATAGGGAAGAAACTTCGTGTTCTGTTACAAGTTAATCGCTAAAGGGATGTTGCCTCTAAGCTTAAATTATACACAATGGCCCATCTCTGGGAACCCTGCCTCCCAGGTAATGAGTGTTAAGCTAAAACACCTTTGTTTAGCTCACAGGAAACATTCTGACCAGGCCCACCTGTGCAGGAAGGAAGAAATGAACACATCCCCTCTAAAGTCTGGCTGGAACCAGGACTCTACCCCCTCCCCTGTTAGTATAAAAAAGTCTGAATTCTAACTTGGGGAAGATGGTTCTTTGGGACACGAGTCCCCCATCTGTTCGGTCTGCTGGCTTTCCGAATAAAGTTGCTATTCCTTGCCCCAGCAACTCTTCTCTCGACTGATTAGCCTCTCAGGAACTGTGAGGGACAATGAAGCTGTTCAGCATTTCACAAAATTAATCCAGGCTCTTAGTGATTAGACCTCGAGATGTACCGCCACCCTCTCTAAATAAACCTGGCCTCCTCTGAAACAACTCTTACTGCAGAGGTCACAAACTGGTAGGCCACAGATGGGTTTTGTAAGGACCACACATTGTTGGTCCACAGAATATTTTTAAAACTTCAAACTGTTGCCAAGGTTTAAAAAAGTGGGAGATTTTGCATTAAAAAAAAAAATCTGGGTTTCTGGCTTCTCTTGAATCAAAAGCTCTCTCTGGCGGTGCTGAGCCCACATTCCCACGTGCCAACAATAGACTGAAGCTGAGTAGCAGCTGCTCCTTTTAGACAAGGCGTGCATTTTCCAGGCTCCCACAGGTCTCCCTGGGCTATTTTGTACAGGTGAGTTACCTTTTGGCCTCTGTGGACTCATTAGTCTCTGATCAGTCTTAAGGTCTGGATATGAACTTTCCCACCCACTGGATGGAAACAATAGCGCGTCCCCAGTACTGACCCTGGACTCCAGATGGCAGAAATGCTGTAAATTGTGGCTAAGAAGTAACAACTTAATCAAGAGCTACTTCCCACAGGCTCTATCTGCAGTCGACTGAATACCCAATCTAGAACGTAGAACTACAGAAAATGGAAAATTCTTCTTTCCCCTTTATTATTATTATGGGCTAAAAGTTTTAATAAGACAAAGTTTTTTTTTCTCTTAATTGGCAAATTCTAATCCTGGACTCTTTAAGTAGGAGTAGAAAAAAATCAATAGTCAAATAAAAGGATCAAAAGTACAAAGGGAAGGGACTAATCTGAGGAATCATAAATTTATATATATATATATTAAAAAATTTTATTGAAGTATAGTTGATTTACCATGTGTATTAATTTCTGCTGTACAGCAAAGTGGTTCAGTTATATATATTCTTTTTCATATTCTTTTCCATTATGCTTTATCACAGGATATTGAGTATATTTCAAACAATATAAGTGATATGATATTGATGCTAATAAATAAATACATCCAAAAATGATTTTTTAAAATATTTAAGACCACTATTAAATATGTATTTATTAAAATCTACCCTGTGCCAGGCATCTAGGCAAATATGCTATGATAAAAATTGGATATGCTCTTCCAAACTCCATTAATGAGTGTTTATGTGTCAAAAGACTCAACATAAAAATAAACAAAATAAAATTTGTGGGAAATTATAGTAACAAATTGAAAACAATCACAGAGGCATTAATCTCTCTCATTTTTCTATAGACCAAGTTAACAAATATAATAAACATTATTTAATTAAACCTTAATTAGTATATGTATTGAGCTTTTTGCCACATAGACAGTATATATTCTTTTCAAAAATCCATGGAGCATTCACCAAATGTTGTAAAGGAAACCTTAATAAATCTCAAATAGTATAACTAGTAAGGGCACATTCTTTGACTGCAGTATAATAAAAGTAAATATTTGTAAAGCAAAAAAAATACATAAGTAAATAAGAAATGAAAGTCCACCTATAAACTAAAAATAGAGTGTATATCTATAACTATTGAGTCATAGAAAGTGAAAGAATTAATAATGTTATTGAGCCTGGAGCTTGCCTAATGTGCAGCAAAGCCAATCTAATGACAGCTGGTCACGGTATAGAAAAGTACAGTGTTTATTGCAGGTCACCAAGCAAGGAGAATGTGCAGCTAGTGCTTAAAAGACCTGAACTCCCTGACAGCTTTCCGGGAAGGGTTTCTTAAAGGCAGTGTGAGGGAGGGGGCTGTGGGGAATGTGATCAACTTGTGGTCAATTCTCAGATTAGTTGGCATCAAGGTGAAGTTTAGAGCATCGTCAATCTTCTAGTTTCAACTGGTCTGGGGTCTACAGGCTTGCAGTCAGCAGTGTTCATCTGGTGAGGGTCTGCTTCCTATAAAAACAATTTAGGAATGTGGGCTAGACCTTTATAGCTTTCAGAGACCTGGGAGTGCAGGGACTCTGCTATGTGGCTGATTTATAATTTAAATTGTTACCAGTTTTCCAGCCCAACAGTTATTCTTTGTTTCTACATCTTCACATTTCCTGATCATTACCTCTCTGAGCCAGCCCTTTGCAACTCAGGGGAGGCCTGGAAGACCAAAGCAAAAGCCTTTTACTTCAAAAACAGGGTCACAGGGGCTTGTATACGGTTTCAATAACAGACTAATTAGAAAACAGTAGTAACATATAAATATGACAACACAAAATTTAAATTTATGAGAAGTGTACTTGGGACAAAATGCATCTCTTTCAATGCTTTTATTATTCAGTAAGAATTAATGAAAACACGTGTGCTAGTTACCTATTGATTGCCTCTTATCTCCAAATTCACCCTTTTAGACAGCTCAGTGAAAATGGACCTGGGCCCTTTAAATATATTTTCTTTGCTAGCTGACACTGAAGTTGTATGAGTATAGAGTGCTGCAGAAACACTGCAGAAGGAAAGGGGCTTGCTTCCTTGTTCTGTGGCACTTGTGAGGCGGGCTCCTGCACTGTAAGTGGGTGGCTTACCTCCTGCAGAGACCTCAGGTTCTGTAGTGCATGGCAGCCAGCAGCACCCAGAGGTCAGCAGCTACCCCCGCCCCCCACTGCCATGCACCCTCCCTTGTAGGTTTTGTAGAGGAGCTCTTCTGCCTGCTGCAGAGCTAGGAGCTTCTCCAGGGCAGGCTCCTGCAGTACTCTCAGCTTCTCCATCCAGAGCTCTGCTCCTGGTGTGTGCAACTGACCCCAGCACCCCATGGCCAGAAGCCTGCCCTAGCACCCACCTTGGGCAGTTCCTCAGCTGCGTGCCTCCATTAAGACACCTCCCTATGAATAGCTTTCCCTGGCACTCTCAAGGGCAGATTTTTAGCAAACTCCAAGAGGACAGATTTCTAGCAATTTTCACCGGCACAGCAATACAATGACTTCTGCTACCCGGTGAGCCAGGGCAGCAACCCCTTCAACAAGATCTGCATCTCAGCGCCATCCCACGCCCTGGGGGCTCCATCTCAGCCCCACGGGTAGTGGCTGCACCTTACATTTGCTGTTTCTGTAATCTTTAGAGCGCTCTTTCCTTCTTACTGGACAATGCAGAATTACTTTAATCCTTTGTTGTGGTTAATAATTCTTCATACTAAACTTTCCCTGTGTAAATTATATGGTTTCTCTCTCCTGACTGAATCCAGGCTGATACAATGTGTGAGCAAACTATTCGAGAAATTAGAAAAAGAACAAAACAAATAAACAAAAGAAAAACATAGACATTATTAAAGATAAAAGCAGAAATTAACAAATTAGAAAAGGTCAGTAGGATTGATAAATACACTTGAGAAGCATTTGGAAAACAATGCCAAATTTAAACAGACAAACTTGTATGGCAATGTTAAGTAAATAATAATGCAAAAAGTACAGAATGTTAATGATGAGACAGAAAATATAACTGATCTTAGAAACAGAGGCAGTTAAGACAATTAAGGAAAAAGCGAATCTAGGAAAATACAGAAACAAAGACTGACTCAAGAAAAGCTATAAAATCCAAGTAGTTGAGTAATACTGAAAGGAATATAAAAAACTACCCTCCAAGGGGTGGGATAGGGAGGATGGGAGGGAGGGAGACGCAAGAGGGAAGAGATATGGGAACATATGTATATGTATAGCTGATTCACTTTGTTATAAAGCAGAAACTAACACACCATTGTAAAGCAATTATACCCCAATAAAGATGTAAAAAAAAAAAAAAACTACCCTTCAAAAAGTGTGGGTCAAGCAGTTTCATCATTAACTTTTCCAGCTTTCGAAAAACAGGCAAGTCTTCTGCTATTGAAACTCAGAGGATAGGGAAAGAAGGAGACTCCTATTCATTTTAAGACTTCTCTAGGTCTCGTAGTAAAGTTCAGACATTTATTTATTAATTTATAGTAAAATTAAGAGTTACTATAAATAAAGCAACTGATTCAGTGATTTATAGAACTTAAGTGGAAAGAAGGGAAAGAAACCATATTTGCTGAGGTCCCTATGACTAGTGCCAAAACACCCACTATAAGATATGCCCTCTGGCCATAACTGCCCAGAAGAAAACGTGGGTAATTTTTAAAATAATCATAGAATGGGATAGACCTTTTAAATTATGACATAAAAGAAAATACTGAAACCTTTTATTTGGATCAGTAAAGCAATGAGTACATAGACAGTGAAAAGACAACAAACTGGAAAAATATTATAAAATATATAATCAGCAAAGGACTATTTTTCTAGATATGCAAGTAGCTCATGTTCAATAAGGAAAGGATTAACCAGCCAACATTAAAATGCAAAAAGAATATAAACAATTAGCTCATGGTGTATATATATATATATATATATATATATATATATACACACACACACACACACACACACACACACACACACACACACATATATTGTATAAATGTATACACACGTTAGACCTTTGGCCAGGAAAAACCTCCTCTTTTTGCTTATTCAAATTCTATTTATCATGCCATCAAGAAAGTTTTCCAGTTTTCCCAGAGAACTCCTATAGCATCCCTAACTTGATACTCAATATTAATGTCCCCTCTGTTCATCTGGAAATGCTAGGAATTTCTTTGAGCAAATAATATATGTATATGAAATAGTTATTATTACCTAAAGTGAAACCAGTGTTTTCTCAGAGTGAGGTCAAAGGATGACCTGCATTAAACTCACCTGAGTACTTTATAAAATACAGATTCATGGGCACTGACCCAGACAACAAAATGAAAATCCTCTGGAGACCGGAAGACCATGGTGGCCTAGGCAGGAGCTGACCTTGAGTGTTTTGGAAGTTCTTCTCAGGTGATTCATATGTGCACTAGCCTTTGAGAATTCTGCCCCTGTGAATCAGTAATAAAATGTCTGTCTTTATTTTGTATAGCGTTTACAGAGTCTTTCCCACAAGCATTTTCTAATTCCATATTTACATTTGATCTGGGGATTGTCCCAGCTGGTATTATTAGCGCCACTTAAAGATAAGGAAATAAAGTTCAGAGAGATTTAGGGACTTCCTCAGAGACTCAGCTAGAAAATGGTGGAGCTCAGATTTTGATTATCTTTTCACAAGTACAAACTCCATCTCCACCCCTTCATAGAAACCCCCTAAAATTCACAGTGCTTCATGTTTGTAGAGCAAACTCAGGGTGATTCTTCAGAACAAACTGATGACAACAGGCATAAGTGGCAGTAGTGAAGGATGAGAGCACCTCTGGAACTCATGGGTCTAGGAGGAAGGAGCCGATGTCACAGATGACAGAGAGGTACGTGATCACACAGTAGTTAGGAAAAGAAGGCAGGGCCAGCAACACACCACTACAGCAGGAGACAGCAACAGGAGTTAAGGAAATAGTCAGAGAAGATGAGAGAGCCAACTTATAAAAAAGGGAGGTATGTCTGAAACACAACCTGAGTTGAGCACAAATTCATATGTGTTTCAAGAACAACTGGGCCTAAGACCTTCAGCGGCAGAGGCAGCAGCAATTATAAGAACAGCAACAATGACCCCAGGCCACAGACAACTGACCCAGAGCTACTGCCGCTGTGGATTCCTTAGTCTGAGGTTTCTGCAGCCTGTGTTTACCAAGGTGCTTGAGAATCCCCATCTCAGCAAAACTCACTCTCTCAACCCACAGCCAGGCCTGAGAGCCCCAGGGCACAGACCCCAGTAGAGGCTCTGGCAGCCTCAGCCCCAGACTTGCCCTCTGATCTCTATGTCAGGGACTTCATGTCACTGTCAGAAGGTTTTCCTGGCTTCACAGTCCACCCTTTACCCACAAACCCCTTTAGTGACGTTATATGAACCTCTTCTCCCCTCACCGAGCCCCCATGACCCTTCAGCCCTCGGGTGGAGCTGGCTGTCTACATGGAACTATTCCAGCCCTGGGGCATTTCTGAATTGCTAGAGTCGTCTGTCCGCTGAAGCCACCTGCTGATCCCCTAGGGAAATCATAATAAAACTTTATGACGACTGCATGTCGGTGAGCTTTATCCATATTGTTGCCTGAAGATGCCCTTTGTTCGTTTTCACTGCTGTGTGGAAGTCCGTGGTAGGACTCTGCCATATTTTCAGATCCATCTTCTGCTGGCAGATCATTGGGTAGTTTTCAATTCTGGCCAGTTTCGATTTTGCTGTGTTAATGAATTTCTCTTGCATACCTAGGGGTGGAATTGCTGTATATTCAGCTTTGGAAGATAATGTGGACTTATCTACACAGAGTTAAGCAATTTCCACACTCACAGACCATATATGAGCATTCCGGTTGCTCAGGATACTCATTGCCGTTTAGTATTGTGAGACTTCAACGTTTTTGTCCATCTGTTGACTGTGTGGTTTTAATTTTCATTTCTCTCATGATTAAATGAGAGTACTCTTCATATGATTTTGGCCATTAGGAGTTCCTCTAATATGAGATGTGTGTTCAAGTATTTTGCCAGTTTTTCTAATTGATTGGAACGAGTTCTTTACATATTTTAGGCACTAGTCCTTTGCCAGTTACTATCTGTTACAAACATTTTCTTGCCTTCTGTTGCTTGTCTTTTCATTCTCTATGATATCATTCAATTAACTTTTTTAAAAACATACTTATGATGACACTTTTACTCCTTAAGAAGTAAATGATATGTTCTTTTATTTTAAGCGACTCGAATAACTGATAATTGGGAGGAAAGAGATTAGAGGAAATTGACATTCTGTACCATATTTTTCTGTGATGCTTGAATTTTTATATTGATCATGTATTGCTTCATTCAACAACTGTTTATTGAGCATGTGATATGTGCCATGAACGGCTCTAGGTCCTAGGGATCCATTACTGAACAAAAGAGACAGACACCTGGCCTAACAGAACTTACAAGGTGGGATTCAGTATTGCTTTTATTTTTTTAAAAAAGATATAAAAGACTGATGTAGTTTCCATCAAATTTTCATTTTGAGCTTTATATACCTATATGTAAAAACAACATGGCACCGAACTCAGAGTAAACATTTAAAAAGATAAGCAAACCTTTCTGTCAAGGGTTAATTTGTCATTGATTTCAGGAGCAAATTTTCCAGAAAGTATGATGAAATGTCAGATTCCAGGCCTCTTTAACAGAGACAGTATATAAAGGCATTTATTTTAAAACACCTTATTGTCATGAGTCATCTTAAATCAAAGATGCAAGTTGAAACATGAGTCAGATTCTGGACTGAATTTATCATAGTCATCACATTTAAATTTTTATTTTGAGTCAGTAATATATACACATAGGAAAATAAAATCAGTGAGTATGCAAGGAATGGGAGCAAATATACCTCCATTCAAAACCCCGCCCAACCACTGCCATACTCCAGTCCTCTCCCCACAGGTAGCCACAGCTATCAGTTTCTTTCTTTTTTTTTTAATTAAAGTATAGTTGATTTATAATCTTGTGTTAATTTCTAGTGTACAGCAAAATGATTCAGTATATATATATATATATATATATTCTTTTTCAGATTCTTTTCCATTATAGTTTATTACAAGATATTGAATATAGTTCCATGTGCTACACAGTAGGACGTTGTTGGTTATCTCTTTTATATATAGTACTGTGTATCTGTTAATCCCAAACTCCTAATTTATCCCTCCACCCCTTTCCCCTTTGGTAACCATAAGTTTGTTTCCTACGTCCATCAGTGAGTCTGTTTCTGTTTTGTAAATAAGTTCATTTGTATCACTTTTTTTAGATTCCACATATAAGTGATATCATATGATATTTGTCTTTCTCTGACTTACTTCACTTAGTATGATAATCTCCAGGTCCAGCCATGTTGCTGCAAATGGTATTATTTCATTCTTTTTATGGCTGAGTAAAATATTCCATTGTATAAACATACCACATCTTCTTTAGCCATTCATCTGTCCACGACACTTAGGTTGCTTCCATGTCTTGGTTATTGTAAATAGTGCTGCTATGAACAATGGGGTGCATGTATCTTTTTGAATTAGAGTTTTCTCTAATGTATGCTCAGGAGTGGGATTGCTGCATCATATGGTAGTTCTATTTTTAATTTGTTTTTTTTTTTTTTTTTTTGCGGTACGTGGGCCTCTCACTGCTGTGGCCTCTCCCGTTGCGGAGCACAGGCTCCGGACGCACACGCTCAGCGGCCATGGCTCACGGGCCCAGCAGCTCTGCGGCATGTGGGATCTTCCCGGACTGGGGCACGAACCCGTGTCCCCTGTATCGGCAGGCGGACTCTCAACCACTGTGCCACCAGGGAAGCCCTATTTTTAGTTTTTTAAGGAACCTCCCTACTATTCTCCATAGTGACTCCACTGATTTACATTCCCACCAACACTGTAGGAGGGTTCCCTTCTCTCCACACCCCATTTAGCAGTTTCTCATGTGTCCTTCAGGAGATGTTCAATAATGTGCAAACACATAGGAAACACAAATGCATTCTATTTTAACTATTTTGTGCCACTGGGTTAACAAGCAGAGGCTGCAGATTTCTGGGGTGGGGATGGGGGCTGTGATCTGGATTGAAGACAAAGTGACAGCCTCTCCCAAGCTCAGAACTGGGCCAGGTGAAGCTGCAAGGGCAAGGCCTTGACAAAGCCTCGCAGCCCCAGGCTGGCTCTCCAGGCTGCTTTAAGCGACCTAAGGATTGTTTGGACGCTGCGTGGAGGTGGCAGTGACCTCTATGGGATGCCAGGTTGCACCTCTCCCATCTCAGCCCAAGCTTCAGAGGGCACATTTACATAGAGGGCTTTACTTCCCCTCCTCTGTTCCTTAAAAATGAAATGAATGCTGACATCACACCACTCCGGCTTCCTCCAGATGTCTAGGCAGTGCCCCCTCGTCACCTGGCACCATTCCACCCTGTGAGACCTGCTCCTGCACAGCTAGCCCCTTCCTTTGCCTGTCCTCCCCTCAGTTTAGCTTCCCAGGGTGTAACATCGGGTTGATTCCTTGTCCCCTTCTGTTAGCTCCCGCCCTACCTGTGGCCTCTTATGCTTCAGGCCACCTGCTAGGTCCAATAGCCAGTGCTCTGGGAAAGGTACTTTAGATCCACAACATCAGTAGCCTTGGGGGATCAAGTGAATATATGTGATGTATATTCTATGAATATTCCCCCACTCTGCACTACAACATTCTCTCCAAAACTGAGTTGACAGATTGAACAAATAAAAATACAGACTGCACAGTCAAATTTGAATTTCCGAGAAACAACAAATAATTTTTAGTACAGCATGTCTGGGGCAATCATTAATTTGTATTTAACCTGCCAACTCTATTCCAAAACCCAGTTGAGCAGTTAAATTAAACAATTCTTCTCATCTGCATGTCTTTGCCCTAAAAACAAAGTTCTAATCCTCCCTTCAATGACTGTGGCCCACGCACAGCAAAACACCCACCAATTTTAAAACTGGGCATTTTGAGTAGTCTTGGGCCAGCACAGGAAGCTTTTCAAATTGGTTGCTAGGTGGCGGATCTCAACTCTGGAAAACATTTTTCAAACTCTGTCAGTACTGCTTGGTGAGAGTAGCTTGGTAATGAGCCCAAACGGGTATGTTTTATAGAGCTTGACTCTGTTACCATTTTTCTTCCAATTTAAAATCTGTAGCAAAACTGAATTTAAATAACCCTTCTAAAAAGCTTTGTCTTTCAAACCAAATGCCAGAATGTCTAGGTAAACACAGAATTTAATAATCACGGGTTTAATTTAGTTCAGCTGCTTGTCCCTGCTGAATTTTTGAGATAGGTAAGACTGGATTTCTTCCAAACAAATCTGGGCAGGAGAAAACTTGAAAATATCGGCCAGTTTTAAGTATCCCCACATGATTCCTGATACAGTTTTACCTGGAAAATGGAGGGCACACAGCAGAATTTTTTTTTATCTTGACTTCTCTTGCAAACACCAAATACTTCATACAAAAGGAACAGTGTGGCCTATTCAGATAACTCTGTTCAAATTACTTAACAAACTTCATGAAACAAGAGTTATGATTCTACATACCGTTTTGATAATTCAGAGAAAGGACAGGGTCCAGAAAAGGACAGAAAAGAAGGGGGCATAGACGCTGGGAAATTATCACCAAGGGAAATTAGTGATGATATCACCCCTAACTCAGTTTCCCCAAAAAAGAACACAACTCTCCTTAGAGCATGTTCACCATATTTCACCATTAAGATTGTATTAAGAGCAGACTTTTAATTATACAAAGCAGAATTAAACCATACCTGTATCTTTGTTCCATACAGTATTCTCTTTTACTATCTTACCTGTCCCAGGCATCGAAGAATGGGAACAAAGCAAAGAATTACGGAAATTTAGAACTAAAAGGAACCTTTTTTCTTAATTGGTGCTCAGATTTTGTGAAGAAATAATTTAAATGTTAAATTTGCTAATCAATGATGTACAATTAGGTGGAACCATATGAAATTGCTGGTATTTGACTCTTTTTGACTTATAAAAATGGCAATTCCATTTGATTCTACCTAATGCTATGCAGATGTTAGAAAAATATATGGTGGCTCTATAAGTACTGGTGTAGAATGGTATCCCACGTAAATGATAAGAACCCCGTTATAGGATACTAGTGTGTGTGTGGGTGTCTAGTGTATGTGGGGATATGTATGCTTGTTTATGTCCCACCATAAATCTGAAAATTTATAAAATACACAAACTGTTAACAGTGAATGCCTCTAGAGGGCCAAGTGGGAAACTAGAGACAAGAGCAGGGGGTATTTTTTACTTTTGTACAACCCCAATTTTAATACCACAGAAATGTATTAAAAGTTTAAAAGAAAAAAAAATACCAGATTGGAATTAACATAGATACACTAATATGTATAAAATGGATAACTAATAAGAACCTGCTGTATAAAAAAAATAAAATAAAATTCAAATAAATAAATAAATAAAATACCAAACCAGCAAGGAAGCTACTGTTTAAAGAGGTGAAGGGTCTGTCCAAGCCATGCAGTGACCTCAGACTAGAACCCATTGAAGAAACTGGCTGCTCAGTTGCTTATGTCATCCCTACAATTCAAAGAACAACAGTGAACAGGAGCTTCTGGGGCCTGACCAGTTCAGGGAGTCCCTCTCCACCTGACCTTGTGCTTCACTTGGGATCTTAATCACTCTAGTTCAATGGAGAGCTTCCCCCTCAAAACACAGTATCACTGGAGGGTCAATAGATCAGATGTAAATCATTCTTCCTGCAGTTGTGAATTAGCAGATTGGATGCTGCTGGAAAAAACTGGCAGCAAGAAGGAAGCCCTTCCTCTCGAACAAATGTCACCGTTTCCTTAGGTCCTGTGGAGAAGAGTCCTCTGAGCCATTTCAACAAGATCTAATCCTTTTCTCATTATGATCTTTTTTCTTTAGGCTAGAGTCGGAGACAGTAGCCTAAAGGACAACTTTATTCTAATTATTTGCTGTTCAAGATAGGGGAAGAGTTAATTAGGAATTCGTTTTTGTACAATCATCTGTCAGATCTCCTCCGCTCCCCGCCCCACTTCTGTGTCCCATTTTCCCCAGCCATTGGACTGGCCTCATCCAAATTATTCTAATTGAACCACTGTTTCTCCAGCTGTGCTGAGGAGGGGGAACAATTTCATTTTGCAGTTGAAGAAACTACGGTCTTCAAGATGAAGTGTCCTCATTCCCACAGTTGGAAAGTGGCAGACACAAACTGAAAACCCAGCTGCCTGACTTTCAGCCAAGTGTCCCTGGTCTTGAAATAAAGCCACTTATTTCTCCCTTTCCCTCCAGCAACTGTCCTATTTCTCTCCTCCCTTTTCCTGTCAAAATTCCCACACTTGCAGTTAGGTGCCTGTATTAAGTGTTCACGCTGACTGCTTTCTCCAGAAGCCCTGCATGTTGGCTTTTATGCCCACCAAGACGGGAGGGGCTGGTTGAAAGGGCACTGAATGAGCAGCATGGCTAGCGTTAGATGCCATCTGGGGTTGGTCTTTACCGACAGACTGTTAGCAAGACCATGGCAGGGACGGTTAGCAGGATCATACCTACTTTCTTTACTACTGTATCTACGGTGAGCCCAGAGCCTGCTACCAGCCAGGAGCCAAATAAATACTAGCCGACACACAGGACTACCGATCTGACTTTCCTCTCAGAAACTCTTCCTTTCTAAGGCTTTAGCGTTTCTCTTCCTGATTGGATGACCTCCCTTGGTTTGCCTGCTGTTCCTTGGGACGTTATCATCAATTGATCAATCTGTTCATTACTGAAGACCTATAGGAGATAGAGCAAAAACTGACAATGGGGCACTTACATTTTATTTGTGAAAAAGATGAATATAAATGAATAATGGAATCACAAATAAAATCAATATAATGGTGTAATAGTTATGAGGCAGGTTGGAGCAAGACTGCATGGGTACTTAACCTCTCTGTGTTTTAGTTTCCTCATCCATAAACTGGAGACAGTGGTAGTTTCTACCTCATAAGGTTGTTGTGATGGTTAAGTCATTTAACACACTTGAAGCAGTTCAACGAGGGTCTGGTATATTGTAAGTGCTCAAAAAAGCGTTTTAAAAAACACAGGGTAATATATAAATCATTATTATAAGAGCTGTAAGAAAGTCTCTCTTTTTTTTTAACATCTTTATTGGAGTATAATTGCTTTACAATGGTGTGTTAGTTTCTGCTGTATAACAAAGTGAATCAGCTATACATATACATATGTTCCCATATCTCCTCCCTCTTGCGTCTCCCTCCCACCCCTCTAGGTGGTCACAAAGCACTGAGCTGATCTCCCTGTGCTATGCGGCTGCTTCCCACTAGCTATCTATTTTACATTTGGTAGTGTATATATGTCAATGCTACTCTCTCACTTTGTCCCAGCTTACCCTTCCCCCTTCCTGTGTCCTCAAGTCCATTTTCTATGTCCGTGTCTTTATTCCTGTCCTGCCCCTAGGTTCTTCAGAACCATTTATTTAGAAAGTCTTTTTTTAAGTACTTTTTTTCCCAGTGAGAACTAATCAATTCTCAAAACCTCTTTTTCAAGTATCCTTTCCAGATTTTTTCTTTGTCATTTTGACTCATCACTTCATTGTACCAGGGATACTAAGCCTGTCCAGGATATTTAAGATCTGAGAAAGGGAGAATTGAGGAGCCCCACCTAACAGCCAGCACCAACCAACCGTCCAACGAGTGAGTGAGGCTGTGCGCCCTTCCAATCCAGCCTACCCCACAGTTGGCAGCAGCAGTGTGCGAGAGCCCCAGGAGACCTGCAGGAGAAGCAGAAGGACACACCACACCAGCCCACTGAATGGTGAGGAACAGTAAATAATAAAATTTGCTATGTTAAGCCTCTAAGTGGTAAGGTGGTTTGTTTCACAGCAAAGTATAACTGAAATACCACCTTTAATTTTGGTACCAGAGGTGGACATGCTAACGTTTTGAATATTACAAATCTCAGTATTAGGTATTTACACATAGCTATTTGCATTTTAAAAAACTCGGGACTTCCCTGGTGGCGCAGTGGTTAAGAATCCCCCTGCCAATGCAGGGGACACGGGTTTGATCCCTGGTCCGGGAAGATCCCACATGCCGTGGAGCCGCTAAGCCTGTGCGCCACAACTACTGAGCCTGCGCTCTAGAGCCCGCAAGCCACACTACTGAAGCCCGTGAGCCTAGAGCCCATGCTCCGCAACAAGAGAAGCCACCGCAGTGAGAAGCTCGCACACTGCAGCGAAGAGTAGCCCCCGTGCTCCACAGCTACAGAAAAGCCTGCGTGCGGCAATGAAGACCCAACACAGCCAATAAATAAATAAATAAATTTAAAAAAAACCTCGAAGTAGGACATTCTGCATAATGTGTTTAAAAGTAGCTCTTCTCCCCCACTTATCATGTTTTGAATTTCTGTATGAGTAATTATATATCTACACTATTATTTTTGGTGGTTGCATTTTACATCATGATTTACTAGTGAGTCGTCGTCTTTTTTTTTTTTTTTTAGCGGTACGCGGGCCTTTCACTGTCGTGGCCTCTCCCGTTGAGGAGCACAGGCTCCGGACGCGCAGGCTCAGCGGCCATGGCTCACAGGCACAGCCGCTCCGCGGCACCTGGGATCTTCCGAGACCGGGGCACGAACCCGTGTCCCCTGCACCGGCAGGCGGACTCTCAACCACTGCGCCACCAGGGAAGCCCTACTAGTGAGTCTTCTAATGATAAAGTCTGCTTCTAATCTTTTGCCAGCATAAGAAATGCTTTGACGGACATCTTTGAACAATATACTTCTTTTTACACATCAAAGATTATTTCCTCAGGATTATTCCCTGTGTATGGAATTACTAGGTTGAAGATTTGCCTGTTTTCAAGGTTTTGATTAAGTATCATCTAATTGCTCTTCAGCAAGGTTGTTTACACTGTTACCATGAATGAGTCAGAACCCTCTTTTGCCTGCACTTTTACCAACAGTGTTTTTTTTTTAATCTTTGTTGATCTAATGGATGAAAAACTATGATCTCATTACTGTTTTAATTGTGTTATTACTATTGGGCCTGAGTGTGTTTTAATGTATAGAAGGCACTTGTGTCTTCTCTAAAATTTGTATTCTCACTCTGCTCATTTTTCCACTGTTATCTTTTCCTTATAGATTTGTGAGTGATGTTGATATAACACTTTGTCTGTTATATCAAACAGATATAACGATTTGTCTGTTATGTATATATTTAAATATTTTTCTGTAATTTCCTTCCAAGAGAAGATTTCCCTCAGATTTTATGGGCTTAGGTGGATTTTTTTTAATGCACAAACAAATCTGTTTATTTTTATTTATTTATTTTATCTCTGAGACTGGTGTTATCAGATTTATTGTTTTAAAAGATAGCAAAGTTTAAATATAATACTTTCAGAGAGTGTCAGATGTTATCTAAGTAAAATCCAGACCCCCTCAGTTTATGTAACACACCACATTCTATTCTCCCCACATTTAGCCAAATCTATCTCCCACAACTTCTAAATGCCAATTCCCTGTTCTTGTGATTTTAGTTTCTGGTATGTGGAGCTCACGGGCTCTGGAGCCTGACAGATCTGAGTTAGGATTATGACTCAACCCCTTTCCAGCAGTATGAGAAGAACTTTCAGAGCCTCAGCTTCTTCATTATTTAAGTGGAGACAGGATTAATTTGAGATTCAATTAGTTCCTGCAATATAGTTGGCACTTAATAAATATTAGTTCCCAAGCCATGCCCCCATGTTTTCACTCATGCTGGGACATGTCTCTCAGATGCCCTTCTCTTCTTCTCCATCTCGTGATATTCTACCTATTCTTCTGGTCCACTTCTACCCAGACTCCTTCACAGAGGCTTTCAGAGAACAGAGAGCTTATCATACACCTCACTCAGCTTAGGTGCCTTAATTTTTTATTTTAATGTTTCAGATGTTGTTAATCAGCAAGTTATAAACTTCAGGAAGGCTTGGCCCAGTGCTTGGCACTTAAATGCACCCAATAAGTATTAGTGGTTAGAACTCCGTGCTTTCACTGCTGGGACCTGGGTTCGATCCCTGGTCTGGGAACTAAGATCCTGCAAGCCTCATGGTGTGGCCAAAAAAAAAAAAAAAGAATGCATGCGATTTAACTTCAAGGTAATAACACTGGTTAGCAAATTGCACTTTAAAATTAGCCTAATTATTATTCCAGACACATAATTGGTGATAAGTGCAAATTTGTTTAGTAAATGTAGCAATAATTGGTATCTCAGCCTCTAAGACCCTGTATTATACCACTGAATATTTTAATAGTTCAATATGTCATTGGGGGGAAATGGGTGAGGGTGGTCAAAAGGTGCAAACCTCTAGTTATAAGAAAAATAAGTTCTGGGATGTAATGTACAGCATGGTGATTACAGTTAACAATACTGTATTGTATATTTGAAAGTTGCTAAGAAAGCAGATCATAAAAGTTCTCATCACAAGAATAAAAACTTGTAACTATGCAAGGTAATGGATATTAACTAAACTCATTGTGGTAATCATTTCACCATACAGTAAGTCCCCTACATACAAACCTTCAAGTTGTGAACTTTCAGATGTGAACGTGTGTTCCATCAACGTCAGGCATGAGGGAAATTGCAGCTTGCCCTCCATCTCCTATTGCTGATTATCCTTCAGCTCTACCATCTCCCACCTCGTCGCCCTCCTCCAGTCAGTAACTCTTCTTGCCTGTTCACTTGATGCCAGTCCTTGGATGCCAGCTGTTGACTGTACTACTGTACTTTTCAAGGGACTGTACTGTAAGATTAAAAATGTTTTCTTTATTTTTTGTTTGTTTGTTTTTTATGTGTTATTTGTCTGAAAAGTATTATAAACCTATTACAGTACAGTACTATATAGCTGATTGTGTTAGTTGGGTACCTAGGCTAACTTTGTTGGACTTACGAACAAATTGGACTTATGGACGCACTCTCGGAATGGAACTTGTTTGTATGTACGGGACTTACTTGTATATACGTATATCAAATCATGTTGTACACCTTAAACTACTACAATGTTATATGTCAATGATAGTAAAACTGGGAAGAAATTAAAATTTTTTCATTAAAAATATATACCATCAGAATTTACCAGTGGAATGTATCATTCCTAATAGTTTAACATACTGTATTTCTGCAATTCTAAGAAGTACTTTGGTCTCACATTGTAATATCTCTGAAACTGGGATGTGTCTTACTATTAAAGAAACAGCCAATGGCCAGGTGGCAGTCCTGATATAGTTGGCATTGCCTTGGTATTTGTGAACATGGTTATAACTACTCGAATTTCATCATCTTACTGAGTTCTGTGCAATTTAATACTACATTTGTCAAAGCCATATGCTAAGAAATGCAGTTGAAGGCAGGAGAAATTGCCAGATGTGTCGGATTAGATGAAAGAAATTCCAAAACAACAGGAGGCTAATATAACCAATTCATGTATCACACAGGTCAATAGTGAAGGCCTGGGACTTGTTTGTCAGAAACTTCCTTCTGGCCATTAATAGAGAGGCTACATAGGTTGTAGTGACATATAATTCAGATGAACAAGAAAACTCTGCTTTTAGTCAAATAGGATTATGCCAGCATCAAACTTGAAGAATGAGTGTCTGGCTAGGAAGCAAATCTCAGAGACAAGGCTAGGACATCCTTTTAAGAAATGCTATATTATCAATGATATTGTGTGGAAAAACACACTTATTGATGCTCTGTGTGAAAAGGGATTCAGGAGAAGTAGACTCTGTGTACAGAATTTGTAGAAATACTTTAATCAATTTATTTTGCTTATATTTTCCTTTTCTAAATGTGCATATTACTGAAAAATTTATACCTAAGTCTAAAAGCACTGTTTCAGTAAGTATTAAAAAGATCCTATGTGACAACACATTGTGTCATAGTTCAATTGGCAGCTCTTTCTTTCTCCATGGTACATACAATCAAAGATGTCCTAGATTTGAATAGATGTGGCAAATGGAATGGAGGCTAAAATGGGCAGTAGATCTGTGAATTTCCAAGCTTCCCTTAGTGAAGGAACAGAGCTTGGTGTTTTGTCATTGTTCTTGTTTTGGTGGGTATTATGTTGTTGCTTAGGAATGAGGTAGGGAGATCCTGCGATTTCTTCACAATTATCAGTTAGGCTTGTTTTCAGAACCAACATAATTTGAAGAGAAGCTAGCTTCTCACATCACCATTTACAACTTCTTAACGTAAGTCACAAATTGCATTCTGAATTAGGTAACATTTCATTTGTCATTAGCTAAGCACTTTTAAAATTAAATGTATTATATTTTTCCAATATAAAAGTAATATGGGTTAGTATAGAAAATGTCCCATATTAAAAAGTGGGTAGGTATAAGTATGCAAGCAGCCATATTTCTTCTAACCAAAATATTTGGTAAATTTTTTAGAAAAATTTCTTATAAATGTTTTGATGCCATTTCTTCTAGTTTACAAAAATATCTCAGATCAAAGTAACATATATTTAATGTACAGTATTTGGAAAGTATAGCAAAGTATAAATAAGCATGAAAAACATCAGGCTTCATCTCACCACCACCCAGAGATTGCCTCTTAATATTTTTGGCCATCGGGCTTCCCTGGTGGCGCAGTGGTTGAGAGTCCGCCTGCCGATGCAGGGGACACGGCTTCGTGCCCCGGTCCGGGAGGATCCCACATGCCGCGGAGCGGCTGGGCCCGTGAGCCATGGCCGCTGAGCCTGCGCATCCGGAGCCTGTGCTCCGCAACGGGAGAGGCCACAGCAGTGAGAGGCCCGCATACCGCAAAAAAAAAAAAAAATTTTTTTGGCCATCACATTCAACCTGTCCAGGGCAAACAGGAGCATTCAGTGGGTGCTCGATACATCCTTACTGAATGCGTGAATGCCAAAAAAGAGAACTTGGAGAACAGCCCATATGTCTTGCTAATAGAATTAATTATACAGATCTTATGGTCTAAAAATCATCTGTCTTCTCAACTTTGCCTTATGCTTCTCACATAGCTGGAGCTTGTTCAGGACACAACCAACTTTCTACCACTTGGCAACGGAGCACCCTGGGGCAGTTGGCCATTGTCCTCACATCACTCCTCTCATTCATTCATTCGTTCATTCAACAAATATTTGTTAAGTGCCCTCTATATGCCTGGAATACAGAGGGGGTAATAAAGAAACATGGCCCCTGCCCTCTTGCAGCTTTCAGTCAAAAGAAGATAAAACAGATAAACAAAAATGAATACATGATTAAATATATTTGAGTATTGTGGCAAGTGGAGAAAAGGAAGAGAACAGGTGGCTGGGAAAATAAATAAGCCATAATCTGATTCAAGAGGGAAGGCCTCTCTGATGGAGTGACAGGTCAGAAGGTCAAGGAGGAACAAAAGGGAAGATTCTGAGGCTGTCAAACTTTAAGTGGGTGTGGCTTAAAAACACTGAAGGAACAAGTGTTGCGGGGAAAAGACTGGGCTACAGACGTAAGCGCTTCCTGTAGGGCCTCATAAGCTATGGAGAGGATTTTGAGTTTTATTCTGTGTATGCTTAGAAACCAATAAGCTTTTTTTTTGTAATTTAAATTGCGTTTATTTTTAATAGGTAACATTCGCAATCCAAAGCATACAAGATACAAAGATTATTGAATGAAAACACTCCCTCCCTCCAGTTTCCTAGGCACCCAGTTTCCCCTCCCCCGAGCTGGCTGTAAGTATACCTCCGGAAATACTCCAGGCACAAACAAGAAAACTTATCAGTCTGTAAGATATTTTAAGCAGGGGAGCAAGGCATCGGATTTGTGTTTTAAGACAACCTGAATGCTGAGTGGCGTCTGGCTTTCTGCGTTCAGAGCTACCCGCACCAGCTCACGCATTTCACAGACCCTACTCTGCTCGGCATTCCGGGTTTCTACCGGGGAGATCCCCCGGGGGACCCAGGGCTTCGTAAATTACATCCTGGCAGGGCTCCCACGCTCGTTCCCACGCTGTGCTCCAGGCAACGGACCTGCGCGCTCGAAGCTCCCACGCCGCCCCTTTCCCGCATCTCGCGGCCCGGAACCCGGGAGCTCGGCACCCAGCCCAGGTGCGCTAGTGTGTTTTTTAACGAGACCCGGGCAGGAGGGCAGCTGCTCCAGGATGGCTGCGACTGAGGCGGGCCCGGGCGTGGCCAAGGCTGAGGGCGGGGTCAAGCTTAGGGGCGGAGCTGACGCCTGGTCGGGTGCAGAGCTCTCCAGAGCTCCTGCTGCCGCGATTCGGTCTGGGACCCTGGCCACCCACGGGGCGGTGGGTGCTCTTTGGCCTAGGGCTCTGCAAAGCCCTTAAGGTAAATCCGCCTGGGAGACGGGCAGCTAGGGCGCTAGGGGACCAACGACGGGGGCGGGCGGCTGGCTGGCGGAGGAGGGGAGCGTCCCGCGGCGAGTTTCCCGAGAAAGCTGAACTCGTCCCAAGCTTCTTGTGCATCAGTTTGCACCCGGCGAATTGGTGGCTGTTTCTTTCCGTGCGGGTGGTCTTTGGGCGCGGGAAAGACGCGGAGGTGATTGGATTAATCCGCCTGGGCACAGCCCAGATATCTGTACTGGACTGCTCGGCGCGGTGGGCGCAGTTTTTGCCCCAGAAAGGGCGGGTAATTGACGCGCAGTTGTGTCCCGCGCGGCAGCCGGGTGATCCCCGGGCTCAGAGCGCGCGTGTCTGCAAGGCGTGCCTGGTTGTCCGGCGGCGAAGTTCCATGACTTCTTTCCTCTTTAGGCAAGACTCACTGGGTGCTGTCCCCCCGCCCTCCGCCCCCCGGGGCTGACGCCCAAGGCTCTGCTATGGACGGCAAGACCGAAGTAGATTTTTCCAGCAACAACTTAACCCCTTTGTGGCGGAGGCGTTCAACCCCTCAGCCCCAGCTGCTGGGCCGGAGCAAGCCGAGGCCCCAGTCCTACCAGAGCCCCAGCGGGTTGCTGATCACGGATTTCCCGGTGGAGGACCGAGGGAAGCCCCCCGCGGCGCAGACTCCGGCCCAGGTGCCCACCGCCTCCGACGGCAGGACGATCCAGAGGAGCCCCCTGCTTCTGTGCGCCCATCGGAGGTTGGTGACCAATGGGAGGACCGTCTCCCCGGAGTACAGGGCTGTTTCTCCTCGGCTTCGACGGCCCAAGTCACCCCAGGAACCCAGAGCGGCGTCGGGCGGCTACCCCAAATCCCCAGCGAACGGCACTGCGACTTCGCCCGCGCAGCTGCCGCTGCACCGCCCGCGGACTCCTCATGCGTCTGCCCCCTGCAGCCCCGAGGGGGACAGGGCCGGATTCCCCGCCAGCCCCTTGCTTTCGCCTGCTGCAAGTGCGCTTATCCCTAATACCGCCTCCCCAGGCGCGCGTTCGCTGTCCGGCCAGATGGCTAAGGACCCTGAGCGGGGACCTTCGAGACTCTCTCCCGCGCCTCACAAAAGGTCTTTGGAGCAAAAACTCCCCCTCCAAAGGCTTCCCTCACAGGAGAACGAGCTCCTGGAGAATCCTTCAGTGGTTTTGAGCACAAACAGCCCCGCCGCCCTCAAAGTGGGGAAACAGCAGATCATTCCGAAGAGTCTGGCCTCGGAAATTAAGATAAGTAAATCCAACAGTCAAAATGTGGAGCCCCACAAGAGACTGCTTAAGGTGCGCAGCATGGTGGAGGGCCTTGGAGCGCCCCTGGGCCCCGCAGAGGACGAGGGCGAGGCGGAGAACGACTTGGACAGTCCGGGGTCTCTGCGGAGAGGCTTGAGGTCCACGTCCTATCGCAGGGCGGTGGTCAGTGGCGTTGATTTTGACAGTCCTACCACCTCGAAGAAGAAGAACAGAATGTCCCAGCCTATTCTGAAAGCGGTAATGGAAGATAAGGAGAAGTTTTCCAGCCTGGGAAGGATAAAGGTAAGAATGGGCAAGAGTGTCGCAAGTTAGGCGTTCACTAAGCCACAGGTGAAGGTGACGGGGGTGGGGAGGAAGGGCACAGAGGAAACCAGAGGTTATTGTTATTTTTATTGTTTTTTTGCGGTACGCGGGCCTCTCACTGTTGTGGCCTCTCCCGTTGCGGAGCACAGGCTCCGGACGCGCAGGCTCAGCCGCCATGGCTCACGGGCCCAGCCGCTCCGCGGCATGTGGGATCTTCCCGGACCGGGGCACGAAGCCGTGTCCCCTGCATCGGCAGGCGGACTCTCAACCACTGCGCCACCAGGGAAGCCCAATTTTTTAATTCTGTGGTTTGTGGATCAGACCCGTGCACATTTATCTCTTGCCCATTCTGTTGCTGGCAGGCACAGCCCAGTTTAATGCAGCTTCATGGGAGGAGCTGAAACTCTTATTGTTTTAATTTTCTAAGTTCGGGCAAAAAGTGGGGGACAAATGAGGAAAAAAAACACAGAAAATTAAGTATTGGCTGAGTGAGCCCCGAACAGTTTTAACACAGGTAGCTGAAAAGGGGATGGTGGGCAGGCGTGGCTCTGCACTCTTGATTATGTGGCCGCGCTGCCTGGTGCTTGTTTAGCAATGTCAGTCATTCGTTGCTGATTCATCACAGCTGATACAGGAAAACCGATTTCCCTTGAGCCTATTGATTATTTTAATTACTTACACTAATGAGTTAATTACTGAATTATGTTTTTCAGTGGTGATCACATACTAAATACCATTCAGGTAAAATGTAAATTTTAAAAGTCAGTTGCCAGATCACAAAAGACATAGTTTGTCATCTTTGCTGTTTCTGGTTTCTCTCACCACTGCCTGTGGTTGTATCTTATTCCCATTTTGTGCCCACTTAATCCTTGAGTGCATTTAACAACTTGGTAGCTGAAAACTTCAGGTTTCAATGAATGGTATGGTGTTGCTCCCAGATAAAGGCCTAGGAGCTGTGCTCATTAAAATATTACTAAATATGACATAAAGAAATAGGGAAAACTAGGGAAGGAGATTTTGGAGTGTGCATGTGCTGTCTTCTCCAGACACAAGACAGATCTCAGCAATCGGGCAGGAATTCATTTTGGCAGCCACATCTTTTCTTGATTAATCAGAGAGTCTATATAAATATCACATGTGTAATACACAAGCAAGCCTGTTTTATTTTAGATCCCATGGCCTTAAAGAAGTTCCATAATATTTTATGTGTTTTTTTTTTTTCCCCTCCAACTCTGCAAGTATAGCAAAGTTCAATTTAACAGTGATGGTGAATCATGAGTAGTGAAATAAGCTGGACTACTGGTCATTTGAGGATCCTCAAGCTGTATTGACAGAGCATGGGGGATGTTGTACATTTTATTTCACCTTTTTTGGTGAGTCGTAGTAGTGTTACGGGTGAACTACTCCAGGGATCATCTGCTGTATGCCTTTGGAAATCTAATGAATGTAACAACAACAAAAAATACTTTTTCTTAAAATAGCTGTATTTTCTGTTTGGCTCATTCATACATAGTTTGCTTTGCTTTTCCTCTTTTTGCTTTTCTTGTTTCTTAGAAAAAAATGCTGAAAGGACAAGGAACATTTGATGGGGAAGGTAAGCATTTGATTTTCCAGACTTTTATTGCTGTTTCAATGTGGAATATCAATTGTAAGTTGAAATCCAACTGAAGTTACAAAAAAGTCAAGATGAGAAAAATGTACAACTTCTTCACAAATTATACAGCACAAAGCTCTGCGCTAAGCTAAATTCACCAGCAGTGAGTAAAATTAATGGCGTTCTTTGTAAGCAGATGACTTTGTCAGACCAACGTTCTGGGATTTTTAATTCTTCTCTACTCTGGCTCCATCCCCACCTCCCTCAAAAAGTGGAGAAAGAGTAAGGGCAAGCTCTAGCCCTTTAGTTAAAAATTAACTTTGGCATTTAGATCTTAAGTCGTATTTCCTTTGACTTAATGTTCTTTTCCCCATATTTCTACATTTTAATATCATTTCTGACTTCCTGTTTCCTAATCCAGTTTCAATTTGGGGGAAATCTAACTCTCCTGGCTGACAGAAACATACTCCTAAGAATTTCGAACCCATATAATATTTTTGTGAAGGGTCTCAAAAATAAAAGCAGCTTTCTCCAGGTGTTCAAACCCTAATCAGATTAGCAGACTTCGTGTAAATAGATGGATCCTGTGTCAGTGGTCTGGAAGGGCACAAAGGGAGAAGCCCCAGGTGCAGTGCTTGTAGGGCTGGGGGAGTGTGGTGCAGGTGAGGGTAGTTACTTTCTGTCATGCTTTGAAATGCTGAGATTTCCCAACCTTTAAAGAACAATGAAGAAGCGTATGCCCCTCTATAAGTAAATCTAAGGTAAAACCACCCAGAATTATATCACCTTGGCTGACTACAAAACATTTCCTTATATAATTCTTATAAACATCAGTTCTCATTGGATCATTTAAACAAGACCAGTTTATAAAAGTGTATTTACTGTACCCATCTTAGAAAACTGTTCTCTATGAGGAAGAAACCCAGACACAGTACTTTAGCTGGCTGGGATAAATTCAGATTTTATAATTGAGGAAAATAGAAGCTCGGAGAGTTTGGTACCTTGTCCACATTCTCACAGCCAGGACTAGGAAGAGATCTGGTTCTTAGTCCCATTTGCTTCCGCTTATACCCCGTTATGACTGTGCAGTGAACAGAGCATCTACCTAGTATCAGTTCTGAGAGATGCTTTGCATCTTCTGGAATTTGATAGTGGTTTTGGGACCTTTGCCTCAAAGGGTTGAAAATGTCGAGCTTTTGCGAAGTCCGAGGACAGACCTTCACTATAACTAGTTTTATGTTGTTTCCTTTTACAAGGAGCTGTTTCTGTGCACCCTCTCCTCTCTTCTCAGATATGATGACCTAGAAATTCTTTTTCACATATATGTACATGAGGAATGCAGGAGCCTTACAGTTAATGACTAACAAGAATGTAAGTCAGGAAGCTGTGTGGTAGGGTGGTGAGAACCTGTGATATTGGAACCAGGGGCCTGAGTTCCTGTCCTGCTGCTTCTACTCATCAGTTGAGTGACAGTGAACAAGGCTCTTAACTTCACTGAGCCTCAGTCTCATCCTGGGTAAAATGAAGTTAATGCTATTGCCCACGTTGTTGTGAGAATGAATGTATATCAACAACGTCTGCATATATTTTGTGCCACACACTAAGTACTTTAAAGGACACCACAGAGGTGGGGGGGAACTCAGTCTATACCCTCATAATCTGCTTTACATATTTAGAACAATCAGAGAACAGTAAAATATTGCATAGATTCCAGTATTACTTTAGTAATGGTGCATGTGGAACATGCAGTAGTTGCTAAGAGATGAGGCAGATGTTTGCTGGCTTCAGTAGATGGGAAAAGCATTTCAAACTCAGTATATCCCAAACCAAACTCATAATCTTTCCTCTAAAGGTGAATCTCTTCTGGAGTTCCCATTTCCTACTTCTCCATTGTGGGACTTATAGAGCTAGGAAACATCCTTACCACCATATCCAGTTGACCCCCGTATCCAGCCCATCCCCCCAAGTCTCCATTGTCTTTCAGTGACCACTTCAGTAGCATCCTAATTAGTCCCTTAAGTAGTCAATACTTTGCTTTTCCAGTCTAATAAAGTCCTTTCCTTTTAGTGGATTCCCATTGCAATCGGGATAAAATACAGCCCTTACAGTATGAAAGAAACTCAGTCCTTTTGGACTCAGGGTAAAATCCAGTTCTTTAACATTGCCTGCAAAACTCTGCTTCTTTGGACTGTCTGGCTCTTCCCCTTAAACTCACCTTACACCCTTTGTCCGCTAGACACCCACACTCCAGTGAATGACCTTCCTTTGTTCTTCTTAGGTAACATATGTCCTCTTGCCTCAGGGCTTTTACATGTGCTTTTTTTCTGTAGCTCTGTAGTTTCTCAGCTTTCAGATCTTAAGATATTCCTCATTAACACCTCTCTGATCCCCAGACTAGATCATATCCTGCTGACAGTCTGTTCTCAGAGCCCCTGTATGTAAATCTTTGGGTTTGTAGGTATGTATTTGTGCAAGATCATTGTGTCCTCAACTCTAAAATGACTTGCCTTCTCACTTGGAGTAAAAAACCAAAGTCCTTTCAATGACATTGAGGCAAGTCTGCCCTCTATTCATCCCAACCCCCAACTCCTGTACTTTCTCCCCTCCCTTACCCTATTCCAGCCACACAGCCCTCCTTGCTGATCCTTGTACATATAGATGCACCAAACAGACTCCTGCCCCAGGACCTTTGTACTTGCTGTTCTCTCTGATGGGATGTTCTTTCCACAGCTGTACAGGTGGCTTACTTTCTCACTTCTTTTAGATCTTTGCTTAAATGTCAGCTCTGTGAGGGCTTCCTAAACCACCCTGTTTAAAATCTATGTATCACCCCTTGTAACATGCTCCTTCTTTCCCTGTTTTATTTTTCTCCATGGTACTTATCAGCATCTGATATGTTATAAAAGTTACTTGTTTATTTATTGTCATTCTCTCCTCACTCTGATGTCAGCTCCACAAAGAATGAGATTTTTATCTTTTTCTGTTATTGTTCATTGCTGTAGCCCCAGTGCCTAGCGGTTGCTAGTGTCTAGTAGGCATTTTCTTTTTTTTTTTTAGTAAGCATTTTCTAACTATCAGTTGAATAAATACATGAATGAATGACTTCGACTATTTTTCTCATTAAATTTTTAGCTCATGAGGGCATGGGAAATGTCTTTCATTTTCTATTTACTCTCAGCCCTTGGCACATTGTGGATGTACAGTAAATATTTGTTAAATAGATAGACAAAAGCGTGTAAATTCAATTTAACCTAAAAAACAGTGATGTAACGGGGCATGACCTTCATGGGTAGTGGACAGAGACATGGAAACTCTGCTTCAGTTGGCATTTCATGTATGGGCCCTTCCCCTTCCCCTGCAGATGAATTGGGGGTAGAGCTGTGTGAATGAGAAAATCACTTTTTGGTAATGACTCTTCAGTGACAAAATCCATTTGTCTCTTGTTTAACTGGAGACCAAACATCGTATACGTATAAATACAGATGTTTGTTTAGAACAAGTAGCATCAAGATGGGGGGGCAATTAGTGACATGTAAGATTTGGCTTTCTTGCAGAAAACGCTGTTCTGTATCAGAACTACAAAGAAAAGGCCCTTGACATTGACTCTGATGAAGAGTCAGAGCCTAAAGAAAAGAAATCAGACGAAAAAATTGTGGTTCACCATAAGCCACTGAGGCCTACGTGGAGCCAGCTCTCTGCGGTGAGTGTGTACCTTCTCTTTTTGTATCTGCGGGAGTGAGAAGACCAAGTTGTGGACATTATGCCTAGTTGTGGTTTTAATTTTTTCTACCAGTGATCCTGTAACCCTAAGGAGAAAGACTCTTCTTTTTAGATTGTGAAATATTTCTTGAAACTCTGCAGGCACTAGTGAGAACATGAACTTTGACAGTTCTGATCAGGAAAATTTATCAGGTTTTTATCAAATAAAAGACTGATGTACCATGGACTCTGGAAACTCTTCCTACTCAGTATCTTTTTTTTTTTTTTTTTTTTTTTTTTTTGCGGTGCGTGGGCCTCTCACCGTTGTGGCCTCTCCCGTTGCGGAGCACAGGCTCCGGACGCGCAGGCCCAGTGGCCATGGCTCACAGGCTCAGCCGCTCCGCGGCATGTGGGATCTTCCCGGACCGGGGCACGAAGCCGTGTCCCCTGCATCGGCAGGCGGACTCTCAACCCCTGCGCCACCAGGGGAGCCCCCTTACTCAGTATCTTTTCTTGTTTCCTTTATAGAGTGTGTATGTAGTGGTAGCTTAATATATCCTGAGCTTTATCATAATTATGGCTCTATATACATATGTATATGTATGATATATGTATATATGTATATGTACCTACGCACAACAGGGAACTTATTACACTTCTTCCTTGGAAATTTCATTTGATAGGGACACATTTATATTTTCTTGAAAATGGTTAATGAATGGCATTCTGTTCTGTCTCCCCGTGTGCATCTTTTGTTTGCGAGTATCTGACACTTACTTTTGTGTTGATGAGTAATTTCTCCTCTCTGCCTCAAACATCTTTTGTTTTTAGCCGTAATTTCTTTTCCTCCTGGCTTAACAATGTCACGGTGTGATGCGTAGTTTACTTGATGTGACTTTGGGTACAGCATTTGTGGGCATCTGATGCATTACCAAGTAGGAAGGAATTCCCGTGGCCGGCTTGGGTGGTGGGAGCGTTGCATGAAAAACAGGCCAGTGCACCTCTGTGAGTCCTTTGGCAATATGGGAGCAGAAGTGATTCCCTCTGAAGCCGAAATGAACATTGTTCAGAGTCAGGAATCTTATGTATTTAGGGAACCCGTCAGCGTAAGTGAAGAAGTTGTATATGTTGGCGCTCATAAATTTGACCATGGAAATGGGTGCATGTTGATAATGGGGATGACTTCTGGCTCAGGCTCTTCCTCCCCTCTTCTGCCCTGTATTGGAATTCAGAATTCTAGAAACCAAGCCCTTTCTTCCTGTCTCTCTCACACCCCCTAATTTTGTTCTAAGGAGAAGTTATGTATTTCCACTCCCCTCACCGTGTGACACCCTTAGTGTTATACCACAGATTAAAATGCCTACAGGGCAGAGCAGGTGGTGTTATAAGTGATGCTGGTGAGTGTAGGTGAGGGGAAGTGGCGGGGACTGTGGTCCATAGGCCTTGTATGAATTGAGCAGCGGACACTTAGTTCAAACCAGCCCCGTGTTACAGTATTTTCTGATATTTAAAAAAGAGAATACAGAAAGCCAGATTTTTACGAGTATTATCCTAATTCAAGTTTTAAAAAATGTTGTATGAGGGCTTCCCTGGTGGCGCAGTGGTTGAGAGTCCGCCTGACAATGCAGGGGACATGGGTTCGTGCCCCGGTCTGGGAAGATTCCACATGCAGCAGAGCGGCTAGGCCCGTGAGCCATGGCCGCTGAGCCTGCGCATCCGCAGCCTGTGCTCCGCGGTGGGAGAGGCCACGACAGTGAGAGGCCCGCGTACCGCAAAAAAAAAAGAAAGTGTTGTATGAGCCCAACAATATCTATGGGCCAGACTTGGCTCCTGTGCTAACAGTTTGCAACTTCCGTGATGCTTCTGTGAATTTCGCAGTGGTGAGGTGGTATCATCTGTCCACAGAACCGGCATGGTGGTAGCCTTATTCCCTAATCTGATGACCTTGTGGTATCATATACCAATGCAGATACTTGGAAAAACTGGTGACAAGGCCCACACAGGCCAAGATGGCTCTAAATGGCTGTCATTCCATTGTTGGTATGGACCATTTGGTAGCAGATCCTCAAGAAGAAAACTATGGATTTTTTGAGTTCTTTCTGTGGGACAGCAGCTGCGCTTGTTAGCACAGGCCTAAATCCTTCTGTTGTTCTCTGAATGCTAAACAAAAATGTGTACTTCTGTGTCACTTACACTCTGCTCCCGCTTAGCTTTAGTACCCAAAACCAGGCTGCCATATTTACGCCTCCTGGAGTTTGGCTTTCATTTAGATTAACAAATGCACACTGAAATGATACTGCATATCCTCAGCACAACTTCAAATATGGGCATGTGTTTTATTTGGCCAAGGATCAATGTGCTGATGTGCCTTTTGTTAACAAGACTGATATCAGAAGACTATCTGGTGATAAAATGTAAAGCTATAAAATGGGTTCTAACCGCAGCGCGTGTTATCTTGGATTTGAGTGTTCCCGGGAGGCTTGTGTGTATTTATTGTGTTGGTGGCAATTACACTTAATCAAAGCAGCATGATTGGACTTTGCCACTTTGCATCACTTGGGCACCAGCCTGCATTTTCTTTGTGCCTTTTGTGTCTCTGTTTCACTTTTTTTTTTTTTTTTTTTTTGCGGTACGCGGGCCTCTCACTGTTGTGGCCTCTCCTGTTGCGGAGCACAGGCTCCGGACGCACAGGCTCAGCGGCCATGGCTCACGGGCCCAGCTGCTCCGCAGCATGTGGGATCTTCCCAGACCGGGGCACGAACCCGTGTCCCCTGCATCGGCAGGCGGACTCTCAACCACTGCGCCACCAGGGAAGCCCTCTGTTTCACTTTTAAAACATCTTAATTTTTTTTTATTATAAAGTACTTCAAGCATGTAGAAAAATTAAAACTTAAATTTGTGTAATAGATTTCCAGGTACCTGCCATCCAGGTACCAGCTTGAACAGATGTTAACATTTTAACATATTTATTTCAGGCTTTTATTTTTTGAGACAGATTCAGTTAACCATCCTCCTCTCCAGTCCTTTTCTCTTTCCTTCCTCTCCAGGGGTCATCACTGTCCTGAAGTTCTCTTCTGTCCTTCCCACGTGGGTTTTCTACCCACTAAAAAGTTGCAAGCAGCTCTGGCTTTTAGGGAAAACAACAGAAAGCAGCAATTACTTTTCTAGAAGCCTAGCAATTAATAAATATCCAGGTTGCAGTTAGGACCCTAAAGAGAAGAGGCTTCATGAATTATGAAAAATGTCAGGATGTTTTCCGTAAGGGCTAGACACCTCTGTTTCTCTGTCTGACCTTGTGCCCTGATCTCTCCTTGTAAAGGGGCTACAGTGTTTAGGGCAGGTTTTGGAACACTTTGACTTTCCATCATCTTTCCATGCTTAACTTTTTTTTTTAAATAAATTTATTTATTTATTTATTTATTTATTTTTAGCTGTGTTGCATCTTCGTTTCTGTGCGAGGGCTTTCTCCAGTTGCGGCGAGCGGGGGCCACTCTTCATCATGGTGTGCAGGCCTCTCACTGTCGCGGCCTCTCCCGTTGCGGAGCGCAGGCTCAGTAGTTGTGGCTCACGGGCTTACTTGCTCCACGGCATGTGGGATCTTCCCAGACCCGGGCTCGAACCCGTGTACCCTGCATTGGCAGGCGGATTCCCAACCACTGCGCCACCAGGGAAGCCCCCATGCTTAACTTTTAATAATACCAAAAAGTAGGGTAGTCCCCATCCTGTCTTTAACACAAAACTCTTCCTCGAGTAAGGCCTTGATCCCAGAAAGGGAAGAGGACAAAGGGTTTTCTGGCAAAGGGGTTAGGTCTCAATTTGGCATGTATCTTGACTTTCTACTTGGGAAGGGTGCGTGTGAGCACACCTGTGCATTAGCTGCTGTTGATTGTTTTATTTTGTAAAAATCTCTTATCTTTTTTTTTTTTTTTTTTCTGTACGCGGGGCTCTCACTGTTGTGGCCTCTCCCGTTGCGGAGGCTCTGGACGCGTGCAGGCTCAGCAGCCATGGCTCATGGGCGCAGCTGCTCCGCGGCATGTGGGATCTTCCCGGACCGGGGCACGAACCCGTGTCCCCTGCATCGGCAGGCGGACTCTCAACCACTGCGCCACCAGGGAAGCCCAAAAATCTCTTATCTTTGTTGCCAACACATGACTGCCTCCTGAGGTGATGAAACTTTTATCAGTTGACTGTGAGAAGCGTCCAGTATGCAGGACACTCTTTAGAAGAGCCACAGTTTGCAGTCATTTCTGGTTGTTGTGTAAGGTCCTGAAGCCTTCAGTTTGTATGTAATTTGTCTTCGTGTGTTTGTTTATGATGTGTCTCCTTTGGTTTCATTGGACAACCACAAAAGGTGGTTCTCCGTGTATGGTGTTGGGACAGGTTTAATTGTTGCATTGTGGTCACCTAGGAATGAGGGAGAGTTAGAACTGAGTAAGAGAGGCATTTAGTTGGGCCTTCATAGAATAGAGAAAGTCTAGGCTTCCCTAGTTGGATTATAGTGACTTAGTGGTGAATGTGGGTAGCAGTGTGGCTTTGCTGACAGGGTCTCCATGTAGAAGTGGGGTGTTCTCCATGGTCAGGAACACAGCCTGAGCTCCATGCTGTCATCAGATGGTGCCAGGCTTACTCTTCCTTCACTTGCTTGTCAGAGGATATTGATCTACTCTTCATCAGAAATATAGGATTTCTTCATTCCAGGGAACATAACTTTATGCTGCCCTTCAGGCCTTGGGGAACACTAATATATGAGAAATAAATGATCGTGGTTACCAGGTTTTAGTTGATCATAAGTGGAAGAAATTTGAGGTTTCAATTTGAAAAGTCATTTTTGTCCTCCAGAGATCTGTGCCCAGAGATAAAGGAACCTGCCACACACAGGTGAATGGCCCAGCGAATCACCTAAAACGACATCGTGAGGACTGAGACAGCAGTTCTGGGCAAAGCTTGTGGGTTTGAAGAAAAATATTGATTGTATTATTAGTGTGGGATTGAACACTGAGTACCTGCTTCAGTTAGTGCTAGGTGGGTAGCAGCTGAGTCCTCCATGCAAAGTGAGCTTCAGGTTTCTAATCAGTTTCATCCTTTAATGGGCTCCCAGAAGGATTTACAATATTACTGAAAATAAAAAATCAATCTTGAAGTCTTTTTGCTTTTTGTCATAACTTGACCCCTCCCCCATCACGTACTATGCATTGGACTAAAAAATGACAGTTGCGAAACCCGTGTTTGTTTTGTTAAGTTCCGTGACAGCCCCAAGGCCACACTTGCCAGCCATGCCCTGACCCCATTTGTTTGCCATGGGGTGTGTTTGTGTAATTTCCACCACCTTGACACCCCAGGTACCTTCGACAAGGGTGCTCAGGCTCCAGAGTCAAAAACAAGCACACAGGCCAACCTTCTACTTGGATTCAATACCGAATGCAGTCACCTGACATACACCTGCTACAGTCATCCTCTTACTGGACTCTTCCTTTATACTTGCTGACACGTGGCTTTATCAGTAATCTGAAATCATTTTGAGTGTTTCTTCAGTTTGCTCAAAAATTTTGAACTCTATTCTGGAACTGGTTTTTTATGTTTTCTTTAAAGTACGTCTTCAGCTGTCCTTAGTGTGGCTAACTAGGTTCATAGCTAGAGTTAGGACTTTGGTCTCTTGAGTTCTGGAATCAGCTCCTAAGACACACATAGTTTGCTCTGGTTGACCTGGAACTGCCAAATGAGAAAGGGCGATTTGAAAAATGGCCATTTGATTACCAGTGTAATTTCATTCAGTGGAAAATACAACACGCTTTGGAGTCTTTAGCAGTTCCATTTGGTGGGACTTATTCTTTTAGAATCTACACCATGTTTATTGTGAAAGACACTGTTTTCTACTGAAAATCAGAGCTCAACAGATGTAATAAATCTGAATATCCTCCTGTTTGCAGAAATGCTTAATGCATTTAGAGGTCATCAATAATTTCATCCTTTTCCCTTACATTTTCACACTTGTCTGAATTAATTTTCAGTTGTTCAGTGAGTTGCTGCTTAAAATAATCGCTTCAGTCATAGAATTTTCCATTTACATTTTTGCAACATAGCAGTCTCATAAAATTATGTTTTTACCTTAAATGGTGACTAATACCTTTTATCATATCTATCTTTTATGTTTAAAAAATAGAAAAAACATTCCCATTTTTCACATCTGGCTTACTTTCGGTACTTACAATGTAGACAGTTAGTCAGGGCTTTAGACGTGTACTCGTGTACACTGTTACATTGGAGAGTAGATGTCCTGGAGTGTTTGTATCTTTATAAACAGAACTGGAGGTCCATGTGCCTGGACCTGGGAAGCCCAGCAGAGATCCTGGTCCAGCTAAGAGGGCTGGAGCTGGGATCTGCTTAGCCTGGGGCAGAGAGCGAGCTCTGTTACACTCTTGTCATTTCAGTACAATTAGATTGTGGTGTTCCCTCAACATTTTTGAAAATTGATTTTGACTATATAAGCAATACATAGCACATGTTCCATGAAAAAAATTAAACATTTCAGATGAGACGAAAGTCTCTCTTTTTTTTTTTTTTTTTTTTTTTTTGCAGTACGCGGGCCTCTCACTGATGCCGCTCCTCCCGCTGTGGAGCACAGGCTCCGATGCGCAGGCTCAGCGGCCATGGCTCACGGGCCCAGCCGCTCCGCGGCATGTGGGATCTTCCCGGACCCGGGCACGAACCCGTGTCGCCTGCATCGGCAGGCGGACTCTCAACCACTGCGCCACCAGGGAAGCCCCCAAAGTCTCTTTTGATCATATCTGCAATCCCAGTCTCTTTCGCCTTCTGTCTAGGCAATGCTGTTCTCAATTTGGTAACGCTCTTCTTGAAATCCACGTATATACATGTAAGGAAAAAATAAAGATTATGTGCATTTACATAAATGATATACTGTGCAGCTGTTACAACTTGTTTTTTTCCTGAACAGTGTGTCTTATAAATCATGTCACGTCTCTACACGATGATCCTCAGTGTTCTTTCTAGTCTCTGGGTTAGGCTATAGGATGGATATGCATTTCGCCATCTTTCTTTTCTGGGGAGTTATACCTGCTTTGAGAATCTGATAGAAGTTGTGAGCCATAGACCTTCTCTTTAGAAAAATGCACACACAAGTAGATGTGTGAAACTAGTTTATACTTTTTGTTTTTTTCAGTTTCAGTTTGGGAGTATTTTTTTCTTTTGACTTTATCTCCAAATACTGGGGATACCTCACTGTAGCTTCCTGTGTATTGAGTACATTTCCATGTTGTTCATGTCATGTCACCTTTAGAAGTTTTTCTTTTTCTGAATTATAGCGATGGTGGAACTGTAACCCCTTCTGAAAAATATATAGAGATTGAGAAAAAAACTACTCTGGTTGGAGCTTAGTAAGCAAAGGGCAGTTGAGTGGTAGATGTGCCAATATTTATGTTGTTGATTCTATGGAGAGAACAATGGGTTGTGAAAATGTGGGTGTGTGTGCCTTAGGCCCTGAGGGCAGGTATGGAGCAGAAGAGACAAGTGCTCCAAGAAAGTGGGAGGACATGAGCACAGGGGTGTTTCATATTGGTTGGTGTAAGTACAAAAGGAGGTATTTCAACTGGAAACCTAGACCTGGGTCCCAGACAAAGAGGGTCTTATTACATTGAGCAGAAAACTGAGGAGAGAGATTGATGAATGATTCCTTCATTCATGTAGTCTTTGTGGAGGCCCCTGTTCTAGGCAGTGGAGATAGAGCACAAACAGACTCCACTTTGCTTTCATGTCCTTACTGACACCCTGAATGGCAAGACAGACACCAAATTATCCCACATGTACATGTAGAATTGCTGTGTTAATACTGTGAAGGACGTACTTGTGCTGCTCTGAGATCCTATGGGAAGGGCACCTGTCTGGGCAAGATGCTGTCAGTCAAGGGAAGGTGGCAAAGGAGATGACAAGAGCTGCCATCTGATCAGCTACCAGATAAGTGTCAGGTCAGAGATGTTGTTAGAGGGGCGGGTGCAGGCTGGAGGAGTCCCAAGCAGAGAAAACATCACGTACGCTATGTGGACCCTTCGGGGTGATGGAGGGTCAGAGGATTTGAGAAAAAGTCAGTGCACCTGCAGCTTCTTGATCTCTTTTCTTCCAGCCTCTACCTGTTGGGGGGTCCAGAGGCTCCATCCTTGGGGCTCCTCTTTTATCTGCACTCCCTTGGTGATCTCATGCAGTCTTGTGGCTTTAAATACATCATCTACTCTGATGACTTTCAAGTTTCTGTCTCTAGACTGGACCTTTCCTTGAGCGTCAGACAAGGATATCCAGCTTTGTTTCTGGTATCTAACCAGCATCTCAAAGTTAACCTTTCCAAAAGTTGACTTCTGATCACTCCCTTCTCTCCCACCCAAATCAGCTTCTCTCATAATCTCTTCTTTTTCCCAGCAAATAATGACTCCGTTTTCTACTTGTGAAGGTCAGAACCCTTAGAGCCTTTGCTCACTCTTCTCTTTCTCCCATAACTTACTTAAAAAGACTGGATGCAAAGTCTTTTGCCTGTAACTTCAGAATAGAGCTACTTCTCTGCTGCCACCCTGTCACTGTGGAGGTGGATTGTCCCCATTGCTTCCCAGCTCAACTCCCTGCATCTACGTGGGTCCGTTTTGGTCTCTTCTCCGTATAGCAGCTATATAGTTATATTGTTGAATTGTGATCCTGTTAAAATGTACTGAGATATTGTCCCTTTGTTCTGAACCTTCAAGTTATTTCTTACCTCTACTCAAAATAAAGGCTAAGCCTTACAGGGGCCAGGGAGGCTGTGTATTCTGGCCCCTGGTTACTCTCTGGACTCATCCCATGCTTGCTGCTCAGTTACACTGGTGTTCCTCCAATACAAGGTGCACGCTGCCTCAGGGCCTTTGCACTTGCTGTCTCCTCAGCTTCCAATAAATAGCTCTTCTTCCAGTGTCTTCCTGACGCTTACCCCTCTAACATACTATGTGATTTACTTTTCTTGTTAATGGTCCATCTACTCCCACTGGAATAAAATCTGCATGAAAGCAGAGATTTTTGTCTGTTATGTTCCCTATCCTATTCCTAGCACATCATTGCCTGACTTACAGGAGGCTTACAGTAAATATGTGGTGAATTTATGAGTGAATGTATAAATGAATGAGTAAAGGCAAAAACCTAATCCCATAAGTGAAAATAACAGCCAAAAAACTCAGCGGGGAAAACAGCCAGGAAGTTTCCTATTTGGGGCTATTTGGAGGCTGTTTTAATTTTTATTTTAAAGGACAAATTCTTGACACTTTGGCTACCTCCTGGATTTAATAAATGTCTTTGATACATTAGGAAACTTGGTATCTTCATAGTTTAGAACTACCTATGGTAGGTATTTGCATACTACGAAATCAAATTAAATTACAGCCTCCCTCATCCTCCACTTGGTATTTCTTTTGGGGAGGTAGATGGATGCATTCAGGAACAACAGGAGTCTGTAGGAATATAGTGTAATTAGGTAAAAGGAAAGAAGGCTCGGTTACTTTGAGGAGTTCTGAATAACTGTAGGGAAAGGCTCTATAATACTGAGCTTGCACTTGGGAAAATCATCCATTAGATTCTTGTATCTGCCCTCTTGACCTTAAGATGTCCCCTTGTGGTGTCTCTTCTTTTGGTCCAGCGATGGGGCTATTCATCAGAGCCATATCCACAGAGTGATTTGTCTCCATGATGATTGATTAGAGAAATTGTCACCATCAAAATTACCGTTGAGGGCTTCCCTGGTGGCGCAGTGGTTGAGAATCTGCCTGCCAATGCAGGGGACGCGGGTTCGAGCCCTGGTCTGGGAAGATCCCACATGCTGCGGAGCAACTAAGCCCGTGCGCCACAGCTACTGAGCCTGCGCATCTGGAGCCTGTGCTCCGCAACAAGAGAAGTTCGCGACAGTGAGAGGCCTGCGCACCGCGATGAAGAGTGGCCCCCGCTCGCCGCAACTAGAGAAAGCCCACGCACAGAAACGAAGACCCAACACAGCAAAAATAAATTAATTAAAAAAAAAAATTACCGTTGAATCTTTAAATGTGGAACTAGTGCTTAAAAACTTTTTTCTCAATTTTGGTTGATTTATCCAGAGTACTTATAGCCTGTTGATGTTCTACATGATTAATCCGTACTCTTATGTCTTACAATTATTATGGCATTTATTATCTGTATATCTGTTATCTGGGGGGATAAGGACCATAGCCAATGGACAGCTTCTGCAGAAGGAAGTATTTTTGCCAGTAAAAGGAAATTGCAGATTATTTTCCCCTTTAGTGTAGGAGATAAACTCTGCTACCCATCCAACTGCAATAACATAAAAATGGAGTAGTTCATATTTGGGGCGGCAGGAAACCGTGCTTCTGGCGGTTATGTGCAAAGGAGTATGGCTGTTGTCTGTTGTCTGCTCAACTCATATTCAGCTGGGGTTAAGTTCTCAGTGTGAGCAGGCAGTGCAGATAACTGTAGCTATGGGACCTGTCATTGGATCATCATAATATTAAGTTATTTACATGCAGTTAACTTATTAACACAGTGTTTGCAGAGGAGACTGTGCACCAGGGATTATACTAGGTCATTTCACTCAGCTTATGTCGAGCTTGTGACAATACCATGAGAGCAGGTACTATTTCTCTACTATATATTGAGGCAGCTGAGACTCCGAAGTGACAAATAGGGTTACTTTCCTACTGTTTTCTTTAGGGTCTTGAGGTTACCTGTAACAGAGCCTCTAAAGTTTCGCTAAATACCAGATGTGTAGCCAGGGCTCTGGAAGAGCAGGAACCACATTTCTATCTGGTACTTGGCCAGGAATGTGACTGCGTCTCAGAAGTGGCCTGTTGGCTGTTTCTTCTCATGAATTGGCTCATTTGCCCTTTCTGCCAGGTCTGTCTTCTGTCCTGAGAACTCCTGCATACTCAGAGTTTCTGAGTTCTTGTAAATTAGATTTGAGGTTACCTAGCATGGTCCAGCGCTGCCTCATGTTATCCTCTCAGCTTCCATGTATAGTTACCCAGGTCAATTTCTTTATTTTTTAAACATCTTTATTGGAGTATAATTGCTTTTCAGTGGTGTGTTAGTTTCTGCTTTATTACAGTGAATCAGCTATACATATACATATATCCCCATATCTCCTCCCTCTTGCGTCTCCCTCCCACCCTCCCTATCCCACCCCTCTAGGTGGTCACAAAGCACCGAGCTGATCTCCCTTTGCTATGCAGCTGCTTCCCACTAGCTATCTATTTTACATTTGGTAGTGTATATATGTCCATGACACTCTCTCACTTCGTCCCAGCTTACCCTTGCCCCTCTCCGCATCCTCAATTTCATTCTCTACGTCTTTATTCCTGTCCTGCCCCTAGGTTCATCACAATCTTTTTTCTGATTTCATATATATGTGTTAGCATACAGTATTTGTTTTTCTCTTTCTGACTTACTCCACTCTGTATGACAGACTCTGGGTCCATCCATGTCACTACAAATAACTTAATTTCATTTCTTTTTATGGCTGAGTAATATTCCACTGTATATATGTGCCACATCTTCTTTATCCGTTCATCTGTTGATGGACGCTTAGATTGCTTCCATGTCCTGGCTATTGTAAATAGAGCTGCAATGAACATGGTGGTATATGACTCTTTTTGAATTATGGTTTTCTCAGGGTATATGCCCAGTAGTGGGATTGCTGGGTCATAAGGTAGTTCTATTTGTAGTTTTTTAAGGAACCTCCATACTGTTCTCCATAGTGGCTGAACCAATTTACATTCCCACCAGGGTGCAAGAGGGATCCTTTTCTCCACACCCTCTCCAGCATTTATTGTTTCTAGATTTTTTGATGATGGCCATTCTGACCAGTGTGAGGTGATATCTCATTGTAGTTTTGATTTGCATTTCTCTCATGATTAGTGATGTTGAGCATCCTTTCATGTGTTTATTGGCAGTCTGTATGTCTTCTTTGGAGAAATGTCTATTTAGGTCTTCTGTGCATTTTTGGATTGGGTTGTTATTTTTGTGATATTGAGCTGCATGAGCTGCTTGTATATTTTGGAGACTAATCCTTTGTCAGTTGCTTTGTTTGCAAATATTTTCTCCCATTCTGAGGGTTGTCTTTTCATCTTGTTTATGGTTTCCTTTGCTGTGCAAATGCTTTTAAGTTTCACTAGGTCCCCTTTGTTTATTTTTGTTGTAATTGTCATTTCTCCAGGAGGTGGGTCAAAAAGGATCTTGCTGTGATTTATGTCAGAGAGGGTTCCTCCTGTGTTTTCCTCTAAGAGTTTTATAGTGTTTGGCCTTCCATTTAGGTCTCTAATACATTTGGAGTTTATTTTTGTGTATGGTGTTAGGGAGTGTTCTAATTTCATTCTTTTACATGTAGCTGTCCAGTTTTCCCAGCACCACTTATTGAAGAGGCTCTCTTTTCTTTATTGTATATTCTTGCCTCCTTTATCAAAGGTAAGGTGACCATATGTGCATGGGTTTATCTTTGCACTTTCTATCCTGTTCCAGTGATCTATATTTCTCTTTTTGTGCCGATACCATATTGTCTTGATTACTGTAGCTTTGCAGTATAGTCTGAAGTCAGGGAGCCTGATTCCTCCAGCTCCGTTTTTCTTTCTCAAGATTGGTTTGGCTATTCGGGGTCTTTTGTGTTTCCATACAAATTGTGCAATTTTTTGTTCTAGTTCTGTGAAAAATGCCATTGGTAGTTTGATAAGGATTGCATTGAATCTGTAGATTGCTTTGGGTAGTATAGTCATTTTCACAATGTTGCTTTTTCTAATCCAAGAACATGGTATATCTCTCCATCTATTTGTATCATCTTTAATTTCTTTCATCAGTGTCTTATAGTTTTCTGCATACAGATCTTTTGTCTCCTTAGGTAGATTTATTCCTAGGTATTTTATTCTTTTTGTTGCAGTGGTAAATGAGAGTATTTCCTTAATTTCTCTTTTAGATTTTTCATCATTAGTGTATCGGAATGCAAGAGATTTCTGTGCATTAATTTTGTATCCTGCTACTTTACCAAATTAACTGATTAGCTCTAGTAGTTTTCTGGTAACATCTTTAGGATTCTCTATGTGTAGTATCATGTCATCTGCAAACAGTGACAGCTTTACTTCTTTTCCGATTTGGATTCCTTTTATTTATTTATTTTTTCTTCTCTCATTGTTGTGGCTAAAACTTCCAAAACTATGTTTAATAATAGCGGTGAGAGTGGACCATCCTTGTCTTCTTTCTGATTTTAGAGGAAATGGTTTCTGTTTTTCACCATTGAGAATGATGTTGGCTGTGGGTTTGTCATATATGGCCTTTACTGTGTTGAAGTAAGTTCCCTCTACGCCTACTTTCCGGAGAGTTTTTATCATAAATGGGTGTTGAATTTTGTCGAAAGCTTTTTCTGCGTCTATTGAGATTATCATGTGGTTTTTATCCTTCAGTTTATTAATATGGTGTATCACATTGATTGATCTGCATATACTGAAGAATGCTTGCATTCCTGGAATAAACCCCACTTGGTCATGGTGTATGATCCTTTCAATGTGCTGTTGGATTCTGTCTGCTAGTATTTTGTTGAGGATTTTTGCATCTATGTTCATCAGTGATATTGGCCTGTAGTTTTCTTTCTTTGTGATCTCATTGTCTGGTTTTGGTGTCAGGGTGATGGTGGCCTTGTAGAATGAGTTTGGGAGTGTTCCTCCCTCTGCTATATTTTGGAAGAGTTTGAGAAGGATAGGTGTTAGCTCTTCTCTAAATGTTTGTTAGAATTCACCTGTGAAGCCATCTGGTCCTGGGCTTTTTTGTTCGTTGGAAGATTTTTAATCACAGTTTCAATTTCACTGCTTGTGATTCGTCTGTTTATATTTTCTGTTTCTTCTTGGTTCAGTCTGGGAAGGTTGTGCTTTTCTACAAATTTGTCCATTTCTTCCAGGTTGTCCTAAAATGGATGTATAGTTGCTTGTAGTAATCTCTCATGATCCTTTGTATATCTGGAGTGTCAGTTGTTACTTCTTTTTCATTTCTAATTCTGTTGACCTGAGTCATCTCCCTTTTTTTCTTGATGAGTCTGGCTAGTGGTTTATCAATTTTGTTTATCTTCTCAAAGAACCAGCCTTTAGCTTTATTTATCTTTGCTATTGTTTCCTTCATTTCTTTTTCATTTATTTCTGATCTGATCTTTATGATTTCTTTCCTTCTGCTAACTTCGGGTTTTTTTTGTTCTTCTTCCTCTAATTGCTTTAGGTGTAAGGTTAGGTAGTTTATTTGAGATTTTTCTTGTTTCTTGACGTAGGATTGTATTGCTATAAACTTCCCTCTTAGAACTGCTTTTGCTGCATCCCATAGGTTTTGGGTTGTCATGTTTTCATTGTCATTTGTTTGTAGGTATGTTTTGATCTCTTTGATTTCTTCAGTGATATCTTGGTTTATTTAGTAGTGTATTTTTTAGCCCCCATGTGTTTGTACTTTTTACAGATTTTTTCCTGTAATTGATATTTAGTCTCATAGCGTTGTGGTCAGAAAAGATACTTGATATGATTTCAGTTTTCTTCAATTTACCAAGGCTTGATTTGTGACCCAAGATATGATCTTTCCTGGAGAATGTTCCATGAGCACTTGAAAAAAAAGTGTATTCTGTTGTTTTTTGGATGGAATGTCCTATAAATATCAATTAAGTCTCTCTTGTTTAATGTGGCATTTAAAGCTTGTGTTTCCTTCTTTATTTTCATTTTGGATGATCTGTCTGTTGGTGAAAGTGGGGTGTTAAAGTCCCCTACTATGATTGTGTTACTGTCAATTTCCCCTTTTATGGGTGTTAGCATTTGCCTTATGTATTGAGGTGCTCCTGTGTTGGGTGCATAAATATTTACAATTTTTATATCTTCTTCTTGGATTGATCCCTTGATCATTATGTAGTGTCCTTCTTTGTCTCTTATAATAGTCTTTATTTTAAAGTCTATTTTGTCTGATATGAGAATTGCTACTCCAGCTTTTTTTTGATTTCCATTTGCATGAAAAGTGTTTTTCCATTCCCTCACGTTCAGTCTGTATGTGTCCCTAGGTCTGAAGTGCGTCTCTTGTAGACAGTGTATATATGGGTCTTGTTTTTGTATCCATTCAGCCGGTCTGCGTGTTTTGGTTGGAGCATTTAATCCATTTACATTTAATTTAATTATTGATATGTAAGTTCCTATTACCATATTCTTAATTGTTTTGGGTTTGTTTTTGTAGGTCGTTTCATTCTTTTGTGTTTCCTGCCTAGAGAAATTCCTTTAGCATTTGATGTAAAGCTGGTTTGGTGGTGCTGAATTCTCTTAACTTTTGCTTGTCTGTAAAGATTTTAATTTGTCTGTCGAATCTGAATGAGATCCTTGCTGGGTAGAGTAATCTTGGTTGTAGGTTTTCCCCTTTCATCACTTTAAATATGTCCTGCCACTCCCTTCTGGCTTGTAGAGTTTCTCCTGAAAGATCAGCTGTTAACCTTATGGGAATTCCCTTGTATGTTATGTTGCTTTTCCCTTGCTGCTTTTAATATTTTTTCTTTGTATTTAATTTTTGATAGTTTGAATAATATGTGTCTTGGCATGTTTCTCCTTGGATTTATCCTGTATGGGACTCTGTACTTTCTGGACTTGATTGACTATTACCCTTCACATGTTAGGGAAGTTTTCAACTATAATCTCTTCAAATATTTTCTCAGTCCCTTTCTTTTTCTCTTCTTCTTCTGGGACCCCTATAATTTGAATTTTGGTGCATTCAGTGTTGTCCCACTGGTCTCTGAGACTCTCCTCAATTCTTTTCATTCTTTTTTCTTTATTCTGCTCTGCAGTAGTTATTTCCACTATTTTATCTTCCAGGTCACTTATCCGTTCTTCTGCCTCAGTTATTCTGCTATTGATTCCTTCTAGAGAATTTTTAATGTCATTTATTTTGTTGTTCATCGTTGTTTATTTGCTCTTTAGTTCTTCTAGGTCCTTGTTAAACGTTTCTTGTATTTTCTCCATTCTATTTCCAAGATTTTGGATCATCTTTACTATCATTACTCTGAATTCTTTTTCAGGTAGACTGCCTATTTCCTCTTCATTTGTTTGGTCTGGTGAGTTTTTGCCTTGCTCCTTCATCTGCTGTGTGTTTCTTTGTGTTTTCATTTTGTTTAACTTACTGTGTTTGGGGTCTCCTTTTAGCAAGCTGCAGGTTTGTAGTTCCCTTTGTTTTTGGTGTCTGTCCCCAGTGGCTGATGATTGTTTAGTGGGTTGTGTAGGCTTCCTGGTGGAGGTGAGTGCTGCCTGTGTTCTGATGGGTGGGGATGGATCTTGTCTTTCTGGTGGGCAGGGCAGCGTCCAATCGTGTGTTTTGGGGTGTCTGTGAACTTAGTATGATTTTAGGCAGCCCCTCTGCTAATGGGTGGGGTTGTGCTCCCATCCTGCTAGTTGTTTGTCATGGGGCATCCAGCACTGGAGCTTGCTGGCCTTTGGGTGGAGCTGGGTCTTAGTGTTGAGACCGAGATCTCTGGGAGAGCTCTTGCGAATTGTTATTATGTGCGGCCAGGAGGTCTCTGATGGTCCAGTGTCCTGAACTCGGCTCCCCCACTTCAGAGGCTCAGACCTGACGGTAGGCCCGACCACCAAGACCCTGTCAGCCACACAGCTCAGAAGAAAAGGAAGAAAAAAAGAAAGAAAATAATAAAATAAAATAATTAAAATAAAAAATAATTAAAATATAAAAGTAATAAAAAAAAGAAGAGAGTAACCAAACCAATAAACAAATCCACCAATGATAACAAGCGCTAAAAACTATACTAAGATAAACAAAACAATCAGAAACATGTCAGTCGCAGACAGCAGAACCCCAAGTCTACAGTTGCTCCCAAAGTCCACTGCCTCAGTTTTGGGTTGATTTGTTGTCTAATCAGGTATTCCACAGATGCAGAGTACTTCAGCTTGATTGTGGGGATTTAATCTGCTGCTCCCGAGGCTGCTGGGAGAGATTTCCCTTTCTCTTCTTTGTTCGCACAGCTCCTGGGGTTCAGCTTGGATTTGGACCCACCCCTGCGTGTAGGTCGCCTGAGGGCGTCTGTTCTTTGCTCAGACAGGATGGGGTTAAAGGAGCAGCTGATTCGGGGGCTCTGGCTCACTCAGGCCGGGGAGCGGGATGGGTATGGATGTGGGGCAAGCCTGTGGCGGCAGAGGCCGGCGTAACGTTGCACAGCCTGAGGCACACCAGGCGTTCTCCCAGGGAAGTTGTCCCTGGATCACGGGACCCTGGCAGTGGTAGGCTGCACAGGGTCCCGGGAGGGGAGGTGTGGATCGTGACCTGTGCTCGCACACAGGCTTCTTGGTGGCGGCAGCAGCAGCCTTAGCGCCTCATGCCCGTCTCTGGGGTCTGCGCTGATAGCCGCGGTTCATGCCCATCTCTGGAGCTTGTTTAGGCAGTGCTCTGAATCCCCTTTCCTTGCACACCCCAAAACAATGGTCTCTTGCCTCTTAGGCAGCTCCAGACCTTTTCCCAGACTCCCTCCCGGCTAGTTGTGGCGCACTAGCCCCCTTCAGGCTGTGTTCACGCCACCAACCCCAGTCCTCTCCCTGGGATCTGACCTCCAAAGCCCGAGCCTCAGCACCCAGCCCCGCCTGCCGCGGCGGGTGAGCAGACAAGCCTCTCGGGCTGGGGTCGGCACCGATCCTCTGTGCGGGAATCTCTCCGCTTTGTCCTCAGCACCCCTGTTGCTGTGCTCTCCTCTGCGGCTCCGACGCTTCCCCTCTCCGCCACCCGCAGTCTCTGCCTGCGAAGGGGCTTCCTAGTGTGTGGAAACCTTTCCTCCTTCACAGCTCCCTCCCACTGGTCCAGGTCCCATCCCTATTCTTTTGTCTCTGTTTATTCTTTTTTCTTTTGCCCTACCGAGGTACGTGGGGAGTTTCTTGCCTTTTGGAAGGTCTGAGGTCTTCTGCCAACGTTCAGTGGGTGTTTTGTAGGAGCCGTTCCACGTGTAGATGTATTTCTGATGTATTTGTTGGGAGGAAGGTGATGTCCGTGTCTTAACCCTCTGCCATCTTGGAGGTCCCCCCAGGTCAATTTCTTGAGAGAGAATCACATAGGCTCAGCCACTTTCCCCCCACTTAAATAGGTCACTTAAACATTTACTGTTATTTGATCAGGTGCTTAAGTAGCTCTTTTCCAATCAGCTTTGGCCTCCATGATGGTGTGAAATGTGGGCTCTTGGGCTGCTGCTTTTGCAGAAGCTCTGAGTAGAATAGCTTTTCTTCTGAGGGTGAGTGGGAGTGTTAAGTGACATGACCAACATATCTAGTGTAAATTTACATATGGTGGATTTGACATTGCAAACATGGTCTATATCAGTGGCTTAACATAATGAGAAATACATTTTACTTGTAAGCCAGTAGGTGTGTTCATGGGTGCACGTGTGTGTATCTCAAACGAAAGCTTTACAAAACAGAAGTTACCCTTAATACATGCAGTGCGCTATGGTATTCTCTATTCTGTCCTTTCTGTTTTGTTACCTTTAAGTAGATGACAATCAGAAATTCTTGGGTTTTATTTTGCTATTCACTAAGAGGTTATAAGCTTGTAGCTTGAAAACGCTGGTATCTAACTGCAGAATTCATTTGTGTTGCACTGCATTGTGCTGGATGGGGCAAACAAATCAAACTGAAAACCAGTACCTGCGCTGCAGGAACTTAGAAGCTGGTTTAGGAGACAATAGAAATGAAAGGTTTAAGTGATGTTTTTGAAAGAATGTAGGACAGAATGCGAAAATGAATGACACAGGTAGATATCATAGAAAGCAGTAAAGGTCAGGAAAGTGCTCTCTAGAGACTCTGACTAAAACTAGACGGGCTAGATGGGCAGAAGAGTGGAAAATAAAAGCAATAGCAGTATAAACTATTGCTTGAAGGAAGCTTGAGATATAGGTAAATGGGAGAACAGTGGTAATTCTGTGCCTATTTCTCAGGTCTCCTCCACATAATAAGGTAATTCCTGTCCAGTGGAACCACTGCGTGCTTTGAACATCTCATGTAAAACATCAGTCCACTTTTTTTTATTTTTAGTTTTTTGGCTGTACCATGCGGCATGTGGAATCTTATTTTCCTGACCAGGGGTCGAACCCGTGCCCCCTGCAGTGAAAGTGCGGCATCTTAACTACTGGACCTCCAGGGAAGTCCCTATTAGTTCCCTTTAGTATCCATTTTTCCAAAACAGGTTTTACTCAGCTTAGGTTTTATTGCCAATCTAAGAAACTAACTTCAGGGCTTCCCTGGTGGCACAGTGGTTGAGTCCACCTGCCGATGCAGGGGACACGGGTTCGTGCCCCGGTCCGGGAAGATCCCACATGCCGCGGAGCGGCTGGGCCCGTGAGCCATGGCCGCTGAGCCTGCGCGTCTGGAGCCTGTGCTGCGCAACGGGAGAGGCCACAACAGTGAGAGGCCTGCGTACAGCAAGAAAAAAAAAAAAAAAAAAACTAGAAACTAACTTCAGTGTCAGTGTTGTTCTAAGGAACTTACTGTTTGGAGGTGATCATTTCTATCCATCTGCCACGTTCCGAAAACAAGAAGCAAAAACAAAATGGCAGCCAAGGTGTTGGCACCACCTTTACAAACAGGTGTCCTCTTGTGCAAGAGGAGCCCCTCGGACCTGTTCTGCCTTCATCAGCCCCTTCCTGACTCACGCCTTCACTGTGTCATCGGCGTCATTGTCAATTATGCGACTCCAGCCGAGTCCTCCTCTGCTCGCCCATCTGCACACCTGCCTGTCATCACTCACTTTCAACACTGCCTCATAAGCCACTGCCCGGTTTGGGCTTGACTGAAATCTCTCTCATGGTCACCTCTCACTTAAGAGTTTTCCTGTGGGCAGAAACAAAGAAATGCAGGTATTATTGGCATCCGTAAACAGTTCCATTTGCCTGTCCTACTTGCTTTGTTTCTTTTTTGAGAGAGGACTTTGAAACATATTTTAGTTTTTATTAAAAATAATGCTTTAATTCCAAAGCCAAGAGATGCTTATTATAGAAAAATCAAAAAGTACCAATAGATAAAAAGAAGAAAATAAAAATTAGTTGCAATCCCTCCCATCCAATCACTGTTGACATTTTGATATATAACTTTTCAGACTTTTTTTTTCCTTAATGTGTATTTAGAGTTTTCCTTTTCCTTTAAGCAAAAATTAACCAATAATATTGTCTTATTACTCATATTTTCCCTTTAACAGTGTTGTAAATATTTTCTCAGGTCATTAAACCTGCTGTTTTGTAACCTGTTTTTTTCTCTTTAACAATGTTGTGAATGACTTTCCATGTTATTAGAGTTTCTTCCACAACAGCCTTTGTAAAGCTCATGTTATATTTCATCAAATAAGTAGGTGTTTGATTCTTTCAACCAATTCCCTTTGTTAGTCATTAGTTTATTCCTAGTATTCCAACTTAAAATCAAAATTTAAATTAAGTTCTTTGAAACAATTATTTTTGAATTACAAAAGTAATGCAAATACACTCACCTTATTAAAAAGCTAAACACAACAGTTAAGACTGAAAGTTGCTCTGATTTTACCACCATTCCCAACCCCCTCCACTGTTCACCACTGTTATTAGTCTGGTCTCCTCCTCCGTATTTTATTAAATATTCCACTTTTAAAAACTGTTCATCTTTTATTAAATAACTTTATGGAATCGCCTTTTTCCCCTAAAACCAGTTTACTTTTTATCCTCTCTACTTCTGTGTCATGAGCTTTTTGTATATGTCCTAATCTCATTTTCTCCTCCTGATTGCAGATAGAAAAAGGAGAACTGGGTTTCTCTCTCACGGGGGAATAGAGATTGAGTACACTTGGGTCCAGGCTCAGTAGCCCACAGGGGAATGACGGTATTGAGAGCCACAAGTCAGAGAGAGGAATTTGAGGAGATTCCACAAATGTCAGTACTAATCAACAAGTTAAAAATTGCCAGGCGCCCTGCTAACAGCTTAACTTTCTCTGCATCAGGAGCTGGGAATTCAGTTGGGGATGCAGTTTCTGCGGCATCCAGGGGGAGGACCTTAGTTTAAGGGAAAAGTAGCTGCAGGTCACACCTCTTAAGAAATTCAGAAGCATGAGAAGGCAGTGCACCACGGTGGTTAAGAGATTAGTCTTTGGGGCTTCCCTGGTGGTGCAGTGGTTAAGAATCCACCTGACAATGGGTGGATTCTTAACCACGGTTCAAGCCCTGGTCCGGGAAGATCCCACATGCCACGGAGCAACTAACCTAGTGCACCACAACTACTGAGCCTGCGCTCTAGAGACCACGAGCCACAACTCCTGAAGCCTGCGCGCCTAAAGCCCGTGCTCTGCAACAAGAGAAGCCACCGCATTGAGAAGCCCGCCACTGCAATGAAGAGTAGCCCCCACTCGCTGCAACTAGAGAGAGCCAGTGCGCAGCAACGAAGACCAAACGCGGCCAAAAATAAATAAATAAATATATACATACATTTATTAAAAAAAGAGAGAGATTAGTCCTTGGAGGCAGCAAGCGGGCCTGGGTTGAATCCCAGCTTGGCCACTTATTAGGGCTAACGACGATTTAACTTTCCTGTGTCCCCATTTTCTTTTTTGTAAAATAGTGATAGTAATAGCTTCCTTGCGGCATTGTTAGACGTTTTAGATGCGTGGAAAGAACAGTACCTGGTGCGTGGTAAGCATTTGATACATTGGTAGTTGGAGAAATAGATTCAGTCCTCTGAATCAGGAATTGGCTAGATATAGGATGCTGGTTTACGAGGGCTGGCTGCAAAGGAAGTAATGCATACTCATCTCCCAAATCATACAAAGCACAGCAACTTATTCTTGTACATTTAATGAGCTTGCTGTTTGTGGTCTTTCCCCTCGGCCTCATATCTGTACTGAAGTAACTGGGGCTCAATCAGGAATCCTGGCTCTGTCTGCAGAGGGTGACTCAGGCCATTACAGGGTAAGAGCCCCAAGCCCTGGCCTGTCTTATCTGAGTTTGCCACGGTTTTAGCAGACCTGAGGTTACCTCTGGGAGGCTGGGGGAGCTTTGCTGTTTCTTGAGATGCAAGAACTTTGGTGAGGATTGTAGAATTAACCTTAACAATGTAGATCAGAGAGGAGATCTGGTTTTTTGAACAAATGAATGAGAAGGTCCCTGACATGTTACTTGACATCTTTTTAAATTAAGCATATGATTTTTTTAAATGGGCCATTGTCTTCTACCTCTCATTATTCTAAAAAATAGTGTTCTATTTACCAGCTCCTCCCTAAAAATATGGCACTGTCCCCATCTTGGCCTCATTTATCTGATCTTTGGTTATCCAGATCTCTGGCTCTTTGATGTGCATGTTCTGCGGCAGCTTGTGGCTTAGGTGGAAGGTATCTCAGTGATTTCTCGGTGGACATGGTGGGGCCCGAGACAGCCTGCAGGGACTGCTTACAGAGGACAGTGTTTCGGGCCTGTGGCAGACTTTTCAGGTTAGGAACTTCAGACATACACTCAGAGAGCCGCTGTTCCCATGTTGTTGGGAGTGAAAGAATTCTAGCTCATTTATAATTCAGGGGCTATTCGGCTTGTGTTAAGTCTGTAGAAAGGACCTAGGAGTGATTGTGTCACGTGGTGTAGTTTTACTTTGCAATTCATTTTCTTCCCACTTGAACTCTTGAGAATAGAAGCCCATGAATAGCGAATCACCAGGAGACATGAATAAAACAGTCAATTTTCAGCAAGTGGGTAACTCCAAGTTTAAAGGTCTTAGCTCCCATGGGTATTCAGTGGACATTAGTGCTTTATGGGGCCTGTGTGATCTTGGGTTATAAATATCTGATCTAATTTTTAATTGACTACTTTTCTGAGCCTTTTTGGTTGGTCAGTCTTTTGGGGGCCCTCCTATTCTGGTTTCTTTGGCTGGCGGTGAAAAACAGAAGGAATGTGCACCTGTCTTATCTAGAAACACTGTCAAGTCACAGAGGGCCTGAGGACATCTCCTCATTTACCCCATAGAAAATGGTCATCTGATCAGCCAGGTGACTGGTGTAGTTCATCTTGGCTCTGTCCACAAGTACAGGGCCGACTCTATCCTGTAGATAGGCTCTGTATAAATGGCAACCTCAGGGCTCTGTTGGAGGTGCAGAGAACCTGGCTTATTACCTATTCCAGTCAGTGGTGTCAAAGGCCAAGGAATATTGCACAAAGCTTATGGTTTTCCTAACACAGTTCTTCACGAGGTGAAAACACCTGTAGCTGTGGTGAATGCGGGAGTGGAATTACTACCTAAAGCCTGGTTGTTCCTTTGTGGGACAGTCATCTAACAAGCTCAGATTGGCAAAGTATCAAGAAGGAAATCGGCATCCATTTTATTTTATTTGTTTATTTTTTAACCATTTTTAAAAATTAAAGTATAGTTAACTGACAATGTTGTATTAGTTTCAGGTGTACAGCAAAGTGACTCAGTTGTACATATACATATATCTATTCTTTTTTCAGATTCTTTCCCCATATAGGTTATTGCAGAATGTTGAGTATAGTTCCCTGTGCTATACAGTAGTTCCTTGCTGTTTATCTATTTTATATGTAGTAGTGTGTTCATGTTACTCCCAAATTCCTAATTTATCTCTCCCCCCCTTTCCCCTTTGGTAATATAGTAAGTTTGTTTTCTATGTCTGTGAGTCTATTTCTGTTTTGTAAATAAGTTCATTTACATCATTTTTTTAGATTCCATATGTAAGTCATATTATACGATATTTGTCTTTCTCTGACTTACTCGCCGTCAATTTTAGGTGGAGTATCCATTAATTAACTTTTGGGTCTGTACTTTAGGGAGTTTACGCTTTTATAAATTTCAGAAACTATATCTTGGGTTTAGTACGACTATCATATCCATAGATGAAGTATCTTCTACTGTCCTTTATTAGTTTTAGCCAGTTGTTAACTTCTGTCTCTTTGAACATGGAAAATATACTGGTTACAAAAATCATGGGAGGAGAATTTCAATCCAGTTACAGCAGTAAAAATATAATTTATAATTATGAATTTAGGACTGTTATGACATTAGTGAGTTCCCTGCATTCACTGTCTTGACGGGCCACATAATATATGTTCATATTTTTCAGCTTATCTCAGAACTGTAGTTGTGAGCTACAGTTTTGTTGTTTTATTTGAATTAATTTTTATCCGCTTCAAATGTTGACAGTATTGACATATATTCACACTTTCTCATTAGAGTCTATCGTCTGCCATGGCAAGATCTGAAGAGTTTTGTGAATTGCTTAGATTATACGAAATCAAGAACCCCAAATGGAATCTAGTTCTTAATGTTTCATTAAACTACTTATGTCATTCTACTTGATGAGATAGTTAAATAAAAAATTTAGACCAGTGAGGAATGAGAAAGTTCAAGTGAGGTCAGAAGAGAGCTGTAAAGGAGTGTTGCTTGGCTGTCTGTGTGTTCCCGTTTGTGCTGGGCCAGAGCCCCCACTGCAAAATATATATTTAAAAAAGAAAAGAAGAGGCTGTACAATTTAATTTCTTTCATTTTAGATAACAAAATAGGAATCCATTTTGGAAGCTGGTGTATTTTCTTTTCCATACATGGAAACAAGGAGAACCCTTGGAGAATTTTGCTAGATTCTCTTAGCAAAACTGCGCAAACTGCAGAAAACATGTAAATGTAAAAACCATAGGTATAAACATACGCTTTATACACATTTTTTTTTGTGCAAAAGAAGAGCCTGGGCCTTCCAAAGATTTTTACTTCAGTTTAGCAGTAAGGTCACTGGTGTTGAATAGAAAATTTCCAGAGATATTTACTATTAAAATCTTTGCACGCATTCTTTCTCCTTCTTTCCTTTCCCTCCCTCCCTTACCCCCTTCTTTCCTTGCTTCTTTCCGCTTGACACTTTGCTCTGTGTTTTCATTCTCCCCCAGTTTTCTCCTGCCTGCCTTCTGCCGGTCTCTGTGAGGCCCTGTTTTATAACCTCTCTCCCCTTCTTTCTCTGGTTTCATCTTCCAAATTCTTCAGGCTCTGAAATAATCTTGCTGCTCTTGACCTTCGACCTCCAGGCACCTGCTCTGCTTAATTTAGAGTTGAACGTGGAAGGTCTCAGGTGGACAGAATGCTTCCTCTTGGCTCAGGAGAAGAACCTGTCCAGCCAGGACCTGGAGCAGTGGTCTGGCAGCCAGCCAGGAGGAGCTGGCTCATCACAGCTCTCCAGAGCCAGTTTTCAGATTCCCCGAATGTGCCCGTTTTCTTAATTATAACCCAAGACTGCTTCATGGAATCTTTTTTTCTTTTTGGTCAGTTTTGTATGGGCTGCTGGTCTCTTACTGATGACTTTTTTGGGTAAAGGAATATTTTATCATTTTTTAAATTAGTATTATGAGTGAAAGATGATAATCCTATGCAATTAGTACTTTGCCTTTTTCAAAACTACCTTCTCTCCCCCCTCAGAAGAGCAACTACTTTAGCTGGGGATTTTTTTCTTTTTCTTTTTGATAGGATGTAGTACTCTTTATCCCTCAGTAAACTAGCTGTATCTGGGTAGGTCTCTAAGCCCACATGCTTCGCTCTCTTCCCCTTAAGATTTCCGGGCTTGAAGTCAGCAGTAGTTGTGGATAGAGATGCCGGTGGCCTGGAAATTCTTGCTGGTGACCTCACCTGCAGAGACAGTGGGCGTGATGCTGGGATATTGATCTGTCAGGACTTTGTGTCAGGCAGGAAATCCTGTGAAGTTCCTGCTCAGGGTTAACCAAATGGGAGCAGCTCTGAACGGTTTCATTCTTCTGTCCAGTCTCCTACCTTATTAAAATGTTTGAAGAAGCCTTTTTAGCCATGAGTTCTTGCTGACAGGCTGACCCAGGGTCAGGATGGTGGGTAAGGCATTACAACATGCCGTGATATGGGGGGATGAAAACAAACATATGGAGACTTGGTACAGACCTGGCATTAGAAGGGGTTGTCGTGGTGATCATCCAACCTTAGAAATGGGGTGCCTCTCATAGAAAGCTGGGAGTTCCTATCCCTGATGATATCATGATTAAGAGTGGGAGCCCTGAAGTTGACAGGCCTGGATGGGGATCCTGGCCTTGCTACCTATTAGCTGTGTGATCTGGGATCCTAAGCCTTAGTTGTTATTCCCATCTGTTAAATGGGCATAAAAGTAGTATTGGCTTTTTAGAATTTTTATGAGGATTCAGTGGGAATGGGATATAAAATACACAGCGTATTTCCTGGTGCTCAGTAAATGATTGCTGATTTTACTATTGATTTAGGACTCTGTCTACTCTACTGCACTGCTTTCTAACCTTTTCCAACAATCAGATTAAAGGCAGTAACATGTAGTTGTATTTATGACCCTGACCCCACAATGTAGAGAACTGTGTGCCAGCGGTCTTCACACTGGGATATGCATCACACCCCAGGGCATTCAGCAAGATGATGTGAGGTGGGCAGGAATAGTTTTAAGGGGACCATTTTCCAGATTCTCAACTTGTAGGTATTCTTTTTTCTAAAGCTGAGACTGTATCTGCAGTTAAAGTGTTACACCAGGTTTTTTATTTTTTTCCAACTTCCACTTTCACAGTTACCCCTTTTGCCATTTTTCTAAAGAAAGCCATCTCTCTCAGCCGTATCAAATCTTACTTTGGTGCCCTGTCTCAACGTGTTAAATCACAGGCACAAGATAAAATGGGGTCAATTTGAAATACTGGTTTCAGCAAAGCCTCCTTTAATTAAGCCACCGTCTCACTCAGAGTTGCACTGTCAGTAAAATTTTACTTTTAGGGCTAAATGCATTGAAATTAGAAGTAATTGTGTCATTTTGATTATAGATTAGTAATGCTATTTGTAGTGATTGTACAATACAGAAGAGTCTTTATGCTTAAAGCTTATTGGTCACAGGAAATTTTAGAAAATTAAATGTAAAAACCTATTTTGTGTTAAAGTATGCTAGGGTGACTAATAAGACACCCTGACATATAGAATTATACTAGGAATCTTAGGGGGGTGGGATTGACATCTAAATGAGATTTCAAGGAGAAAGAAGAATAATGTAAAATCTTCAACTGTTAAGAAAAGCTTATTTATTTTTGAATGAATGATGTTATGCAATAGGTATTTAGTCATCATGGTTTTTATATTTCATTGGATACATTTAAAATAACACACGGTTAAAATGTCAAAATTTACAATTAGCAGCAAAATATATCTTTTTTTTTTTTTTTTTTTTTTTTTTTGCGGTACGCGGGTCTCTCACTGTTGTGGCCTCTCCCGTTGCGGAGCACAGGCTCCGGACGCGCAGGCTCAGTGGCCATGGCTCACGGGCCCAGCTGCTCCGCGGCATGTGGGATCTTCCCGGACCAGGGCACGAACCCGTGTCCCCTGCATCGGCAGGCGGACCCTCAACCACTGCGCCACCAGGGAAGCCCCAAAATATATCTTTAAAATTCTTTAAGTTTAGGAGGAAAATCTGAGATGCCAACTTAAAAATGAGTCTAAGGGAACATGGTTTTTACGGGTTTTTTTGAGAAGTATGGTAGCCAAACGTTTGAAGACCTTTGTTATTTTTTATTGCTATTAATTTTTCACACAAGGGGAGGGCACTGTCTTCCTGCTCTTCTTCCTGTGAAGGGCAGGATTTAATTGGTCGGTATTTTGCATAGGTCTTACCTTTTGCTAATTAAACTTTAACTGAAAAACATGAATATCTTTCATGTGCCAGACTCAGTGCCGGGTATATCAGAAGAGACTCCAGGTCCTGCCTCCATGGAGTTCATAGTTCAGCCTCTACTCTTTGGGTTAGAGACTGAATTTTGATAGGAACTACAGCAGTCAGGTAAAAATGTGTGGCAGTTGAGTCAGGAACCGCAGGGATTCAACTAGGGATACAACTGTATTACTGCAAGTATGGTACTTGCAGAAGAAGAATGGTAGCATTCTTGGTTCTTGTAGGTACTGTGGCTTCTCCAAAGACTATCAGGTTAATATCCTTATTTGTCAAAATTAAATATGCCTGAAAGACTGCTGAAATTGGGCCAAGGAGACTGTGTTTTCCTTGTTTGATTGGGTTTTTATAAAGAGCATTGCTGTTCCACTGAGCATTTGTGAAAAAATAGTGTTAAAATTACTCTTTCAATGAAATAAGGACATCATATTACTGACCAGGGTTCTGGGCAGTAAACTCTTAGAGTGGCGGCTTCATTTTCTTTATTATCAGGAATTTCTTCACTTATGAATCAGAAGATTAATTTCATAAGTATTTTAGGAATAGCCAGAACTAAGAGTAGAACAGATTAACTCAACCTGATAGGATAGTGTTCTAGACACTTTTCATTTCTTTAGTGTTGAGCTATGCTAATTTATCAGTGTAATTAAATGTCATTTGAGGGGTGTGAGACTCAAAATTAGTATGTACTGAATTCAACATTTCACGTAATTTGTCTTAATTCATTTTTGAAGGGCATAGGGTTCTGTCTTACATAATAAAGAAGTTGTTTAAGTAAATGCGCTCAACTTTATTTTGCTTTTCCCCCTAGGTAAAAAGAAATGGATTATCTCAGACAGTTAGCCAGGAAGAAAGAAAGAGACAAGAGGTATGTTTTCCACCAAGCAGATGCTTTAGGGTTCCAAGGGGTGCCTGTTACGTTCAGCATTTTCCTCTGACGATGTATCCATTTTGTTGTTTTTTTTTTTACAAAAGGAGTATGTGATCATTGTCAAATAAAACTACACATAAGCCCCCATAAAAGAAAATTTAAAATATACCAATGTCATTTTAACTTAACAAAGCACCTAGTCTGCGTGTATTTACACTGGAAGAAATACGTTGAAAAATGAAACAGACATTACTTAGATCCTGGAACTGAAAAAGGGCGTTAGTGGAAAAACTGGTGAAATCTGAATAAAGTGTGAATATTTGTCTGCAGACAAAATGTAATGTACCCTGGATAGGGAAAGCCAGGTGAAGGAAATATAGGAACTCTGAACCCTGTTTGCAAGATTTCTATAAATCTAAAATTATACCCAAATAAAAGTTTACCTAATAAAAAGTAAAACATAATAAGAGGGTTTCATAACTTGAAGTTTAATAAATGCAGTTTAAGAAAATTGCTCACTGTAATAATATTGCGAAGTTGTCAAAGTACTTTCCTTCTGTTTTGTGCATGTGAGTATGCAGATGCAGAAGCTTAGGCATATACATGCATGTAAATCAATTCCACAGAGGACGTGAGATACCTTTTTCTTATTTCATTGGCCTGAAATAACACAAAAATATAAGGATGCTTTGTAGTGCCATTTTTTTAACTTTAAAAAAACAAAATAGTATATAACATTGGTGTATACGTCTCTGAGAATTAAAAATGTATTACATTTATAATTTTTTTCTTCTTTTTATTTATAAAGAAACTAAGACTTTCACTAAAATAGAAGTCCTACATTCTCCTCCTCTGTCTCATTCCCTTCCTGTCCTCCCCAGAGGCAACTATAATTATGAATCGATGTGTATCCATCCAATCACGTATTAGGTATATTTATGTACATATACTTGTGTGTATCTGTTAAGATGTAGATAAGTGGTATGATTCTGAACATGTTTTGGTTGGTTGCTTTTTACATTCAACATTGTTTTTGAGATTTATCCATGTTAATGCATGTTAATCTAGATCATTTATTCAAACTACTGAATAGTATTCCATTCTCTAAATACTACTTTAAAAAAAAATCTGTTCTCCTAGTGAGGGACAACAGGTAGTACTTCTTTTCTTTATGGTTAACATTGTGGCATAAACAATATTTCTCTCTGTTTGTGGACAAATTCAAGAGCTTCTCCAGGGTCCTAGTCCCATTTGAATATTTCTTTTCTTTTAAACCTATTCTGTTTCCCTTATATTTTGAAAATATTTATTTAGATTTGTGATTTAAAAAAGTAATGACTGGGAATTCCCTGGCAGTCCAGAGGTTAGGACTCTGTGCTTTCACTGGCAAGGGCCCAGGTTCAATCCCTGGTAATGACAGCAAATCTAACTATGGTTTCTTTCTGTTCCTGTACAGATATTTTAACAGGTCTAATGTGATTTGCTTTTAAGTAGTTGATGACCCAATTGCATGTTTTAAGTTATTACATTAAACTTATTATATTAAACTACCACTTAGTCATCTTTTCCTGTGATCTACTCTGTATAGTTTATCATATCTTTTTGTTTGAATCTTCACATTTTGGATTTGATTACAAAAGTCTCTGCTTTTGAAAATATTTTTTAGTCATTCCAAGGCACTATATCCATCAACAACCTGAAATCCATTATTTTTGGTCAGGATGGGTGAATTTTCTTTAGTTTGCATTACATTTCCTGATGATAATTGTATTGATTGAATAGAATCACACGAGATACAGGTTGAATGAGACTCTTAATGTTCTTACTCTTTACTCATTAGATGATTATATCACTTAAATCCCTGGAGCGCAACTGAGGTTAGACCAGTATGACTTCTCTAAAAGCTTATGGATGCTAAGAAGAGAGGTGAACCCCGAGACTAGTACCACTAACCTGACTTAAAGAATTATGGCTCACCTACCGGCAGCGGGGTGTCCACCTGCCTGTGCCTAACTGCTCCCACCCGGCCTCAGCTGGAGCACAGGGTCTCACGGGGAGAATCTTCTGTGCCCTTTGGGCCAAGCACTGAGGGGAAGAACCCTGGAGGTCAAGGGGGTTGATGGCAGTGTTACTAGGGTAGGTCTCCAGGAAGGATGGGAACCTCAAGCCTGCAAGGATGTTCACTACCCGTCCTTGAGGAGGAATTCTCCCTGCCTGGCCATTCTTGGAGAATCTGATTTTGTTAAGGTGCTAGATGAGTTCCTTACACAGGGCGCTGGTGTCTCTCCACATATATGGGTTGGCTTTTGATAATTAATGAACGCTTACAGGTAAACCACTGTGTGCCTGACACCAAGAGTTTCTGCCGAGGGTCCTTCGCTCCTTCTTGAGACACTGATGAGAGCAGAGAGGGTGGCTTGTTGGACGGAATTACTTTCAGTTGTATGAGTTTATATAAAAGAATTCCTGTGGCTGATAAGAACCTTTTGAGGGTAGGTCCAATCACGCTCTTTAATGAACCCAGAATATTTGTTCGTATTAACCACAAATTAGTTGGATTAAAACATAGGGAGAGAAAGGAGGACCCACAAGGGAGGGAAGAAATGTATTTGTGAGAAATTTTCTCTGAATCCCAAGTGAGGTCCATAAATCTTCACTGTCCCAGAGCAGCATGCTTTGAAATCAGGGCTGGAGGAGATGACCCCAAAGGTTAATTAATGTCACACTGAGATTTTACGACATGCCCTAGCTTCCTCCCAGAGATTCTGCCCCCTGGCAAAGTGTGACCTCAGGATGCAGTCTCAAGTCATCCAAATACTTTCATTTTTTCCTAGTTATATTCTAGGCAGTGACTCTATTTCTCAAAATTTGGGTATATGTGCCTTATATAAAGACAGTAGTTTGGTAATGTAGTTTTTAATACTTATCTTTTTGTATTTTTTAAGATATTATGTTATTCTTATAGCAGAATTATGAGAGCTAGGTTTAATTCTTTAATTGAAGGAATGAATAACACATTTCTTCTTCCTTCTATCAGGCTATCTTTGAAGTTATATCCTCTGAACATTCATATTTACTCAGCTTGGAGATCTTGATACGAATGTTTAAAAATTCTAAAGCACTGAGTGATACGATGACCAAAACAGAGAGTCACCATCTTTTCTCCAATATTACAGATGTCTGTGAGGCAAGCAAAAAGTAAGTTCACTTTCGTTTGCCTTTGGTCATGCCAAGACATTACTTGTTAACAAACAGCTGCCTTATGTCAAAAGGAAGACATTTAGAGGTGTGAAGTCTCTCATTTGTTCAATTGGCGTTTATCTTTATTCCTTGAAATAAATTTTAAGATGTGTTTCAAGGTGTTGATGTATAGACAGATGCTAAGTGTGTAATTAATTGTCACAGAAGACAGTTATATCTAAGGTCTCTATATTCCTTCTCTTTCTCCCTATTTCTCCTTTTTCCCTTTTATTTTTCCTTTTTAATTATTGCCAATAATATAACAACATTAGTTGGAAGGAAACAAGGTAACTCACTATCAAACCATTCAAATACAGACATTATTTCTGTTTACATTTTCATAATAGTCTTGTCCTTGTTAAGATATGTATATATTATTTTTAAAATGCAGTCATAGTGACCATAACGATTTTTACAGATTTTCCCTATTTCACTTTCCATAAGCACTATTAGAAGAGTTTCCATTATTTTTATTTTATTTTATTTTTTTCGGTACGTGGGCCTCTCACTGTTGTGGCCTCTCCCATTGTGGAGCACAGGCTCCGGACGCAGAGGCTCAGCGGCCATGGCTCACGGGCCCAGCCGCTCCGCGGCATGTGGGATCTTCCCGGACCAGGGCACAAACCCGTGTCCCCTGCATCGGCAGGCCGACTCTCAACCACTGCGCCACCAGGGAAGCCCTCCATTATTATTCTTAATGAGTGCAGGCAGCTCAGTTTGTACACCAGTGGTGAGCTCTTCTGTCCTTCCGAGGGAACTACACAGCCTGTACTGGAGCCATGTGCCAGCTGTGTTGAGCCACCCGAGGTGCCATTTTGGTAGATCAAAATGGATTGAATATCAGCAGTTTTGTATGGTTGGGTCAAAGGTAGGTTTACTGTACAACTCATAGCTTAAGCTTCAAGGCTCCTCATTTGCAAGGGCACCTTTTAAATATTTGCTTTTGTGCCTAAGTTTTTTCTTAGAGGGCCTCCAAATTGTACAGGCTTCAGGGCCCACAAAAAACAGGATCTGTCCCTGGGGTGCGTACCCCTTGTGAATCTGGACGTTGTTCATTTGTCACTTTAGGGAAAATCCAAGTAGGCAGTGACGGTAACACGTTTGTATCCCTGGCTCCATCGCTGTGTGCAGGTAGATTTTCCTTTTGAACTGCAAGATTGAACATCTGTGCTGAACAGGTTAGCATGTGAGTTGGGGCCACTGCAGAGATGCAATTTGTGGTCAGATCAGCGAGCTCTCTCAATATTTTATGGTAGTGACACAACTTCAGAAGTCAGATTCTGCCACAAGAAAAGATCTTGACAAACTTATTACTGGCGTGGATACTTAAAAATATGTGTCCAGAGGACCTGCTGGGCCTTAGAGAACAGGGGCCTGTGGTGTGCAGGTGGTGACACACACTGCAGCTTGGAAGTCTTTTTCCAGAAACTGGGTCATTGCTTGTGTTCAGCCTATTGGGTTTTTTTTGGTACCAGTCTTGCCCATTTTGGTAAGAGAAATGAAAAATCTCCTTTCTCCCGTTGGTGAAGGGGAAAGAGCAAGAGCCTTAGATGGTGTGTCCCTGTTCAACAGGTATTCAGATTTCAAAATGAGTCTCATTTTGAAATGAGTTTCATTTTAACTTGTACTTTGGTTTAACTACGAAAATAAATCTCCATGTTAGCTATATCGCTATAAAGAATTATTTCTGTTTTGACAACCATAAAATGTAAGTTATGATGTTAATTAGAATATGTTTCCTGAAAACCATGGTGGCATGTTTTTCACTCCTCTCTGGAATTGTTCTTTGAATCGTGTGGCCATCAGTCCACTTCTCGTAGCGTATAAATGACTCTAGAGAAAGCTGTTAGTTCTGACCATTGAATAGCAGCAGTTCTTGAACAGAGTACGTTTTGGGTCCTGAGAGTCTTTGGGCCTCGGCAGCACTGCTCGTGTACCAGGCATGCTTCAGAAGGAGCCTGGGCCCCAGCAATCACATCTTGTCTTGGTAGTTGGTTAACCTTGAGAAGGTTGCTAAACCTCTCCAACTCATTTCTTAGATATAAAATGGGGATAAAAACCATAATTGGTTAACCCTGAAGTAAGTCATTTTATTTAAATTATAGATGAAAATTTTATTATTTTAATTTCACTCATTTAGAAAATACAAATCTCTTATTATTTTATTTAAGTGTTTTCATTTCTGTAGTAACTTAAAATAAGAGGCTATTCTGGACATTTTTTCCATTTTTCATTTTTAAAACAAAACTCAAACTTCTCGGCCTGCATTAAATGATAAAGCAAGAAATATCTTTATCCTTTACATTTTTTGTTTTGTTTTTATTTGAAATACAGTGTTTTAATTTGGAGAGATGCCTATGTAATATTTGATCTCTGTTATATTCCAACTAAGAACGATCAGCTTCTGCATGGTAATCCTGTGTCTGTAGCATAATAACTTACATTACAAAAGTTTGTTGAAGTTTGAAATACTCATTTCAGATACAGCCTTTTTAAAATTCAAAGTTCTCAGAAGATTTACGAAACCTATTTCATTATGTAAAGCCTGCTTGTTGAATTTCCAGCATTTGGGCTCCAAGAGTGACTGACTCTCAAGTGGTAATGCCTTCAGGTGCTACCCATGAAAGAGTTTCCAGTCTTAAGAAATCATAAAATTTTCATTTTTTTTCTTGAATAAACAAATGATCAGTGTCTGAATTAAGTACTGACTAAGTGGGGCATTGTTAAGTGTGGTATAATCAAGACTATGTTCATTGCTTTACTTTTACCTGATGAAAAATTGCAGCTATAGGTGGCGGTATATTCACTGGAGGCTGAGCTCACAACATGCTCAGCATTTGACTTAACAATGTGATGTCTGGTCCTCTTTACAGTGGCTCAGGTTCTTCACTGTTTTCCAGTAAATGTCACCAAGAAGCCCTTATGTGTAAGAGGATGCTATATGAAAACGAACAGGCAGGGACAAGGTCATTCTGATTCTGGGTGTGTGCATTTATCAGTGGATGTTCCTACTGAATTCTTTCCTGCTTTATAAAGAATTGCTCATTTCAGTCAACACTTGTGGAGCCTCCTGTTCTGCCAGATGCCTGGATTCTAGAGCATTTCAGCTGGTGGCATCTGCCCTGTGGCTCTTGGTCCTCAGGGGCCAGTGGCGGCCAATGGAACATCCCCAGTGTGTGTGCAGAGGCATCCTGGGGCAGGGCACTTACTCGAAATGGGCAGGTTTGGGTCATGCTGGAGGTTATGGGCCTAGGGCCCCTGGTGAGAATCACAGGTGAGGATGAGAGAAGATGGTAATGGCCTTTGTGTGCCTGCTGAGGAGTTTTTACTGTTTACTGAAGGCTGGGTGGACACAATGGGCAATTAAGTAGGGGACTGACGTGGTGGTCTGGGAGATGACAGTAGAATGGTGTTTGCATAAGAGAGGAGGTGAAGATGGTGAAAGGTTTGGGGCCATTGCAGTAACACAGCCAGAGATGATGGGAATCCTATAGGAGTCCTAAGAGGAAGGACTTGAAGGATATTTAGAACCTGCAATCCTGAGGACTTGGCAAGAGAGAGGGAGGAGTTTTGTTTACCTCCCACTGTCTGCCTGGTTGACTGTGGATGGTGGTTGTACTATCCAGGGTGTAAGAGAAACAGGTTGGGGCTTAATGAGGGAGATAAGGAATTCAATTTGGGGCAAGTTTGAAATGACTGTGGAGCATGAGGGGAAGGTGTCTAGTTGAAAGGAGAAAAAGATTAGAATTCCAGAAAAATCTTGACTTGAATGTAGATTTGAGTCATGTACATTCTTGGCACAGTGGGTTTAAGTGAGATACTAGAGCTTGTAGTGATGGTTTTTAAGTGGTGGTGGTGGAACTGGTGGTGGTTGTGTTTGCCTCCTGGGGGCATTTGGAATGTGTTTTCAGTTGTCCCAGTGACCTGGAGACTCTATTGGCATTAGTAGGTGGGGGCCAGAGGTGCCAGACGTCCTACAAGTGGTAGAACTGCCCTAGACAAGCATGAATTGTCCCACCCAAATGCCCGTTGTGTCCTCCTTGAGATGCACAGATCGAGCAAAAAGAAAAAGAAAACCAAGGTCAGAATTTTGGCACAGAAACATTCAAGGAGACTACATCGGGGGCGTGGGGGACAAAATTGAAGCAAATAGGGTAAGAATTACTGCCAGGACCTTTCTCAGGCCCCTTGGCTGTGGAAGGTTTGCCCCTGTCTTTAATGCCTTCCTGTCACCCCCTGTGTCAGTGCCATGGGCAAGGCAGCTGTTTGCTTTGTAATCTTCTTTAAAGGCATATGTGGGGAGGCCGCTGGAACCCTACTGGTTCTGTATTTGACCCCTCCTACAAAGAGTGCGGCCTTTTCTTTTTCTTGGGATGATTAGAACTAAATCCTCCTAAGTTCAGGCAGTCCCAGTATGCCTTTGACCTCCCAGCTCTGGACCTACTTCCTTCTACCTTTGACTGTTGTAACTTCCCTCTGACTCAAATGCATGAAATCTCCCTGGATTCACGGTCTCTCTGTCTTTTAAGGCCAAAAGATGTCCTGAAAACCTAATCATCCCATGAAAAAAAGGGAGTATTGGATATCTTTTGTTTAGAAATGAATAGGCTTAATTCATAAATAAACACCACACATTGTATATGCTTTGCCTATTTGCATATATCCTTTGATTATTTTTTTTTGTTCTGCTTTTACATATCTGTGTTCATTTAGAATAATTTATAGATAGTTGCCATATTAATAGAAAAAGACCTACAAGTATGATTAATTTTAATGAATTAGCAACAGAATATGATCTTATTCAGTAATTCCACTTGTTTTTAAATTTAAGATCTATTGATGGTAAAAGACTGATACTATGGAAAGGAGATTGCCTTTTGTATAAGACTGAATATTAATCCCACTGCTGTGTTTAGAAACATTAAGGTCTAAGTAAGGTCATTTGTATTAAAGTGTTTTCTGCAAAATGAAAACTAGATGAACCTCTGTTTTGATGTTTTATAAAATGATGTTTTTAATCTTTTTTTTTTTACATCTTTATTGGAGTATAATTGCTTTACAATAGTGTGTTAGTTTCTGCTTTATAGCAAAGTGAATCAGTTATACATATACATATGTTCCCATATCTCTTCCCTCTTGCGTCTCCCTCCCTCCCACCCTCCCAATCCCACCCCTCCAGGCAGTCACAAAGCACCAAGCTGATCTCCCTGTGCTATGCAGCTGCTTCCCACTAGCTATCTACCTTACGTTTGGTAGTGTATATATGTCCATGCCTCTCTCTCGCTTTGTCACAGCTTACCCTTCCCTCTCCCCATATCCTCAAGTCCATTCTCTAGTAGGTCTGTGTCTTTATTCCTGTCTTACCCCTAGGTTCTTCATGACATATTTTTTTTCTTAAATTCCATATATATGTGTTAGCATACGGTATTTGTCTTTCTCTTTCTGACTTACTTCATTCTGTATGACAGACTCTAGGTCTATCCACCTCATTACAAATAGCTCAATTTGGTTTCTTTTTATGGCTGAGTAATATTCCATTATATATATGTACCACATCTTCTTTATCCATTCATCCGATGATGGACACTTAGGTTATTTCCATCTACAGACTATTGTAAATAGAGCTGCAATGAACATTTTGGTACATGACTCTTTTTGAATTACGGTTTTCTCAGGGTATATTCCCAGTAGTGGGATTGCTGGATCATATGGTAGTTCTATTTGTAGTTTTCTAAGGAACCTCCATACTGTTCTCCACAGTGGCTGTATCAATTTACATTCCCACCAACAGTGCAAGAGGGTTCCCTTTTCTCCACACCCTCTCCAGCATTTATTGTTTCTAGATTTTTTGATTATGGCCATTCTGACTGGTCTGAGATGATATCTCATTGTAGTTTTGATTTGCATTTCTCTAATGATTAATGATGTTGAGCATTCTTTCATGTGTTTGTTGGCAGTCTGTATATCTTCTTTGGAGAAATGTCTATTTAGGTCTTCTGCCCATTTTTGGATTGGGTTGTTTGTTTTTTTGTTATTGAGCTGCATGAGCTGCTTATAAATTTTGGAGATTAATCCTTTGTCAGTTGCTTCATTTGCAAATATTTTCTCCTTTCTGAGGGTTGTGTTTTAGTCTTGTTTATGGTTTCCTTTGCTATGCAAAAGCTTTGAAGTTTCATTAGGTCCCATTTGTTTATTTTTATTTCCATTTCTCTAGGAAGTGGGTCAAAAAGGATCTTGCTGTGATTTATGTCATAGAGTGTTCTGCCTATGTTTTCCTCTAAGAGTTTGATAGTGTCTGGCCTTACATTTAGGTCTTTAATCCATTTTGAGCATATTTTTGCGTATGGTGTTAGGGAGTGATCTAATCTCATACTTTTACATGTACCTGTCCAGTTTTACCAGCACCACTTATTGAAGAGGCTGTCCTTTCTCCACTGTACATTTCTGTCTCCTTTATCAAAGATAAGGTGACCATATGTGCGTGGGTTTGTCTCTGGGCTTTCTATCCTGCTCCATTGATCTAACTTTCTGTTTTTGTGCCAGTACCATTACTGTCTTGATTACTGTAGCTTTGTAGTATAGTCTGAAGTCAGGGAGCCTGATTCCTCCAGCTCCGTTTTTCTTTCTCAAGATTGGTTTGGCTACTCGGGGTATTTTGTGCTTCCATACAAGTTGTGAAATTTTTTGTTCTAGTTCTGTGAAAAATGCCAGTGGTAGTTTGATAGGGATTGCATTGAATCTGTAGATTGCTTTGGGTAGTAGAGTCATTTTCACAATGTTCATTCTTCCAATCCAAGAACATGGTATATCTCTCCATCTATTTGTATCATCTTTAATTTCTTTCATCAGTGTCTTATAATTTTCTGCATACAGGCCTTTTGTTTCCTTAGGTAGGTTTATTCCTAGATATTTTATTCTTTTTGTTGCAGTGGTAAATGGTAGTGTTTTCTTGATTTCACTTTCAGATTTTTCATCATTAGTGTATAGGAATGCCAGAGATTTCTGTGCATTAATTTTTTATCCTGCTACTTTACCAAATTCATTGATTAGGTCTAGTAGTTTTCTGGTAGCATCTTTAGGATTCTCTATGTAGAGTATCATGTCATCTGCAAACAGTGACAGCTTTACTTCTTCTTTTCCGATTTGGATTCCTTTTATTTCCTTTTCTTCTCCGATTGTTGTGGCTAAAACTTCCAAAACTATGTTGAATAAGAGTGGTGAGAGTAGGCAACCTCGTCTTGTTCCTGATCTTAGTGGAAATGCTTTCAGTTTTTCACCATTGAGGACCGATGTTGGCTGTGGGTTTGTCATATATGGCCTTTATTATGTTGAGGAAAGTTCCCTCTATGCCTACTTTCTACAGGGTTTTTATCATAAATGGGTGTTGAATTTTGTCAAAAGCTTTTTATGCATCTATTGAGATGATCATATGGTTTTTCTCCTTCAATTTGTTAATATGGTGTATCACGTTGATTGATTTGCATATATTGAAGAATCCTTGCATTCCTGGAATGAACCCCACTTGATCATGGTGTATGATCCGTTTAATGTGCTGTTGGATTCTGTTTGCTAGTATTTTGTTGAGGATTTTTGCATCTATGTACATCAGTGATATTGGCCTGTAGTTTTCTTTCTTTGTGACATCCTTGTCTGGTTTTGATATCAAGGTGATGGTGGCGTCGTAGAATGAGTTTGGGAGTGTTCCTCCCTCTGCTATATTTTGGAAGAGTTTGCTAAGGATAGGTGTTAGCTCTTCTCTAAATGTTTGATATAATTCGCCTGTGAAGCCATCTGGTCCTGGGCTTTTTTGTTCGTTGGAAGATTTTTAATCACAGTTTCAATTTCAGTGCTTGTGATTGGTCTGTTCATATTTTCTATTTCTTCCTGATTCAGTCTTGGCAGGTTGTGCCTTTCTAAGAATTTGTCCATTTCTTCCAGGTTGTCCATTTTATTGGCATAGAGTTGCTTGTAGTAATCTCTCATTATCCTTTGTATTTCTGCAGTGTCAGTTGTTACTTATCCTTTTTCATTTCTAATTCTATTGATGTGAGTCATCTCCCTTTTTTTCTTGATGAGTCTGGCTAATGGTTTATCAATTTTGTTTATCTTCTCAAAGAACCAGCTTTTAGTTTTATTGATCTTTGCTATCGTTTCCTTCATTTCTTTTTCATTTACTTCTGATCTGATCTTTATGATTTCTTTCCTTCTGCTAACTTCAGGGGTTTTTTGTTCTTCTTTCTCTAATTGCTTGAGGTGCAAGTTTAGGTTGTTTATTCGAGATGTTTCCTGTTTCTTAAGGTAGGATTGTATTGCTATAAACTTCCCTGTTAGAACTGCTTTTGCTGCATCCCATAGGTTTTGGGTCGTCGTGTCTCCATTGTCATTTGTTTCTAGGTATTTTTTGATCTCCTCTTTGATTTCTCCATGATCACTTCGTTATTAAATAGTGTATTGTTTAGCCTCCATGTGTTTGTATTTTTTACAGATTTTTTCCTGTAATTGATATCTAGTCTTATAGCGTTGTGGTCAGAAAAGATACTTGATACAATTCCAGTTTTCTTCAATTTACCAAGGCTTGATTTGTGACCCAAGATATGATCTTTCCTGGAGAATATTCCATGAGCACTTGAGAATAATGTGTATTCTGTTGTTTTTAGATGGAATGTCCTATAAATATCAATTAAGTCCATCTTGTTTAATGTATCATTTAAAGCTTGTGTTTCCTTATTTATTTTCATTTTGGATGATCTGTCCATTGGTGAAAGTGAGGTGTTAAAGTCCCCTACTATGAATGTGTTACTGTTGATTTCCCCTTTTATGGCTGTTAGTATTTGCCTTACGTATTGAGATGCTCCTATGTTGGGTGCATAAATATTTACAATTGTTATATCTTCTTCTTGGATTGATCCCTTGATCATTATGTAGTGTCCTTCTTTTTCTCTTCTAATAGTCTTTATTTTAAAGTCTATTTTGTCTGATATGAGAATTGCTACTCCAGCTTTTTTTTGATTTCCATTTGCATGAAAAGTGTTTTTCCATTCCCTCACTTTCAGTCTGTATGTGTCCCTAGGTCTGTAGTGGGTCTCTTGTAGACAGAATATATACGAGTCTTGTTTTTGTATCCATTCAGCCGGTCTCTGTGTTTTGATTGGAGCATTTAATCCATTTATATTTAATTTAATTATCGATATGTATGTTCCTATTACCATATTCTTAATTGTTTTGGGTTTGTTTTTGTCGGTCATTTCATTCTCTTGTGTTTCCTGCCTAGAGAAGTTCCTTTAACATTTGTTGTAAAGGTGGTTTGGTGGTGCTGAACTCTCTCAGCTTTTGCTTGTCTGTAAAGCGTTTAATTTCTCCATCAAATCTGAATGAGATCCTTGCTGGGTAGAGTAAACCTTGTTGAAGGTTTTTGTCCTTCATCACTTTAAATATGTCCTGCCAGTCCCTTCTGGCTTGCAGAGTTTCTGCTGAAAGATCAGCTGTTAACCTTATGGGGATTCCCTTGTGTGTTATTTGTTGTTTTTCCCTTGCTGCTTTTAATATGTTTCCTTTGTATTTAATTTTTGACAGTTTGATTAATATGCGTCTTGGCGTATTTCTCCTTGGTTTTATCCTGTATGGGACTCTCTGTGCTTCCTGGACTTGATTAACTATTTCCTTTCCCGTATTAGGGAAGTTTTCAACTATAATCTCTTCAAATATTTTCTCAGTCCCTTTCTTTTTCTCTTCTTCTTCTGGAACTCCTATAATTCGAATGTTGGTGTGTTTAATGTTGTCCCAGAGGTCTCTGAGACTGTCCTCAGTTCTTTTCATTCTTTTTTCTTTATTCTGCTCTGCAGTAGTTATTTCCAGTGTTTTATTTTCCAGGTCACTTATCCGTTCTTCTGCCTCAGTTATTCTGCTACCGATCTCATCTAGAGTATTTTTAATTTCATTTATTATTGTTCATCGTTGCTTGTTTCATTTTTAGTTCTTCTAGGTCCTTGTTAAATATTTCTTGTATTTTGTCCATTCTATTTCCAAGATTTTGGATCATCTTTACTATCATTATTCTGAATTCTTTTTCAGATAGACTGCCTATTTCCTCTTCATTTGTTAGGTCTGATTGGTTTTTATCTTGCTCCTTCATCTGCTGTGTGTATTTCTGTCTTCTCATTTTGCTTATCTTACTGTGTTTGGGGTCTCCTTTTTGCAGGCTGTAGGTTCGTAGTTCCCGTTGTTTTTGGTGTCTGTCCCCAGTGGCTAAGGTTGGTTCAGTGGGTTGTGTAGGCTTCCTGGTGGAGGGGACTAGTGCCTGTGTTTTGGTGGATGAGGCCGAATCTTGTCTTTCTGGTGGGCAAGTCCACGTCTGTTGGTGTGTTGGTGTCTGTGGTGTCTGTGGACTTATTATGATTTTAGGCAGCCTCTCTGCCAATGGGTGGGGTTGTGTTCCTGTCTTGCTAGTTGTTTGGCATAGGATGTCCAGCACTGTAGCTTGCTGGTCGTTGAGTGAAGCTGGCTGCTGGTGTTGAGATGGAGATCTCTGGGAGATTTTCGCCATTTTATATTTTGTGGAGCTGGGAGGTCTCTTGGGGACCAGTGTTCTGAAGTTGGCTCTCCCACCTTAGAGGCACAGCACTGACTCCTGGCTGCAGCACCAAGAGCCTTTCATCCACACGGCTCAGAATAAAAGGGAGAAAAAGTAGAAAGAAAGAATTAGTAGAAGAAGAAAGAAAGAAAGAAAGGAGGGAGGGAGGGAGGGAGGAGGGAATGGAGGGAAGGGAGGAAAAAAAGAAAGAAAGAAAGAAGATAAAGTGAAATAAAGCAAGATAAAATAAAATAAAGTTATTAAAATAAAAAATAATTATTAAGAAAAAAATTTAAAAAAATAAAAAAACGGATGGATAGAACCCTAGGACAAATGGTGGAAGCAAAACTATACAGACAAAGTCTCACACAGAAGCATACACGTACACACTCACAAAAAGAGGAATAGGGGAAAAAATCATAAATCTTGCTCTCAAAGTCCACCTCCTCAATTTGGTATGATTCATTGTCTAAAGGAGGGAAGGAAGGAAAGAAAGAAAGAAAGAAAAAAGATAAAGTAAAATAAAATAAAGTAATTAAAATAAAATATAAGTATTAAGAAAAATTAATTAAAAATCAAACGAACAAAAAAAATGGACAGATAGAACCCTAGGACAAATGATGGAAGCAAAGCTATACAGACAAAATCTCATACAGAAGCATACACATACACACTCACAAATAGAGGAAAAGGGGAAAAAAGCATAATCTTGCTCTCAAAGTCCACCTCCTCAATTTGGGATGATTCGTTGTCTATTCATGTATTTCACAGATGCAGGGTACATCAAGTTGATTGTGGAGCTTTAATCCGCTGCTTCTGAGGCTGCTGGGAGAGACTTCCCTTTCTCTTCTTTGTTCTCACAGCTCCTGGGGCTCAGCTTTGGATTTGGACCCGCCTCTGTGTGTAGGTTGCCGGAGGGCGTCTGTTCTTCGCTCAGACAGGACGGGGTTAAAGGAGCAGCTGATTCGGGGGCTCTGGCTCACTCAGGCCGGGGGGAGGGAGGGGTACGGATGTGGGGCGAACCTGCGGTGGCAGAGGCCAGCATGACGTTGCACAGCCTGAGGCGCGCCGTGGGTTCTCCCGGGGAAGTTGTCCCTGGATCCCAGGACCCTGGCAGTGGTGGGCTGCACAGGCACCCGGGTGCCTCTGCAGCCCACCACTGCCAGGGTCCTGGGAGGGGAGATGTGGATAGTGACCTGTGCTTGCACACAGGCTTCTTGGTGGCGGCAGCAGTGGCCTTAGCGTCTCATGCCCGACTCTGGGGTCTGCGCTTTTAGCCGCCTCGCGCCCGTCTCTGGAGCTCCTTTAAGCAGCGCTCTTAATCCCCTTTCCTCGCGCATCAGGAAACAGAGGGAAGAAAAAGTCTCTTGCCTCTTCAGCAGGTCCAGACTTTTCCCTGACTCCCTTCCGGCTAGCCGTGGCGCACTAATCCCCTGCAGGCTGTGTTCACGCCACCAACCCCAGTCCTCTCCCGGTGCTCCGACTGAAGACCGAGCCTCAGCTCCCAGCCCTGCCCGCCGCGGCGGGTGAGCAGACAAGCCTCTCGGGCTGGTGAGTGCAGGTCGGCACCTCTGTGCGGGAATCTCTCCACTTTGCCCTCCGCACCCCTGTTGCTGTGCTGTCCTCCGTGGCTCCGAAGCTTCCCCCCTCCGCCACCCGCAGTCTCCGCCCACGAAGGGGCTTCCTAGTGTGTGGAAACCTTTCCTCCTTCACAGCTCCCTCCCACTGGTGCAGGTCCCGTCCCTATTCTTTTGTCTCTGTTTATTCTTTTTTCTTTTGCCCTACCGAGGTACGTGGGGAGTTTCTTGCCTTTTGGGAGGTCTGAGGTCTTCTGCCAGCGTTCAGTAGGTGTTCTGTAGGAGTTGTTCCACGTGTAGATGTATTTCTGGTGTATCTGTGGGGAGGAAGGTGATCTCTGCGTCTTACTCTTCTGCCATCTTCCTGGAAGCCTCTACGATAGTTTATTTATGAAGCTTTAAACTGCTAGTGTTGGAGGGTATCCTGCAGAGGTGGGAGGTGGCTGTGGTTCACCGCGGGGACAAGGACACTGGCAGCAGAAGTTCTCTGTTTTTAATCTTAATTCTGCGTTTTCATTCTAAATATCTAGATTATGCTAACAATACTTCATTTGCATTTTTTCAATAATGGAATATACTGTTATTTGTGACCTCTGAAAATATGCTGCTAAAGAACTTTGCAAGATGCTTGTTTTTCTTGTTTCCATTACAAAGTTAAAATATTGGTATTTCTTTGGGAAGTAATTTAAAGCTAAAACTATGCTGTCTTCAGTGTCTGCAGAGCAAAATAAAAATATCCATCAATGTGCTTTTGTGTCCTGAGGAACTGAATTTGTTCCCAACATATAATGAGCAGCTAATGCCAAATTCTCCAGTTTCTGCTTTGTGTGGAGGAGTAAGTTACAGTAATAGTAAACAGACAAAATGAGACTTACCCAGAACTTGCTTCTCCAGAAGATTCTTTTCCCTAATTTAATCAGATTATATTAAAATTGAAATATCATGGAACACTGGATACTGTTAATGCATGTTGTAATATTATTTTATAGAATGACTTCATAGTATAAAAAATGACATTTTACTCAAATAATGGCACAACGTATCTGCATTATAAAGTGTTTTCTCTATTTGGTAATTAAAATTCTCAACTTTAATGCATTGATAGCAAACTTTCAGAAGTTTTGTAATATTAATATTAGCATTTCGTCTTTCCTGACTAGTTCGTAAAGCTAAATTTTAAAAGAAAAACATATTAAATTTAACTAGGCCAGAGAGTATGGAATTCCTTATGTTGTAGAACCTGTTTAATTTTTTTCCCTGAAGTAATGGCTGTTGCCATTGTTTCTCATTAGCAAATGTTCTTTGCTTTCACAATATCCAGTGTAAGTTTACCAAGTTTATTTGGTACCAACTTTACAAAGTTTATTTGGTAACTAAAGCAATTGCCCTATTTCACTTAATGTAACAGAGAAACTTTATTCTTGCTGAAACCAAACTTCTTTAGCTGACGTTTGAAAGACAGTGACATTCAGAAGCTACTCTTATGACATTCTTTGACATTTTCTCTATCCTGAGATGAATAAACAAAGAAGTTCATTTGAAATTCACCTCAAGAACACTACAATAATGTATTTTAGTCTACCTTGTTCAGCTTTTACCAATAACTGGTGTCTGAAGTAATAAAGAAATAAGTTATTTAAGTATCATTTCAAGTAAAGAAAAGGCAACAAATGTTTTAATAACAGATGCAGTCCTTTTAGTTAAGACTGAAGGAAAGCAGGGGGGGCATCTGAAATCTTTGTAAAAGTTAGTGGGAGACAGATGACTGGGTAGACACATGCCCTAATATTCATTCCCTTCTGAAATCCCATTAAAAATGATGGGATAGTCAATGCACAAAGGCACAAAAAGCTTTAAAACATTAAACAAAAACAAGAAAAGAGACATCAGGAACAATATTTTGAAACCAGAGAAACATGAGTACTCTCTAAATATTTCAGGAAGTCTGAGAAAGTTTACCTCTAAATAGTTGGTAGTGAGGAAAGCCAAGAAGGAACCAGATTTAAACCCCAGAACCTCTGGAAGGTTCAGGAATTGATGAAGTTGGGGTAAAGGTGTGACTAAAAACATGAGTTTTTTGAAAGCCGGTTTGAGAAATAGGCAGAGCCCAGACCTTCTCTTCAGCACCGCACAGCTGGAGGACACCCTGCTTCACCCCAGCAGCGGGGCAAAATAGATGAACTCTGGACCAGGAGATCCAGCCCCAAGTGAGGAAGGGACCAACGTACAGCAAACAAGGATATAATGACAGTTGACACCTGAAGGCTTCTGCCCCAGTCTCCTCTTGGAACATTGGTAACCAGGCGTATGTGTAACCTTCACCTTATTTTTGTCAAATGGTGACTGGCATTCGTTCAAGTTAAGTAACATTTTATAATTTTCAACACTAGTATTTATATTTGAATATGTTATTATTATTAAGTTTTGTAGGAGTACAGCACAAAAATATAAAACCTCAAACTTTAATAAATATATCCATTTCAATAACATGTTAGGTAAGTACTTATTAACCCTAAATCTTTTTTTTTTTTAACATTTTTATTGGGGTATAATTGCTTTATAATGGTGTGTTAGTTTCTGCTTTATAACAAAGTGAATCAGCTGTACATATACATATGTTCCCATATCTCTTCCCTCTTGTGTCTCCCTCCCACCCCTCCAGGCGGTCACAAAGCACCGAGCTGGTCTCCCTGTGCTATGCGGCTGCTTCCCACTAGTTCTCTACCTTACTTAACCCTAAATCTTAAGTGTCTGCCTCTGTCTAATGGGGATGATAGTATATCTAACCCCCTAGGCTTGGTATAGAATTAAATGAGATAATACAGGTAGAGGGCTTAGCACAGCATTTGGTAAACTCTCAAATTGCAGTGGTTTTGTTGATATCGTTACTGTCATTTTGATAATCTAAATCTGGTATTCTGAAATATCTCTGGATTTTGTGTTTATTGACTTTGGTGTGTATGTCCTCTAGATTAGCCTCGGCTGGCATTGATCTAGGACTAGGTTAGAGAACAGGTCTTGTTTTATAAAGACCCTCGCGTGCGTTGGTTTGCATGAGTTTGTATTTAAAGATGACTGTGGCAAGTTTTATGACACTGTAGCGATCGTCTTTATTTTGACTTTGAATGAAGTAAAAAAAAAAAAATGGATTCTTCCCTAATCATAAAGTGTATTAGTCATGACTTAGTTTAGGACTCAAACCTGTGCTGTTTGCTTCCTCCCAGCCTGGTGTTTGCTTGTGAGTGGTAGATTCCTTCAAAACAGGCCCTGACATGCTCCAGCTGCCAACTGGGCCATTTTCCTGGTTATTTTTTTGCAGACATTTGGGCCATTCCATGCTTTTTTGCCTTTTTGCATTGCTTTTGCAGGCTCCAAGAGTCTGTGGATTTTGAGTTGTCACATGGAGATTTAAACTTGGGTAATGATCCTGGTTGGGACAGATGAAAGTGTTACCAAGCTTAGTCATTAACTGTTATCCATCTTAAACTAGAGTAGAAATTTGTGGAAAAAGAAACAAGGGCTGGGGTTTAGTTGCGGTATTTCATCTGCACTGCATTTGCAGCTGTGGATTTTGAACCATTACATGGATTTTTGACTCTGCCAGTTGTAAGTTAAACAAGCGCAGGACCACACAGTTTTTCTGGCTGATGGGAAAGACTTTAATGTAAACTTTGTGATTTAGCCAAGTTAAATCTAGCACTTGATTTAAGAACAAGGAAGATGGTTGATGAATTAAGTTTCAAAAGCAAGCTCTTTCAAGCTTTCTGATTGCTTGTTTATTGTGAGATGTTGTCTCTGATTGCTATGCATTAATCTTTAGCCTCTGAACATCAATTTTGTGTTTTTCCAGCACTTTTCATATTTCATCTGATTTAATCCTTTAGAGCATCCTGCAGTGTACCATCATTTCCCTTTTGCAGGTGAGACTGAGACCCCAATTAATTATATGAACTTGTTTAAGATCATTTGCTTAAATGGAATTGAAACTGGTGAGGTTTTTTTTTTTTTTTTTTTTTTTTTTTTGCCGTACGTGGGCCTCTCACTGCCGCGGCCTCTCCTGCCGCGGAGCACCCGGACGCGCAGGCTCAGCGGCCATGGCCCACGGGCCCAGCCGCTCCGCGGCATGTGGGATCTTCCTGGACCGGGGCACGAACCCGTGTCCCCTGCATCGGCAGGTGGACTCTCAACCACTGCGCCACCAGGGAAGCCCTACTAGTGAGTTTTTTGATTCTTCAGAATGAACTCTCCTAGACCATGTTTGCAAAAATACACAAGTTTTAAGTACAGTTAAGATTTCAGCCTAAAGAACTAAATTTCAGTTTAGGCTTCTGTTAAGGATTACTCACCTGGAAAAGAATTAGGATTTGCTCTTTTTGATGTACATCACCCATGAAGCGAGTCATGGAGAGTGATTAGACTCTTATCTCATATTTGAAAGTCTTTGACCCTTTAGAATGTGGAGACCTTAAAAGCAAAGAGCAGCTAGTTTTCTGACACAGCTCCGTGGCATGTCATAGACATCATTGTCTCGTCATTTCCCTGTGGACATGGTTCCCTAAGTGAAGGATATTTTCCAGTTTCTTTATCATAAGCAGTCTCTGAATGTGTCTCCATGGTTGAAGTATTGCAATATTCTCTAGAAATAAGCCAATTGATTATGAAAGTGCCGTATGTAGTTCCTATCTCATCAGATGCCCTAACGTTCAACGCTATAGTAAAATTAAAAAGACATCCACGTTGCTTATAGTAAACTCCTTAAACTACTTTTACAGTGATTTGAGGAAGAAAATGCATGTTTGAGAAGTGCTGACTGAATTCACATTATAATCTTCTGCGTCTTTGAAAAATGTAATGTTTCCAAAATAAACTTTCGTAGAAAGTGAGTTTGCAAGTCTCTCTTAGGACTTAAATGAAAGAATTCTTTATCCCTTAGTTGGTAATGTAAATACTGAGAAACCTTATGGCAAAATGTTTTATTTTTGAAAATGTCAACTTTGTGTTAAAAGCTGTGAAAATATGATTTTATTTAAAAATTCTGAAATCACTTTCCATATGCTAAGAAGACAGGTGAATACAGTTTTAAATATTAATTCAGTATATTATTACCATACTCTGAGTCTAACTTTTTAAGAATGTGGAGTAAATCATACAAGCCTTGTGATTTTAGATTTTACAAGTATATTTATAGAAAAATATCTTGAGGAAAATGTGTGTCATGAGTGGTATTTGTTAAAGAATTTACCCGATACTTTATCTATACAGTGTTTTCTTTGGATTTCAAACAGGTTTCAGGAAATGATTTGAACTTGGAAAAAAGTTTGGTGGAAAGGTTCCATAGAAATGTCAAGATTGGCTAAGATTGACCTCGTCACTTGTGGGGGGATTCAAACAAAAGTCCCTTTGTAGCAAGAAAACTGTCTCTGTATCGGGAGTTCATTGGAATTTCTTTTCTAGCAGAGAAGTGATATGAGCAACCAGAACAGGGCACAATAGTAGTGTTTGTGTTTATCTGCTGAAGCTGTCCCGCCGTTGTAACTCCTACTTCTTCTCTTCCATCGTGGGTATGTTTGATGTCCGACACTTAGTTATATACATACTTAAGGTATGCATTTGTGTATATACGTAGATATCTTTGAAAAATCTGCCAGGAATAAGATGTTTTCCAGGACATCTTTGATAGCCGTTCTCAACAAGTTGAAATTTTACTTGAGTCTGTCCTGTTGAAAAGAGATCAGAAATGCTTAAACCGTGAAATCATTCTCTTGGATTTCACTAAGTAACATTAAGTTAAAAATCTTCAGGGCTTCCCTGGTGGCGCAGTGGTTGAGAGTCCGCCTGCCGATGCAGGGGACACAGGTTCGTGCCCCAGTCCGGGAAGATCCCACATGCCGCGGAGCAGCTGGGCCCGTGAACCATGGCCGCTGAGCCTGCGCGTCCGGAGCCCGTGCTCCACAATGGGAGAGGCCACAACAGTGAGAGGCCCACGTACCGAAAAAAAAAAAAAAAAAAATCTTCAGGAGGAAAGTTTTTTAAACACCTATATACCAAAATAGAGTTACAGATGTAGAAAATAAACTATGTTTACTGGGGGATAAGTGGGGGGAGGGATAAATCGGGAGATTGGGATAGACATATACACACTTTTAAGTATAAAATAGATAACTAATGAGGACCTACTGTAAAACACAGGGAACAATACTCTGTAATGGCCTATAATGGGAAAATAATTTAAAAAAGGGTGGATATATATATTTGTATAACAGATTGACTTTGCTGTACACCTGAAACTAACATAACATTGTAAATCAACTATACCCCAATAAATTTTTTTTTTAAATCTATATGATTTAGCTATCTTATCTTTAGTTTTTGAAACATCTGATAGAGTCATTTGAGAATTCATGTTTTGTGGGTTTTAAAACACATTAAATTTGGGCTGAGTTTGGTTTACCTTGTTTCTGTTTATGCTGTCCCTGGGGGTCACTTGTATTGAAATGCCTTCTGTTTTGAACCTTTGGTTATCCCTTTATCCCTTTTTCATTTTAGTCTTCCTGGCCAATATCCAGTTTACTTCCACAAAATAGCTTTTGTGATCAGAATGTAATTTTATTAATTTAGAATATCACAATTTTACCGATTTATTAATAAATTTAAAGATGAGAGTATCATTTTATTAATATTTCTGAGAGGTATACTAAGTGATTTTCTGCTTTTGGCTCCCTTTCCAATTTAGGGAGGAGGGAAAATATAATTCTTTAGACTCCAAACACTCCTCCCCTGCATACTGTTGAATAAAATGTACTCTTCTGGACTCTCTGAAGACCCTGTATTTGGAAACTTAGATGTTCAAATTGCAGAAACTTTGGCTTGCCTTTGACTGTTTTATTGCAGAATTTCTTGGCATGAACTCATCGCCAACTTTGAACACTAGTTTTTATTGATCACATTTCTCTTTCCTGAGACTAGAGCAAGGAATCCTCCTAATCTCATCCTTAGGAAGATCACTTCATCCCTTTGCATATCAGTTGCTAAGTGAGCACCGAGCTAATGGTGATCAGAATAACGAAAGAATCTAAAACCAGGGCTCTGAGGTCCTTGCCTACTGTGAGTTTGTTATCACCAGCTCACACTGAAGAATTACTTATTCCGACCAGTGCTTTTTCTACACAGTATATTCTCTCTACAGCATATGAACTCAGGCAAGTTGGTCTCACGGAGGGTGGACTTTGCAAATGCCACCTTAGGCTCAGAAATCTGACTTCCATCAGAGCCTGGATATGGTTAAAGCCTTTTGGGGATGGTATGAAAAATGCAGCTGTACACGTTGCCAGTCTTTTTTTTTTTTTTTTTTAAATGCCGAGAAGGTTGGCTGGAGGAAGTAAAGATGTGAAGAACCCTCTAATAGGAGGATAATGTATGAAAACAGTTTTCTGAAGGTGAACATCCAAACTATGAAAAACAGATGGGGCAGGGCTGTCTTCTTCTTCCTCTGGGAACTGTTGAACACCGTATTGGAGGAAATGGGGAATGGCATTTTGATAATCTTAGTGGCTGTGTTTCTTTTAACAAGCCTAGAATTGAGTGGTAGGCAGAGCTTGACATAGGGGGCTCCTGACTTGTCTAGAGCCGCTTTGGTCCGTTTGAAATACCTGTTTTTCCCTTGTGAGGTCTGTATGTCCTTGTCAAGGGCTGGCTCGCTGTTGATTCCTGTGGAGGAGGCCGCTCCACTTTAATGCAAGAGACAGTGGGTGAGACACCCCGCCCACCACTGCCCCAAATAATACATAACCTGGTGAAGAATTCGACTTCTGCCAAAGCGTATGCAGTGAAAAGTCCCCCAGTACATCTGGTTTGTGATGTAGCTTCCAGAGATGTCTTCTGCATATATAAGTATGATTTTTAAACTACAATTATATCCATTTTTTCTCTTCCTATACTCCCCAAAATATGCCAGGGTGTCCTCAATCTAGCTTCTTCTATTTAGGCACTTTAAATGAGTGGTTCCACATGAGTTGTGGAATTTATTTTCTTGGGGAAACAGTCATTATTCTGAATATGAGATTTTTTTATTGAGCATTACATCTTTGTTCTTTAATAAAATATTTTAGGGTGAGTTTTTCAGTGTAATTTGTAGGAGACCTACTGTGTACCAGGCAGTGTGCTAGGCACTGGAAATACAACAGTGAAGATGACAGGCAAGACCCCCCCGTCCTGGTGATCTAGCGGGGTAAACGCACATGGTACAGGTGCCTGAGAACAGGGTACCCCTCAAAGCAGGACCAGATCTGGGGAACTGGGGCAGTGTTTTTCCTCTAACTCTTCATTACTTGTCTTTCCTTATGCTCATCAGATTAAGCTCATAAGATTAATGGTCTTTAGTAGATTTCTATTTTAATTTAGATACCATTGACATATAACATTCGTTTCAGATATAAAATGTAATGATTTGATATTCGTATATACTATTGCAAAATGATCATCACAGTAAGTCTAGTTAAGATCCTTCACCATGCACAGTAATAACATTTTTTTCTTGTGATGAAAATGTGTCAGAGCTATACTCTTAGCAGCTATCAAAAATACAATAAAGTATTGTTAACTATAGTCCCCAAGCTGTACTTTATTAACAGATGTTTTAGTTCAAATGTAATTCTGTCTCGTTTCTATTTGTGGAAATCACACACTAGTCATTTGTTGTTAATTAGTTTATATTTGCAAGTAACTTCATTAGATGGGCAATTGGGATGTATGGAGTGGAGCTTAAAAAACTAACATTTCTGCAACATAATTGGTCATTTAACGACAATACGAAGATTTTCTTTTGAAGAATAATGGAGCCTGGTTATGTCTGGATTCAAAATACTAAACGTACTTCTAGTTTGAGTGCATAATTCTTTGATTTCCTTGCCCTGAATTATTTATAAATCTGGGAGATATGGATGCCTTCAGTTAATCTAGCTTAAGGGAAAGTCATCTTATTTATGCTTCAGGTTTACTAACACTCCTTTTTCATCATGACCTTACGTAACATTTGGTTTTGTTAAAATTTCTCATGATTACTGTCTTATTTATAAAAATTCAGGTAACTTATTTGAAATGAGACAGAAAGTGTAAAACCTGTGAATCATGTTAGCTTGGCTAAGAGATAGCTCACCTGCTGTTAATTTATTTCTCATAGTAAACACTGTGGTACAGCTGAGCTCGGTTTACTCTTTTATTTTGTCTTGTGACTAACAAACTATTTCCATGGAATTTTGGGATGGAGAGGGAGCTTAGAGGCCATCTATCCCATACTGGGACTTACAGACAGTAGCCAGGCCTCACAGCTAATTAGAATCAGAGCTAAGGCTAGAACCTAGGACTTCTGACCCTTGGTTCATTGGGTATTTCATTGTGGTTTTAATAAGTTACATATTTACATGGCTTAAAAGTACAACCATATCAAATGATATATACCTGTATTTGTTTTTTTTAAGATTTATTATTTATTTATTTATTTATTTATTTATTTATTTATTTATGGCTGTGTCGGGTCTTAGCTGGGGCACGCGGGATCTTCGTTGAGGCGTGTGGGATCTTTGGTTGCAGTGTGCGGGCTCTTCATTGTGGTGCTCGGGCTTCTCTCTAGTTATGGCGCACAGGCTCCAGGGGGCATGGGCTCTGTAGTTTGCGGCACGCAGGCTCTCTAGTTGAGGTGCCCGGGCTCAGTTGCCCCGTGGCATGTGGGATCTTAGTTCCCCAACCAGGGGTCGAACACGTGTCCCCTGCATTGGAATGTGGATTCTTTACCACTGGACCACCAGGGAAGCCCTATACTTGTATTTGGAGACACCTGCTTGCCCCCCTCTCCCCGTCGACCCTGTTACCTTTCACCTCCTATTAATGTATTAGATGTCTTGTTTCTGCTTCCAGAATTTCTTTATGCAAATTCAGGCAAATATAATACAAATTAGTTCTTATTGTCCCCCATTTCTTAAAAAGTAGCATACTGACGATATACACTATTCTGTGTCTTTTTTTCTCTCATTGAAGTTTAAATGAAAGCTTTTGAGAAGAGTCTGTGCCTACAGATACCACTTCATTTGCTACAGTTAGATCAGGACCAGGTTGCTCTATTTAGCCTGACTCCATAGCGTATGACGAATACGGGAACTTAGCTCTGGAAAGACTATGTAGTGAAAAACGATGAGAAATGGAAAATAAAACTTAAGATCGAAAGTTACTGAAATTGCTCTCATTTGACCCAGGGAAGAGAAGGTTTGGGGCATTACTAGTTTATAGGTGAAAAAAAGAAGGCGCAGAGGGAGGTAAAATAAGTTACCCATAGTCACCCAACCAGTGGGTGTCTGACTGGGGACTTGTACTCAGATTTTCCTGCCAGAAGTGAAATCTCTATGCTCCTTCTGCATCACGAGCTTGATACCTTTATGAGTGAGTGACATGTATAGTTGATACTCATTATTTGGGGTTGCCATGTTTGCTAATTTGCCTCTCACTAAAATTTATCTGTAACCCCAAATCAGTACTTGCTGTGCTTTTGTAGTCATTCAGACACACGGTCTATTTAATGCCACATTTTTTGCATTTTTGTGGAGGTTATTTCTTGGTGATTTTGCTATTTAACATGGCCCCCAAGTATAGTGCTGAAGTGCTGTCTAGAGTGCCCAAGTGTAAGAAGGCTGCGATGTGTTTTATGGAGAAAATGCGTGTATTAGATAAGCATTGTTCAGGCATGAGTTATAGTGCTGTTGGCATGAGTTCAATGCTTAGGAGTCAATAACAATATTAAATAAAATATCTTCAAGCAGAAACACATATAAAACAAGGTTTCGTATTGATTAATTGATGAAAATGCTGTGACCAGAGGCTTATAGGAACCTAACTCTGTATTTCCACGCAGGAGTAATGGTTCGGTGTTTGCTAGTTCAGTGATCAGAGTAACTTTATAGAATACAACTATCATGAATAATGAGAACAGGCAACACATTCAAAACGTAAGTGGCCAGCTCCTTGCTAGCTCTAGTTGGGTTTATTTCTGCTCTTTCTTTCCAGAGGTACAGCAGAAATAATTTCAGTTAGATGTGAGAGAAAAAAATATTCTCAGGAATGAAATAACTCAGGACTGTGAAAAACTACAATTAAGCTTTAATGGCTTATTCTAAAACACTGTAAAGATTGAGACTTCTAGAATGTTGCGAAGCATAGTGTTACTGACAGCATTAGCATTGTGACTAATGGTGTCATCAATCTGCCTGGGTTCCCATCCCTGCTCTACCTCTTGCCCTGTGTGACCTTGGGCAAACTTCCTAACATCTTTGTCTCTCAGTATGCATGTGTGCAAACTGGAGATGATGGCAATACCTGCTTCTTTGGGTTGTTGTGGAAATTAAATTAGTCAATACATGAAAAGCAGTTAGAATAGTTCCTAGTATATAGTAAGTGCTCTTTAAATTATTAGGATAATTGCACATCCTTGTTTGCCCGGGATAATTTCAGTTGTTGGGTATAATTATTAATTACTCCTTTCTCACTCAAGAGGTATCCCAGTTTGAAGGATAAACTGTGTGGTGATGCCAGTCAGCTGTGAGGATGATTCTTAATCAGTGGCTACTTCGGCAAATACAAGCTGGGATGATTAATTTCTTTTTCCTCTTCAAGAGCGAAGTTGAAAACTGACTCCTCTTAGTTTTGGACAGCTGCTTGGAGAAAAAGAAAAGGAGAGGGAGGGACAGGTTGAGTGTTCAGATGTGGCACGAAGCTGCGTGACTCTTACTCATTTTGTTTCCTGCTCTGTGAAAGAGTGGTCCAGAGTCTGGTTCTGGTACTAGAGTAGAGAGGCCATGTCTTTCCCACTGGTCAGCTTTTTCTCCAGGAGCCAGGAAAGACTTGTAGGAAACACTACTGATCAGGGGATCTAAGAGATCAAGGTCTTGTTAAGAAAGTTCTCATGAAGTTTGTCTTAAATTTTAACCTCATGAGAAGAGCCAGGGTGCCTATGAGCTCCATTTGATGTCAGCAGGTAATACTGGTGAACTTATGTCATCACTACTGAAGGATGCCTAGGACCCTTCTTTCTTCTGGAGATCTTTTAGGAAAAGCATTACCTTTCTAGCTGAGTTGCTATAAATACATTGTGATAGAGAGGAACAGAAATGGAGTGATGAGTTTTTAGGTGTCCTTCTTCCCTTTGTTCATTCACTGTTGAGCTGTATTTTTTTTAAATATACTTTACTTTTTAGAACAGTTTTGGGTTAGAGCAAGATTGAATAGAAAGTGCAGAGATTTCTCATATACCCCCCAACTTCCCACAAGCATAGCCTCCTTCATTATTAACATCCCCACCAGAGTGGCCCATTTGTTACAACTTTTGAACCTCCATTGACATCATTATCACCCAAAGTCCTAGCTTACGTTAGGGTTCACTTTTGGTGGTGTACAGTCTGTGGGTTTTGTCAAATGTGTAATGACTTGTATCTACCATTACAGTAACATGCAGAATGGTTTTCACTGCCCTAAAAATCCTCTGTAGCCTGGCTGTTCATCCTTCCCTCTCCCCAGGCCTCTAGCAACCACTGATCTTTTTACTGTCAACATAGTTTTGCCTTTAACAGAGTGTTGAGTTCTGAAGTGGTTCTTTGTCCCACATGCCCTGTACCTTTGGAGATGGCCGTGAGCCGTCAGAGGCACTGTTGTATAGGCAGTTCGATAGGTTACTGGAGAAAGAATGGAGATGGAGGAGAGAGCACCAAGCACCAAGCCCTGGGACCTTCCAACTCTAAGAGATTGGGAAGATGGGGGAGAAGCTGGCAAAGGAGACTGAGATGGAACAGCCAGTGGGGGCAGAAGGAAACCCAGGAGAATGGTGTGCTCTAGAAGCCAAGTGGCATCTTGGTTTTGTTTTTTTTTCCCTTTCTATCTTTATAAAGGAAAAAAATCAACATCTTAAGAATGACATTAACCTCTTGTGGAATCCTTTCGAGGATCCATATTTTGTACTATGTCTGTGAGATGCAAAGTTCTGCACAGGAAGCAGTAGATGAAGTTGCACTTCACCGAGTAATCAAGGATGTACCTTCAGAACCCCCATGTCTCGCTGTGGCTTTTGTGCCTAAGGGAGGATTATCAGAGTAATTGGCATCACTTCCAAATGGAGAAAAGAAGGAGAGGGAGCTGTACTCTACGTGGCAGTAATGCTGCTGTTGAAGGTTCACTGTGGCAGCGGACATGGATGTTTCTTCCTGGCTTTCACTTGTTTTCTGAATGCAGGAAGTACAGGTTGTATTTAAAAACAGGTTGGCTTAAGATTCACACATAGCACAGATACATTCTAAGGGGGAGCATTTCCACACCCATTTCTTTTTACAAAATGAACCATCCAAGGGTTTTCCTGGTTATTTGTAGTGATTTGATTTGCAAAAAATATTAGCTTTATAAAAACATCTACTGCATAAATAAGGTGCCTGCTTTTATAACTTCACATTGTTGTGTAAGGGATGGGCTGTGCTTTACTGTTGTTGACTTTGAAGTAGAATGCTTATAAGAATCATAATTTTGCCCTTGTTTATACCAATTTTCAAAATGCAGTAGCCAACATCAACATTTGAGAAAAACTTAAGGCTTTATAACACATTTTACTTATCAGCAGAATATGGTGTGTTCAGCCAGGTGCTATTCATATCTAAATACGCCATTGCAAGAGAATTTATTAGTAAGGTTTCCATGGATTCTTTTCCCCTCTTCCCCCCAGCCTGTCTAAAAATTCATTATGGACTTTTGCCAGAATGCTATAAATAATTGGACTTAATTTCCCATCTAGTTTCTTCTGGCTCAGATTACAAATATAAACTGAAAAGACTTTTCTACTGATTTCGACTCACAGAGATTGCATTAAGATTATGAAGTGATGGCTGGGTGTAATTTTTCTTCCTTTATTCCTTCTGTAATTGAACTGTGAAAGTTCCCAATTAATTATAGTTCTTACAGAGGTATCAGTTTTTGCAATTTGCAAACTCCAAAGCCTTTATAATGAAAGACAAACATGTTACCACTATACATTTGTTAAAATTTGATACAAATTGCAGCAATTAATTCTTCCTCACAGTTTAAATAACATTTTGCAGGCTGATAAAAGCTTATATTCTTTATATTTATATTAATATGTCTCAGGGGTAGGGATTGATTCGTGCATAAAAGCATTTCTGATGAACAATATGTTGCTCTTCTTAGGAATTAAATGAAAACCAGAGGTTACGTAGGTTTTTGTTTTTTCCACATATGTGGAGTCTGGGCTTGCAAGATCCTGATACATGGAAGCAAAAGTTTAATGAGTCCTTAATCACTTAGGTTGCTTCTAAATAATGCATACTTTTAAGGGGGGCGGAAAAGTGATTTCAGAAACCTTTTGACTTGGATGGAAATGAGCATCTTCTCAGGTATCCCTTGGATGCTTTGTCATTTGATGATGATAATAATGACAATGTCTGTCACCATTTATCTAGCCCCATGTGCCAGGTACTGTGCTAAGTCCTTTCTAGACTTTGTGTTATTTAATCCTTGCCATGATCTATGCAGGAGATAAATCTTTTTAGTGGATGAGAAGCACAGAGGTTGAGTAAATGGCACCCAAGTAATCAGTACTCAGATACTAGGGAATGAGCCAGACTGAGAGCCCAGTCTGACTCTGGAGCCCTCTGTAGAGGGGGACATATTCAAATCCCTGTGTTGGCAGCCAGGTCACGGAGCTGAGTAAAGCAGGATGGGTGTGAGATGGTCCTGAGTGATGGGGGTCACTGTACACGGGGGTGTGAGTGCGGTCGCAGCCACTGTGGCTGCTGTGGGGATGTGAGCTCAGTGTTGAGATCTGATATTTCAGGAGAAGTGGGAAATTTGGGTGTGTGGGTACAAGTCTCTTGATTTTTAAGTGTTGGGAGATAATTCAGATTTTTTTTTAAAATTAATTTTATTTATTTATTTTTGGCTGCATTGGGCCTTCGTTGCTGCACGCGGGCTTTCTCTAGTTGCGGAGAGTGGGGGCTACTCTTCGTTGCGGTGCGCGGGCTTCTCATTGCGGTGGCCTCTCTTGTTGTGGAGCACGGGCTCTAGGCGCGCGGGCTTCAGTAGTTGTGACATGAAATTTTTTAAAACATACATATGTAGGGCGGTTTCAACCCGTCAGCCACCCATCTGAGACCTCTGGTAGTCACTTTGTTGGTTTGATCATTTGTTCTGAATTAGCCTGATAAAATCAGTGGGCCTCATGCCTGTGCACAAGATCACACTCTTGAAGTCCCTCAGAGCCCCTCTCTATCAACTTAGCAGTATTGGAGGGGGAGGAAAGGGGAATATATATTAATGTATTGAGTATTAGGGCGAATGCTTTCACCAGGATTTAGGGAAATTAAGCATAGGGACTTTCAAATATACCTTTGTCTATAATATTATGTAATTTGAGGCATTAAGAAAATACAGTTGTATAAGTTTCAATAACACATGCTTATTTCTTTTTATTTTTTCCCTCTGTTAAAATTAGATGGGTACTCAGTTAAATAATACTCCTTTGTCAAATTTTTGACGTTAGAGCAACTAAAGGATCGGGTCAATTTGCCTTTTTTACAGTATTAACATGGGAGTAAAAACAGTGCCCCCTTTTTTAAAAAAAAGAACAGGGAAACTTATATACATATACACACTTTTTTTTTTCCTGGTTAAAAAAATTAAGAAACTTGAGTTGGCTTCTAGGTATTAGTCTGGCAAGGAGGTAAGGCAACTACTGAAAACTGAGAAATGCTTAAAATTAGGAAATAGCTCGATAAGAGAAACATACCTTGTATAAGCACAGCAAAGAAAGATGATGATGGAGACTATTGTTATGCTGAGTCTCTGGAGGTCCTGGATGTAGTGGAAGTGCTCTCGGCATGCAGATCGGCATTTTACCAGTGAAGGGTCTCCTACTTGTAATGCTTCAAGCGTTTATTTTTTAAAAAATTGAATTTACCACCCTGTGTCATAGAGTAGAGGGTGAAGTCCAGGTTTTGAAAGTCTAAGAAACAGTGACGGCATCCCTTTCATCTTGTTTTAATGGCCTCTGTGAAAGGTCATGGTTAGATTTTTGACCTCTGTCCCCACACCTGCAGCTGCACTTCAATCAAACTGTTCAAGTCTGACTTGGCCTGCGGCCTGCGCTTAGAGCTGAGAATGTGAAAGCTGCTTATCATAGGCCATTTAGGCTATTGGAGAAAGAGAGCAGTCATGGTGGTGACCCTTTTTACCTAGAATGCCCTATGTTCATCAACTTTCCAAGGAAATGAAATCCTTCCCTCTTCTTTTTCTCTTGTTTATCTTCAAGCCAACCTTAAAAAAACAAAAAAGTATAAGGAATTAATATACGGAAACCTGAAGATTTATAAAAGAAAAGCAAACCTTAATAAAATTGTATTTTTCAAAGGTCTTGAATTCTTTTAAAATTCCTAGAGATAAATTCTGCATACTTTTTTATAAAGCTGACTGCCTCCGATTTATTTAGTGTATCACTGATTCATAATAATAATAAAACCCACAAATGATCTTTTGTTTCAGAAACGCCTTCTCATGGAGTAATTTGCTATCGCTGAATTATGATTTTTCAGTTTGCCCCCCCAAAAGAAAGTACTTATGCTGTATGTTTTGTTTCAGAAAGGAGCCAATGGGGATTTATTTTACATAGCTAAAAGCTAAGGACAGCCCTTGGAAAAGGTACTACTGTTTAATAGAAAGGTGTATAAAACCACTTGGAAACTGTAAAGCACTATCCAATGTCTAGTTAAGCTGTCAGGTGTAATAACAGATAACAATTCTGTAGGTGAAATTTATGCTGGCCTTGTTAACACAGGTGCTCGGGCATTTTCAATTTCTAGAGAAAACTAGAGAAGCTGCTGACAACTTGAGCAGTCACTGCCTCAGCAGGACTTGGATCCTGCAGTCCAGCTCTCCAGTAGCATGTCCCTTCCCTCTTACAGGTGAAGCCGCTCACATTCCTTTTAAACTAGAGACCATCACCTTGTGAAGCGATCACAGTTCAGCTCTCCCTTGAGTAAACCACAAGTAGGCAGTTTCTTTCGTCTTTCTCAAGTTCCTGCAGCTAGCTGGTAGCCTGCCCTGCTTCTGTGGCAGAAAGTAAGTGAGGACGGTTGGGAGCTACTCTTTGGTGAAGTGACCAAAAGCAAGTGTATATATATGTATCTTGGTGAAAGTCTAGATTAGCTTTTTTTTTTTTTTTTTTTTGCGGTACACGGGCCTCTCACTGTTGTGGCCTCTCCCGTTGCGGAGCACAGGCTCCGGACGCGCAGGCTCAGTGGCCATGGCTCACGGGCCCAGCCGCTCCGCGGCATGTGGGATCTTCCCGGACCGGGGCACGAACCCGTGTCCCCTGCATCGGCAGGCGGACTCTCAACCACTGCGCCACCAGGGAAGCCCTAGATTAGCTTTTGATAGTCGTTTCCACGACTGTGAAGATATCAATTAAGAAAAACAAGAGGGAAAACTAGAGAATGACAAACTCCTGGCAAACTGTAAGTGGTCACCTCTCTACAATCCAGCCACTGTGTATGCTGGTGAATGACAGTTGTGGTGATCTAGTGTCAGCATTCTTAACAAGCAATAAAAGAAGGTTCTGCAATGACATTGTCCTTCTGCAGGATGTAGGTGGGTGCAGGCAGTAGACTGGCTTTCTAAAGTGGTTCAGAGAGCTGGTTAGGAAGGAACCAAGAGGAGGAGTGCATCGTGGGCTTTTCTTAGAGGCAATTATGTGGTTAGAAGCCAGCAGTTAGAGATTTGGTTTGGACAGCTGGGTCTCATTTATGGTTCCGAGGAAGTGGGTGAGGGAACCAGAGTTTTTAGAAGCGGTTTTGGTAAGCTCTTTAAAAGTGGATTGAAACAAGGAAAAAAAAAAAAGAGATGGAGAATATGATGGAGAGGAAAATACCATTGCAAAAGATGTGTGTTTGGGGACCAGGGTTTTGGTAGAGAAATAAGAGAAGGAAGGGGTACGGGTGTAAAACAGAACACAAACATTGGTGAAATGTGAGTGCTCATGGTTTATAGGTTACTGACTGGCCCCAGGCAATGTAGATTTAAGAAGTACACATGCTGTAGAAATTTCTTTAAGGGAATAGATAATGTATTTTGCAATCCTAAGTTCACCATTATTAAAGAAAGTTAAAGCCTGCCAGCATCTTGATTGTGGTCAAATGCAAGGTAAGAGTTTTGGGTCATTTTGACTCTTCTGGACTCAGTTGCGTCATTGATGCTCTTTGAAAGCCTTATGGGAGGATGTAAAAAAAAACCTCTCTTAGCTTTCTATAAATGAACCCATTACTCACCCTTATGAGGGAGTCTATGGTGAGGAGGCAGAAGGCTGACAGTTGTCACTTGGATTGAAGGCGTGAGCAGCGGGGCAGGGCTGCTTTGGTGTGGACACGCTGTCTGCCGTTCCCTGGTGTGACTGGGAGATTCTGGCTGGATTCCTCCCCGCCGCTGCCCCACTAACCCTACAAAGATGCTTCACATTCCCACATCTCTCAGCCCTTTGGATCCACTGAGTGGTTTCACATTGCATTCCTGGGGCCCTGGAATTCTCTGAAGGCACTTTAGGGTCAGCCAAGATGGGTGTTGGTCCAAACAACTGGACTCTGGGCCTCCTGACCTGGCCTGAACCAGAACAGCTCTCGTTTATTTAAACCTTGGGACTTTTTGTAAGAATCACGTGAAAAGAGATGAAACACACACAGAATCTGCTCTCTGGGAAAGTAGGAAAAGAGAGGAGAGCTCTATACATGAACAGAATGCATGGATATCAACTTGTTCCCCTTCTGTCCATTTTCCAGCTGCTGTGCTTTTTATTAAAAGAGCTTTATTGAGAGAATGATTCACATGCCATACAAATAACCCATTTAAGTTGTATAATTTGGTGGGTTTTAGTATATTCATAGATTGAACAGACATCACCACAATCAACTTTACGTTTTCATCACCTCAGAAAGAGACGCTGCACCCATTAGTGCTCACTCCCCATTTCCCCACAAACTTCTCCAGCTCTAGGCAACCACCAGTCCACTTTCTGTTTCTATGGGTTTAACTGTTCTGGATATGGCATATTAATGGAGTCATATAATATGCGATCTTTTTTTTTTTTTTGCTATACGCGGGCTTCTCACTGCTGTGGCCTCTGGTTGCGGAGCACAGGCTCCGGACTCGCAGGCTCAGCGGCCATGGCTCACGGGCCCAGCCACTCTGCGGCATGTGGGATCTTCCCGGACCGGGGCACGAACCCGTGTCCCCTGCATCGGCAGGCGGACTCTCAACCACTGAGCCACCAGAGAAGCCCTAATATGCGATCTTTTATGACTAGCTTTTTTCACCCAGCATAAAATTTTTAAGGTTCATCCATGATGTAACACGCGCAAGTCTTTCTTTTTATTGCTGAGTAATGTTGCATTGTATGGATATACCACATGTTAGGTATCCATTCATTAGTTGATGGACATTGGGCTATTTCTCCTTTCTGCTGTTATATTTTATGCTGCTACGAACATTTGTATACAGGTTTTTGTCTTTTTTTTTTTTGCTATACGCGGGCCTCTCACTGCTGTGGCCTCTCTCGTTGCGGAGCACAGGCTCCGGACGCACAGGCTCAGCGGCCATGGCTCGCGGGCCCAGCCACTCTGCGGCATGTGGGATCTTCCTGGACCGGGGCACGAACCTGTGTCCCCTGCATCGGCAGGCGGACTCTCAACCACTGCGCCACCAGGGAAGCCCTGTATACAGGTTTTTGTGTGAACATAGTTTTTCATTTCTCTTGGGTATACACCTAGGAGTGGGATTGCTGGGTCATATGATAACTCTGTGTTTAACATTTTGAGGAACTGCCAGCCTCCTCTTCTCTTAAGTGGATCACGTATGTAGACTTGTGGTTGGCCTCCTTTGCCTTCTTCTTTGCACTCAGTTCAGCCTGATTCAGCCCTACATCCTGTTCTTCACCCTGCTACCTCTAGGTTACTTTCCTAAAATGGAAGAAACTTCTGTGGTTCTCTATTACTTAAGGAAGGAATTGAAACTACCTGAACATGGCAGTCCGAGTTCCTCCCAATCTAGGTCCTGGCTACATTTATAATTCATCCTCCAGTAATTTCTCAGTTTTCATTTCATGACATTTTATTTCCTTGCCTTCATTTCAACAAAAACATAAATTAAGTTGTAACAAAGATTTTCACGTATTTGATTTTTCTTTTGATTTCAGTGATCTGAAGATGTGCTGTCCTGTGTGGCAGCCACTAGCCTTATGTGGTTATTGAGCACTTGAAATGTGGTTTGTCCAAATTGAGATGGGCTATAAGTGTAAAATATACACTGACTCCAAGACTTAATATGAAAAAAATGTAAAATATCTCATTAATAATTTTTATATTGATCATATTTTGAAAAGATAATGTTTTTACTGTATTGGTAAATAAATTATTAGAATTAACTTCACCTGGTTTCTGTTTTTGTTTTTAACTTTTTTAATGTTACTACTAGAAAATTTTAAATTACTTATATGGCTCACATATGTGATTCATATTTCTATCTGGTAGTGCTAATCTAAACAATTATAAGGTAAAATGTCATTATATTTAAAGTATACACAATTTTAATATATTAATATTATCATTAAAATGTGTATTAAACTGAAACGCAAATTTTTGAATTATTTATCATAGTTTCCAGTAAAAATTGTTTTCTTCTAAAACATTTACAGTTATCTATTTAAGTTAAAAAGCAAGTTGTGGGCTTTCCTGGTGGCGCAGTGGTTGAGAATCTGCCTGCCAATGCAGGAGACATGGGTTCGAGCCCTGGTCCGGGAAGATCCCACATGCCACGGAGCAGCTAATCCCGTGCGCCACAACTACTGAGCCTGCGCTCTAGAGCCCGCAAGCCACAGCTACTGAAGCCTGCACACCTAGAGCCCGTGCTCCGCAACAAGAGCAGCCACCGCAATGAGAAGCCCGAGCACAGCAGTGAAGACCCAACACAGCCAGAAATAAATAAATTAATTAATTAAAAAAAAAGTAAGCTGTAACTAATAATGGATTTCAGACTTTGAGATTTTTGAGGAAGTAATGTTTATGGGATGAAATGGGCAAAAGTCATATTGCACAGGGTTGGAGTGAATCAGACCTCTTTGTAAGGAAGTGACCTTCATGATAATGAAAGGAAGGAGAAATGACTGTGGTAGGATGTAAAATAGATGAGATGGACATTGAACCCTATAATTGGACTTTTTTTTTTTCCAGATGTACACCTTTAGATTCTTTTCTGTTATAGGTTATGGCAAGATATTGAACATAGTTTCCTGTGCTGTACAGTAAATCCTTGTTTGTTTTCTATATAGTGGTATGTATCTGTTAATCCCATACTCCTACTTTATCTCTCCCCCTCTCCTTTCCCCTTTGGTAAATGTAAGTTTGTTTTCTAAACAATCTAAAAAAATAACACAAATCAACTTATTTACAAATCACAAACAGACTCACAGGCATAGAAAACAAACTTATGGTTAGAAGACTTTTTTTTTTTAATTTAATAAGATATAATTAAATTCTCAAATAATTAGAAATTCAGCTTTATTTAAACTATTCTGATTCAAAGCCAGTGGTTCTTAAACTTCTTTGTGTCGTGGACCCCTTTGAAAGTCTACCATGAACAAGTCCATCACCACATTCCCTGGGCATAACCTGCTAGTTCCTATCTTTCTTTCTTTCTTTTTTTTTTTAACATCTTTATTGGAGTACAATTGCTTTACAATGGTGTGTTAGTTTCTGCTGTGTAACAAAGCGCATCAGCTATATGTATACGTATGTCCCCATATCCCTTCCCTCTTGCGTCTCCCTCCCCCCCCATCTTCCTTTGTATGTACCACTCCTGCCCCCACCCCCCTCTTCTCCTTCCTGCTGGTAACCTAATGTGAAAATCTCTTGCCTTTTTAGAGTGTCTTTTGGAGGACTTAAAAGAGAAAGTGTTTTGTTCTGTTTTTCATCAGTGGTGTTAATAGCTATTTGTGCCAACTTCCAGCAGGGCCCCAAGGGAGCTGAACAAGGAGGGGTTCACCTCCCTAGGAACTAGATTATAAGTGCTACGAAGGCAGGGATTTTTGTTGTAATTGCCTCGGGCTGTGTGTTCTGTGTGCCTAGAATAGAGCCTGGTACATAGTAGGTGTTACATAAGTAGTCACTGAATGAATGAGTAGGGGAGAGAGCTGGGTCTGGAACCTCCAGCTTTCTAGACTTGATGAAGCTCTAAAGTTGGGCCCATAAGAATCAGGACGCCTTAATGCAGACAGTGGATGTTGGATACTGGAGAGGGAACAGGAGGTTAGAAGAGGGAGAGGCTTAAAACAGATTAAGGGGATGTATTAGTTGCCTATTGTTGCTGTCACAAACTACTCCAGACTAAGTGATTTAAAACAATACAGATTTTTTTCTCTTGTAATTCTGAAGGTCAGCAGTCTGAAGTCAGTTTCACTGGGCTAACGTCAAGGTGTCATTGGGGCTGGTTCCTCCTGGAGGCTCTAGGGGAAGATTTGTTACTGAGCCTTTTCTAGCTTCCAGACGTCACCTGCATCCCTTGGCTTTTGACCATTTCTTGCATCTCCAAGGCCAACTGCATCATGCCTTCTTTCCTCTCTGATTTCTGCTTCCCATCCTTAAATCTTCTCTCTGATTCTGACCTTCCTGCCTCTGACCCTTGTGATTACATTGAACCCCCCTGGATAATCCAGGATGCCTTCCCAATCTCAAGATCCTTCATCACATCTGCAGGGTCCCTTTGACCACGGAAGGTAGCATATTCACAGGACGTGGACATTTTTGGAGGCCGTTACTTAGCCTACCAAAGGAGACTCTAAAAATAAACATGGTGCCCTTTGTGTTTTTGCCAAGTGTGTCTGGGCCTTGCCTGGCTTAAAGCCTCTTAATTGACAGGACTTCTTCCTCACAATGACTAGGAGGCCAAGGCTAAGAACAGTGGTTATATATGTTCCACCACTTCTCGACAGCATATTGTCAGTTTGCTTTGGTCTGTTGCTTTCCCACTCACCAAGGAGGTACCAACACATAGACCCTATAAAGGACTGAGCTAATCCTCCTCTAATTTTGTCATTGGTAAGTGCCTATTACAGTTCTTAAGAAGTTGATGAGGAAGTGCATACCTGTGACTTTGAACGATTCGGTGTATGGAGGGATGGTATTACACCTGTCCACCCAGACTTAACTGATGGAGATATAGGAGCTAGACTTGCTGTCCTTGAACAGAGTGGACTGCAAAAGCAAGAAAGCCAACTGACCTTAAGAACCTGCTGTATAAAAAAATAAATAAATAAAATTAAATTTAAAAAAGAAGAAAAAAGGAATCCAACTGGCTTTATTTAAAAGACATGTGGATTGTATAAATTCACACAGGAGGGAAAGGCATTCTTTTGTACCTTAAGTAATAATTAATGTTGATGAGCATGTACCAGGTGCCAGACCATGTTCTAACTACTTAACATTTTTAAATTCATTTAGTCATCATGAGAACCACATGAAGTCATACCATTATTGTTCCCACTTTATAAATGAGGAAATAGGGCATGGAAACGTTAAGTAGCCTAAGGGTACATGGCTAGCAGAAGAGGGGGTCGGGATTTGAACCCAAGCCATCTGGCTCCAGAACCTGCACTCTTAACCAATATCCTGTATACATCTTCCAGCAGTGTGATGTAATGGTGCACGATAGCCTTGCTGTAGTAGGTACAGTGCAAAATGGACTTTAGCTGGAAGTGTATTTACTTACAGGTATTATTGTCTAATGGACTTTACTCGTGAGATAAGAGGTCACATATAGCTAATGTTGGAGGAAAGCATAAAGGTTGAGAGAAAGAAAGTGGAAAGCCTGGTCTTTGATATTGACGAGGTGATTTGGAGGTTTAATAATTGCATGTTCTCCCTTTTCATGCCTTCATGCCCCCTTACCATTGGCCTGTAGGATCTGTTCCCCCTTCCCGGCATGTTTCCGGCTTCCCCGTGTTGCCAGTGGTCTTTCTTGAGCTGATTGCTGCGTGCGGCAGGACTGATGGCTGACCCAGTCTTCTCTGCTCGGTTCCTTTCGTTTTCATAAATGAAGAAACAAATTTATTGTTATCCCAAATCCACTTAAGACCAGGATAAGAACTTGTTTACCCCATAGATCCTATTCTTTGGCTACTTTGCCAACCTGTGCTAATAACCATCTAAAAAGAAAGTATTTTAAAAATCCTTGATGAAAGGTGAAGGAGAGGGTTGTGTGAAGAGGGGCAGACTGGAGCCAGCTGCTGATAAACTGGAGCAGGTTTGAAACATGTCAGCGAAGACATGGAATTCTCCCCCCCCACCCCCCCCACCCCCCCCCCCGCCGTGCAGACAAGCATCCTTTGTCTTAGGAGGTTATGGCTTAGGAAACCAACCTCTAGAGCTTTTCAAAATTCTGTGTCCTGATTCCTTTTTCTTCTTGATGAAGCTGATGGGAGCAGTAGGAAGCATTTCCTCCTTTTAGGAAGAAAACTTTTGGGGGCATATTTAATAAAGAAAAACCAATATGCAAAGATTTGGGGCTTATTTTAAATGTTACTCTTCCTTGTGGATTGAATTCTGACTTGAAATACCAAGGGTGCCACCCAAAAAGGATCTGGAAATAGTGCCTGAAGGCAAACATGTTCTTCCCTGTGCTGATTTGATTCCAGAATGACCAGTTCATAATAGGAAAGGGGGCTTCAGCATGAGAAGATGTCATTGTTTTATTTGACTTTGTTCCAACGTTCTATAAATTCTTTCTCAGTGCTGTTTCCAAGCAGTAACCAAGAATCCACGTTTTCTGGGTGTGTTTGTTTGTAATCGATAATGTATCCTCCAACTGCATCCACCAAAGGCTCGTCTACTTGCAGTAAGTGACATGTGTGCAGTGCACTGTTTGAGTGGGAGACAGGAGACAAGGCAAGGATGACGGGAGTCAGCATTGCCAGCCAGCTCTCCTGCTAGAGCTACTACAAGTGAGGGTTAAACACAGCAACACCCTTCCAGGCAGCAAAGAGGAAAGGGTCACAGCATTGGTTATGTAACTGTCATCTAATAAAAGGAAACAGTTCCTCAGAAAGCCATAAATCTTTTCTAGGTCTGGAGTTTTCAAAGAATTTTGGCTAGGCAGTGGGTTAGCAAAAGTATTCTTGAGGTTACAGCCCTCTGTCTTGGATGCTGTGTCAGGAGCATAAACACCCACCTGCCGTACTTGCCAAGCAGTATGGGCCATTTGGCACGGCCTCACCCTAGCTCGCCCACCTTGTGAGGACCCTGATCATTTAACTCATGCCTGAAGTTATTAACTCATGCCTGGAAGGTCCATGTTTTATATTATCACTGTTCCTCTCCTTGGAAGACAGTACTTTAACAGTGGGGCAAGGAGGAATGATAGGTACCTGATATTGATTCAGTCAGCACGTTTATAGAGTCCTCATTCTTTTTAGGTCCTGGAAATCCAGTGATGAACCAGGCATACTCGGTCCCAGTCTTCACAGTCATATATAAAATCGGGAGTGGGGGTATGATTTTCTTTTAGGTGGAAATGTATAGTTGTGCTCAAATTTTTAAAAAACATAATTAAAAACTGCAAAACTGTCCGTAATAACTCAGAGCATCCCAGGCCCATGCATACACAAGCTTTCTTCTCTTCTCAGGACGTTTTGATAAGAGTGTTGGCACAGGCTTCCTGTCATTCATTCATTAGAGTGTTATCTTCATTTCTGGGAGAAATTGAAATGTGGAGGAGTGCATGAGTAGTGCTGAAACAAAAGAATCAGGTGTGCAGAAGGTTACCATGGGAACAAGACCCTTTGCCTCCAGCTTCTGTGAAGTAGATTCATATGATAAGTACTTTAAATTCTCATTTTTAAGCAAAAACTTGGTCTAATGATATTAAAATTTCAAGAACTTTAAACATACTGTTTTTCTATATTTGTGTGCTCCTGTTTCTGTTCTCTCTAGCACGGATATGATCCCTGAGAGGAAGGACTAAGCAAATGGGAGCCTTAACCGATGCCAGGGAGTCTCCAGGACCCTTGGTTCTGTATTCTCTCCATGCCCCTCCCTTCCCCGGCCCCCAGCTCCACCTTTCTTCTTTGGGATTTGCTGGGTGCCCTGAACTGAAAGTGTCTGTGGGGAGCTGTATTTAAACCTAGCAGGCTCTGTGTTGTGTGGTATTAAGGGTAAAACCCTTTGTTTATCTCTTCACCCCAGTCCTTTCCGTCCTATGTCCAGGTTGATTTTAAAGGTTTTTTTTTTAAATAGTGATCTTGGGGTCTTCTTATTTATTTTTTAATTTTATTTATTTTTGGCTGTGTTGGGTCTTTGTTTCTGTGCGAGGGCTTTCGCTAGTTGTCGCGAGCAGGGGCCACTCTTCATCGTGGTGCGCGGGCCTCTCACTGTTGCGGCCTCTCTTGTTGCGGAGCACAGGCTCCAGATGCACAGGCTCAGTAGTTGTGGTGCACGGGCCCAGTTGCTCCGCGGCATGTGGGATCCTCCCGGACCAGGGCTCGAACCCGTGTCCCCTACATTAGCAGGCAGATTCTCAACCACTGCGCCACCAGGGAAGCCCGATTTTAAAGGTTTTGACAGGATGATGAGAATCTTTTTTTTTTTTTTAAAGGAATTTTATTTTATTTTTTGCGGTACACGGGCCTCTCACTGTTGTGGCCTCTCCCGTTGCGGAGCACAGGCTCCAGACGCGCAGGCTCAGCGGCCATGGCTCACGGGCCCAGCCGCTCCGTGGCATGTGGGATCTTCCCAGACCGGGACACAAACGCGTGTCCCCTGCATCGGCAGGCGGACTCTCAACCACTGCGCCACCAGGGAAGCCCGATGAGAATCTTTTAACAAAAACCATCCTAGAGATTTTAAGGATCAAACAGTAGCTCTCAGGATGGGAATGAGGGCTACCAGAACATTTTTGTTGAGAACATTTCTTCTCACATTCCCATTTTTAATTCAACCCTTATCCCTTTATTATCAACCCATAGAGAAAATTTCAGAGAACACTAAAATGGAATGGGAGAAGATGTACAGTCTGCTGGGGAGGAAACCCTGTGAGACCTTTACCAGATCAGGATGTAGGGTATTCTCATTGAGAAGCAACAGCCCTGTATTTCTGTTGAGTTAACAGATTTCCTATCAGTGTGAGTCTGGTGAAGGATTCATAGATGAACTTCATCTTGTTCATCACTGATTTTGATTGATTGATGATGGCTGCCTGGAGTACAGCTTCTGCGTGTGGGCAAAGCACCATCGTCAGTGATGCCTGCCGTGGCTTAGTGGAGTTACTCTTGCCATGCGTTTGCTCTTCCTGACCTAATGTATTAAAAGAAATTGATGCTTTAGTGTCAACGTGACCACTAAAACAAACAAAACAAAGCAAAGCCAACCCCCAAAAAACAAACAAAAATCCAACAAACCCAAACAAATAAGCCCCAAATCTCACTTATCCACAGCAGAATAGAATTTCGTTTTGGTAGAGAACAGAATGTTCTGTTGTTGCTCTGTTAGGAAAGTATTTCCAGCAGCACATAGTTTGCTGCCACTTATCTGGAATATTTCTTTGTTTAGTGAAGATATTTTATTATATAATAGCCATTTAGACATGTGAAACCTGCCTGGTATGTTACATGTCTCCAGCATAAGTGAATATGACCCTCTCTGGTGGGATACTGCAGCCACGTAGACTGACAGCTCATTCAAGTGAGGAAGGTATCGGGGAATGATCTGAGTTTGCTTTAGGCAGATGGATATTAATGAAGGAAAAGTACCTTGAAAGGATGCCATTCCGAGAAAGGCACAGGACAGCGCTGATTATAACCAGAGCCCTGCTTTCTGTGCTTCTCCAGCTAGAGCGCTCAGTGCTGAGCTTCTTAGTGGCCTGGAATCCTCCCTACATCAGGTGAGGGAGGGGCCGGTCTGGTAGGGTTTTCAGTAAGTGCAGCTGGCATTGAAGAAGCGTGGGCTGAACTGGGTCTCATTTCAGTGACCCTACTGGACAGGATTGTAAAAGCTTGTGCTGGGAGTTCGTTGTCTTCACTGGTGACCTTCACTGTGCCTCGAATAGCTCTGGGAATTCCATTTGTGGTCAGTAAATATATACTGATTTGATTTACCAGTGAGTAGAGCAAGGTAGAGCCTGACTTCTTTGCAGAGGTTACGTTCTTGGTAAAATAGCAACAGAACAAAATTCCTTGAACGGGTTCCATCTTCATAATTTTCTTTAATTTGTTTAGAACACGAATTCGATGTATTCACGCATCAAATATTTGGCTGTCTTTTGTATTCCAGGTGCTACGGTCAGGTCCCGAGCATAGAGTGTTGAACGAAACAGACATGACCTCTGTCCTCTAGCCCTTGCTAAGAGAGACAAAGGTAAACGAAATCATAATATAATTAATTATGATCATAGTAGGTACACCGAAGGAAAAGCACAGAGGTTTATTAGGACATAAAATAAGGGTGCCTAACCCAGCCCACAAGGGTCAGGGAAGGCTTCCTGGAAGAGGCGAACTTTAATCTGAGACTTGAAGGATGAGTGGGGCAAAGGGGAGGCAGCAGGGAACAGGGAGGGCTAAGATGGTGACTCCCAGAGGGTTTCACCTGGCACCCATGAAACAGTGTTTGTTCATGCTGTGTGGCTGGGGATCAGAACACATTGCTGGCCGCCACCCTCCTGGAGGCTGCACCTAGGGAGGCTGTCAGCTCTTCTGCTGTCTTGCATATCTTGCCGTAGGATAAATCTACTGTGAGAGTCTTTACTGTGTTGATGTGTGTAAATTATTTGCTGAGATAGTTAAACAGTTGGTCTTTTTGGAAAGTAATATATTTCTTCTTCAGTTCCAGCTGTTAGCCTTTTCTCTGGATGTCTAGGTTGAGGGCTGGCCAGTAGTAACAGAGCAGTGGGCACCTGCAAGCAGAGGCTACAGTAGGTGTAGTAGTTCAAACACAGGCTCTGGACTCAGAAAGCCTCTGGCTCTGGGTTCAAACTGAGGCCCAGCTGTTTCAAGTTTTGACTTAAGTACTCTTAGCCTTGGTTTTCTTATGGGTTTATTGGCCGTCTCATAAAGTTGGCTTGAGGATTAAATTAGATGAGGCAGCGCATGAGAAGCCCTGGGCTTGGCGCAGTGACTGGCGGTCATGATTATCAATTGTTTGCTCCTTGACATCCGCTGAAGCATGTCATCCTGTGCTAGGCACATGGGAAGAAATTTTGTTGGCTGACTGATGAAACCAGATTTGTTGTCTGCATTAAATAAGTTTTAATCTCTTTTGTAGCTGGGCGGATTTACTGTACCGTCTTCAAGTGCTCTCAGGAATGCTCGTCCCTGACATGCCAATGACATGACCTGATGAATTTTAAGAAGACTGTTAGTAATGGTATGGGGACATTTAGCCTCAATTTGTAGGTCTTTTCGGCCTCCTACGGAAGGGAGAAAGTGATGCTCACAAAAGTATGTGTGCTGAGTGTATCAGAAGAGGCTACATCACTGTTGACTTTGTTTTTTCCCTGAAAATGGAGTGCCACATTTAAGACCATCACTTGGTAAAGCAACCACAAAAAGCCTAAGGAGTATCCGGTCCCTGCAGCTTTAGGAAGTATTAGAGGAGAGGTTACAGGCCTTGAGCAGGCTCCTCAAACATGGCCCTGTAGTTCTCATCTTGAAGTCCCCACCTCCTGGGAGGCTGCCCTTGTGTTTCTTGGTGGTCTGACCTTTCTCTGCATAGCCAAGGAGCTCACCCGGGCAGGCTGCAGTCATTTGCAGTGCTCATGTGAAGTATGGATGTGATTAGGTGGAGGGAGAAGAAGCAAGAAGCAAGCAGTTTAATTTTCCTTTGGACGTGTCAAATAGACAGCTGAAAATATGCATCTGTGAGAATTCAGAGCCACCGGATGCTGGTGATGGTGAGTCAACAGTCAAATAGGGCTAACCTGGGTTTCTGGTTAAGAGGCAGTGCTTCCAGGAAGCCTTTCCCGGTTCATCAGAGGTTTCTCAAAATCTAGACGTTAGCGATGATGACATTAGAATTTTGGTGGGAAAAGAAAAAGAAAGGTTGTGTAACATGATTGGTTGTAAAACATGATCATTTTGGTAATGCTACAAAGAGGAAATAATGAAGGTATTGTGCCAGAAAGAAAAATTCACTGGGCTGAAGTAGATTTCCGTTAAAAAGTTATCCTTCAAGTAAGCCAAATTGCTTCACAGACTCATTCAAGTTTCATCTAGGGAACCAGAATGCTTTTCTCTTTGCTTCATTTGGCTCTCCGGCTTTCTTGGTTATTGAAATAATACCTCATTCTTTAGTAATACTTTCTTGGCCTGTTTGTAGCTCAGCTCACTTAGTAAAATATGCAAATTTGCGAAAAATAACCGATATAATTTAACATAGAAAGCTTTGAATTATGTTTTAATTGTGCCAGTGTCTAAATAAAAGATGGGTGGCTTCGTTTATATTATGTTAAAATAAATAGCATAGATATTTCATTAGTATTTTGTTTTTAATCTTGTACTTTGGCAAACCTTCTAGAGTGATAAATGAATTTTCCTTTTCATTGGGAAAAGCCAAGTTACTGTTGTTTTTGGTCATGTAGTTGCATTCCTCAGACTGTAACAGTTAGCTGAAGACAAGAAATTGGAAGAGATCTTTGCCACTAAGATATTTATTTCCTAGATTTACATGATAATGACCTTATGAATGGTTTCTTATTTTTTCAATTTTCTTTGAACATTTTCTTAAACGACACTTGGAGCTAAAAGAAATTACAAATATTTTGCATTTATATGAAAACCAGCTAAAAACGAACTTGTCCTGATTACATAATACCTAGAATTCCTGTGGCTCTGAATTCTCACACATGCATATTTTCAGGGAAAGTTAAACTCTTTTCTTCTCGCTTCTCCCCCTTCCTCCTAAGTCCCTGTCTACCTGAATAGTTTCATGACCCACCTTGATGCCCAGCTAGAAACTTTGACTAGAAACCACAATGTCTTCCTTGACTTTTCCATCTAATGAGTTTCTCTATTTTATTAACTTTCCCACCAAATTATTACCCTAATGTATCCTCCCTTTTTGATTTCCCACTGCCAAGGCTTTATTTTCACTTGCCCAGGTTAGCATCTCACTGGGCTGCTTATGGTCTGTCTCTCGCCACTTCTGTCTCAATTGTCTCTGTCTGATTGGATGGCTTCAGCATGTCCATCCAGCAGGTTCTCCTTATCCATAGCATAGATTAAGCCCAAGTTCCTCAGTAGACAGTGAAACCTTTATAGTCTAGCTCTGACCCGCTTGCTTTGCAGCCCTCGTTCTCTGCCCCTGTTCCTCCTGTGGTCGACACCTCGCCTCGCTGAACCTCACAGTTTTCCCAACGAGATTCACGCCTGCGCCCACGTTGTGTCCCTGCCTGCAGTGCTCTGCCCCCCTTCTCCCCATATTGCCATCCTCATCCCTGATGACTCCTCACACCTTTCCTCACCTCACGCCCTGCCCTGAGCTTTTCACTGTATGTTTCTGTTAATAAGTCCTATATCGCAATTAATTGGTTCCATGCCTCCCATGGGCCACTCAACTCTGAATGTCAGGAGGTAAAGGATCGTTTCTTACTCCACCTTCACGTAAGGAAATAATCTTTCCTTGCCATGTAACTCAGCTTATTCTGTATTGGTTCTTGGTTTTATACTATCATTTCTTGATATATACTATTAGTGGCAGAGTCAGAGAGCTTGAAAATCCACCTGTGGATATATATCCCAAAGATTTGAAAACAGTGACTCAAACAGATACTTGTATGGGAATGTTAACAGGAGCATTATTCACAATATCCAAAAGGTGGAGACAACCCAAGTGTTCATCAACAGATGAACAGATAAACAAATTATGGTATGTACCCACAATGGAATATTATTCAGTCGTAAAGAGGAAAAAGTTCTGGTATATCCCTTAACATGAATGAACCTAGGAAACATTATGCTAAGTGAAATAAGCCAGACAAAAAGTACAAATATTGTTATGATTCCAGAAATATCTAAAATAGGCAGATTCATAGAGATAGAAAGTAGATTAGAGGTTATCAGGGGCTGGGGAGAGGGGGAAATGGGGGATTATTGCTTAATGGGTACAGCATTTCTGATTGGGGTGAGGAAAGTATTTTGGAAATAGTGATGATGGTTGCACAGTATTGTGAATGTAATTAAAGCCATTGAAAATGGTTAAAATGTATATTTTACCAGAATGAAAAATATATAGTTCATATAATTTTTAAAAAGTTACTGCCACCAGCACCCTTATGCATATATGTTCCAACATGTAGTTAGTTATATACAAGCATTTTTTCTTCCTATATCATTTATGTTTATCATTCTTACCTTCTTAATATATCACAAATTTCTTGAAGTCAAGGACCAGTCTAGATAGAAAATATTCTTTAAGAAACATGGTTTTTGTTTGTATAGGGTTTGAAGTTGGATGTTTTTGAAATTCTGAAACTTTTTGGAGAGGGTTTGACATTTTATTTGAATCTTAATAAACTCAGAGTGACAAAGTGACATGAAGTCACTGAGTTTTGAAACGTAGATGTGTTTTTCTGACCTGCTGTCTAGGAACTGTGTGTATGAACCCTGATCCCATTGGGAGGAAAGCCAAATAGTCCAGCAAAGTGTGCTTTCAGTTGCTCCTCTTGCTGTTTTTTTTTTTTTTTTTTTTTGCGGTACGTGGGCCTCTCACTGTTGTGGCCTCTCCCGTTGCGGAGCACAGGCTCCGGACGCGCAGGCTCAGCGGCCATGGCTCACGGGCCCAGCCGCTCCGCAGCATGTGGGATCTTCCCAGACCGGGGCACAAACCCGCCTCCCCTGCATAGGCAGGCGGACTCTCAACCACTGCGCCACCAGGGAAGCCCCTCCTGCTGTTTTAAACAAGGGGTTTGGATGATGAGGCCATGTAGTTGGGAACCATATTGATTATTTTCCCTAAGTCCCTTTTAAAGGCAATTAAAATGTAGATGTTTACCCAGAATATAAATAGATTTATTCTTCTAGGGAGTTAAAATGCATTTCTTTGTCTTTTAAGCTCCTATGGAGACTTTTAAAAATAGAATAGATAATGATGACAAGCTAATACAATTTACATTAAAATGAGTTTAATGTACATGTACATTTATAAAAATAAGACCTCAATTTTTTTACTTGAGTGCCAGGATTTTCTTTGAAAAGAAGTGAGATATAAATGGGAGAAAATGTTAGCCTGTGTTTCTATTAATCATCTCATATAAATCTCTGGTGTCTCATTCACCATGTGCCTTGAATTTTATATTATGGAGTCCACCCAGAAAACTGGTAAGGAGCAATGATGCACTAAATGCTAAAGGGCTTATGGAAAACTAACCTTCCCTTGTACTACTATTCCAGAAGTCAACATTAGACATTATTGTTGGTTTCGCCTTCATCACACTTTTAAAGAAAATGCTCTAGTCCTGTGTGATAGTTATTTCTATCCAGCTTTTCCTGCCGCTCTGAACTTGCTCAGGAAGTGTGCTCTAGGGAAGATCCCAGTTTTTAGTGTGCATTCGCATCATCGGGCGATCTTGATAAAATGCAGGTTCAGATTGGGGGAGGTAGGTGGCGAGATTCTGCATTTCTGGTGAGCTGTCATTTTTGATGAGCTGTTAGATGATACCAATGTTGCTGGTCACTGGACCACATTTTCAGCAAGAATACTCTGTTTCAAATATCTGAGTTGATGTTCTGTTAAAATTGGATGCAATCTAAGGTTGCCAGAAAAAAATACAAGACATCCAAGATGTCCTATGCAGTATTTGCACATGGTTGTATTAAAAAATTATTCATTGTTTATCTGAAATTTAATTTTAACTGGACTAGACACAATACATGTGTGTGCAAGTACACACAGCACACACACTGGCAACTCTAAATCGCAATCTTCAGTCATATATGAAGTCATTTAAATGTCATATATTAGATTTAAATGATATGATTATTTTTATTTTGAGAGAAAGGACACAGAACTAGGTTTGTGTCACACCTATTTTTTAGGCACTAACTTAGGTGTTTTGCTCATATGCTTTTCAATACAGTAAAATATGTAAGCATGAACCCTGTCCCCCTCCTAGTATCTGTGGAATTCTTGAAAAATAGTGAAATCTGTACATTCTAAAATATACCTGAAAGCACAGAAATGCCCTGGATTATTAATGTTTTAAGCCAACCATACGAAGTAATAAGGTCTTTATATGATACATTTAAATTTAGACTCTTTTATAGTTTTTTTCTTGTATTTTCTGGTACCGTGTACTGTTGATATTTTCAAATCCTGTACGTATAATAGTATTACATGAGGATGATCTGTTGTCTATGAAAGCACACAGAAGAAAGTGTAAATGATTTTCTTTGTTTTTTTTCCAGATTCTTTACAGAGTTGGAAGCAAGACATCAGAATAATATTTTCATAGATGACATAAGTGACATTGTGGAAAAACACACAGCATCCACATTTGACCCATATGTGAAATACTGCACAAATGAAGTCTACCAACAGCGGACACTACAAAAATTGTTGTAAGCAATATTGAGTGTTACAGTTTTAATTATCTCATTTTAATTAGGTCACATAGATCGAAATTAATGGATCTCTTAAATTATATTTAGAAATGCCTCCTGATGGTCTATTTTCCAGAGAGAAATTTTTTTTCTTTTTATAAATTTTTATTTTTTGATGTTGGGGCTAGGAGTTTTTAATTAATTTATTTATCCATTTTTTCTGTGTTGGGTCTTCGTTTCTGTGCGAGGGCTTTCTCTAGTTGCGGCGAGCGGGGGCCACTCTTCATTGCGGTGCGCGGGCCTCTCACTATCGCGGCCTCTCTTGTTGCGGAGCACAGGCTCCAGGCACGCAGGCTCAGTAGTTGTGGTGCACGGGCCCAGTTGCTCGCGGCATGTGGGATCCTTCCAGACCAGGGCTCGAACCTGTGTCCCCTGCACTAGCAGGCAGACTCCCAACCACTGCACCACCAGGGAAGCCCCAGAGAGAAATGATTAAGAGGATTGCTTTTAGGGTGAGGGCATTTGATTAAAAAAAATCCAGTTTGTAGAGAATTTTGTCTCTAAATCAATTATGAAATTGTAGCTTGTTGCTATTTTCCTTCTTTCTTTCTTCTTTTTTTTAATTGCTGCGAGACACGGAGTTGGTGGTCAGTGATTATCATTCTAAATGGTGAGAAGATTGTTCTCTAAGCTGTTATTTGACCATTAAGTAGCCTGAGGCCAAGATAGAGTTTTTGAGTAGGTTGAACTAGGGCCTAGGAGCCAGAGCTTTCTCAAGTATCCTAATCTTCCTCCATTCAAATGACAACTCTATTCAGTTGTTTATAGGAATTGCTGATTTTCCCCCTCGGCGTAGTTAGGGGTTAAGGAGAGCAGGGGAAGGTCTGAAGGAAGGCAGTTTTTAAAAAAAAGTTCTTAAAGGCTTTAACTATGAAACAAAAAAGAATTAAACTTTAAATTTCCCCCCATACTTTTTCCCTTTGTCTGTTTAGGTTACTGAGCATTTTGTGATATATATGCTATCTCTTATCCTTAAAAGAGTCAGCAATGGTTCAGTAATGTCTATATTGCTTTCTTGCCGGGGTCGGGGGTTTATCACAAGGGGCTGTCTATTTGACAGTGCAATTGTACATTGCTGTAAACTCAGTTTGAGGGCTGACTGGCTGTCATCATTCTCCTCCCCTCCTGTGCGTTGTGGCATTTATGACGGCAGCATGGAACCCAGGTCAGTTTCTATGCAATGTGTGAGACCCTGTGGTCATGGCTGCTTAGAGAAACAGCCCCCAAGTTGGTGAGAAAGGCTGATTATGCCCCTTCCCCCTCCACATTCTCATTAAAATCTCGTCCAGGCAGGGTGGAAAACCCACAGCTGCCAACGTCAAAGGAGGCTATTAGTACAAAGCAGGGTTTGTAAGCACTACTGACATTTCGTCCTAGATTAGTCATTGTTGTGGAAACTGCCTTATACATTGTAGCATGTTTAGCAGCCTCCCTGGCCCCTGCCCACAAGATGCTGATAGCACCACCACACCCCAGTGGTGATAAACAAAAACATCTCCAGACATTGCCTGACATCCCTTGCAGGGGTGGGGGATGGAGAATCACAACCCTCACTTTCCCTAAATTCCCCTCCATCCCCCATGGGAACTGCTGATGTAAAGGTTACTCTGTAACTGTTGGAAAATCCAAGTTACATGTGTGAAAGCAAAGTCTGGAATTAGAGCTAAATTTCACTTTGTATTGCAGGATTTCAAAAAATGCGAATAGGTACTGCTGTACTTTATGCAATTCTTGAGAAATAAAGGTTTTATTTAAATTTGCTCAGTGATACCATCATTGGAGCTTTCACATGGAAATGAGTAGCTGTGTTTTCAGAAACTTTGTTGCAGTTGATGTAAATTTACATTTAAGGCTGTGACTTTCAACTTCAGTTGCCGTTTGGAATCTGGGAACCAACAAACAATGCCCAGGGTGCATCCTAGACTGTTTCATCAGAATCTTTGGAGGTGGGGGGGTGGGTGGGTGGAGGGGGGCCTGGGGCCTAAGTAATTTAAATATGCAACTGGTTTAGAATTTGTTTTTTTTTTTAAACTTCCTAAAAATCTTTTCCAAGCTAGCAGGAAACCTAAAACTCCTCAATTTAAGAAAATGAGATTAAAACCTTTCTGTGTTCTTTCTTTTACTTTGTTCTTCTGGGTATTTCCTAATTTATTTCTAGCAGCCTTGAACCCAGCCATCCAAGTTTCAAAGTGTATTTTTTTCAAAAAGGTTCCAATTGCCACTACCCCGCTTCTTGGCCTCCCCCCACCCCACCCGCCCTCCTCAGAAGTCACCCTGGAACTCCTCAGAGCTCCCTTTGGGGTGAAGTGAGGTGACAGAGTGAGCGATACAGTGTCAGGGACCCACTGAAAGTCAGAAGACCTCGGTTTGACTTCTGTCTTTACTGAATACTAGATCTTTTATTTGGCAAGCTGGGGCCCTTTCGGAGGCTCCATTCTTCCTGGAATCCCCTCTTGGCCTTCCCTGAAAGTTATAGGGTGGTTCCACGTGAGGTCCTTTTTGTCGATGTATCTTGCTAAATTCTGTAAAAATGTTCTGGCAGTATTAACACTGTTCTAACGTCAGTGGGAGAGGAGGAATATTCTGGCTGGCATGATCAGAAGGTTTTCTGTCTTAGAAGCTTTGAAAAAGTCCAAAAGCCTCCTAGTAAGTAAATCCAGTCTGACATTTCTCTCTTAGATTATTATCTCGGGCTAGAGAAGTGGCTTAAAACATGTGTTATCTTTTAAATGGAATGTTTATAGATTATCAGATATGAGTTCTAGTGTGTATACTAATTTATAATGTGTACATTCACCATTATGATACCATTGCTTCTTCATTAGTTTACTTTCTACTTTTAAAAATTTCTAGCCCATACATTTTCATCTTATTGTTCATATTGTTCCCTTAAATTTATATCTTATATTCAGTCTTGACAGTAAAAGGCAGATAAGCCATGCATGTCTCTCTATGTAATTATGTGTTTGTTGTTTCTATATTTAAAAATCATTGATAATATATGAATGTATCACAATATTTTATTATACATTTTTACTTCTTAACTTGAAGAGGAAGTATTTTGAAGTTTTGTCTTTCTTTGTTTTTCCTCAGAGCCACCAACCCATCGTTTAAGGAAGTTTTGTCCCGAATCGAGTCCCACGAAGACTGTAGGAACTTACCCATGATCTCTTTTCTCATTCTCCCCATGCAGAGGGTGACCCGCCTTCCCCTGCTGATGGATGTAAGATGTGATCTGGTGTCTCTTTCCTCTGTGGATAGCTGTGCTGCTGCAAGTCCGATTAAGACAATTATTCTTACCCCACTTAAATTATATCCCTTCTATAAAATCCCCCAATTAAGTGAGAAGGTGCTGTTCAGTTGGAAAGTCCCACATGTGTCTAATATCTTTGGAAATTATCTTCAATTTAGGCTTGTGGGGTCACTCTGAAGAAGTTAGATTATCCCTCATTTTCTTAACATTTTTTGAAATGGGAAGAATATTGACTTCTTGTAGTCAGGAGTCCCGGATTCCTTTTCCGGCTGATCCCCTAGGCCTGTGACCTTGGGCAAGTCACTTAATCTCTTTGGGCCTCAGTTTCCTCTGGTTGACCACTAAGATCCCTTCCCTGTCACATTCCAAGATGCTGAGGTGCTTCCATTTCGCACAGGAAGGAGGTCCTCTACAGAATCACAGGGCATAAACCTGCCCTATTTTGCATTGCTCAGGATGAGTGAGGAAAGTCCAGGCATCCGTCTTATCTTAGGAAACATTCATGAAGAAAACAAGTATGTGATTTTGAATAGTGGTAAGATGTGGCTGGGAGAAGAGTTGAGACTGCCTGGTGGGAAACACAGCTGGGAGGACAGCCAGACGGTAGCTCAGGAGGCTACATACTGGCTGGGCTGCAACTGCAGGGGCATCCGTGAGAGAACGGGGTGGCCCGACATGACTCCCATCCAGCTAGAGGGGCAAAGAGTCTCTCTCTTTTTTTTTTTTAATTGAAGTATAGTTGATTTACAATGTTGTGTTAGTTTCAGGTGTACAGCAAAGTGATTCAGTTTTATACATATATATTTTTTCAGATTATTTTCCATTATAGGTTATTGTAAGATATATACTGTGTTTTACAGTAACTCCTTGTTGCTTATCTATTTAATATATAGTAGTATGTATCTGTTGACCCCAACTCCTAATTTATCCCTCTCCTGCCTTCCTTTCCCCTTTGGTAACTATAAGTTTGTTTTCTGTGTCTGTGAGTCCTTTGTTTTGTATATAGATTCATTTGTATTATTTTTTAGATTCCACATATGTGATATCATGTAATATTTATCTTTCTCTGTCAGACTTACTTCACTGAGTATGATAATCTCTAGGTCCATTCCTGTTGCTGCAAATGGCATTATTTCATCCTTTTTTATGGCTGAGTAATATTCCATTTTATGTATCACACCTTCTTAAACCAGTCATCTGCTGATGGGCATTTGGGTTGCTTCCATGTCTTGGCTATTGTAGATAGTGCTGCTATGGATATTGGGATGCATGTATCTTTTTGAATTAAGAGTTTTTGTCTTTTCTGGATATATGCCCAGGAGTGGGATTGCTGGATCATATGGTAACTCAAAGAGTATCTTTTTGATCAAATTAAAATATTTTGGCATAGTTCTACTTTACAATGGATAATATTAATATAATGTCAGTTTTGACATACTTGGTTTTACAAGTCAAAATACAGGGTAAAAATAAAGCAAAAAATTACAGTCGAGTAAGATTACAAAATAAATTCCATTTTCTCAATTCCATTATAAATTCTAAGAGCTATTCTGAAGAAGCACTGAAGTTTAGAAACGAGTGAAAGCGTGCGATCACGGTCGCTTTGCTGGCTCTGCTGCACGGTGAGGGCAAGGCTCAGCTGTCATTTCAGAATTCACAGCACCTGCTGCTCTCCAAAGCCACCTCAGTCTACTCCCTTTACACCCTTCCTTGTCCGTTCCCTGTGATTTATGAACTTCTCTCCTTGTAAATATTGGGAAACTTGCAGTTTTGTGAATCTAGCTCTGATTTTTTAAAAATCAGTATTTATCATGTCTAAGAATAAAATGAAATCAGGTTATCAAAACTAAATTTTGGCTCTAAAAAGGTTTATTTCCTGTGCCTAATAAGACTTTTATAGAAATAATGAAACTTTGACACATATAGGAAAATATTAATTTTCAAACTTTACTATTTTTTAGCAAGACATGGTTGTTTTCTAAATGTAACATTTCTAGTAATGTTATGAATTTTCAGGATTGTTTCTTTTTCTTCTTCTGAAAGTACGTTTTAGCCTAGTTTCCTTAGATTCTGTATATTCTGTGATCTCAGCCTTTTTAAATATTCTCTCCCTTTGTGATTCTGAGGAAATTGCTTAGATAGATTGGGACTCACAAAATCTAATATACATGTTGTAGATACCATGTTGGAGGTTTATGCCATGATTGCCCAGTAGGCTCTAAACTTTTTGGGGTCAGAGACCGTTTTGAGATTGTGAGTGAAGCTGTAGTCATTCTCCCTAGAAAATTCAGTGTGCAAAATTTTTCCTAAAATAATTGAAGTGTGGAAAGAAACTATGGACTCAGGATGCCTGCTCCCAGAGACAAAGACTAGTATTTTTCAAACTGCTTTTGTACCCATTAGTGGGTCATGAAATTGATTTTTGAATCACGAGCAGTGTTTTAAAAAAATGAATATAGAATAGAACATGTGGTATATGCTATATACATCGTTCATAATGTGGTTAAATATTATTTCATAAAAAACTTGTTTCATTTTTGTGTGCATGTCTACTGGTTGCAGTGTAAAAGTATTTCTTGCAGTGGGTCATAGTCAAAAAGTTTTGAGAACCATTAATATAAATCCATCGATGGTACACTCTACGCTTCTCACATATCACATGTAACAATCCTGACCCCTGACTTTTGGATGTATAGACTTGGTGTTCGTCTGCATTTAAGGTACCAGTGGTTTGCTAGTTCCTAGTATCTTCCACCTCTGCTGGATGCCTGTTGCCCTAATCTGTTTCCCATGTGTGAGAACCTGGCCATCTGGGCAGAATTTAAATGTACCTAAAACATGGTCTCTTCAATGTTACTTCATTTGGAGATTTAGTTAAGCTTGTTAATCGAGGTGAACATTTTTAACAGTTGAAATGGTTCTGTTGGCTTTGAATGGGTATAGTTTCAAAAGTTTTACATAATTCAGTATACCTTCAGTTGACCTTCTTTGAACTGGATTTTACCATCGCAAAAATAGCAGTGTAAACATATCAAGGGGAAATCCAGCAGCCGTTTTTTTGATCGTTTTATTCACATTATATCATCTGCAAATATAATAAGCTCTAATAATAATGATGGTGATCATTAATTTTGTCTTTCATTGAGAGCCTACTGTATGCCAGGTGTTCATAAAAACTTTACATGCATTATCATTTAACTTTTATAACAACCTTGTGATGTAATTGCATTATCCCAATTTTACAGATGAGGAAACTGAGGTTTATAGAGTCAGGGTAGGTGACTTGCCCAAGGTCAAGTAGCTAGTCAGGAGCAGATCTGGAATTTGAAACCAGGTTCACCCACCTCTGAAGTCTGTCCTCTTATTTAACTATCCTCTGGATTAACATGGACCCTGTGCTTTTAAAGACTATCTCCTAGTTTTGTAATCGGATTTTAATGTCATCTTCAGACTCATCCATAGTATTGTGTTCAGCGTTGTTAAGTTTGCTACAAGTAAGACTCTATGACTGGACGTTGGTTTTGTTTTACTTAGTAAAATAAATCAGTTGATTTTGTTCTTCTTTTACTTGATTGCAGACTATCTGTCAAAAGACACCTAAGGACTCTTCAAGGTATGAAGTCTGCAAAAGGGCCTTAAAGGAAGTAAGCAAGGTAAGTGTTGAGAGGCTCATTACACAGTAATGGGATCACCCATTCAGATCTCTCTGAAGAGAACATGTCTGAGTTTGATGCTGAAAACTGGTAGATTCTCATAGCCATTTGCACACCATTCTTTGGGTAGTCGAAAAACAAAGCAATGTTTGCTGTACTCAAATGAAACTGGTATTTTTACTGTTTCAGACAGTCTTGTCTTAAGGGCCTTTAGCTATCTCATTTTCTTTTGGTGTCTGAATTCGAGAAGTATTTACTGAGTATCCACTACAGTGCCAGGGACAATGCCAGCCCCTGAAAATATGGGGATGAATAAGACATCGGTGGTTACTGCCCTTGTGGAATGTGCTGTGTAAAGGGGAAGGCAGACATTAAATAAGAATTACAGTAAAGGATGATGAGTGACATAAGAGGGAAGAACATAGTAATGTTGAAGCTGACGCCTGATGCAAGAGTAGCTGTTGAATTCTCCACATTCTATAAACACGTTCCCAAAGACAGGAATGTGTTTATAGAATTTGGAGAACTAGAATGTTCTTCATGTGACGAGAGCCCAGTTCAGGAGAGAGAACACTGAGGAACCATGTTAGGGAATTGTGGACCTTATCCTAGGATGCTGTGGAAGCTGTAAATTCATGTGCTGTGAAGGTGACAGTGGGGATGAGCTCCAGTGATGAGGCCTTTGTAGTTGATGAGGCTACAGATGATGTGAGAGTAGGATGGAGAGAAGCAAACCTACAACATGGGGGAGGTAGGCGTGGAGAGGGTTTGGGTGGGCATGTTTGCAGACAGGAATCAAGGAAAATAGTCTCTGGCTTGTGCAACCAGATGGATGCTCTTGTTTAGCTCTACAGTAGGAACATAGGGAGAAGCTGATGAGCTCCATTTAGAATGTGTCGGAACTGAGATTCCTATAGAACGTACAAGTCAGGAGCTCAGTGGAGAGACCTGAATCGGAGATGTGGATTTGCGAATCACCAGCCTAGGGATGATTTTTGAAGCTGGGAGAATGGATGCCAGTACCAAGGAGTATGTATAATAAGAAGAGTAGTTAGTGAGTCCGAAGTACAGCTGTGAAGAGCACCGGACTTCATCTTGTTTAGGGGAAAGGAACCAACAGAGGAGACTTGAGAAACAAAACAGAATGTACCCAAGAAGGAGGAAAACTTAATCAGTGGTCTGGCAAATTGCATGTAATCTGGTGGAAGGAAGGTCAGCCCCATTGGGTGCTCCTGAAAGACAAAGTGGGATAATGATTGATGCGTTCACTGGGTTTATTTATCATCAGGTGGGTTGTGTCCTTGGAGAGGTGGGTGTGGAAGCCAGATTGGAGTGTGTTGAGGGCTGAGTGGGAGGTGGGAACATGCAGCCAGCTAGTGTAGCTGTTTCAACAATCAGGCTGAGGGTAAAAAGACAAAAAGAGAGCTGTAGTTGAAAGGGAAGTGAGGGAGGGTCTATTTTTGTTTAAAAGATTAGAGAAATGTGGGTATGTTTAAATGCTAACAGGAATACTTAGCTGCGAGAAAGCAATGGAAGTTATGGGAATCAGTGAGGATACGGCCCAGGGGAGCAAAGCTCATGATAGCATCAGAAGCATCCGAAATATCTCGAAGCCGCACATTACTTCTGAGTTTGGTACATCTTTGTACCACTTTATTGTGAAGCACTTTTTGTTTTAATCAACTTTAAATTGACTCTATTTTACTTTTCCTGGCCAATAATAACTACAAAGTCATGGGTTTTATGAGCTGGTTGTTTCTTTATATATATATATATATATACACACATATATATGTATGTATGTATGTATATATTTTTGTTGGAGTATAATTGCTTTACAATGTTGCTATATGTATACACGTATCCCCTCCCTCTTGGACCCCCCAGTCCCGCCCATCTAGGTCATCACAGACCACTGGGCTGAGCTCCCTGTGCTATACAGCAGGTTCCTACTAGCTACCTATTTTACACACGGTACTGTATTTATGTCAAACCTAATCTCCCAATTCGTCCCACCTTCCTCTTCCTCCTCTGTGTCCACACGTCCTTTCTCTACATCTGTGTTTCTATGCCTGCCCTGCAAATAGGTTCATCTGTACCAAATTCTAGATTCCACATACCTGCATTAATATACGATGTTTGTTTTCCTCTTCCTCTTTCTGACTTACTTCACTCTGTATGACAGACTCTAGGTCCATCCACATCTCTACAAATGACCCAATTTCATTTCTTTTCATGGCTGAGTAATATTCCATTATATGTATGTACCACACCTTCTCTATCCAGTCTTCTGTTGATGGACATTTAGGTTGTTTCCATGTCTTGGCTTTTGTGAATAGTGCTGCTGTGAACATAGGGGTGCACGTACCTTTTTGAATTAGAGTTTTGTTCAGATATATGCCTAGGAGTGGGATTGCTGAATCATATAGCAACTCAAAATATTTTTAGTTTTTTGAGGAACCTCCATATTGTTCTCCATAGTGGCTGCACCAATTACATTCCCACCGACAGTGTAGGAGGGTTCCCTTTTCTCCACACCCTCTCCAGCATTTGTTATTTGTAGACTTTTGAATGATGGCCTTTCTGACTGGTGTGAGGTGGTACCTCATTGTGGTTTTGATATGCATTTCTCTAATAATTAGAAATGTTGAGCATCTTTTCATGTGCCTATTGGTCATCTGTATGTCTTCTTTGGAGAAATGTCTATATAGGTCTTCTGCCCACTTTTTTTTGTATTAAAAATAAGTTTATCTGTGTCTTAGTCTGTTTTGGCTGCTAGAACAACAGACCGTGGACTGCATGGCTTATACACAATAGAAATTTATTTCTCACAGTTCTAGAGGCTGGAAGTTCAAGATCAAGGTGCCAGCGTGGTTGGGTTGGGGCCCTCTTCTAGCCAGGTTGCAGACTTCTCCTTATAGCCTCACACGGCAGAAGGGAGCGAGGGAGCTCTCTGGGGCCTGTTGTAGAAAGCACTACTGTAAGTCCCCTACATACGAACAAATTCAATTTGGAGAGCGCGCTTGTAAGTCCAATTTGTTTGTAAGTCCAACAAAGTTAACCTAGGTACCCAACTAACACAATACTGTACTGTAATAGGTTTATTATACTTTTCACACAAATAATACATAAAAAACAAATGAACACAAAAAATAAAACATTTTAAATCTTACAGTACAGTACCTTGAAAAGTACGGTAGTACAGTACAACAGCTGGCATCCAGGGGCTGGCATCGAGCGAACAGGCAAGAAGAATTAGTGACTGGAGGAGGGAGACGAGGTGGGACATGGCAGAGCTGAAGGATTGTCAGCAATAGGAGATGGAGGGCAAGCTGCAATTTCATTCACACCTGACGTTTTTGGCACAGGTTCTGGTTCCTATGTGGGACTAGATGCATGTTTGCATCTTTGAAAGTTCGAAACTTGAAGGTTTGTATGTAGGGGGCTTACTGTAGTCCCATTTGTGAGGGCTGTATCCTCATGACTTCTAAGCACCTCCCGAAGTCCCCAGTTGCTAATACCTAATATCATCTTCAGAGGTTAAGAATTCAACACATATTTTGGGGGGATATGAACATTCAAACCATAGCAGTCTGCCAACCACTTGAATGCATCTCTTGCTCCATCAGTGGTCTGCATATCCCACTTTGGGAAACACTAAGTGAAGAAATTTGGGCTGACAGGTATGAAATTACCTAAGGTCCTACTGCCCATGGGTCTCTCCTCCAGGACCCCAAATCCTATGGGGGAGGGGGGAGGGTAAGAGATTGTGTCAGATTTTGTTTGGTTGTTACTGAGAAGTTGGAAAAGAATTCACACAGAAGAGAAAGGAGGAGGGTAATAGTAATTGAATTGAACGAGCAATGATCCTTAATTTTTTTGAGACTTTTACATCCCAGTTACAGTAGACTGCTACATTCCTTTAGGTGTCTCTGGTTCACTTGATGTGACACTGGTTCTTTTAGGAAAGGCTGGCAAAAATGTAATGTAACTGCCTTACCTTGATACTTACTGTATGAAGGACCCTCTGTGAAGAAGTGCTGTTCCAGAGAATTGTTTTTTCTAAGGCAGCGTTTCTCTCTCTTGAGTAGGAGTCCTGAATATCAGGATTATTCCTGCAATCTCCTAGTGTTGTAGGGAACTGAGGTTATCAATACAGCCAGCTTAGGGATTCATCTTCTTTTTCATTTGTGCAGGTTACTGATGGGGTTTTATAGATTCTGGGAAAACAATGTCAGTATTTTTAACAAAAAAACTGTGTACATAGAGCATTTATGGTTCAAAATCAAAATGCAGAATTTCAATAAGAATTGCTTCCCTTATCGGAAATGAAAGAAATTGGGAGTTCCCAGTATTTATTTTAGAGAGTGAAATTTTGTATGATGAGGCCCAAGTTTTCAGAACCGGACTCCACCTAAGGCCCTTGGGCAAGTCTCTCTAGATATTCATTCTTGGAAAAAATGAGTAATATCTTTTTTGGTAATTAAAATGCTAATGAAATTTATTTGCATAGTATGAATAATACTTCAGTGAAATTGTTCCTGTATGTGGCTGACATGACGGTGACAACTTACTGAATTGGGGCTTTGGAAAGACTTACTGACTTAGTCAAACAACTCAAAAACAAGAAAGATGTTTATATCAAGTGAAATGTGTATTTATTCCAGATTTTCGGCTCAGATGCTGGGGCGGAGCCGGGGGGAGGGAAATTTCCAGGGAATCTGATAGTTCAGCTGGTGCAGAGTCGTGTCTGGTGTCTAAGGAGTGGTGCTCAGGACATGGTTTCTTATGCCAATGAAATCGTCCCTGCTGCTCTCTTTTATTTACTCTCCCGTGGAAAGAGAATAACTGCTTTAACGTGCACCTCATAAAAATTCTACTTCTATTTGGAGATAATATTAAGTTATAAGCTTTTCTCATAGTAGCAGAAGAGCCAAGTTCTCTTGAATCTTTTCTTGTAACTTATTGCTTCAGCTATTTAAAAGAGGTAGATATCTATTAACATGAAAAGATCTCTAAGCTGTGTCAAGTGAAGAACATTAAGTTGCAGAACAGAACAGATAGTGTAATGACATCTACGTAATAAAATGTGTTTATTTTGATGTGTTTAAATTGATGACATATGTATGTCATCAATTTATAGAAATAGTACCCAGAATCATACACATCAGACTTTCAACCGTGGTTACTGATGGTAAAGGGAGAGGAGAGCAGAAGGGAGGAATTAATAAGGTTTTTTTCCTTCACTCCAAGTACTGCTCTGAAAGAATGCATTTAAGGTTTACAAAGGTAACATTTTAAAAATAATGTACTAAATGTCCATTACAGAAAATTTGAAAAATTGAAATAAGAGAAAATAAAATGTAATCAGTAATCTTGTCAAAGATAGTGACTATTGCCATTTTATGGCGTGTCCTTCCAGTGGATGTAAATGTACACTTACACATGGATTCATGTGGTACCCATTTCATTTACTCTTCTAAATAGTGCTGCATGGACTATGGCCTTACATAAATGATTGTGCTCCTCTGATGATTTCTGTTGAAAAGTTTCCAGAAATGGGTTTATTGGGGGAAAAAAAGGTAGGTATGATTTAAAAACCCCCAAGTGCCTTCAGGAAAAGTTGTCCCTGTATCCATGACAACCAGAAGTATTTCTAAGTGTCTGTCTTACTGTGCACTCCCCAGCATCCAATATTCTTTTCATCTTTGTGAATTTGATAGATTGAAAATATTTTATTTTTGTTTTAATTTATATTTCTACATTAGAGAGATTGAGTTCTTTTTTTGCCACATAAATTTGGCCTAAAACAAAAAATTCAGCCAAATTTAATAAAGCTTTGACAGACGCTAAAGGAAGGCACGGCTTTAATATGCAGAGGCTGATTTTAATAAAAACACTATATCCAAATTAGCGCTTGTCCCTTCAAGATAGTCATTAATCAGAGTCCACTAATGATACCATTGCTTGCTATATTTTGAGGGAACTTTTTTGTTTTTAATACGCCTTTGGAGGTGGCGGCTGGTGGAGTCTATGTTTGGAAGTTTAGGAAATAAAGATTATAACTTTATTTTCCATTTTCCCTTTCATTTTAAAGTGGGATAACTAAAAAGGAATTGCCCCCCCCCCCTTTTTTAAGTGGCTTATAAATGATCTCTGAAGGCAGTTTACACATTAACATCTGCTGAGCCTTCCTTTGTGTCTTAGGTACTGGGCTGGGCACTGAACTAACAAATACGGAAATTTCACAATCTCTGCTCTCCAGTCTTTTTAGAGAGGTAGTACCCAAGATGAGTCCTGAAAGACAAATGGGGGGTATAAATCTAGATAAGAAGGAGTCAGTGGGACAGAGTGGGGTGAAGAATGTTCAGGTAGAGGGCAACACACGTGCAAAAGTGCAAAGGGACATGGAAGGGTGTGCGGCTCTGAGCAGAGATTTGGTAAGACTGAGGCCCAAGATAAGAGAAGCAGGAAGTTAGGGATCAAGTAAGTAGGTGCCAGATCATGGTCTTGCCGAGATTTAATTCTGAAAGCTTCGAGGAGCCTTTAAGGATTTCAAGCTGACGAGTTGCATGATCAGATTTGAACTTAGGGGCTTCCCTGGTGGCGCAGTGGTTGAGAGTCCGCCTGCCGATGCAGGGGACACGGGTTCGTGCCCCGGTCCGAGAGGATCCCACATGCCGCGGAGCGGCTGGGCCCGTGAGCCATGGCCGCTGAGCCTGCGCGTCCGGATCCTGTGCTCCGCAATGGGAGAGGCCACAACAGTGAGAAGCCGCGTACCGCAAAAAAAAAAAAGATTTGAACTTAGATTGAAAATGTTTTTCTGGATGACACATAAGGGTAGGGCAGAAGTGATGGCAGTGAATTAGGAGGCCAGTAATCCAAAGGAGAGGGAGTTTGAGCCTGAGTGCGGGGACGGGGCTGGTGGATGAGTGGACAGCAGGACGGCAACATGAATGAGACTTTGTGAACTGTTTGGATGTGGAGGACAAAGGAGCCGGAGGCATCTGAGAGGTGAGGACCCAGCTCTTTGGCTTGGGGAAGCGGATGATGCTGGGATTGATCACATAGAGAACACTGGGCCGGGGGAGGGGGTGATAAAGGTAGTGTTGAGGTTTGGTCATTCCATCCTGAGTTCGAGATGGCTCTGGGGGACCCGAGAGGAGATACCATCCAGGTAGTTGGCTGTAGAGTTTAGGGAACAGACCAAGGCAGGGAGCACAGATTTGGGAACTATGAACATATATTCTTCAAGAGAAATCATAAAAATGCCCTGAGCAGTGGCTGCCTGATTGGATTTTGTTCTGTCTTCATCCTTTTAGGATATATATATTATTTTAAAGTCACTTTTTTTTTTAAGATATTTTGGAGGTGGACCATTTTTAAAGCCTTTATTGAATTTGTTACAATATTGCTTCTGTTTTATGTTTTGCTTTTTTGCCACGAGGCCTATGGGATCTTAGCTCCCTGACCTGGGATCAAACCCGCACCCCCCTGCATTGGAAGGTGAAGTCCTAACCATTGGACCACCAGGGAAGTCCCCCTTATTGGATATTTTAATTACAGTTGCCCCAGCCCAGCCAGGATATTTTCTGCGCCTAGCTTTGATCGGGTGCAGCCATCCGTCCCTGCATCAGTGAACTCCTCAAGACCATTCAGACCTAAAGATACGCTGGAACTGAAGATAGGTGTCCCCTTTAAGCCTAGAATATCTGTTAAGTGACTGGAAACATCCAAGTGTCCATCAGTGGGGGACTGAATAAGTACACTGTGGAAAGCACATATGGTCGTAGCATATGTTGCATCCTATCACTCCTCTGCTGAAAGCCTGCTGGTGGCTTCTCTTTGCACTTAGAATACAATCCACACACCTGAAGAACTTGCATGCTTTGACCCTGGGCTGGTCCTCTAGTTTCCTTTTGTGCCATTTTCCTGTGTCCGGACCGTTTACTTTCTCAGGCACACGGCACTTTCCCAGTGTCAGCCCTTTGCTCCTGGGGTTCACTCTGCCTGGACCAGCGCTCTCCATTGATTTGGGTGCTAACTCCCTTTTCTCCTTCAGCTGTCAGCCTAAATGACCTCTCAGGAGAGGTCCCTGGCTCCCTCCTCACCCTCCTTCTCCCAGAACCCCTGTTTTTTTTTCCCCCTTTAAGATTTCAGTCTGTAATTATTGTGTCTGCCCTTCTTTTATGAGGATGGGGATTGTGTATCTCTTAAATGTTGTAACCCTAGCATCTGACACATACCGTGTACAAAATAAACTTGTTTTTCAGTGAATGTTAAATTTATAAGGCGAAATATTGGCAAGTGAAAAAATTAAGTCACAGACAAGCATTGAATAATCCATTTACAAAAATTAGAATTTCTACACATTATATGTGTGTGTGTATATGTTCATATAAGCATAGGAAAAAAAGAGAAAGTGTATAACCCATCTTGTTTCCAGTTACCTCCATGGAGTAGGATTAGGTCAGAGCCTTTTATGGCCTGTTTTGTCTACTTATGTATTATCTTTTTTTTTTTTTTTTACGGTAAGCATATGTAACTTAATGGAGCAGTAATAGTAAAGTAAATCTAATCAGAATTTCTAGCTTCGCTTTTAACAATCACATGTCTTTATGGCCAATGATCCTTGTTATGGACAAGTTTTATAGATTTTTCAGTTAATAAGAAATTGGAAATACAAAGTTTGTTTTGGTTTAGGCCAGTGAACTAATAATTATGTATTAGGTACAGTGTAAAGGAGAAACTCCTGTGTGTCTCCTCTGTGCTCAGTACTCTACCCACAGAGCACTTCATTTCTGACCCTTGTGGTCACCAAATGTGTGGGGTTTTTCCCCACGCCAAGTACTTCTGCTGAACCAGCTGGGTGTCTTACTGTATTCAGTTCAGTTCTCACTCCACCTGGAGGTATAGCATCAGATCCCACAGGATAAGGGCTCAAGCCCGCAAGACTACACCCCCAACTTCATTTCAGTCACTAAATTTCAGTCACATTGTTACCTGTGCTTCTGACCCACTGGCTATAAATCAAGTTCCCATGACCCCGTCCTCAGGTTTGATTAATTTGCTAGAGGGGCTCACAGAACTCAGGAAAACAGTTTACTTACTAGATTAGTGGTTTATTACAAAGGCTATTCAGGGATAAGAATGAACAGCCAGATGAAGAGATAAGGTGAGGTCTAGAAGGATGCCACCCTCCCAGCACGCAGGAGTGTTCCTGTTTACCAGCCTGGAAGCTCTCCAACTCCGAAGTTCAGGGATTTTTATGGAGGCTTCACTATGTAGGCGTGAATTATTCAATCATTGTCCAATAGTGATCACATTATCTCCAGCCCCTTTCCCCTCCCTGGAAGTCTGCAGGGCTGAAAATTCCAGCCTTCTCTTTAATCACTTGCTTGGTTCCCCTGGCAACCAGCCCCATCCTTAGGGGCTTACCAGAAGTCACCTCATTAACATAAACTCAGACGTGGTTGAAGGGGGGGCTTGTTACGAATAACTGAAGATACCCATTTCACTTTTATGCCTTGGAGCTGTTTCAGGAACTGGTAGCAAAACTAAATTATAGCCAGAGATGCCCCTGTGGTTCTTACGTAGGAAATTACAAGGGTTTTAGGAGCTGTGTGCCAGAAACCATGGAAAAAGACAAAATATATATTTTGTTTATTATAAATCATGATATCACAGCTACTCATCAAAGGACTATGAGTTTGTTCTGTTTGTAGATAAATCAGTAGTTCTAATTAAACTGCATTTCCCTTAGCTTGACCATCCTTGAAGAATCATTGACCATTAGGTTCCAATGGAAGGCTTTCCTCTTCCAGCATCCAGGTTACTGGTCACCTGCTTTGCATGTAGCGTTCTGCTAAGAATTTGTCTTTGAAGTCAGTGGTCTGCCCTCAGCTGCTCTGATATGAAGTGGGGAGAGAGGTGCAGCTTGCTCTGAGGTTGGTGGTGTTCCCATGGGTGAAGGCAAGGAGGAGGGGCAGAGGAAAGGAGCAGACTGGAGCAGACTGGACCGTGTGAGGAATCTGCCGAGTGTATGTGGAGGGCATCGTGTGATAATGCACAGAGGATGTGTGTCCCTGAAAATTCTCAGGACGTTTTTTTTCCTCTGTCTTCACATCCTGAAGACACCACTTCCAACTGGGTACAAAGTCTTGACTGTGTGAAACTGTGAGTTCTTTAACTGTCTGGAATGAGTCTCTGGAGATTCCACAGTGCTAATTGTTTCCTGTGAGATCTGCATTTGAAAGTGAGGTTTCTCTCGTTCACCTCTTAACCCTCCTTATTATCCTCTGTTTCCAGTTGGTTCGACTCTGCAATGAAGGAGCTCGGAAGATGGAAAGGACTGAAATGATGTACACAATTAACTCCCAGCTGGAGTTTAAAATTAAGGTATTCTCTCATACTTCTTCATAAATAGATTTGTTACTGCTCCTGCTTAAATCTTATGCGAATAAAGAGATAGTTGAGGGCAACAAAGTGGAGAGGAATTTGCTTTTCACAGCAGGACCATAAATTGATTACAGAGAGGCTGGCAGGGGAAATAGCAGATGCTTTGCTTTGGACAATTCAGCTCTTGCTAATACCAGATAAAGTGACCTTTCTCTAGACCACAGAGTTAGGTATTATCTAACTGGCACTTTCTTGTTTCCCTAGGAAGCCACCAAACTTGAGAAAAGGGTGGTTAAAAATAATAGAATTTTAGAATAGAAAGGAGATTTCTTTAGTATTCTCAAAGTATCCTGCAAAACAGTGGTATCCCACGAGCTGGACCAGGGTGTTCTCCTAAATCAAATAAGGACACTCCTTTCTCAGTTTGCACAAAAGGATTGCTAGTGAATTGTTCTTTTCAAATTTGTTTTTCTCCCATAATTCTTTTGTGCATATATGCTGCCTGCTACTGCGTGTCTCATACTGCTCAGGGGCAGATGACAGGATGCACAAAGAAGGAAATAACAATTAATGGCGAGGCTAGGCCATGGTCAGCTCCTTTGCTGGCTCACAGTTTAGTTCTTAATGGGTGTGAGTGTTCATGGTTGTGATTCTGTTTCGTTTTATGCCACTTGAATTTAATGAAGCAACTTAAAGCGGTCATATTTTTTCATAGTGAAAGTGTTCCTAATTTGTGCAGTGGGATTAGAGCAATCGTGGCATTATGCAGATAACTCTCTGCTGTGTCATATAGTTTGAGGGCCACTGATATAGTACAGCTACACCCTTTTATTTTATAAATGAGAGAAATACAACCCAGAGAATAATTGTTAACAGGGTCATTCGGCTCGTGGTGGCAAAATCAGGACTAGGGTCCAGACGTCCTGACTTGCAGATCAGTGTAAACTCTTCCACTGTGACACCCTGACTATAAAGATTTAAATGCAGAAAGGTGACCCATGATTCTTCTCAGAAAATGATGGGTACTTGCTAAAAACAGGGTGCGCATGCACGCGCACGCACACTTTCGCTATTATACCCTCATATAGAAATTTACGGCAATTTCAAAACCCATTTTTTTCCCATCCTTCAAAAAGAATCCTGTCCTTCACTTTCATTTGTTTCTAAGTATTTTAGAAAATATATCTATACATCCAAAGGTTCTTTTTAATCCCGTCCTTTTTAAAGATGATAAATCTCTAACCATTTCCGTTTTAAAAGTTGATAAGTCCCTTCCCTAACCATTTTTCTTTTTCTTTCTTCACTGATAATCAGTTGTTTTAAGATACCTTTAAGCTCTGTTTCTCTAGAACCACAATTAATTTGTAACTGAAAAAATCTTACCCCAAGGGTTCTTAAAAATAAGTGATTAACATCAATTGAGTGCAGGAGTTTTTGTTTTTTTGTTTTCTCTTGGTTCAATGATTAAGATTGCAAACGTAAAGGAAAGTATTCTAAGTTTAGATTTATAATGAAGGGCTTAATTCAGACCACTTAGAAATACTAATACAACCTTAGGACCTCATTTCTATAACACTTTATGGATAACAATGGACATTTTTATTCAGTTCATTTCAAAGACGCAAAGACAGATGTTCAAAGAAGTTAAGTGGTTTGTCCAAGCACGTGCATTCTTTCAACAAATTTCATGAGCACCTTTGTGGACTGAAGTGGGAAAACAAAAGCATGATCCCTGCCCTCAGGGAGCTTACCATCTAGTAGAAGACTGCAGAAATACAAAGGAGTGAGCCAAGTCTACAGCTGTTATGGGAGATAGAAGAGTTTTGAGAACACCAGCAATGGAGAGGGCGTGGCCGGCCCTAAGAATGAGGGACAAAGGGGTGGGGAGCTTGTAGCAGCCAGGCAAGGCTTCATACTGGAGGTACGCTTGAGCTGATCTTGAAAGGAGAGAGAGAAGGGTCTTCCAAGAGTGAAGAGCAGGAGCAAATGCACAGGACATGGTTTCAGCTGCTGTAGCCCAGGAATTGCACACATTCAGTGGGGTCGAGGCAAGCAGGGCCGAACCAGAACTCATGGGAAGGGCCTTGTGCGCCAAAAGAAGGAGCAGAGCCGGATCATCTGGGAGCCACTGAAAAGTTCAGAGCGTGGAAGTGACACAGTCAGATGCACATTTAGTAAAGATGACCTTAGCATCATAGTAAAAGCCTTTTAAACTTATTCCAAATCCAGAAGTCATTAAAACGAAAATTGATCGATGTGAAAATTTTAAAAATTTCTCCATAGAGTGAAAATTAAAGGGTATTTAAAAAGTGAGAAGGGAAATAGGAAACTGGGGAAAAAATTTAGAACTCCCATATAGATAAAGCATTAATATTCCCAACATATAACCTCAAAGTGATAAGAGGAAGATAAGGAAAAAATCCATTAGAAAATTGCAAACTAGAAAACTGTCGTCAGAAGAGGAAATACAAATGACTGTTAAACATCTGAAAAGATGCTTTACTTCATTCAGAAGAAAATTGCTAATTGAAATTAAAATAATGTATTCTACCCCTTAGATTTATAAATAATTCAAAACATTTTATCAGTGAGTTGTTGGGAAAGCCATGTTTATCTGTTGCTCGTGGGAAAGATTGTTATAACCCCAATGGTGGGCAATATGTCAAAAACTATCAAAATTACAAATGCAAGTTACTATGACCCAGCAATTTTACTTCTAAAAATTTATTCTATTGATATACTCATGAATGTGTAAAATTACACACACACACACACACACACACACACACACACACACACATATATACAGACATACACACAAAGTTACTGATATGGCATTGTTTTAATTGCAAAAGATTAGAAACAACCTAAACATCTATCAATAGGGGACTGATTAAATAAATTATAGTATACCTAAATTATGTAAGACCACTCAACTTAAAAAAAAATGAAGAATTTTAGGAATCGATACGGTAAGCTTTCTGTCTTACATTATTAAGTGAAAAAAGTAAGGTGCAGAACAGGAGGAAAAAAGAGTATAAAAGTTGCTTATGTGTAAGAAATCTCTGGAAAGTTATAGAAGAACAGTAACAGTTACTACCTTGTAGGGGCTGTAATCAGTGGTTGGAAACTGAGCAGATGAGGTACGGTGTGGGAAGGAGGTTGTTCACTTAATAGGTTTTCATAGGACTTTTTTTTTTTTTTTAACAACCCCCCCTTCCCACTCTACACACATACACCAGATTCAGTTTATTATTTTAAAAATGTATTACAGCAGCTATGTGGAGGGTAAGTTGGGAATGTAATAAAACCGGAGGCAGAAAACCAGTTTGGAGACTGGAAGCAGAGGCAGAGAGATAAGCGGGATGCCTGGAGGAGGGCTGTAGCGGTGGTACCGCAGGTGTCTAGTCTGGTCGACTGGATGGAGAGTCACACCATCCACCTAGGTGGGGAATCCAAGAGGAGGAACGACCCTGAGGGAAAGGTAGTGGGTTCTGTGTTGCTTCTGTTTGGTTTATTGTCCTACCGTAGCCATTACTGCCATGAAAATATTTACTGAGTATTTACTATGTGCCATTTTCACATAGTCTCATTGAATTCTCACAGGAACCCCATGAAGTATCTAATTATTATTCCCATTTTATCGTTGAGGAATTCGAAGCTAGAAATAGTAAATTATTTGCTCAAAGTCATACACCAAGAAGTACTGAAGTCTGGATTCAGATCTGCGACTGGCTGCAGCATCCACATTCTTAACCGTGGCAGCAAAATAATGCTAGTCTTTTCTCATTTGAAGGGGATAAAAGCTTATATATGTGTGTGTGTGTGTGTGTGTGTGTGTGTGTGTATTAGATATATGTATGTATGAATGTATGTATGTATGTTTACTTACATGTGTTTTTCATTTTTAAATTAGTAAGTTTCTGGCCGAGTATCATGTGCTGCACGTGGTAACGTGAGGGGTGAGGAGAGTCCACCGGATCGGCACAGGAAGCCAATATTAAGAGCGTGGACTCTGGAGCCAGCCTGCCTGAGTTCCAGTTGTAGCTCCACTACTTACTAGCTGTAGGACTTTGGGCATTACTTAACTTTCATTTCTTAGTTTTCTGAACCGTAAAGTAGGACTGATAATGGTACACTCCCTCATGGAGTTATTGTAAGGATTAACTTAATTAATGGGAGGGCAGAGTGGAGAGTGACTGCTCAGTGCATATGGACTTTCTTTTTAGGGTAATGGAAGTGTTTCTGGAATTAGACAGTGATGATCACTGCACAACACTGTGAATGTACTAAAAGCCGCTGAATTATATGTATACTTTAAAATGGCTAAATGATGCATTTTTGTCTCAATTTAGAAAAAACTTGTTCTTCCTTGTCTCACTGGCCCATAAAATTCGTTAAATTTTATGCTGAGGCTGGTTTTCTAGGATGCTAAGTAACACCAAAAAGAATGGAAATCTTTTCTCCATGGGAATTATATCAGTACCTTTAAGGATGTGTTTTTGTTCATGAATTTTTCTATCTTTTTTTTTTTTTTTCCTGCGGTACCCGAGCCTCTCACTGTTGTGGCCTCTCCCGTCGCAGAGCACAGGCTCCGGACGCGCAGGCTCAGCGGCCATGGCTCACGGGCCCAGCCGCTCCACGGCATGTGGGATCTTCCCCACCGGGGCACGAACCCGTGTCCCCTGCATCGGCAGGCAGACTCTCAACCACTGCACCACCAGGGAAGCCCTCTTTTCTTATTTTTGATTCACACCTGGATTCTCGTCTTAGACGAAGCTTCTAAACTGTGGGAATTCACTTAGGAGCAATTTGGGCTACTGTGATTCTTCTAAATATTTTGGTCATTTTTATAGCTTCTTCTTAAAAGAAAGCCATCTGAATGAGTTTAATCTTTCAACAATAAACTGAAACAAAAAACATTTATAGTATCAGATTTTTGTTTTTTAAAGAAGCATAGACATATTGCAAGCCACTGTCAATTTTAGGTATACATTGGAAATTTATTTTTGCCCAGTGGAGTACGAGGTGTTCATAAAACTCAATCTGTTTTAAGAACAAGAGTTAACTGAAGCCTGCGTGCCCAGAGCCCCTGCTCTGCAACAAGAGAGGCCACCGCAGTGAGAGGTCCGCGCACCACAATGAAGAGTAGCCCCTGCTCACAGCAACTAGAGAAAGCCTGTGCACAGCAACGAAGACTCAACACAGCCAAAAATAAAAAAAAGTTTTTAGAAAGAAAAAGAAGACCAAGAGTTAAAAAAACTTTTTTCCCCGTTCTCTAAACTAAGAACAGTCACAGGGTGCCATTACATAATACCGTCATTGGTTTATCCTATACACGCAATAACAAGATAGCAGTGCGTTCCCAGTAGTTGCAGCCCTGTGGCAGGACCTAACCTGACTCTGATTATTTGTGGTGACCTCTTGTGTGTGCTGGTGGGGTCCTCCTGAGTTATCTAAGCAACCTCTCTGTCACCTTTTAAGTCTCAGCCATAGTCTGATTTGAGATTTGGAGGCTGAAAACTACATGAGCTCCTTGAAATAGCCAGTTTTGAAATTTTGAGATCAGCCATACTGTTTCATCTTACATGTTAAATCTTCAGGAAAATAGTATATAACTGATGAGCAACCTTCTTATAAATGTCCTTTATAAATTAAAAAAATATGAAATCCTTTCTTATCGTTCTTATTTCCTCCCTAATATCCTCAATTTCCTTTGGCTATTTTAAATCATTATTCCCTGAAATGGATGACATTTGGTTGCACCACACTTACTAGAGTTATCTTTTGTGTGTCCAAGAACTTTTGCTTATTTTTATGGATGTCGTTTTTTCAATCAGATTTTTGGCAGTAAGCATTTCTGCTAACTTAAAAAAAAGCTCTCATGGGTAAGGATCATTCTGAGGTTTTGAGAGTTTTCCAGTTGGAAACTGTAAACTGAATAAAGAAAAGACAGTATGCAGTTCCTTGAATATAGCCTTTTCTATGAGAGTAAGATGGATTATTCTGAAAGAAGTTCATTTTCACAACCAGAAAATGGCGTGATGCTTTCAGGGATGAACTTCCATGAGGGAAACTACCATGAACTTAAGCAAAGGTTTTCTCCAGAATACAGCTACGTAGATAATCAATAGACAAAACATTCGTTTGCAGGGTTTTTTCTTTCCTTTTGTATAAAGTCTTTTCAGTTCATGAGTTGAATGCAGACTTTTTAATTTGTCTCTTTTTAACCTCAGCTATCAATGTTTTTTTCATATTTTTGGATTCTGATTTGTGATATTTAAAATAACTTCAGTTGATACCAATAGGTTTCCTTTTGAGGCTTTTCAGTTTTAAGTGACTCCTTATCAATCTTCTTTTTAGTTAAGAGTTAATGGAAGGGTAATAACTTTTGGTTGACCCAATAACATTTTCTGATTGAGTTTTAGTTTTTATATAGGCAAGTTAATATTAATAGTTTATTTATTTATTTTGTTTTGTTTTTTGTGGTGCGCAGGCCTCTCACTGTTGTGGCCTCTCCCGTTGCGGAGCACAGGCTCCAGACGCGCAGGCTCAGCGGCCATGGCTCACGGGCCCAGCCGCTCCGCCGCATGGGGGATCTTCCCGGACCGGGGCACGAACCCGTGTCCCCTGCATCGGCAGGCGGACTCTCAACCACTGCGCCACCAGGGAAGCCCTAATAGTTTTTTATATTGGAAAATAAATTGTTCTTCCTGATTTTCTCTTGGAGAATGTGCTATCCTTCTCTAACTGTATTTCACTATTACGTACTTGTTATATACACTCTTATATAAAATAGTGATGTATCATTTGTTTGAATGTAAGTTTTATACTTTACTTTCAATAATCCTAAAAGGACTTTACTTTGGCTTTGGGTACTGAGTGTTTCTCTTTTTGTAGCCTTTTCCTCTAGTCTCCTCTTCCCGCTGGTTGGTCAAAAGAGGTGAGTTGACAGCCTATGTGGAAGACACTGTGCTTTTCTCAAAAAGGACGTCCAAACAGCAAGTCTACTTCTTCCTCTTTAATGACGTGCTCATTATCACCAAGAAGAAGAGGTAAGCCTTCTTGTGGCGTTGCTCGCTGTACATCCAGTTTTGAAACTCTGTAATTCAGACACCTGTTGGAGGTGATCATCCTTTAAAAGCTTGAGATGTTAGGTGTATAGTTTCTACACATGGACTCATACAAGCCTCTGTGCTTCATTTTTTGAAAATTACCTCTACAGCGAAGACTTGAATTGTTACCAGCCTCATTATCCTAGCCAACTGCTGCTGGGCTTTTATAGCATGCAAACCTCTGCTCTAAACATTTGACAGGTTTATGTTATTGGATTCTCTTGACATCCCTGGGGAGGCAACCCTCTTAATATTTTTTTTTTTTTTTTTTTTTTTTTTGCGGTACGTGGGCCTCTCACTGTAGTGGCCTCTCCCGTTGCGGAGCACAGGCTCCGGACACGCAGGCCCAGCGGCCATGGCTCACGGGCCCAGCCGCTCCGCGGCATGTGGGATCTTCCCAGACCGGGGCACGAACCCATGTCCCCTGCATCGGCAGGTGGACTCTCAACCACTGCGCCACCAGGGAAGCCCCTCTTAATATTTTTGATCGGCATTTTTCACAGTTCTTCTGCCATAGGACCTTTGTATAAAACAGACAAAAGTTGCTTCCGGTTGAGAACAAGCTGGGGTGTGACTCTAGCGTTTCTTGTAACTTAATTTAAAATCCACTGCTCTTAAAGATTGTTAGAAAATCTTTGAAAGATTAGATTTTTTTTTTTTTTTTTTTTTAGAAAAAAGTTTCCCCGTGACTGGGAAGATGTTAGCAATACTCCAATACTCCCTGCTTCAGGGAAGAAAGTCAATCCCTTGGTTGGCAGAGTGTTTATTCCTCTTACTTTAGACTTCTGGTTGTGGAGTCAGGTCCTGCTCCAGAAGGAATACTGTACAAGCCTTTTCTTTACAGCATTTGTTCTAACTGTTCCCACTCAAAACACACACACATGCACATACACATACTCCCCTTAGCCCTTAGCTCTGCCTTTCTCTAGGGAGCATTCTTTATTAAATGTACTCAGTATGTGTTGGATTATAGAATATTTTCCTGCTGTTTCTCCATAAATAGTCCGTCTTTCCTAGAATATGAACTTAGAATGAAATTATAAATCTGTGGTTTGTTATTTCCACATACGAAGGCGATGAAGGTAGGCTGAATTGCTGGCATATGATAGGAATAGTAGTAGTTAGTTCACGGGGTACAGTTTAGACAAAGTAAAGAGAATCATGGAAACAGGCTTCTGTGAGTATATAAAATTAATGCCCAAATTTATCATGAAATGTTTATTCAAATTCTACTTCTGAGTTGCTGACATTTTAGCTTGAAAGTTCAAACTAAATTGAAACAGAGGTTGAGCTTTTCTTTCTGCTCCTTCTAATCAGACTGTATTATGAATTATTTCAGCTGCTCGGCTGTCGAGGTGACATGAAAACTTTGTATGGTCTGCCCTGAAGAGCCATAATGTGACGATGATGAATGCATAAAGACGCTGATGATTATTTTTCATACTTAGGAAAATAGTGTTCCCATAACTTCAGGAAGAGATTATTTCTCTTACCTGGGACAGTTTACATAGTTCTAGTAGCTAAGTAAATTTTATAAATACAGATTGGAGAGGAATTATAATTTTTGTATTTTTGTGTTTTGTTGGTTTCCTATGAGATAGCATGTTTCTTTGGCTTTCTTTGTGATGTTTTGTTTTTAGAGGAGGGTGATTATATATGACTCTTCAAATGCCAGAACTCTTGACTTTTAACATCTTCCAGCTGTTGAAATATTTGTTCTGTCTCAATGGACCAAAAGCTTTCACTGAATTTTTGATTTTTAATGATAAAATATACATTGACAGTACCAAGCCAATTTTTTTTTTTTTTTTTTTTTGTGGTACGCGGGCCTCTCACTGTTGCGGCCTCTCCCGTTGCGGAGCACAGGCTCTGGACGCGCAGGCTCAGCGGCCATGGCTCACGGGTCCAGCTGCTCTGCGGCATGTGGGATCTTCCTGGACCGGGGCATGAACCCGTGTCCCCTGTACCGGCAGGCGGACTCTCAACCACTGCGCCACCAGGGAAGCCCCCAAGCCAATTTTAAATGTAAATGTAGTTTTGCTATGGTGATGAAAACATTAAGGGTATTAAACCAGTATGTCACAACTTTTATTCTTTTTTTAAAAAAAAAAAAAACAACGTTTTTAAAAAAATTATTTATTTATTTGGTCACACTGGGTCTTAGTTGCCGCACACAGGATCTTCATTGCGGCATGTGGGATCTTTAGTTATGGTATGTGGGATCTTTAGTTACGGCATGGAAGTCTTAGTTGTGGCATGTGGGATCTAGTTCCCTGACCAGGGATCAAACCCAGGCCCCCTGCACTGGGAGCGCGGAGTCTTAGCCACTGGACCATCAGGGAAGTCCCGCAACCTTTATTCTTGAACTTGCCTAGAACCCAATAAATACAGACTTTTGAAAGTTAGAATTAAGATATATGCTATTCTACTTAGCAGTGTACTTTGCCCTCCACAGGAGATTTTGCCATTATATTTAATGTTGCACTGTGAGCTATCCCATATTTTTTTCCTTAGATATATTTGCACTTCTGTGTTAATAAAAGAAAGAAATACAGCTTCAATGGAGAGGGCAACCCTGAGTACCTAACTGCCTTTACCAAAAATGGGGTTTTCTTGCCTTTACCAATTAGCTCATCATATTTCTGGTGCTCTTGACTCCGAGAATAGCATTGGAGGTTCAAGTTGTTTATACCTGAATATTTGGTGAGGGTGACAAGCAGACCACAGCCTTGATAAACAGACTGGGTTAAAAATGTACAGTATGCACAGCCGTATTTCTGTTATAGCTTCAAGGAGGCAGCTACAAATGCTTTGCATGCCAGAGACAGCCATGAAGGGGATACAGCAGCTTCGAACAAGGCAATCGCTTAGGCTTGGCCACGAGGTACAGATGAAAGATAACTACGTATGCCAGCTCTGTAGGACTGATCTAACCGCCCACTGCCTAAGTCTAATTCTAGGATTCAGTCAAGGAGCTTAGCTGCTGGGACTCCAGTAGTTTTCAGCTTCAGGGAGGCTCCCTGGCTACTGGGAGGGACCGCTTGAGAGGACAGTTACTCTTCCTCCAGTCTGGCAGATGGTTTATGCTGAGATGGTTTATGCTGGCGGATGGGATGAGTGGCTACCTCAGCTCTGCAGTGTGTGTGTGTCTCACTGCTAGTGCTTGCAGAGTGGCTAGTGACCATGCCCCTGACTTCTAGGACAGAAATTTTCACTCTCTTTTTATTTTATATTATTTTTTTTATTTTTTTTTATTTTTTTGCGGTACGCAGCCCTCTCACTGTTGTGGCCTCTCTCGTTGCGGAGCACAGGCTCCGGACGCGCAGGCTCAGCGGCCATGGCTCACGGGCCCAGCTGCTCCGCGGCATGTGGGATACTCCCGGACCGGGGCACGAACCCGTGTCCCCTGCATCGGCAGGTGGACTCTCAACCACTGCGCCACCAGGGAAGCCCTTCACTCTTTTTTAGACTATCAAAAAGAAGTTTAAAGTTTCCATTAGCTCTGGACAGCTTGTGAGTCACCGTATTGATAGTCTGTTCTGTCAGATTTCAGAAGGATATGTGATCGGTTTGACTACTTTGGATGAGAAAGTGAATTCTTGGTACTTGAAGCTTTGACTGCACGTTGTCTGGTTACTTCCAGAGCAGAGTTCTCAACTCGGCACTATTGAAGCCCTACAGTTCGTTGTTGTGGGGGCTCCCTATGTGGTGTAGGATGTTTTCGCAGCATCCCTGCCCTCTACCTACTGTTTGCTAGTGGCGCCTCCCTCCCAGTTGTGACAACCAAAAATGTCTCCAGACATCATCATATGTCCCCCAGTTGAGAACCACTATACTAGAATGATGGCAAACCGTTAACCAGCTTTGCCTTCAGAGGGAGGAAGGTGTGCAAATCTGTCAGACCTGTCACAGCAGTAGCAGTAACACTGTAATAAAAAAGGAATAGATTGCCATGTTGTACTCATAGATTAATGAATAATGTTATAAAATCCAAGTTTTTCCCAGCGATAACTTATAATTAGTTATCCATTACGGCGCACAGACTACACCCGATGTACAACCTTCTGGATTAAGTACCATTGTCCCCGGCTTTGAAACGTGAAAACTGAATTCAAGACCTAAATAGGTTCAAACTCCCCAAACGCTTACTTTGCAAGGTAGTTAACTGTCTTCTTGTCTCATTCAGTGCCTTGTATCTGGCTTAGGTCTTCCTTTTCAATTTCTTCTGAAGCTAAAAACAGTCTTCCTCCCTGTAATAGTTTCTACAGCTGCTCTAGCAAAGTACCATAAACTGGATGTCTTAAAACAATAGACATTTATTCTCTCATAGTTCTGCAGGCAGAATTCCGAAATCAAGAAACTGGCAGGGCCATGCCCCTCCGAAGGTGGTGCTTGTGGCAGCGTAACTCCAGTCTCTGCCTCTGTCTTCCTCTGGCCTTCTTGCCTCCTGTGTCTCTGTGTGTCTTAAAATCGCCCTCTCCTTATAAAGACACCAGTTACTGGATTTAGGGCCCACTCTAATTCAGAATGGTCTCATCTTAACAGATTCCATCTGCAAAGACCTTATTTCCAAATAAGTCACATGGGACAGCACCAGAGGTTAGGGCTTCAGCATATTTTTTGGAGGACACAGTTCAACCTCCTGTACTCCTCCGCACATCACCACTGCCTCACTTAAACACAGAATGAAGAAATGTGCTGTAATGTCTTAGCTAGTTCTAGAACACACATTTTTTTTTTTTAACATTGATGCCATTTTTCGTAGATTTCTGAATGTCATCATGGTCATGTGATGTGAACAGCTGTATTTGGAGTTTTCTCAGGTTACATTCATGGCCCAGTCTCCTTCCAACCTGTTCCTTCTCCAGGGTCTGTTCCCTGCTTAGTAAAGGGCACTTCCATCCACCCAGTTGCTCCACAGTAAATCTGAAAGCCCACTTTGTCCTTTTCCTCACCGTGTTCCCCGTCCGTCAAATCCCCAGTCTTCTACTCATGATGAAACAGCTTCTTTACTCACACATTGCAACGCCCTTGTACCACCTCCTTGAGCTCGCCCAGAAGACACACCTAGCTGGATTCATGCCACCATCCCTCCATCCATTTACATTCCATAGCCGGAGTATGCTTTTTAAAAGACTCAGTTTGTCCTTTGCAAACAGCCCTTCCATGGTCCCACCTTGCACTCACTGAGGCATTCTAGCCCCCAGGACCTGGCACGTGCTTCTTTCTCTGCCTGGAATACCCTCTCTACCTCATAACCCTGTTCCACCCCAAATCTTTTCTAGGCAAAGTGCTTTTCATTCTTTAGGTCTTAGATTAATTGCCACACATCCACTGGGAGCTCTTATCCATTCCTCTAGAGTGGGTTGATTTCCGCTGCTCTGTGTTCCCATAGAACCCTGCACTTTCTCTGTCATAATATTTGTGTTACTATGTGTTCACGTCTGTCGTGTTGACCTTTGCATCCTCAGTGCAGAGACTGTGCCTGGCCCATAATGACCATTTAATAAATATTTGTCAAACGTGAACCAATCCATCTAGATGGTTAAATATACACAATTTGAGTGGCTGCATTACTCAGTGGGCAGGCTCCCCCCATTCCACACGCAAGTTAAAATTTCTTTGAATTCTCTTTTATTTTTAAAAGACATGTGATTTTTGTATTCTGCTCCATTATAGATTCATTTTCAATTAATTTTGGTAAAAGCAAGTCTGGCACTTTATCATGTGGCTTCTCACATCTTCTGGAGTTTTATCTATAAACTTATCCATAAATGACAGGTAACCTCAATCTGAAAAACACTTAGGATTGTATTTGGAAAACTGTGCTCTATAGAGGAAGTTATTTATTTTTTTTAGCTTGCTTTTATTTTGTACTATTGTGTCAACTAATGTTTTGAGCTACCCATACAAAAGGGTTTAAGAGATAAAAATGTTGAATTATCACACACACACATACATAAGAAGTCAAGTGAGTTTGGAAAACCCTACATACTCCATCCCCCTTTGGAAGATTCACTATTGGATCATTTAGGAAGGCTTTTGGCTACAAGTGACAGAATTCCCAAATAGCAGTGGCTCAAGTGATTAAGACATTTACCTCTCTCACCAAACATGAAGACCGAGGGTGGACTGTCCAGGTCCAGTGGTCACCAGTAACCCAGCCCCTTCCCATTCTTCAGCTGCACTGTGCTCTGTTCACTTTTTGCCCCTGTGCACGTAGCTTCATGGTTGCAGGTGGCTCCTGCAGGTCCAGGCATCATCATTTCATTCAAAGACATAGGAGGGAGACAAGGGTGAAGAATAGAGCCTGGCCAAAGGGACTCTTTTTCTCAAGTGGCTTCTCTTTTTATCAGCAGAGGAAAACCTTTCTCAGACAGTCTTCAGAAGACTTCTTTTTTTAAAAACAATTATTTATTTATTTTTGGCTGAGTTGGGTCTTCCTTGCTGTGCATGGGCTTTTCTCTAGTTGCGGCAAACAGGGGCTACTCTTCATGGTGGTGTGCGGCTTCTCCTTGCGGTTGTTTTTTTTCTTGTGGAGCATGGGCTTTAGGTGCGCAGGCTTCAGTAGTTGTGGCACGCAGGCTCTAGAGCGGAGGCTCAGTAGTTGTGGCTTGCGGGCTCAGTAGTTGTGACTTGTGGGGTTCAGTAGTTGTGGCTCACGTGCTCAGTAGTTGTGGCACATAGGCTCAGTAGCTGTGGCTTGCAGACTTCAGTAGTTGTGGCTCATGGGCTCAGTTGTGGCACACGGGCTTCAGTAGTTGTGGCACACAGGCTCAGTGGTTGTGGTGCATGGGCTTGGTAGTTGTGGCTTGTGGGCTCTAGGCCCACAGGCTTCAGTAGTTGTGGCACACGGGCTCAGTAGTTGAGGCGCATGGGCTTTGTTGCTCCGTGGCATGTGGGATCTTCCTGGACCAGGGCTTGAACCCGTGTCCCCTGCATTGGCAGGTGGATTCTTAACCACTGCACCACCAGGGAAGCCCAGAAGACTTCTTGTATCTCACGTGTCAGTCTTGGTTCACAAAACTTGTCCTTATAAAGGAGGCTGGGAAAGCAGCATACGGCAGGGGAATCAGACAGCCAGGGTTGTTTTAGATTAGCTGTGAAGCAGGGGAGGAGGCAGTGATTTGATAGTAGGTAGTTCCAGCCACAGCTAGGAAACCCTCTTTTCCACAGAATACCAATTAACATGGGTAGTTTGGAATACAGGAGGAGTTTTTATTTTGGCCACTCTGTGTGGCTTGTGAAATCTTAGTTCCCCAACCAGGATTCCACCCCCTGCAGTGGAAGCACGGAGTTCTAACCACTGGACCGCCAGAGAAGTCCCAAGAACTCTTTAAAAGAACTAATACATTGCCTTTGAGATGAATGGGGTTGGGGGGTGGGTTCAAAAAAAGCCAGAAGTGGCTGGAGATTTAGAACCCACTTCCCCTTGGCTGGTATTAGTCCTCCCGCTGTGGTTCATGTGAGTATCTCGTTGGTAGTGCGTTTTTTTTTTCTCCAGTCAGCCCTGCTATGCCCTTAGAGCTGCAGATAGATTGGCCTGGTCTGGGTGTTAGGCACAGTACCAAAAGAATGCAGAAATCTAGTCTAGTCTTGTTATCCATACCAGTAAACGTAATCATGTCCTGATTTGTTTCTTTCATTCTTCTCCTGGATTCTGTACCCACAAATGATCTAGCCATGATGTTTTTGGGTATCCCTATAGTTAGATGAGTAGTAATAGTAATAATGATGATAAGCGCCTATATTATTGCACGTTACAGTGTGCCATTCATTGTGCTCAGAGTGTATATGCAACATACCATTGAGTTATCACCGCAACCTAGTATTATTTCCATTTTACAGATGAGGACACTGAGGCAGAGAGAGATAAAGTCTCTTTTCAAGGTCTCTCATCAAAGCCAGGATTCTAATCTGAGTCTTTGACTCTAAAACCTTCTCTCTTAACAATTTATGTTCGTTACTTCTCAATTTCATTTTTCTAGAATATTTTCACCTTTCCGCTATCCTATAATGTTATTGGGAAAAATAGCCTAGAAACTTGCACCTTTTCTGTTTGCTTTGATAAACAACTTCTTCAAAGCAAGATTTTTTTAAGTGAATATTTTTATAGTTTTACTGGTCATGGGAGAAAGTTAGAAGTGGTACCAAACTGCTTTTGTGAGCTTTTCTCTACCTTTAGCTAATCTAGTGTCAGAGTGTGGGGAAGAGCATTTCCTTTTCATAACATTTCCTTCCCGCAGATATTTAAGAAAGGAGCTTTCCACTTCCTGATTCCTAGTTCCATAAATATTGTGTGTATTGACATAACTTGAACCCTGTGACACATCACAAATCCTCGGATTTTAAAAGAAAGATTTTCTGTAATAGAATTCTACCTGATCATTATCAGGAGTGCAGGGATTTAAGTTAGAACTTGCATTTCCCTAAGTAGTTTGACTGCCCAGTAGCTTAAAGCGGTGCAGACTCCCTGGAAAGGGTCATGGCCTGATTTGGCCCCGTTTTGAGTTTTTCCATTTTGACAGCTTTCCCATTATAGAAAGCTGAGGCCACCTGACATTGTCCCTCTGTCTCTGCAGAATAAAGTCCTTCCTTGGAAAATTAACTTTGAGTATCTTGGACAAAGAAAAGGCAGTAGGACTCTGACTCAAAGCACTTTTATTCCTGGAACGTAAAACTTGGTTGTTTCTGACCACTTGGGTCAGGTCCTAAGATCAAGATGGAGAGATGAGGTGGGAGAGAAATGAGAGCGCCCTTTCCTCTTCCTGCTTCTCTTTTACTCTCGCCACCTCACCTACCCTTGATCCCCTGACATCGCGAGTAGTAAGAGTATTGTCTCCTCTGTGTCTGTAAGAAGAATTGATGTTGCCATTCAGTGTCAAAAGCTTCACCAGCTGAGAAGCACAGTATCAATGTCTGGGGTCAGACGGAACTGCGCTTAGAATCCTGGCCGTGTGACCTTGGGCAAGTTGCCTTTAATCCCTCAGTCTCAGTGTTCTCATCTGTAAAATGGGGATAACAATGTCATCATCTTCCTGGAATGTCTATGAGAATTAAGTGAGATAGTGCACACAAAGCTCTTAACATAGTGAATTGTCCCTGCTGAGGGACGGATACCTGCTGCATATCATCATTATTCCTAGTATTGTGTATCTCCCCAAAGTTTTGGCGCAAATCAGATTATTGCTCTTCTGCTTCTAGAATATTTTCTTGTTTTAAAAAAATGGTTTGAAACCTTAAGCCACTGCTACACAGCTGAAGGTTTGGTGCACTCCAAGGACAAACCTGGATTATGGCCTCTGAAATATGGCCTTAGGAATAATTACAATTAATGCCATGCCTCTCCCTTCCCCTCCCCCATCAAGAACCCACGTCAGATGGCAAGTGAGTGAGAGATAACCATTGATCGACTCTTAATCTTTTATAAATTGTTATGAGTCATGTGTATATGTTTGTAGTAGTGATTTTCTTGTAACATCCCTCATACCCGATTAGGAGACACTATAACTTTGTGGCTGACAAAAGTGAATTCAGTATATTTTTCCCTTTATTCAAGGAGGTCATTGGAGATAAACCTGGATTGCAGTGTGGGGATTACTCCCGTAATTTGGAGTCACCAGCTTCAGAAGCTGCCTACTTTTTCTTCAGAGCTTGCTTAATTCTGGTTATGCCAGAGAGGAAGCTTCAGTAACGTCAGACAGCCTCTTGGACCTGCCCATCTCCTCTTTGTCAAGGACCATGGGTTCAGGATGTCCTGTGGCAGCCAGGGAGGTTCCAGGTTGGAGAAGCTGGAGATCCGTGGTGCCAGGAATGGGAGCTTTCTGGTCCTGTTGTGGATTATTGGCCATCATTCTTGGTGTCAGTGAATCACAACAGATCCTTATTTTACCAACAAATGTGACCCTCTTCTCCACTATTTGTTATTTTCTCAACAATGAAATAGGAAGCGTATGGCATGTTTTTTTTGTTTTTTTTCCTTTTCGGAAGTCTAGTCTTTAGTCTTTTAAAAGTCTTTTAAAAGCTGGCTATGCTGTAAAGTGGTCCTGAACAATGTATTGATACACCTGAAACTTACATAATAGGAAAAAAATCATTAAGGAAATGAATTGACAAACCACAGACTGGGATAAAATATTTTCAAATCATACTTGATAAAGGAGTTATATCCAGATTACATAAAGAATTCTTAAAACTCAAAAGTAAACCAACTCAAAAATTTTTTAAATTAATTAATTAATTTACTTATCTATTTATTTATTTTTGGCTGTGTTGGGTCTTCGTTTCTGCGTGAGAGCTTTCTCTAGTTGCGGCGAGCGGGGGCCACTCTTCATCGCAGTGCGCAGGCCTCTCACTGTCGCGGCCTCTCTTGTTGCAGAACACAGGCTCCAGACACGCAGGGTCAGTAGTTGTGGCTCACGGGCCCAGTTGCTCCGCTGCATGTGGGATCTTCCCGGACCGGGGCTTTTGCCCGTGTCCCCTGCATTGGCAGGCAGATTCTCAACCACTGCGCCACCAGGGAAGCCCCCAACTCAATTTTTAGGTAAGCAAAAATTTGAATAGACATTTCAGCAAAGATCTCCAAATGGTTTTGTATATGAAAAGCTGCTGAGCATCACTAGTCATTAGGGAAATGCAGGTTAAAAGCAAAATCAGGTACCACTTCACAGCCACTAGGATGACTTTATAATAAAGACAAAGATAGTGTTGGTGAGGGTGTGGAGGAACTGGAGCCCTAATCTGCTGCTGGTGAGAATGTATTCAAAATGATACAGCCACTTTGGAAAGTGGTCTTGCAGTTTCTTAAAAAGTTAAGCAGTTTACCATATGACCCAGCAATTCCATGCAGTGTTCCATCCTAAGAGAAATGAAAACTGTTCACAAAGACTTGGAGGTTAATGTTCATAACATGCGTGTGGCATGTTTGTTAGTCTTCAGAATTATTTTGAGGAGCTGAGCAAATAAGTCTGTTTGAAATCAGGTTTTGGGTAAATATCATGCCTTGTTTTGCTGGTCGGAGCCCCTGCCAAATTATGAATTTCTTGACACAGGTATTTAGCTCTAATTATGCCTAGTCCGCTCACTCATTTGCAAAGCACCTAAAATTCTTAGGCTTTTAACAAAATGCCAGGCAATTTAAAGGCATGATGTTCTGCAGGAAGATTTGAAATAATAGCTAATAACATTTACTGACGGTAAGCCAGGCATGACTGTAAAAGCTCTACATGCAAAAAGATGATAGGGGCTTCCCTGGTGGCGCAGTGGTTGAGAGTCCGCCTGCCGATGCAGGGGACGCGGGTTCGTGCCCCGGTCCGGGAAGATCCCACGTGCCGCAGAGTCGCTGGGCCCGTGAGCCATGGCCGCTGAGCCTGCGCGTCCAGAGCCTGTGCTCCGCAATGGGAGGGGCCACAACAGTGAGAGGCCCACATACCGCCAAAAAAAAAGATAATAAATGTATTATCTCATTTAATTCTCCCAGCAATCCTAAGAGATGGGTATTGTTATTCCCAGTTTACATATGAGAAAACACAGACAGGATCAGTAACTTGCTCAGGATCACAAAGCGAGTGAGTGATGGAATTGGGATTCTTACCAGACATTCTCAATGAAGTCTGTACTCTTACCTGTTATACTGTACTTTATTACTTTAAAATTGTATATTCTTCTACTAAAAATGTGTTTAATTCTAAAACCAAGATTTAAAATTGAAATCAACTTCAGCCATGTGAAAAAAGTGTTTTAACCTCTTAACTCAAAGTAAATTTCAGCATAATCCAATCTCCCCCATCCTAGAAATGTTTAACTAGGGTATTCTTATTCCAGTTAAGCACAAGATCAAGCGTGGGGATTTAGCAGTAATGTTTTCAGAAGGGGAAGAGAAACAAGTTGAAATCTGCAGAGGAAGAATTCTTGTACGTGTCTTGAAGGGAAATGGGAAGAATCTCTTTGATTTTATAAAACCCCACAGACTTTTGTGAATCTGCACATGGGGAAAATGGCAGAGTCGTTGTAAATCCCTGAGAGAAAAGCAGGAGGGTCTAGGAGAGGATCTTAGAGAATGGCCATAACAAAGGATGACTTAGAACCGTTGCAGAAGGCATTAGAAGAGGAAGATGGAGTTTCAGGATGTCACAGGTGCTCAGCCTCATCCAGTTCTGTTGATGAAAGTGGTGACATCCGCTCACTGGATTTGGTAGCGTGTTGGGCCGCCATGGCTTTGGGGAGCAGTTTCACTGGCATGTGGGCACAAAACGCAGGCAGCTGCTAGCTCAGGAGACGTTTGTCTTTTTTTTTTTTTTTTTTTTTTTTTTGCGGTACGCGGGCCTCTCACTGTTGTGGCCTCTCCCGTTGCGGAGCACAGGCTCCGGACGCGCAGGCTCAGCAGCCATGGCTCACGGGCCAGCCGCTCCTCGGCATGTGGGATCTTCCCGGACCGGGGCACGAACCCGTGTCCCCTGCATCGGCAGGCGGACTCTCAACCACTGCGCCACCAGGGAAGCCCGACGTTTGTCTTTTGACAAGCAGATTCAAGTAAAGATTTTTTTCAACACGCGGAAACTGTGTGAATGTTTTAAACAAAGCCTGTGGAAAAGGAGCTACCGACTATGTGAAAAATAAATGTTACTTTTGACGATAGAGCCAGAAAATCATTGTGTTTTCTTTTGGATAATCCTTACTAGCATCTTTTCTTTTAAATTTAACTCTTTTACAAAAGGAAGAATTGGAAGTTCTCCTTCCAATCTGTCAGATTTTGGCTCTGAAAGAAAGTTCAAGAGCAACGCAAGGTGGAAGGTGAGACAACTCACAGATAAGGCTGACTTGAGCAGGAGGGTAGGAAAGCTGGTCTTTATAGTCTAACCCTTCTTCTCGTTTTCCCCATCTCCATCTTTGCTTTCATATTCCTGGTTCCATCTTGGTCATCTAGCCTATTTCTCATTCCTGGTCATCCTTATTAACGTAAGATGTTTGCTCATAAGGGGTAAGGTGGGAACCCTTCCGATGGTATTTGCATGTGTAAAAGCAACCCCCTGGTCACAAGGCCCCACAGAAAGACCTGTTCCATCACTGCTTCTTCTTCATGACTGTTATGTACCTAGGTCTTGGACCCAAGGAAGTACCCAGGTTTATGGAGTGAGATTGGGAGCCAGCTTTTAAAAATTTTTCCGATGTTTCTCCAGATGTCCCAATATGATTTGTTGACTAAACCGTCAGTATTCCACAGATTTGAAATGTCATTTATATCATGTAGTAAATTCTCAGATGTATTTGGGGTCAATTTGTGAAGCCACTGTTCTGTTTCACTAGTCTGTCTGTCAGCTAATACCTATCAGTCTCAGTCTTTGAATTACTGTAGCTTTAAAATATGTCTTTAGTATATGATATGGTTAGTCCACTCTCATTTTCTTTCACAATCTGACTCTTCTTACGTGTTTATTTTTCTGTATGTTTTAGAATCAGCTTGACTATTCCCTGTCCTTGCTGCCCCCCAAAATCCTGAGATTTTTTTCAATGAGATGGTGGTAAAATTATATATTAATTTAGGAAGCATTGATACCTCTTTAATATCAAACTTTTCTATCCATTCAGGCCTTCTTCTAAAGTACTTGAAAGCTGTCTTCATATAGGAGAAACGTGTTAAGTTTAATCCTAAATATTTTGTGGGTTTTGTGTCTATTATAAATAAGATCACTTCTAGCATTATATTTTCTGAGTGTTATTCATTCATATATGGAAAATACATTTATTTATTCGTTTGTTTATTTAGCTAGCTGCGCTGGGTCTTAGTTGCAGCCTGCGGGATCTTTTTGTTGTCGTTGTTGTTGTGGCATATGGGATCTAGGATCTAGTTCCCCGACCAGGGATCGAACCCAGGCCCCCTGCATTGGGAGTGTAGAGTCTTAGCCACTGGACCACCAGGGAAGTCTCAGAAAAGCCTTTTTCTTTTTAACCCAGCCACTGTAGTGAATTCACTCTTGCCTTATATTTTCAGTCAATGATGCTATATGCAAATAATCAGCTGTTTATAGGGCCAAAAAAATTCCATCGCCCAAGAGTCCCTTCACCTAAACCCTCAGGCATCCACAGACACGTGGAATGATGATAGTCTTCACGTCTATGCATTTATTATTAAATCTTTTTTACCTTGAATTGCGAAATATTTCAAACATACAGAAACTTATCGAACACTAACATGCCTATCATCCATGTTTAACAGATACAAATTTTTTGCTACATCACTGTCATATCTCTTCTTTTTAAACAACAGCCCTGACATAATACTGCAGGTGTACCTAAAGCCTCTTCATCATCATGCCTTCTTCCTCCCCCTCCTTCTCAGAGCAAGTCCTGAGTGGAGCTGGGTGTCTGTCACCCTGCACTCACTGCTGAGTATGTACGTATGCAGCTTTGGTATTCTAAAAATGTGTGTATGTTGTATGCAGTTGTAAATACTGTCCTGATTTAAAAGTAATAAATATATGCCCAGTATGAAAAATCCCACCTTCATAGAAATCTGTGGGAGAGAAAGTTCAAAGTGCTCCGTAATAATCACTTTAAGAAATCCACTGTTGGGACTTCCCTGGTGGCACAGTTAAGAATCTTCCCTGCCAGGGTTCCAGCCCTGGTCTGGGAAGATCCCACATGCCGCGGACCAACTAGGCCCGTGCGCCACAACTACTGAGCCTGCACTCTAGAGCCCGCGAGCCACAACTACTGAGCCCGCGAGCCACAACTCCTGAGCCCATGTGCCACAACTACTGAGCCCGCGCATCTAGAGCCCGTGCTCTGCAACACGAGAAGCCACCACAATGAGAAGCCCGCGCACCGCCACAAAGAGTAGCCCCCGCTCACTGCAACTGGAGACTAAGTCTGCGCACGGCAACGAAGACCCAGAGCAGCCAAAAATAAACAAATTAATTAACTAAAAAAAAAAAAGAAATCCACTATTCACAAAAAGGTGTATCAGTTTTCAGCCCATGCTGTTAGGTAGCATGTAGTAGAACCAAACACTATCGAGCTGCTTAACAAAAGAACTCCTTCCAAGGGAAGAATAATTGAGGTACTTATTTACCACCATATCCTGTTCTCTACTGATAGTTTTTTATCTTGTTAAGAAAAGAAAGGAATCTCAACAAAGGTTACTACTTTCAAGTGGGTTTCAACAGGGAGACCCATCATTGTTTATACCACAGAGCAACAGGCTTGTATAGATTTGATTCCTGTGCCTGATAGGAGCCTCTGCTTGCACAAAGCTGCCGCTTGTTTCATGAGCAGCTGGTAAACTTGGAGCCCGTCTAAGACAATCAGAGGAAGTCTACATATAAACTTCTCTGTGCGAGGAAAGGTGGTTTTTCCATTTGCCTTTTTCTGAGCAGTTTAACTTCCTAACTGCTTGATCCAAATTGTTGCAGGGACTGTGTAAACCATATGTTTGTTAAATGGAAGAAACAAACATGGGGAAGTCTGATTAGCATCAACTTCCCTAGGAAAGGAGCATCTTCCCCAGCCCAGCTGAGCTCTCTTTGTACTTACTGGACACAGTAAGTGGGTCGGCAGAGGAGGAAGTGGGGTTGTAAATGGCTGCATCTGACTGTGGATTCGTTCCTCTTCTTTCTGCTTAAGCCCATATTTTTTTTTTTTTTTAACATCTTTATTGGAGTATAATTGCTTTACAATGGTATGTTAGTTTCAGCTTCACAACAAAATGAATCAGTTATATATATACATATATTCCCATATCTCTTCCCGCTTGCGTCTCCCTCCCTCCCACCCTCCCTATCCCACCCCTCCAGGCGGTCACAAAGCACCGAGCTGATCTCTCTGTGCTATGCGGCTGCTTCCCACTAGCTATCTACCTTACGTTTGGTAGTGTATATATGTCCATGCCTCTTTATCGCTTTGTCACCGTTTACACTTCCCCCTCCCCATAGCCTCAAGTCCATTCTCTAGTAAGTCTGTGTCTTTATTCCTGTTTCACCCCTAGGTTTTTCATGACATTTTTTTTTTTTTTAAATTCCATATATATGTGTTAGCATACGGTATTTGTCTCTCTCTTTCTGACTTACTTCACTCTGTATGACAGACTCTAGGTCTATCCACCTCATTACAAATAGCTCAATTTCGTCTCTTTTTATGGCTGAGTAATATTCCATTGTATATATGTGCCACATCTTCTTTATCCATTCATCTGATGATGGACACTTAGGTTGTTTCCATCTCTGGGCTATTGTAAATAGAGCTGCAATGAACATTTTGGTACATGACTCTTTTTGAATTATGGTTTTCTCAGGGTATATGCCCAGTAGTGGGATTGCTGGGTCATATGGTAGTTCTATTTGTAGCTTTTTAAGGAACCTCCATACTGTTCTCCACAGTGGCTGTATCAATTTACATTCCCACCAACAGTGTAAGAGGGTTCCCTTTTCTCCACACCCTCTCCAGCATTTATTGTTTCTAGATTTTTTGATGATAGCCATTCTGACTGGTGTGAGATGATATCTCATTGTAGTTTTGATTTGCATTTCTCTCATGATTAGTGATGTTGAGCATTCTTTCATGTGTTTGTTGGCACTCTGTATATCTTCTTTGGAGAAATGTCTATTTAGGTCTTCTGCCCATTTTTGGATTGGGTTGTTTGTTTTTTTGTTATTAAGCTGCATGAGCTGCTTATAAATTTTGGAGATCAATCCTTTGTCAGTTGCTTCATTTGCAAATATTTTCTCCCATTCTGAGGGTTGTCTTTTGGTCTTCTTTATGGTTTCCTTTGCTGCGCAAAAGCTTTTAAGTTTCATTAGGTCCCATTTGTTTACTCTTGTTTTTATTTCCATTACTCTAGGAGGTGGGTCAGAAAGAATCTTGCTGTGATTTATGTCATAGAGTGTTCTGCCTATGTTTTCCTCTAAGAGTTTGATAGTTTCTGGTCTTACATTTAGGTCTTTAATCCATTTTGAGCTTATTTTTGTGTATGGTGTTAGGGAGTGATCTAACTTCATACTTTTACATGTAGCTGTCCAGTTTTCCCAGCACCACTTATTGAATAGGCTGTCCTTTCTCCACGGTACATTTCTGCCTCCTTTGTCAAAGATAAGGTGACCATATATGCGTGGGTTTATCTCTGGGCTTTCTATCCTGTTCCATTGATCTATCTTTCTGTTTTTGTGCCAGTACCATACCGTTTTGATAACTGTAGCTTTGTAGTATAGTCTGAAGTCTGGGAGCCTGATTCCTCCAGTTCCTTCTTTCGTTCTCAAGATTGCTTTGGCTATTCGGGGTCTTTTGTGTTTCCATACAAATTGCAAAATTTTTTGTTCTAGTTCTGTGAAAAATGCCAGTGGTAGTTTGATAGGGATTGCATTGAATCTATAGATTGCTTTCGGTAGTAGAGTCATTTTCACAATGTTGATTCTTGCAATCCAAGAACATGGTATATCTCTCCATCTATTTGTATCATCTTTAATTTCTTTCATCAGTGTCTTATAATTTTCTGCATACAGATCTTTTGTCTCCTTAGGTAGGTTTATTCCTAGATATTTTATTCTTTTTGTTGCAATGGTAAATGGGAGTGTTTTCTTGATTTCACTTTCAGATTTTTCATCATTAGTATATAGGAATGCCAGAGATTTCTGTGCATTAATTTTGTATCCTGCCACTTTACCAAATTCATTGATTAGCTCTAGTAGTTTTCTGGTAGCATCTTTAGGGTTCTCTATGTATAGGATCATGTCATCTGCAAACAGTGACAGCTTTACTTCTTCTTTTCCGATTTGGATTCCTTTTATTTCCTTTTCTTCTCTGATTGCTGTGGCTAAAACTTCCAAAACTATGTTGAATAAGAGTGGTGAGAGTGGGCAACCTTGTCTTGTTCCTGATCTTAGTGGAAATGCTTTCAGTTTTTCACCATTGAGGATGATGTTTGCTGTGGGCTTGTCATATATGGCCTTTATTATGTTGAGGAAAGTTCCCTCTATGCCTACTTTCTGCAGGGTTTTTATCATAAATGGGTGTTGAATTTTGTCAAAAGCTTTCTCTGCATCTATTGAGATGATCATATGGTTTTTCTCCTTCAGTTTGTTAATATGGTTTATCACATTGATAGATTTGCGTATATTGAAGAATCCTTGCATTCCTGGAATAAACCCCACTTGATCATGGTGTATGATCCTTTTAATGTGCTGTTGGATTCTATTTGCTAGTATTTTGTTGAGGATTTTTGCATCTATGTTCATCAGTGATATTGGCCTGTAGTTTTCTTTCTTTGTGACATCCTTGTCTGGTTTTGGTATCAAGGTGATGGTGGCCTCGTAGAAGGAGTTTGGGAGTGTTCCTCCCTCTGCTATATTTTGGAAGAGTTTGAGAAGGATAGGTGTTAGCTCTTCTCTAAATGTTTGATAGAATTCGCCTGTGAAGCCATCTGGTCCTGGGCTTTTCTTTGTTGGAAGATTTTTAATCACAGTTTCAATTTCAGTGCTTGTGATTGGTCTGTTCATATTTTCTATTTCTTCCTGATTCAGTCTTGGCAGGTTGTGCATTTCTAAGAATTTGTCCATTTCTTCCAGATTGTCCATTTTATTGGCATAGAGTTGCTTGTAGTAATCTCTCATGATCTCTTTTATTTCTGCAGTGTCAGTTGTTACCTCTTCTTTTTCATTTCTAATTCTATTGATTTGAGTCTTCTCCCTTTTTTTCTTAATGAGTCTGGCTAGTGGTTTATCTATTTTGTTTATCTTCTCAAAGAACCAGCTTTTAGTTTTATTGATCTTTGCTATTGTTTCCTTCATTTCTTTTTCATTTATTTCTGATCTGATTTTTATGATTTCTTTCCTTCTGCTAGCTTTGGGGTTTTTTTGTTCTTCTTTCTCTAATTGCTTGAGGTGCAAGGTTAGGTTGTTTATTCGAGATGTTTCCTGCTTCTTAAGGTGGGCTTGTATTGCTATAAACCTCCCCCTTAGAACTGCTTTTGCTGCATCCCACAGGTTTTGGGTCGTTGTGTCTCCATTGTCATTTGTTTCTAGGTATTTTTTGATTTCCTCTTTGATTTCTTCAGTGATCACTTCATTATTAAGTAGTGTATTGTTTAGCCTCCATGTGTTTGTATTTTTTACAGATCTTTTCCTGTAATTGATATCTAGTCTCATGGCGTTGTGGTCAGAAAAGATACTTGATACAATTTCAATTTTCTTAAATTTACCAAGGCTTGATAGGTCCTTGTTAACTGATTCTTGCAATTTGTCCATTCTATCTCCAAGATTTCGGATCAACCTTACTATCATTATTCTGAATTCTTTTTCAGGTAGACTGCCTATTTCCTCTTCATTTGTTAGGTCTGATGGGTTTTTATCTTGCTCCTTCATCTGCGGTGTGTTTTTCTGTCTTTTCATTTTGCTTATCTTACTGTGTTTGGGGTCTCCTTTTTTGCAGGCTGAAGGTTCGTAGTTCCTGTTGTTTTTTGTGTCTGTCCCCAGTGGCTAAGGTTGGTTCAGTGGGATGTGTAGGCTTCCTGGTGGAGGGTACTAGTGCCTGTGTTCTGGTGTATGAGCCTGGATCTTGTCTTTCTGGTGGGCAGGTCCACGTCTGGTGGTGTGTTTTGGGGTGTCTGTAGACTTACTATGATTTTGGGCAGCCTCTCTGCTAATGGGTGGGGTTGTGTTCCTGTCTTGCTAGCTGTTTGGCATAGGATGTCCAGCACTGTAGCTTGCTGGTCGTTGAGTGAAGCTGGGTGCTGGCGTTGAGATGGAGATCTCTCGGAGATTTTTGCTGTTTGATATTATGTGCAGCTGGGAGGCCTCTTGTGGACCAGTGTCCTGAAGTTGGCTCTCCCACCTCACAGGCACAGCACTGAGTCCTGGCTGCAGCACCAAGAGCCTTTCATCCACAGGGCTCCTTAATTTGGGATGATTCGTTGTCTATTCAGGTATTCCACAGATGCAGGGTATATCAAGTTGATTGTGGAGCTTTAATCCGCTGCTTCTGAGGCTGCTGGGAGAGATTTCCCTTTCTCTTCTTTGTTCTGACAGTTCCCAGGGGCTCAGCTTTGGATTTGGCCCTGCCTGTGCGTGTAGGTCGCCGGAGGGCGTCTGTTCTTTGCTCAGACAGGACGAGGTTAAAGGAGCCGCTGATTCGGAGGCTCTGGCTCACCCAGGCCGGGGGGTAGGGAGGGTCACGGAGTGCGGGGCGGGCCTGCAGCGGCAGAGGCCGGCGTGGCGTTGCAGCCTGAGGCGCGCTGTGCGCTCTCCCGGGGAGCCGTCCCTGGATCCCGGGATCCTGGCAGTGGCGGGCTGCACAGGCTCCCCGGAAGGGCGCGTGGCTAGTGACCTGTGTTCGCACACAGGCCTCCTGGCGGCGGCAGCAGCGGCCTTAGCGTCCCATGTCCGTCTCTGGGCTCCGCACTCTTAGCTGCGGCTCGCGCCCGTCCCTGGAGCTCTCTCAAGCAGCGTTCTTAATCCCCTCTCCTCGTGCACCAGGAAACAAAGAGGGACGTAAAAGTCTCTTGCCTCTTCGGCAGGTCCAGACCCCTCCCCGGACTCTCTCCCGGCCAGCCGCGGCGCACCAACGCCCTGCAGGCTGTGTTCACGCCGCCAACCCCAGTCCTCGCCCGGCGCTCCGACAAAAGCCGGAGCCTCAGCTCCCAGTCCCGCCCGCCCCGGCGGGCGAGCAGACAAGCCTCTCGGCTGGTGAATGCCGGTCGGCCCGATCCTCTGCGCTGGAGTCTGTCCGCTTTGCCCTCCGCACCCCTGTTGCTGTGCTCTCCTCCGCGGCTCCCAAGCTCCCCCACTCCGCCTCCCGAATCTCCACCCGCGAAGGGGCTTCCTAGTGTGTGGACACTTTTCCTCCTTCACAGCTCTCTCCCGCTGGTGCAGGACCCGTCCCTATCCTTTTGTCTCTGTTTAGTTTTTTCTTTTGCCCTAACCAGGTACGTGGGGGGTTCCTTGCCTTTTGGGAGGTCTGAGGTCTTCTGCCAGCGTTCAGTAGGTGTTCTGTAGGAGTTGTTCCACGCGTAGATGTATTTCTGGTGTATCTGTGGAGAGGAAGGTGATCTCCGCGTCTTACTCTTCTGCCATCTTCCCGGAAGTCCTTAAGCCCATATTTTAACAGTTATCCTTCTGTATTAGCATGAGAGACACAGTAGGTGCTGGCTGACATGAGGAGAATGAATTTCACTCAGTATTTAGCAGATTTAGAGAGGGGAAAATATTATTTTGAACCTTTATGAGATTAAGTGTGTGAATGTGTCTGTGTGTGAGAGAGCATAAACACGCTAGCAAGAGTGAGCTCCTTTTCAGTTTTTATTCCAGTGGGTTTGAATAATAGCTGACAGGGATGAATCATCCACTTACTTGGCTACTGTTAAATCAAGTTTTTTATATTAAATTCATTAAAGGAGTAGTGAAGAAGTGGTGGACATTGTGTATCACATAATGAAGATGTTTGCAGGTCTAGATGAAATAATGATATTGGGTGACTGCTATTGAATCAGTTAAAAAAAAAGAGCAGACTTGTTTCCTGCATCCTATTTTGGATACAGAAGGCAAAACAGTGGGGAAGTTCTGTGTGCAGGCACATTCAGTGACCCAGATGTGCAGGTGTGTAGACACGGATACCTTGAGGTGAACTCACATAGCTATGAATAAAGTGGCTGCTCTCTATCATTCCAGCCGGACACCTGAGAGAACCACAGGTGTAAACTGGATCAAACGGTCACCCTAGGTCTTAATGGCGTTGTAGTTGTCATGGCTTAAGAGAACAATTAAAAAAACATTCTATTAACTTGTCTACTTCTTCTGTCTCTAATTACCCACCCCCCGCCCCGCCGCCGAAGACAAAGATTCAACGCATGGATGAAACAACAGTAGCTGGTATTGTTTGTACTTAGGCAAACACTGGGAGAAATATGAACTCTGAAAATTAAGAGGGAAAAAAAGACCTAACTAGTTTTTTCCTATTTGTTTACATTAGTTTCCTGTGAACTCTTCGTCTTGAATTCTACTGGGGACTACCTAGTAAGTAAGGCCACTTTACGCTGAAGACTTTTTGGAACTTGAGTCATCTTGAATGATGGCTTTATGGCATATAGATTTCTTTGCCTTTTATTTCTTTGGGAATACAAAGAATACCTTTGCACTGTCATTATTTAGGGCACTGCCTACATACCCAATGTGCGCAGCATTAAGGAGGTTGGATTTCTCTGTCTGAAGCAGAATTATTTTTAACTGGAAATGGGCGTCTTTAACTAAAAGGTCATCTTTTTAAACTTGTGAGTTGGACCGAAAGAGTAACTCAAAGGTGCAGAGAGAAGACAGTAACAGGCAAGTCCTTGTTCATCTTGTTTTTTCCTCTTGTTTTTGATGTTGTTGTTGAGGTTTTGCTTTTGTCTTTATTTTTTACTTTTTGGTTTTATCCTGAGTCCTGGGTTTTACTACATCTGTGTCTGAGCTATCTAGACAATATTATAAGCTTTACTTGCTGTATGGTCAGGCCACTCAAGATGGCTGTTCTCTTGTTGTCTGTACGTCCCCTGCTGGAGCAGTACCACCTACCTACACCTTACTCACAGGAACGTGCTTGCCCCCTGCCCCAGCTAGTGATTGTTCTAATCATCAGGCCAGAATGATTCCGTCTGCTAGTTTATTAAAGAGAAACATATACCCTTGTGATAGTCATTAACCTGAGGGGCTGTGAGTGATGTGCCCCAGCTGCTGGTCTCCCTGGTAACTGATAAGCCCACCTGGCGTCACTTCCCCCTATAAATGGTAGCCTCCTTCTCCCCCACCCTGAGCAATGAAGACTGCTGCCCTGTCCCGCTTGCTGTCTGCAGCACAGGGCGCAGATGTTTTGGATGTGTGAGATCCCCTCTCCAATAAACCACTGATGTCTCTGTCGCTGTTTCCGCGCTCTTTCTTCGGTCTCGAGGCTGGGCAGCTACGAGGCTTGTAGGCCTGCAGGGTGCAGCCTGACACCAGCTTTGCCAGAAATCGACTGCTTTGTTTCTGGTAAACACGGTCTTTTAAAAGTATAACGTTGTTTGTTTGTAAAGTGTATTACCCTGGTTCCTCCTTTTATAAAAATTATGGGACCTTTGATAAGCCTCATTTTGATATGAGAAATATTTTATATATTCTGAGTATGGTTGTGCTGGTCCGTTGGCAGTCTCAGGGGAGCTTTGGAGGTGATCTTGCCGTGTGAACTTTCAGTTAATACAGATGATTACCCTAGCAACAAACAGACTTGATCAAAAGGCAGTGTTTTGCTTTTATAGATGATATAACTGTGTTTGCCGGTTTTGGAGGGGGAAGAATCTATCAAACTAAATTTTAAAAATGATTATAAAGTTTTTAAAGGAGAGTTACAGGGAGTGGTTGACAGGCAGATGCCCACCACCGAATGAAAAACTTTCTAAGAAATCTTGAACAAAATGGCCTGTTCTGAAATTCCTAGTATAGTTGGGCACAAGGATTTTTTTATCTCTTAGCTCTCCTGAGTTCATACATTTGCATTTATTATTAGGTAAGGTTATTATACAATATGGTTCCTAGAATACATTAAAATGTATTGCATGGTCATCCATTTACTCAGCAGTTACTATTGAGCTCTGCCGTGTTCAACTGAGAGTACACATAGAGAATAGAGGGGAGGTGTATCTAAGCAGAGTTGGAATTTGCCAAGGAAATGAGTGTGTCTGCAAGGAGTGATTGTAAGTAGGTATCAAGAAATTCAAGTTGGATAAGTGAATAAGCATGAATGAGAGGACATGAAGGGTTTAAGGATGGAGGGAAAGGTGGTGGAGTGAGTGGGTTGTAGGAACGGTGGGTTAAAATTGTTGAGGTTGAGGATTAGAAGAGGTGAGCCAAAGAGATTGGCGGGGCTGGTTAGACAGAGGTGTTTGACGTTGGGATTGCAGAGAGGTTGCAGTTGGTGGTAGTGACAAGGTTGATTGTTGAAGGGGAAGTCAAGGAACTGAGAGGCTGGGGTAATGGAAGGATTGCCACATGGAAATTCAAGAAAGTAGTGTTGGAGAGGGACAGTAAGCCAGTAACTAAACGCATGAGTGAGGATGAGGCATGATCCAGGGGCCTGGAGATGACTGTGAGGATGAGATAGAGACTGATGGCATGAGCATCAAAGCTGGGGACCTTCTGGGAGGACAAAGCGATCATTGTCTAGGAGTAATGAGACTCAGGCAGGGCAGGCAGAGAGCCTTCAGAGGAGGCTGTGCTCTCTAGAAGAGCCAAGTTTCTGTTAAGGCAACAAGGTAAAGGGAGAGTTCAGAGAAGAGGCTGAGGATTTAGAAGATTTTCTTGGATTCCCTAAATGAGGTGCATTTCCAGAGGATGTAGTGGAATGCTTCAGCCGAGGGGCTTAGGGAGGTGAGGCCCGATTAGGCATGTTCACAGCACTGTGCAGGTGAGAGTACATTCAGGGGAATGAAGTATACCAGGCAGTCTTGGGCATAAAAGCAGGGATAAAGGGCGTGGCGGGATCCGTCCTGGTGGTTTCTGAACAGGTGGTGAGGCCATGCATGTTAGAGAGAAGGATGGGTTTGGCGTCTTGCCGGAAGCAAGCAGACCTCTGGGGCTGTTCTTCCCTCCTGTGCCTGGTGGTTTGGAGGCTGCTAGTGCAGCTTCGCTACCCAGAGTGTGAGTAGGTTTGGGACGACCTCTATCCTGCGGATGGGGGTAAGGCTGGGGAAGTATAGCTGTTCAAGCCTTACCATGATGCACGCGTGTCTCACTCGTTGCAAGGAAATGCCAGGAAAATGTAAAATAAAACCTAGAGGGTTTAATAATTGTTTTTTTTAAATTTTTATTGGAGTATAGTTGATTTACAATGTTGTGTTAGTACAGCAAAGGGCATCAGTTATACATGTACATACATCCACTCTTTTTTTAGATTCTTTTCTATATAAGCCATTACGAAAAATTGAGTAGAGTCCCCTGTGCTATACAGTAGGTGCTAATAATTGTTTTTAATATTGCTTTTATATGTAAGATACAATTTAGTATACTACAGAAAAATAGTAATTAACAGGTTTAATTTTGGAGGGTTATATTGATTCATAATCAGTAGATTAATTCAGAGTCCAATTCCTATTTTTAAAATAAATCATTCTCAGGCTTCCCTGGTGGCGCAGTGGTTGAGAGTCTGCCTGCCGATGCAGGGGACGCGGGTTCGTGCCCCGGTCTGGGAAGATCCCACATGCCACGGAGCGGCTGGGCCCGTGAGCCATGGCCGCTAAGCCTGCGCGTCCAGAGTCTGTGCTCCGCAACGGGAGAGGCCACAGCAGTGAGAGGCCCGCGTACTGCAAAAAAAAATAAAAAAATAAAATAAAAAATAAAATAAATCATTCTCTCCCTGTCCTCCTTCCCTCCCCTGCCACCTTCCCCCAAAATGTGATTTGAAAACCGATAATGTCACAGTCTCATCCACTGAATTACTGTGTTCTTTTTCCCTCTTCCTTACAGTGAAGAAAGTTACAATGTCAATGATTATTCCTTAAGAGATCAGCTACTGGTGGAGTCTTGTGACAGTGAAGAGCTTAATTCTTCTCCAGGGAAGAACAGTTCCACAGTGCTTTATTCAAGACAGAACTCTGCTAGTCACCTCTTTACGCTGACAGTCCTTAGTAACCACGTGAACGAGAAAGTGGAGATGCTGCTGGGAGCTGAGACTCAGTAAGTATGTGCGAGGAGAGGGTTTCAGAATATCGGCTGTCGGTCTTCCCTACCTAATTACCCTTGGTCCACAGACTCCCTCAAAACAGTAAACTCTACCTACTATTTATTTATTTTTATTGATTACCTGTTATGCACCAAGCATAGGTCTGGGTGCTTTATACAGATGCTTGTCTTCTCACTGTCATCTTCTCAGTGTCCTGAGAGATGGATATTATTATTTTCATCCCCATGACTCCTGATGGGCGTGTTGTGCTTTAGGTGGTGTGCTTTTATATTTACAGTGTTTTAAAAATCATTTTATTTTAATCAGTGATAAAATTATGACCCGGGAGCCCTAGGAATATGACCTAACTGGCAGTGTGATCCTAGGCCCTGAGTTTTCTTAGGTACTGAAATTGAAGTCATTTTGTATCACCTACCTGCGACCAGGCAGCAGAAAGACCAGTGATTTCTGTCAAAAGAGATAGATACTCAGTTTGGGGAAATATGTTTGTTGCAGGAAGGGGAACCCCTTCCAGGGCCTGAGAAAATGGGCTCTTGTCTAACACTTGGAAATGAATTGTGTGAGGAGACATACGTACTGACAAAGCAGAAGACTATTGGGAAGGGGTGCCTGGGCGGAGAACAGCAGGGTAAGGGAACCCAGGAGGACCGCTCTGCCATGTGGCTCTCGGTCTCAGGTTTTATGGTCATAGGGTTGGTTGTGGGGTTGTCTCTGACCAGTCATCTTGCTTGTGCCCATATTTGATCTGACTCAGGGTCCTCCCTGGTGGTTCTCGCATCTCTCAGCCAAGATGGGTCTAGCATGACCGTTTCTGGGAGGTTGGCGCACATTATGGGCTGGCATCTCCTCCCTGCTTTCGGCCCCTCCCGAAAATTCTCCTGGTTAGTTTTCCACGGCAGCACCGTGTCCTTATCGGCACCTCCTGTTGTGAGACCACTCATGCAAGTGGTTAGCGTCGTGCCTAGCCAAGGTGGGCAGCTTCCATCAACGGTTCCCTCACGTGTTGATCCCTCTTTCCCATCCAGAGTTTATGCAGAGGCAGAAGCCATCCTGTTTGCGCCTGCAGTTTCACCAGCAGTTAGTAGGCAGTCTATCCTCACACAGGATGAAGGGAAGGGGGCTTAACTGTCAAGTCCACCCGTGCTGCTACTGAACCAGACTTGGGTCTGCTTGCCCGTGCACAGTAAAGCCAATCTACTGACACCAGTTTGTGGTGAAGGAAAGTGCAGTGTTTATTGTAAAGGCACCAATACAACGAGGATGGGTGACTCACACTCTAAAAATCCCAAAATCCCCGAAGGCAAGGCCACGTGAGGGAGGGGGTCGCAGGGTATGTGATCAGCTCGTGCATAATTCTCTGATTGGTTGGTGTTGAGGTAAGAGGGTGGTTGACATTATGAATCCTTAGGTGCCAGTCGGTCTGGGGGCTCATGATCATCAAGTAGTTAAGTTCTTCCATTTGGTGGTGGTTTTAGCATCTGTAAAACAACTCAGGAAATGTGCATCAGGTACTTCAGAGAGAGCAAAAACAGAGGGTTTTGGCGGGGTCGGGGTGATGTCTACCTTGGGAAGGCCCTGTAGGGTCCTGTTTGGTTACATTGCGATTTTGTCCACTTAGAGATAGCTGACCAATTTGTTTGGAAACTGGAAACCTCCTCTTAGAACAATCATCATAGGCAGGTATTATGTTGGGTCAGAGGGTGGAACAGTGGAGGGAAAGGAGAAGTTCCCTAAGTCTTGGTCCTCTGGGGTTCCTACACCCTCTCCCACTTGGCTCCTACATGGTGTGATTAAAATGGATCAGTAGCTCTTGAATAACAACCCTAAGACTGTAACAGAATCTCAGCGAAAGCCAACCCAAAGAGATAATCTCCACTTTTTAAGAGTATTTTAACAGGGTCCCTGGATTGTTAGAGAGATATAAGAAAAGAAAAAGAAGGAAAAAAGCCATCCACATAAAAACGATAAATGCTCATTTCATGTTTTTGGCACTAGAAGTAACTTTTCCAAAAGTGAAGAAAACCAAGAAGGGCAGGGTGATAGAAAGCTATTTGAGATTTAAAAACAGCAGAGAAAGAGAATATTACAAATGTGCTCAAGAGCTAACAGAGGGAATGAATAAGAAAAGGAGCGGCATCCTCTGTGTTTGTTTATAAAACAAAGAAATACCTCTTCCTAAGGTCCCAGAATTCTTCCAGGAAACTGATGGAAAGTCCTGCTGCATTCCAAGGATGCTCCTCTATGTTTTCCCCTCTGGGGAGGGCACCTCCGGTGGGTGCAGTGCTTGCTGGTCTGTGCAGGTGACCAGCAGGGGACACACCCAAGACGAGGGCTGAGGAAGGCATTTCTTTGACTCTAAAAATGATTAAACCCCTTGGCCTGTGAAGACAGACCTAGACCTCTTCTGTTTGGGGAAGCCTCTCTTAAAAGAGAGAATTTAGTATGTCTGACCTTTGGATCTTAAAGGACTTTGAGGATGAAAAAGTCTTAAACACTTTGGAGATTACTGCTTATTATAAAGAATTCTCAGAAATGAAGATTTGATTTTGTCTTTTTTAGTCAGGGAGAAAGTGTTGTTGGTTTCGCTTTACGTTTTCCTTTTCTCTGTGTTTATAAGGATTGTTTGCTCTTTATCAGCAGAGCTTTTCCTGACTGTCTCCTTCATAATTTATGTAATCTCTACTGCTGGTTTCTGAGATTATTCCAAGAGAGTAGGCCGTAAACCCTGCATGTCCAGTTTTTACACCAAGGCTAGATCCTTTCCTGGGACGTTCTGTAGCCTTTGTTCCACCCTCTTGCCTTTTGATCTTGCCATAGACTGAATGGATGTTCATTTCCTCAATGAGAAATGTTCTCAGAATATCTAGTTATGTCACCCGTAAACCCGTGGGTATGACTCATATTTGTAGTTCTTTAATTAATAGCAAGAGAACATTCCAGAAGGGGCAGAGGGGCGGCTGTCTCCTTGGGTACGGAAGGAGCGACTCCCTCACTCCCTCCCCCCCCCAACTCAATTACAGTTAAAGTAAATAACTGGACAAATACTTTTAAACCTACAAGGCATAAAGTATCATTAGTGCTGAAAGAAAATATATGACAGCCAGGATGCACTTTCCTTAAAAGAAAACACAACAAAACCAAAAAAAATCCAATCAGCTTTTAAAAGTCTAGCGAGTTGTTAACATGCTGTATTTGGAAATGTGCAGGCCAGCTCTGGGTGACCTGGTTTTGAGTAATCAGAGTTCCGGCCTATGTAGAATGTTTTCTTTGCTTCTAAGATTTGCCAGATGTATAGGTGAGTATGTTTTTTTAACTTTTCTCTCTTTGATGTTATACTTGGTTAAAATGGTCCATTAGCAATCTAGTTGAGAAGGTTTTCACCCCCACCCAGGCCTTGAGTAACTGCAGAATTTCAGACCGGTGGATTACATTCTTTGGCTACTTATTCTTTGGTTTGAAAAAGAATAGGGTTTGTACCTAAATATTTACCTTCTTTGAGAAACTGTTCCTAGTAGAGGCACCTGGGGCTATACGGAATGTGAAATCGGCTGAAGGAAGGGTGCAGCTGTTTGGCACAAGGACGGTTCAACTATTATAAGGCAGTGAAGTTGTGGAAGAACAGATCAATAGCTTTGATTACATAAAGAATGCAGAAAAGCTCACCAAAAGGAAATGGGGCAAACGCTTAGTGAGCATCTGGGATGTGCCAGGCACAGGACCAGCTAGAGAGCATGAAGGGAGCCTTGGGTGTTTCTAGAGAAGGATGGTGCTTCCGAGCTGAAGCAGTTAAGTAAGATGACTGTACATCTTGGTTTCTTTGGGATCAGTGTTATTATGTCTGTTGTTCTGGCAAAATTAAGAATAGCACCCTCTTTGACTTTCCAAAGTGCCTTTAGACGATAAAATATGTTGTGACCCTAATTATAGGTCTTAGTCCAACTCCCTCAGTTTTCTCCCAGATGTAGGATGAGACTCAAAAAGGTGAAGTGATTTCCCTAAAGCCACACCGGAGGTGAGTTACTGCCAAAACGGGACTAGACCCTGACCTTCCTGAATCTGAGATTCTTTCTAATAACAAATTTTAAGCTTCTTACTGAGAAGCTGCCATCTCGGAGACTATTCCACCCCCATCTTGCTGTTCAACTTGGCCTTGTTCTGGCTCTGGAAGGGAAACTCCAGGAAGCTAGCTGCTATTAAATGTGAAAGACTACTGAAATGTGACTTTTTAAGTTCATAGACTTAAAATGGAAAAGTTTGTGGTCAATTTAAGGCATCATATGGTTTGAAATATTTTATAATAAAATGCGGACTAGATGTTGCATCCCTCAAACTATCTTCCATTTAAAACTTCCTTTTTTGTTCCTTTGCCTATGTTTTTCCTACTTCCTGGAATGCCCTTCTCAGAACTCCTCGAATTACCAAATGTCTTACTTCTCAGGGCTCAGGCCAAGTGCCAAGTCTTTCCTCTACAAGGAGGCCCCTCAGTGATCTTGTCCGCAAGAATTCCAAGTGCTTGCTGTGTGTGCCCCTCTTGTTAGTTCATTTTTCTCCTCCTGTTTTCTGTCTTGCCCACCCTCTGCCGTACAACTGCGGGCCCCCAACCCACCCCTAAGCCTCTCCTTCCCTTTACGGCTGCACTTCTCAAGAGAGCAGCTTTCATTTCTCCCTATTTACTCAGTGAATTTTTATTGTGCACCAGCATCCTTTCAGGTGCTATTCTAAGTGCTGGGACGTAGCAGTGCACAGTGCAGAGACCGGATCCCTGCCCTCTGGGGGCTTCTGTTCCACTGAAGAACCTATGCCTGTGTGCCTCCTGCCCTCAAGGAGGTGGCTTTGGTGGCACTGAACTTTTGCCAGGCTGCCTGGGCAGATGGCCTACAGTGAACTGGGATGGTGGGAAAGCATTTCTTCATCCAATTTTAAAAATAAATAAGTGCAGTGGAAACAGTAAAGCCAGGAATGTATTCCGGAGTGTGAAGTGCTGGGATGGGGATCTGTCCTCTAAATTAGATGGCAGAGGAAGACTTCTCCAGGTGACATTTGGGACTGAGCCCTGAGTGCCTGGAAGGAATCCATCCATGGGAAAATGCAGGGCCAGAACGTTCCAGGCAGAGGGCACAGCAAGTGCCAAACTCCTAGGGAAACAAGTTCGAGGCCATCAAACTTGGCTTGAACATAGTGAAATTGGCTAGATCAGAATAAGCCAGGGAGAGAGTGGGTGGTTGAGAGGCTGGTGGAGCCCAGAGCATTTTATTTATTGATTTATTTAAATTTATTTATTTGGCTGTGTTGGGTCTTCGTTTCTGTGAGGGCTTTCCCTAGTTGTGGTGAGCGGGGGCCACTCTTCATCGCGGTGCGCAGGCCTCTCACTATCACGGCCTCTCCTGCTGCGGAGCACGGGCTCCAGACGCGCAGGCTTAGCAGTTGTGGCTCACAGGCCTAGTTGCTCTGCGGCATGTGGGATCTTCCCGGACCGGGGCACGAACCCGTGTCCCCTGCATCGGCAGGCGGACTCTCAACCACTGCGCCACCAGGGAAGCCCCACCCCAGATATTTTGAGAAGCACTGGTTTAGAGCCTCGTAGACTGGAATGGGGAGTTCCATGGAAGACTGGTGTGGGCACAGGAGTTTCAATGGGGAGAGCAGTTAGGGTCCTGTTGCATTAGTCCAGGGGAGTCTTTTAATGATTTTTAAAAACTTATTTTTAAATTTATTTTTGGCTGCATTGGGTCTTCGTTGCGGTGCGTGGGCTTCTCATTGCGGTGGCTTGTCTTGTTGCAGAGCATGGGGCTCTAGAGCGCAGGCTCAGTAGTTGTGGTGCATGGGCTCAGTAGCTGTGGCTCATGGGCTCAGTAGTTGTGGCGCACAGGCTTAGTTGCTCTGCGGCATGTGGGATCTTCCTGGACCAGGGCTTGAACCCGTGTCCCTTGCATTGGCAGGTGGATTCTCAACCACCGCGCCACCAGGGAAGTCCCAATCCAGGGGAGTCTTGATGTTGGGATGGACTGTGGTCTGTGCGAGGAGATGGAAACCTAACATTGTGGAGGTGGAGACAACAGGACCAACTGAAGGACAGGATGAGTTGGGGTGGCTGTGAGTGAAAGAGAGGAATCGATGATGCTTTGGGTTTTTGGCTTGAGCAGCTGACGCCCTATATTGAGTTACTCCTTGACCGTCTTCAGTATGGCGTCTTCCTCTGCCACCCAGTTGAGGGCGCTCCATCAGAAGATGAGCAGTGGCTTCCTAGGTACCACACCCAGCAGTCCAGTCTTCCGCTTTCTTTACCTCTAATATCATTTAATTTTGTTAGCTGCCCAGCTCTCTGACGCTAACCCCCTTTTTGAGATGTTCTCAAGCTGTTATCTGTGTGCTCTTAGTTTTTCTCCCACACGTAACCTTTCCTCTTCACTTCCCCTTCAGAAATGCAGCCTGTCTGGAACCAGTCATCATCAGTACGCTCCGCTTTCCCTGACACACACATTTCTGTAAATGGTACCCTTGACACCATTTCAAGTTACCCAGTCTGGAGACTTGGTGTCATTTCTGATGCTTCTAGATCTGGACAGATCCACCCTGGACTGGTTCTTCCTGTATGAAATGCTGTTGCATCTTCCCACATGTTTCCATCCCACTACCTCCTTCCCAGGGCAACCCATATATCCTTTATCTTTTGAACCACCCTCAAAGCCTCCTAACCATTCTTCTCTCCAATCAGTTCTTCACAGTTTTATTACTAATCCCCACACTCAGCTTCAGTTTTGTCCTTGTCTCACTTTGTATGTAGCAGGTTCCCAATAAATATTTTTTTGGAATTGCCCTACAATTAATACAATTTACTTTTCTATATCCAAGGCAAGGTCGCAGCATGTAGAGAAATACTGCTCCTCTATGTCTCTATTCACTGGGGTTTTTGTTTGTTTGTTTTGTGCTGCTAGAGCAAGTTTTATCTAAATTCCACTTGTTTTTCAACATTTGCTGTCAAGGATGTAGTTAAACTTTTTTTTTTAGCGTGTACCTCTAAGCCATACTGTGTTATATCTGTTTGCTTGTTAAAGATCTTAGGTCATTGCATTATTAATGAGACAGTGTTTGGTGGAAAATACAGAAGCTCACCCCTTGGTAAAAGGACAAAGGAGGAATGTTTTACTAAAGTCATTTTTCCCTCTGGGCCTTGCAAGAGGAATGTTCAAGGCCGAGAGCCCCCTTTGTCTGCCTTCATTAAAATGAAGCCCAGACAGCTGCAGCTGGCACAGAGCAACGCTGTGGCAAGTGGCGTCCTTGGCTTCCTGCGTCCATAATGGAATTTGGATGGCATTTGGGTCCAGCCTGTGCAGAGATGAGACACAAGGACATGTTCAGTAATGAACGAAAACTTTCTTCACCCGTTCTATTTAGCTATGAGATATAATCACCTTAAGCTGTAAGCAAAGGCCCTTCTCAAAGTTTCTGTCTCACAAATTGAACCAGATGCCTAATAGTCCTGTCAGCCATTCTGACAACCCATTCCTGGGCCCTCCTGATAAAGGGGCATTGTTTGCAGGCAGTCTTTTGCTCTCTTCCTGCTTCTGTTAATGATTTAATTAACAGGAAGTAAATAGGATGGGATAAAATTGTAAATAGTACGTCTGACATACTCTTCATCCTTTAAGAAAAATCCACATAGAGATCACAATTTGTATGGAAAAAAATGTATTTATTACAGATTGTAGTATTTTTTTCTTCGTTGAATCTGGAATCTATGTCCAATAATCTTTTACATTTGTACAGTGCCCGTCAAGATACTTAAATCTTTGGTGATTCCTCATCACTGACCTCCAGTAAAACAGGAGAGCAGGTGATGGTGTGGGTCTTTTTTCCAAGGAAACAGGTAGTTGATCCACTTAAGGTTAACTTCAGGATTCTGGTCCAGACTAGGTCTCATGAGCTGTTTGATATGATAAACAGGAAACAGTTGATTTAACTATATAACATGTCATGGAATCTAAATTTCTAGAACTCTTAGTGGGCTAGGGGAACTACTTTGCTTTGGTTAGATTTTTTTTTTTTTTTTTTTTGCGGTACTTGGGCCTCTCACTGTTGTGGCCTCTTCCGTTACGGAGCACAGGCTCCGGACACGCAGGGTCAGCGGCCATGGCCCACGGGCCCAGCCGCTCCGCGGCATGTGGGATCTTCCCGGACCGGGGCACGAACCCGTGTCCCCTGCATCAGCAGGCGGACTCTCAACCACGGCGCCACCAGGGAAGCCCAGATTTTTTAAATTAGTAAGTTGAGCTGGTGTCCAGCTTTATAAGGCTTTGTTGCACAGCATTCATGAGGACGATTTTTGCCCTGTGGGTTTTCTTTAATGGATCAGCTTATTGAACTCATCTCGTTGAACTGAATGTGTGAGAGAATGAACAAAAACAGCCATCTCCATGATCCTACTCCTTAGGAAGACTTTTTTCCCAAAGGCCATGGGTACAGGAGTTTCACAAGGAACCATAGGTAAGTTTGTAGGCTGTGAAACGGAGCACAAAAGGTATACATCTGGTCAAATGCCATTTTTAAAGGGACAAAAGAAAGGTTAAACAGCAGCTGAGGTCTCTTCCCTTCTATTGAAAATCCAGGGAGACCCCCCTCCAGTGGTGAAGCCCTTTGTGGGCGTTTGTTCCATTCCGTCTCATTGACGGTCCTAACCTCTGTTTCAAACCCGGCTTTCTACTTTCTTAGTGTGGATCTGTGTTTTCTAGCAGATGCCTGGTATTCAATGCGAAGTCCAGCTTGGCTGTATCTTCAACCTTTGTGTAATTAAGTTTAAACCTACGGTGCTTAATCAATCATATGAGGGACAGGACAAGATACTGTGACAGCTGACTCCCGAGTGGGGAGCTTCAGGATGGTTCTGTAAGGAACATCATTTCATGCCGTGCAGAGAGAAAGGACTGCGCTTCCAGATATTTATGTTGAAAGGGCCTCTTCTCAACTCTCAGATGGGTTTTATTGAGAGGGCGCCATCCCAGCACATTGCACAATGTGTTGGATTCTGTGTGCATTTGTCTTTTGCTCCGTCTGCTCCCTCATTGAAGGAAGGCTGTGAAGTGCAAGAGGCTCCATTTTACTCACTTGGCAGCCCCAGCCTGGCACAGGACTCCTGTAGAGGCAGGGACTTGGTGAATGTTGTTTGAAGGAAGGGAGGGGTCAGGAGCGCCTTAGAAGTTGATCTGCCCCAGGTCCCCATTAGCGGCATTGCTGACTGTGGCACTTTGGGCAAAGGGAAATCTCAGTAAGCTGGGTGTGGCGTGGATTGTGAATTCGTGTTGATTGCCTTACCTGTCCCTGGAGATAATAGCTGTCTGTGTGTGAGCCTTGGACTTGATATCTAAATTTAATAATGGGTATGTCTAGGCCCGGGGTTTTCTTGTTCTTAGAGTTCCATTTTATGTGGAGTGAGTCTCCTCCCTGCTTTAGAGATGCAGTGCTTTCTGCCTCATGATAGGAGGGGGCTCCTTGGCATGGCTCTCGGAAGCCCTGGGTAATGTCGTGTGGTTTTAATGGCATCTCAGAGGGGGTGGGACTGATTCAATTGAAGCCATTTCAAGAAGCGGCTCCTTTCATTGAGGCAATAAGGACTGTCTTGCTCTGTCCTCTGGAGCCCCTGTGAGGGGCTGCCTTGTCGAAGGGATGCCATTAGCATCCAGGCAGCATGCAACAGGAGTGAAAGATTTCACCTGAACTTCTAGAAACTGGCTGCAGGGTGAGGCTGCCCCTAAAACCGGCCACTCAAATGCCAGAGACGGTCCATGGCTGGGAGATCTGACTAGAAGGACTGCAGACAGCAGTTAGGGCCATGTGAAAATGTCATGGTAAGCCAAAGATGAATCTGACATGTCTGGGTATGGCACGTGGAGACGCAAATGGATCGTTTTAGGTTACTCTTGGCGAACAGCTCTTCCATCCTTAAGACATTGTTTAGCTTTCAATTGCCTTTGTACTTTGGAAATTCTAGTTGAGCCTGAATTGTAAAAATCTTACCCAACAAAGAGATATCAAAGATTTAAGTGTTTGCTTGGGATTATCTGAAAGGAGGTCGTGCTTTACTTGTTCCTTATAAAACCACCCTGAAGTCTTTTTGTCCTGTATTAGAGACAAAGTTTTTAAAAGCAAGACAGTGTCATCAGTTTTTACATAAACTGTGCATATTACTACTTGACTCAGCAGCTCGACCAGGACCCAGCCTCAGTTTCTTCTTTTAAGTCAGTCTGTCTCTCAGCAGACTGCAGTTTCCACCCTTCCTGCGGTCCCTCGTTATCTTGTAAGCACCTGCTAGGGGGCACCACCTCTTTGATCCCCGGCTGCCTGGCGTATATTCTGACTCTACCACTTAGCAGTTTTACTGTGAGCAGGTACTTAAGAGTTCAGACTTCAGCTTCGTCCTCTGAAAAAAATTGGGAATAATAACGGTAATACTTGCAAGACGGTTGTAAAGATTAGACTAGATGGTACTCGCCAAATATAAAAAAGCACAGTACCTGGCGTACATGTGATCCCTTATGCTATTTAGAACAAGATCCAGTTACTGTCCTTGGGGAGTGTATGGCCCAGTCAGAGAAACAGACAAGTCCATAAAAGATCGGGGGTCAATGAGTAGGAGTGATTTATATATATATATAGAGTATATACTATATATATAGTAGTGAGGTCAGGGTTTACAGAGCTCCTGTTATGTGCAGGCAGTTACGGAGATAAGATGCCTGGCTTCAGGAGGCCTACAGCTGCCAGGCAGTGTGACAGAGCTGTGCAGAGAGGGGGCGTGAGAACAGGATTCTCAAGAATGGGATGGGGACGGAAGTGTGGGCTAACACATCAGAGGCGGCCACCTGGAGGAGGTGAGGCTTGTGTTTTCAATATTGAGTTAGATGTGTTGAACAAAAGAAGCCAGATACCAAAGTGGACAATATTATAGGATTCCGTTTTCATAAAGTTCAAGATTGGCAAAACTTGTCTATGTGATGGAAATCAGAACAGCAGTTACCTTTGCAGGAGGTTACTGATTGGAAAGGGACAAAAAAGGAACCTCCTGGCATGTCTGTGTCTTGATCTGTGGGCATGTGTACGTGGTTGTACCTAAGTAAACACAGATCTGTATACACTTAAGTAAACACAGATCTGTATACACTTAAGATTAGTGCAGTGTTTTATGTGTGTGTGTTCTTCAATAAAGCAATCAAATAGGGATGATGAATGGGCCCAGCTCGGTAAAAACAGGGGGAAGGAAGGTTGTACTTGAGAGTGAGAAGAACAAATAGGAAAGGTGTGGAATAGCATGTTGAGTTCCAGACTGTAAGAAGTCTGCTCTGTCTGGATGGAAGGATGGATACACGTCGCAGAGTGAAGATAGAGTGATGGTGAGAGGCATCTTTTAGGTGCAGGCTGTTGTGGGAGAAAAAAATTTTTTTTTCTCCAAGTTTTTTTGTTTAAAGTACCAGGCATAAAGGCATCCATCCTTTTTTTTTTTTTTTTTACTTTTTAAAAAATTTAAGTATAGTTGATTTTACAGTGTAGTGCCAATCTCTGCTGTATAACAGAGTGACTCAGTTTTACACGTTTACATTCTTTTATTAATATTCTTTTCCATTATGGTTTATCCCAGGAGATTGGATATAGTTCCCTGTGCTATACAGTAGGACCTGTTGTTTGTCCATTCCAAATATAATAGTTTGCATCTACCAACCCCAAATTCCCAATCCATCTCTCCCTTTCCCCCCTTCCCCCGACAACCACAAGTCTGATCTCTATATCTGAGTCTGTTTGTTTTAGAGATAGGTTCATTTGTGCCATATTTTAGATTCCACATATAAGTGATATCATATGGTATTTGTCTTTCTCTTTCTGACTTACTTCACTTAGTATGATAATGTCTGGGTCCATCCATGTTGCTGCAAATAGCATTATTTCATTCTTTTTTATGGCTGAGTAATATTCCATTGTATATATGTACCATATCCTCTTTATTCATCTGTCGATGGACATTTAGGTTGCTTTCGTGTCTTGGCTATTGTAAATAGTGCTGCAATGAATATTGGGGTGCACGTATCTTTTTGAATTTGAGTTTTGTCCGGGTATATGCTCAGGAGTGGGATTGCTGGATCATATGGTAGTTCTATTTTTAGTTTTCTGAGAAACCTCCATACTGTTCTCCATAGTGGCTGCACAAAGTTATATTCCCACCAACAGTGTAGGAGGGTTCCCTTTTCTCCATACCCTCTCCAGCATTTGTTATTTGTAGACTTTTTAATGATGGCCATTCTGACCGGTGTGAGGTGATACCTCATTGTAGTTTTGATTTGCATTTCTCTAATGATTAGTAATGTTGAGCGTCTTGTCTTTGTGCCTGTTGGCCATCTGTATGTCTTCTTTGGAGAAATGTCTATTTAGATCTTCTGCCCATTTTTCAATTGGGTTGTTTCTTTTTTGATATTGAGTTGCATGAGCTGTTTGTATATTTTGGAGATTAAGCCCTTGTCAGTTGCATCATTTGCAAATATTTTCTCCCATTCCATAGGTTGTCTTTTTTTTTTCTGGTTTCCTTTGCTGTGCAAAAGCTTGTAAGTTTGATTAGGTCTCATTTCTTTTTTAAAATTTTTATTTTTTATTTCTATAAGGCATCCCTTCTTAAGAAGGTAGAGTGGCATAGTAGAAACTGACCTTTCGTTTGGGTCGCTTACCTCTGAACTTCTGTGCAGTCTTCTCATCCCTTAAACAGGCTTTTGGGAAGCTTACGGGAAATAATGGATGTCAAGTGCTGTATCTGCCATGTAAATGCTTCTTAAAAGATTTTCAAGTGTGTATGTGTGTGTGATTTATTTAATCACAGTGCTAATACTTGACTTTCCAAATCTAAAACCTGGTTACTATATTATGGAGTAATGCTTGCTCATCTGAAACTTTTGATCCTTTAGTTAAATAATTATTCTGTTTCATGTAATTGTAGCTTAATATTGTTTAAAAGCTTTTGGTTGTTTTTTATCTTAAAAAATTTTTTTTTCCTGTAATCACTAAATTATTTTAAGCATTTGAGAACAAAGAATTTCTATTTCACTAAGGCTCATACTTGGCAACATTTGTTGTATGAGGAACAGAACAACTTTAAATAATGTCAGGTTTCTCATTTATGTGGAAATGGGTTGTGAGTGTGGGGGAAGGAAAAGGGGAGGGAGTGGCGAGAGACTGATTTACTAGGATTTTTTTAAATGAAATTTACTTTTTTGAAATGTTAAACATCAGATTGTGAGTGTATGAAATATCTTTTTGTGATTATAATGTATTAGTGTAATCAGATATTTGTTAAATGTTAAACTGTTATATGAGAAATTCCACTTAATAACAAGCTAAATTCATTCAGAATCTTTTGACAATGACTCATTTGAGGCCTATTTGAGATTTCCCAGATGATCATTTTTATTTTAGTAATTGTTTTTCATTTTTAAATAACTCTTACCCTAGCTTTGAAGGCCAGCCACTTACCTCTCTAGAGCATGTCTGCCCTGTTTTCAGGGAATGCCTTTGCATTCTAGAACATACTTCATTCTGTGTCTAAGCACCACTGAATCTCTCAACGGATCTGCCCTCTGTGTTTAGGAGCGAGCGAGCCCGCTGGATAACTGCCCTGGGACACAGCAGCGGGAAGCAGCCTCCAGACCGAACCTGTAAGTACCTGGAGAGCCGTCTGCTCTGGAACGTGGAGGGCTCTGCCCCCTGCTGGTCGCTGGGTTATTAGTGGTTAACCTCCACAGTACCTGCTTTGTAAGTTTTCTCCAAGATTTCCTTCCTGCCGCCCCACCTCAGCTCTGGATGCTCCCTGCTTTGGAAGTCAAGGGGACTGAATTCAAAGTGCAGTTCTTTGCTGTGTAGACATGGCAGATCACTGCATAGCCTTTCTGAGCCTCTCAAATCATCTGCAAGTTAGGTGCATTATTATATACAACACGGCGTTATGATAGTGAGGATGAAGTTAAATTTACATTGAAAGCCCTGCTTATACTATAAAGCTCTTACATTTCTAGCTGTTATGGGCAATAGTAGCATGTTTAAGCCTTCTCCATACTGACAGTGTGAATCTAAGCTGAAATGGATTTTTAACCTTAAGGTAAATTACTTTACCCTTCCTTTTGACTTTTTTTAAATTAATATTAAAAAATATATTTTATTTTTCTAGGGAACTCGGTACTGGTACAGTAAAGATTAGTGTCATATGCTGAGCATCTTGTTATGCTGCTCTGCATGATTCCAGCTGGAAGGTCAAATTCAAAGAATTAGGGCAGCAAAAGTGGATTCCTGGAGCACTCAAAAATCATAGCTTTGCTTAGAGTCAGAGCTGAAGAGACTGGCTTGAAAGTTCTCTGGAATCAAGTTTCATAGTAAAAAAACCGAGTAAAAACTCAGGCCAGCTAGTAGCAAGTCACTGAAGTAAAAACTGATTTGTTATGATCGAGAATTTGGGGGAAACTAAAATGTTTTCTAACCAACTTTTGCTTGGAGCTCCTTTTATTTCTAAACTCTGGCAGCTTTTATGTGCTGTTGGGTGGGCTGGGGGAGCACCCTGGATGAGAGCCAGGAGCACTGGATAGATTTTGGATTTTATCCTCATGGCCTTGGCACATACCTAATCTATCTTGACTCAGTTTCCCCAATGCCCAGTGACTGTTTTCTGCTCTATTGTGTGATGTATCTAATGACTTCTTATCAAGGCTATTTTTGAGGGGATTCATGTATCGTAAAAGGCCTCTCTCAATTCTGAGCTTCTAAAAATCCTAAAGCTCTTAGCCAAGTAAGAGAATTCCTGGGAAAGATTTTCTGCTTTTTAGGAGTCTACCTTGTTTCTATCTGTGCTGGCTCTGATTGCACAGAAAGACTAAGTGAATGCAGAATATTGATTTGTACCTGTTTTGTTTTTCCACTGCTACCGGAAGTTCATTATGTCCCCTTTTGCCCTTAGCACTGACCCAAGTGGAAATCATTAGATCATTTACTGCCAAGCAACCAGATGAACTCTCCCTGCAGGTGGCGGACGTGGTCCTCATTTATCAGTGTGTCAGCGATGGTGAGTGGGAGTGTTCTGAAGGGGGCGCTGGTGGACCAGTGTTCAGGGTCTCATTTTGTGATCACTGCTTATATTCCCTATCCCTTTGGTTTCCTCATATGCGCCTGCCTCTCCTTTATCTACACTTTATTGCTTCTAAATGTTTTTTTAATAGGATCCGGTCACATGGTTGTTCACTTAGAAAATAAAAGTCAGTTGGGAGACAAGATGGCAGAGTAGAAGGACTCGTAAGCTCACCTCTTCTCACGAGCATACCAAAATCACAGCTAATTGCTGAACAACCGTTGATAAAAAAAAAAGGACTGGAGCCTACCAAAAAAGATTTTCTGTATCCAAAGGCATGAAGAAGAAACCTAATGAGACAGTAGGAGAGGTGCGCTCGTGATATAATCAAATCCTATACCCCCCCCCCCGCCAAGTGGGTGTCCCACAAACTGGAGAACAATCATATCACAGGAGTTTTCCCACAGAAGTGAGAGTTCTGAGCCCCATGTCAGGCTCCCCAGGCTCTGGCATATAGGAAGAGCAGCCCCCAGAGCATCTGGCTTTGAAAGCCAGTGGGGCTTGAGTGCAGGAGCTCCACAGGAATGCGGGAAACAGAAACTTTGCTCTTGGAGGGCTCACACAAGGTCTCGTGTGCACCAGGACCCAGGGCAAAAGCAGGTCTGGCCCAGGCTCCTATGAAGTCACTACCTGTGGGTCTTAGAGGGGCTCCTTGGAAGTGGGGGTTGGCTTTGGCCTACTGTGGGGACATAGACACTGGTGGCAGACAGACATACTGGGTTACATTCAACCACATGAACAATCCTGGTGGATGACATATTGGCTCATTAGTACCAAGACCTGGCTCCACCCAACAGCCTGTCGGTTCCAGTAATGGGACACCTCAGGCCAAACGACCAACAGGGTAGGAACACAGCCCCACCCATCAGCAGACAGGCCACCTAAAGACTTCCTGAACCCACAGGGAACTCGAGACCCACCCCATGACACGGCTCTGCCTCCAGAGGGCCAAGATCCAGCCCACTTCACCAGGGGCAGACACCAGAAGCAAGAAAGCTACGATCCAGCAGCCTGCAGAACCGACTACACAAATGCAGATCAGAACCTACCCTGAGACCAGTTGGTCCCTGGCCCTTGGGTGATGAGAGGGGAGTGTACTGCTGAAACACACAGGACATCCCCTATAGAGGGCCACTTCTCCAGTGTTGAGAAACATAACTAACTTTCCTCATACATAAAAATACTAATAGAAATTTAAACAAAGTGAGATGGCAGAGGAATATGTTCCAGAATGAAGGAACAAGATAAAAGCCCAGAAAAACAACTTACCTGACGCAGAGATAGGCAATCTACCTAAGAAAGAATTCCAAGTGATGATCGTAGAGATGATCCAAGAATGTGGGAAAATAGATGCACAGAGCTAGAAGTTACAAGAAGTTTTTAACAAAGAGTTAGAAAAGATAAGAACAACCAAACAGAGTTGAAGAATACAGTAATTGAAATGAAAAGTGCACCTAGAAGGAATCAATAGCAGAATAAATGAGGCAGGAGAATTGATAAGTGAGCTGGAAGACAGAGTGGTAGAAATCACTGCCACAGAACAGAATAAAGAAAAAAGAATGAAAAGAAATGAAGACAGTACAAGAGACCTGGGACAACATCAAATGCACCAACATTTGCATTATAGGGGTCCCAGAAGAAGAAAGGTCCTGAGAAGATATTTTAAGAGATAATAGCTGAAAAATTCCCTAACACGAGAAATGAAATAGTCACTCAAGTCCAGGAAGCACAGAGTCCCATACAGGATAAACCTAAGGAAGAAGACACTGAGACACACAGTAATCAAATTGACAAAAATGAAAGATATAAGAGAATCCCCATAAGGTTATCAGCTGATTTTTCAGCAGAAACTCTGCAAACCAGAGAGTGTGGCATGGTATATTTAAAGTGATGGAAGGGAAAAACCCACAACCAAGAATACTCTACCCAGCAAGGTTCTCATTTAGATTTGATGGAGAAGTCAGAAGCTTTATAGACAGGCAAAAGCTAAGAGAATTGAGCACCACCAAACCAGCTTTACAACAAATGCTAAAGGAACTACTCTAGGCAGTAAAGAAAAGGCTACAACTAGAAACAAGAAAATTACAAAATGGGAAAGCTTACCGGTAAAGGCAAACATACAGTAAAGGTAGGAAATCATCCACACAGAAATATGATATCTAAATCAGTAATCATGAGAGGAGAGTACAAATGCAGGATATTTGGAATGCATTTGAAATTAAGAGATCAGCAACTTAAAACAATCATGTATATATATGGACTGCTATATGAAAACCTCATGGTAACCAAAAATGTATAATAGATATACACACAAAAAAGAATCCAAACAACACTAAAGATAATCATCAAATCACAAGAGAACAAAAGAGAAAAGAAGGAAAAAGACCTACAAAAACAAATCCAAAACAATTAACAAAATAGCAATAAGGTAACATATTGTTACCTTAAACGTAAATGGATTAAACGCTCCAACCAAAAGACATAGGCTGGCTGAATGGATACAAAAACAAAACCCGTATACAGGCTGTCTACAAGAGACCCACTTCAGATCTAGAGACACGTACAGACTGAAAGTGAGGGGATGGAAAAGGGAATTCCATGCAAAAGGATTTCCAAATCAAAGAAAGCTGGAGTAGCAATACTCATATCAGACAAAATGGACTTTAAAATAAAGACTGTTAAAAAAAGACCAAAAAAAGGACACTACATAATGATCAAGGGATCAATCCAAGAAGAAGATAGAAAAATTGTAAATACATATGCACTCAGCATAGGATCACCTCAATATATAAGGCAAATGCTAACAGCTGTAAAGGGAGAAACTGACAGTAACACTATAATAGTGGGGGACTTTAACACCTCACATCAATGGACTGATCATTCAGACAGAAAATCAATAAGGAAACAGGCCTTATATGACACTCTAGACATCGACTTAATTGATATTTATAGAGCATTCCATCTGAAAGCAGCAGAATACACATTCTTTCAAGTGTACATAGAACATTCTCCAAGGTAGATCACATGCTGGGCCACAAAGCAAGCTTTGGTAAATTTTTAAAAATTGAAATAATATCAAGGCATCTTTTCTGACCACGACACTATGAGATTAGAAATCAACTACAAGAAAAAAACACCAACATGTGGAGGCTAAACAATATGCTACTAAACAACCAATGGATCTCTGAAGAAATCAGAGGAAATCAAAAAATACCTAAAGACAAATGAAAATGAAAACATGATGATCCAACCCTATGGGATGCAGTTCTAAGAGGAATAGTTTATAGTGATACAAGCTTACCTCAGGAAACAAGAAAAATCTCAAATAACCTACCTAACCTCACACCTAAAGCAACTAGAGAAAGAACAAAACCCAAAATTAGTAGTAGGAAAGAAATCATAAATATCAAAGCAGAAATAGAGACTAAGAAAACAATAGAAAAGGTCAATGAAACTAAAAGCTGGTTCTTTGAAAAGATAAACAGAATTGATAAACCTTTAGCCAGACTCATCAAGAAAAAAAGGAAGGGCCCAAATCAATAAAATTAGAAATTAAAAAGAAGTTATAGGAGCTTCCCTGGTGGCGCAGTGGTTGAGAGTCTGCCTGCCGATGCAGGGGACACAGGTTCGTGCCCTGGTCCAGGAAAATCCCATAAGCCGTGGAGTGCCTGGGCCCGTGAGCCATGGCTGCTGAGCCTGCGTGTCCGGAGCCTGTGCTCCACAACGGGAGAGGCCACAACAGTGAGAGGCCCACATACCGCAAAAAAAAGAAGAAGTTATAGCTGACACCATGGAAATACAAAGGCCCATGAGAGACCACTACAAGCAACTATATGCAAATAAATTGGATAACCTAGAAGAAATGGACAAATTCTTAGAAAGGTGCAATCTCCCAAGACTGAATGAGGAAGAAGTAGAAAACATGCACAGACCAATTACAAGTACTGAAATTGAATCTGTGTTTTAGAAACTCTGAATAAACGAAAGTCCAGGACCAGATGGCATCACAGGCGAATTCTACCAAACATCTAGTGAAGAGTTAACACATATCCTTCTGAAACTATTCCAAAAAACTGCGACGGAACACTTCCAAACTCACTCTATGAGGCCATGATCATCCTGATACAAACCCTCAGCTAACATCATACTCAATGGTGAAAAGCTGAAAGTATTTCTTCTAAGATCAGGAACAAGACGAGGATGTCCACTTTCACCACTTTAATTCAACATAGTTTTGGAAGTCCTAGCCACAGCAATCAGATGAAAAAAAAAGGAATCCAAATTGGAAAAGAAGAAGTAAAACTGTCACTGTTTGCAGATGACATGACACTATAAATAGAAAATCCTAAAGATGCTACCAGAAAACTACTAGAGCTCATCAGTGAATTCAGTAAAGTCACAGGATACAAATTAATACACAGAAATCTGTTGCATTTCTATACACTAATAGCAAAAGATCAGAAAGAGAAATTAAGGAAAGAATCCCATTTACCATTGCATCAATAAGAATAAAATGCGTAGGAATAAACCTACCTAAGGAGACAAAATACCTGTACTCTGAAAACTATAAGATGCTGATAAAAGAAATTGAAAATGACACCAACAGATGGAAAGGTATACTGTGTTCTTGGATTGGAAGAAACAATGTTGTCAAAATGACTCTGCGAGCCAAGGCAATCTACAGATTCAACACAACCTCTATCAAATTACCAATGACATTTTTCACAGAACTAGAACAAAAAATTTTACAATTTGTGTGGAAACACAAAATACCATGCATAGCCAAAGAAAAGAGAGCTGGAGAAATCAGGCTTCCTGACTTCAGACTATACTGTAAAGCTACAGTAATCAAAACAGTACGGTACTGGCACAAAAACAGCACATAGATCAATGTAACAGGTTAGAAAACACAGAAATAAACCCATGCACCTATGACCACTTAATCTACAACAAAGGAAGCAAGAATACACAATGGAGAAAAGACAGTCTCTTCAATAAGTGGTGCTGGGAAAACTGGACAGCTACATGCAAAAGCATGAAAATAGAACATTCTCTAACACCACACACAAAAAGAAAGTCAAAATGGATTAAAGACCTAAATGTAAGACCAGATGATAAAAACTACTAGAGGAAAACATAGGCAGAACACTCTGACATAAATAGTAGCAATCTTTTTGGATCTCTTTCTTAGAATAATGGAAGAACAAAAATAAACAAATGGGACCTAATTAAACTTAAAAGTTTTTGCACAGCAAAGGAAACCATAAACAAAATGAAAAGACAACCTATGGAATGGGGGAAGATATTCGCAAATGATGCAACTGACAAGGGATTAATCTCCAAAATATACAAACAGCTCTTACAGTTCAGTATCAAAAATACAAACAACCCAATCAAAAAATGGGCAGAAGATCTAAATAGACATTTCTCCAAAGAAGACATACAGATGGCTAAAAAGCACATGAAAAGATGCTCAACATCACTAATTATTAGAGAAATGTAAATCAAAACTACAATGAGGTCACCTCACTCCGATCAGAATGGCCATCATTAAAAAGCCTACAAGTAAATGCTAGAGAGGGTGTGGAGAAAAGGCAACCTCCTACACTGTTGGTGGGAATATAAATTGGTGCAGCCACTATGGAGAACAATATGGAGGTTCCTTAAAAAACTAAAAATAGAGCTACCATACGATCTAGCAATTCCACTCCTGGGCATATATCTGGAGAAAACCATAATTCAAAAAGATACATGTGGGCTTTCCTGGTGGCACAGTGGTTGAGAGTCTGCCTGCTGATGCAGGGGACACGGGTTCATGCCGTGGTCCGGGAGGATCCCACATGCCACGGAGCGGCTGGGCCCGTGAGCCATGGCCGCTGAGCCTGCGCGTCCGGAGCCTATGCTCTGCAACAGGAGAGGCCACAACAGTGAGAGGCCCGTGTACCGCAAAAAAAAAAGAAAAGATGTGGTACATGTATACAATGGAATACTATTCAGCCATAAAAAGGAATTAAATAATGCCATTTACAGCAACATGGCTATAGCTCAAGATTATCATACTAAGTGAAGTATAAGCCAGACAGAGAAATATATGATTTCACTTACATGTGGAATCTAAAAAAAGATACAAATGAACTTGTATACAAAACAGAAACAGACCCAAAGACATAGAAAACAAACTTAGGTTACTACAGGGGAAGGGTTGGGGGCAGGAGGGATAAATTAGGAGTTTGGGATTAACATATACACACTACTATATATAAAATAGATAACCAACAAAGACCTACTATATAGCATAGGGAATTATACTCAATAATTGTAAAAACCTATAAGGGAAAAGAGTCTGAAAAAGATAGATATATATATATATGTGTGTATAACTGAAACACTTTGCTATACATCTGAAACTAACAGAACACTGTAAATCAACTATACTTCAATAAAGTAAAAAAATAAAAGTCATGTTCTTCCTACCCAAAACATCATCCCTTTCTGCAATTGAGCCCAAGCTCAATACTCTCCTAGACACCTCACTTCAGGGCCTCTGATCATGTTCTGCCTCTCATCATGATATGCCATTGAGTCCCTCTTGAAACCTTTCCCCCGTTCCACCTCTCTCTCTCACCTTGCATCATCCGTGGTACCCAACCTGGGGCAGGATACTGCCTCTGAAATATGCCCATATCGTCCTCCCTCGAAGCTGAACAGTCAAGATTCATCCAAATACTTGGTGCCCCATGAGGACTCTGCTCTTCTTTGCAGGCTGGTATGAAGGGGAAAGACTGCGAGATGGAGAAAGGGGCTGGTTTCCTATGGAATGTGCCAAGGAGATAACATGTCAAGCTACAATTGATAAGAATGTGGAGAGAATGGGACGTTTGCTGGGGCTGGAGACCAACGTGTAGCCTCTCTGATGGTATTTTTGTCACTGGGAGATTTGCACTACATCATGGTGGGCTGGTTGGTTCAAGGCCGCTTTTGATGTTAATTTTAACACAGCCTATTTAATTAAAAGAAAGGAAACACTTGCCTTTAAGCTTGCCAGGTGGTTCTGTTCTCTCAGGAGAACAGCTACTGGATAGTTAATCCACGAAGCTCAGTTTGTGCACAGCAATCCTTTTGCAAACCTCTTTAGGTAAACAGAATAGCTGAGCAGTCCACTTCAGGGATGAGGCAGCCTCAGCTACTCCTAGTTGTATCATGTTCTGGCATAAAAAAAAATATATATATATATGTAAGATGCTGTATTCTGGTTTTCTCTATCCTCACTTAACCAAGAATGTATGCTATCCCTCTTTAAACATCTCCTTCGTATGGTTCTTCCAGTATTAGCAAGGTTTTATATCTTTAAGGAATACCCAGTTTTGTAAATATTGCTCCTGCCTCTTATATTTTAGATCTGATGCTAATGCTTTCTTGATTTCAAAAGGAACTGGTAGAGTTCCGAAGGTGAGCTCAGTTTTTCTAAACCTCTTCCCAGGAAAGGGAAATTGACACTTGAATTTTTTCCACCTCTTTCCTCATTAGAAGGGAAGTAAGGAGCCTTAAAGATTTTTTAAAAAAATCCATCTCACCCAACTTCGGTCTTTGGTAAGTATATTCTAATAAAACTTAAGCTACTCTAACAATATAGAATTTAGATGGTTCATATATGTGAGAAAATCCTGAATATAGGACAGGGGTCGTACTTTTTAAAAATAGACCTATATGAGATGATAAACTGACGTGAGGCTGCTTTGCCTTCAATAATGTACGGTTTTTGACTGTTCCTACTCCCATTTCCAAAAGGAAATTGGCTGAAACACATTTTAACAATCTCAAGGAAGATAAAATTGCACCTTAAAAGGTATCAAGAAGGCAACATGGTGTACCTAGTTGCAACATAACATTTTGACCTTAATGGGAACTCATTTTATTTGCACTAAAGGCTTTGCTTGCTGGATTTGAAGTCTCTCTTAACTGCGGGTGTCTGTAGAACTTTATTTCTTCCACTGATGCAAGGAGAGAGAAAAGTCATTGTAATAGTACGTTTCATAAAGAGGGAATTGGAGGGTTTGGAAAAGTGAGGGGAGGAGTGATTTTTTTACTGGCAGCTACGTTCCCTCTGTACTCCATTCTCTTTCATGGAGGGGTAAAACCTGGCAAAGGGTACATCATTCAAGGACTCAGATCCATGTGTGACATGTCCCCAGCCACTGACTGCCAACCAGTTACTCAATTGTGAGTAACTCTGCAGAAGCCCAGTGCGGGAGGTGAGTGTGCTCAGCCCACATGCTCTGTGTCCTGTCACTGCAGCAGTGAGCCTGCAGGGGGCATCTGCAGCTGCCTCGCCTGTGGATTGCTCTCCTTTATCAATGCACACATTTCTGAGTATAAAGACATGCCAGGCCCCGAGCTCCTTGAGTTCTGGGCCAGTCTGTCAATGGAGAATAGCAGTGGACCCAGCAAGCAAGGTCTTGGGTTTGGTAAAACAAGAAATCTATCTCCTCTTTGATGTCACAGAATTTCTGGAGGAGAAGCTAACAAACTGAAATCTAATCTAATGGAATGTTTTCATTTAGGAAGGAAGATAAATGTGTTGCTTGCAAAGAGACCATTTCGTATTATTTTTGCTAACACCCTGTTGACACTAAAAAGCAACTATATGAATCCTGTGAATTAATTTATCAGTAGAGATGGTGAACAGTTTTGGAATATGTGCATCTTATAAATCAGAGCCTATTTAGCAAGCAGGTTAATACTGTTATTAGATAAAGTGTTGTTTTATGGCAGGTATTAATTCATTCACAGTGTTTCAGTTCAGCCGTGAACATGACACAGTATTGTTTTTCAAACTTAGTAGCTTCTCTGAATTGTACAATGACTTCATTCAGTGACCTGTGGAGAACAAAAATATTCATTTTTGTCCCAATGAATTGAGATTGCTTGTACACTTTTGGCAAAATATGTGAGCTTATAAAGATTTTGTATATACTTGTTCTTTCGTGCTGATGTGATTTAATTTACTATAGGATGTGTTCATTTAAGTACATAGTTTGCTGAATTTTGAGCCAAATCAGAGTTCTACTCAAAAGGTATCTGCAGCTAACATTGAAGGTGTCTGATCTTTCTTTTTTGGGTACATATGGGCCTTAGCTGCCCTAGAAGGCTGGGGCATTCTTAAGAACTGGGCCATCCTGTTTCTTCTTATAGTTTCCACAAAACTGCATGACTGAACAGCTTACCTCAAATAGTTCATAGCTTCCTAACTGCTGCTGACCCTTGGAGTATATACCTTATCATTCATTTTGGCCACTCAGTGTCTGAACCTTTGTGCTTGGGACATTTCACCACCTTGTGCATCTTGGTGGAAGACAAAGAATGACTCCGTGTTATTTTCTTTTCCTGAATAAAATTTCCACAAACTTAGTGGCTTAAGACATTCCTGTATGGTCTCACAGTTCTGTAGTCAGAAGTCTAGGACTGCTTGGCTGGGTTCTCTGCTTAGAGTCTCAAAAGGCTGAAATGAAAGTGTTGGCTTAACTGCTTTCCAGCTCATACCTGTTATTTGCAGAGTTCCATTCCTTGTGATGGTAGGACTGAGGCCCCTGTTTCCTTGCTGGCTGCTGGAGGGTGGGGAGATTGGAGGGTGCTCACAGCTTCCAGGAACTGGAATTCCTTGCCACGTGGCTCCTTCCATCTTCTAGGCAGCAGTGGCGTGTTCAGTCCTCACACTTGGAATCTCTCTCATTACATCTTATGCTACCAGCTGGAGAAAACTCTGCTTTTAAAGAACTCATATAATTATATTAGACCCATAGAATAATTTCCATTATGAACTCAAATTCAGCCGATTTGGGACCTTAATTAGATCTGTAAAATTCCTTCGCCATGCAGTGTAACCTAATCGTAGCTGCAACACCAAGGAAGCAGAGATCATGGGATCATCTTAGAATTCTGTCTACAACACCCTCTATAAAACCTTAAAATGCTAGTTTTCCAGCATTCTTTGCAGCTAAAATACAGCTATGTGATAGGATACATAAATCAAAGGCATCTCTGTTGGATTTTCGCTCAAGGTAGTGACGAAAGAGGGAAGAGATGGGGAATATCATCTTTGGAAGTAGCAGGATGCATCCTCCTCTTTGGTCCCTCCTCCATCCCAAATTACTGCTGCGTTTTCCTTGGACTCTGGAAAGCGGCAGAGAGGCAGCTGTTTGCTTGGTAGACTTGCAGTACTAAATAACACAGGTCAGAGTTAAATAACACAGGTCAGAGTTTAGTGCCTACCATAATCTCCATTGTGGGTTCGGTCTCCAAAGGGCTTGCTCTGGAGTGAGGAAGTAAACCTCAAGGGCCTCGAGCTTCACTCTTCAGGCATCTAGCATACCAAGGTCCTGACTGGAGGAAATAAAACCTTGCTCTGGAGAAAGCTATCATCATCTTAGTTCTCAATTATTTCCAAAAAACAAATTCTCAAATGAAAGGATCAGCAAAAAAACAAAAAAAAACCTCTGAGAGACAGCATCTGGATACAGGAAAAATAAAAACAAAACAAAAAAACTGATACATTCACAGGGACTCTAGACAGTAAAATCATTAGTAAAATACAATTGCTTCGTTTATGGAGATAAAGCCAAACTTCAAAAAGCAATATAGAACAACCAACCAAAAGAAGTGAGAGAAAAAACAACTAGAAAATATGGAACTGGATTTAACATCAGATTTGATAGTTAAAAGATTCTGGTGAACTGAAAGAGAGGCTAGAAGAAACCTACAAGGAAGCATGAAGAGGAGAGAGATGGGAAGTGCAGGATTTAACTGGAGTCTCAGAGGAGAGAGAGGGGGAAGAGAGGGAGCTTTGGCAAGGAGACTAGGTCTTTCTAACCTTGCTCTGACCAGTCACAGGATGCAGGCTGTGGCCTTGGGTGAGGCGAGGACAATTCCTGCAGAGGGCTGGTGAGTGAAGGCTGTCATCTGGTAGCACTTCCAGCAGCTAAGGGAATACCATCAGTCCTGATGGAGGATCTGGGCAGAATATCACAACATTCACTACCTGTAGCTATGTCAATATTAGATAAAACAAGTCTGTAAGATAAAGGGGATGACTAGGGATAGAGCCTACATAATGATGAAAGTTTCATTTAACCAGGAAGATACAACAATTCTAAATATATATTCTTCCAACAATATGGTCTCAATAATAAGACAAAAATGAGCAGAAATATAAGAATTAAATCAAAAGTCACAGAATGAGACTTTAACACACCTCTCTCATTTGATAGGAAAAATAAAAAATCAATGAAGATGTAGAAGCTTTGGACAAGAATAACATAATAGGCTTATATAGGACACGCTGCAATTTCAGCATATACATTCTTTTCAAGCACACGGAGAATATTTATTTCTGACTACTTCCTGGGTCATAAAACAAGTTTCAACAAATTTTAAAGGATTGAAGTTATATAGAGTGAGGTCTCTGATTACAACATGATTAAGTTGCAACTCAATAACAAAAATTAAGAAATATCCATTTATATAGAAACTCTGACCTAAATTTAAGATGCAAAACTATAAAACTCCTAGAATACAGGAGAAGATCTAGGTAGTCTTGGGTTTGGAGATGACTTTTTAAATATAACACCAAAGACATGATCAGTGAAAGAAAAAACTGAGAAGCTGAATTTCATTAAAAGACAGGAGAATGAAAAGACAATCCACAGAGTTGGAGGAAATCTTGCAAAATATACCTGATAAAGGATTGGCATTCAAAATATACAAAGAACTCTTAAAACTCAATAATTAGACAACAAAACACCCAATTAAAAATGGGCAAAAATCTAGAAAACTCACCAAAGATACACAGATGGAAAATAAGCATATGAGAATATGCTCAAGATGAAACATCATTAGGGAACTGAAAAATTAAAATGAGATACCACTACACACCTATTAGAATGACTATGAAATCCAAAACCCTGACAACACCAAATACTGGTGAGGACACAGAGCAAGAGGAATTTGCACTGACTGCTGTTGGGAATGCAAAAACCACTGGGAAGAGTTTGGCAGTTTCTTAGAAAACTAAACACCATGTGACATAGCAATCACACTCCTTGATATTTACCTAAATGAGTTTAAAACTATGTCCACACAAAAGTCTACACACAAGTTTTTATATCAGGTTTATTCATCATGGCCAAAGTTGGAAGCAACCAAGATAACCTTCAATAGATGAATGGATAAACTGTGATACATCCAGACAATCGAATATTAACCAGCAATAAGCGAAATGAGCTATCCATGAAAAAACATGAAGTGGTCTTAAATGCGTATTACTAAGAAAAAGTTGCCAATGTAAAAAGGCTATACGCTGTATGACTCCAACTACATAACATGGAAATGGCAAAACTATGGAGACAGTAAAAAGATCAGTGGTTGCCAGGGGTTCAAGGAGAGGAAAGGAGGAATAGGTGGAGCACAGAGGACTTTTTTTCAGGGCAGTGAAAGTATTCTGAATGGTTAAGTTATGGTGCATACCTGTCATTATATCAATACATTGATCAAAATATACAACACAAAGAAGCTAATGTTAAGCTAACTAAACTAAGCTAATGTTAAGCTAACTAAAACTATGGATTTTAGTTAATAATGTATTAATATTGGGTCATCCCTTGAACAAGCGTACCAAGATGTTAACAATAGGGGAAACTAGGAGAGAGTAAAGGTGATACGGGAATTCTGTACCTTCTGCTCAGTTTTCCTGTAAACCTAAAACTGCTCTAAAAAAATACAGTCCAGTAATTAAGAAGTTCCTCTAACAAAGGAAGTGGCAGAAGTAAACTTGAAACATCAGGAAAAAAGAAGGAACAACTGAACAGGTAAACATTTGGGTAAATATAATAGACTATCCTTAAGGTTTTAAAATGTTAGTTGGCTGAAAGCTGTATTACATTGTCTGATATGGTTGGTTCTCAACGTATGTAAAGGAATTATTTGGGAAAACTAAATGGTGGTGTCTTTTTTTAAAAAATAAATTTATTGTATTATTTTTGGCTGCACTGGGTCTTAACTGCTACACGGGGGCTTTCTCTAGTTGCGGTGAGTGGGCTTCTCACTGCAGTGCCTTCTCTTGTGGAGCACGGGCTCTAGGCGCACAGGCTTCAATGGTGGTGTCTTACATATATTTTACTTGAAGTGGCAAAATGTTGCTACTTGTTCACTATGATAAGCTATACATGTATACTGTAATCCATAGAGCAAGCAAAAAATGCCCAAAACTTAAAGAGATATACTGATAAACAAGCACGCAGGCTTCAGTAGTTGTGCCATGCGGGCTCAGTAGTTGTGGTTCACAGGCTCTAGAGCGCAGGCTCAGTAGCTGTGATGCACGGGCTTAGTTGCTCCGCAGCATGTGGGATATTTGGACCAGGGCTCGAACCTGTGTCTCCTGCATTGGCGGGGGGATTCTTAACCACTGCACCACCAGGGAAACCCCAGAATAGTTTTTAAAAGTGACCTAACTATATGTTTGGAAACACATTTAAAATGTAATTATATAGGTAAGTGTAGAGTAAATGAATCGAAAAATAATATCAAGCAAATGCCAATCAAAAGAAAGCTGGAGGGGCTATACTAGAACAGATAAAGTGGACTTCAGAGCAAAGAAGATTGCCAGGAACAAAGAATACTACATCACAAAAAAAGGGTCAATCTGTGAGGAAGACATAACAACCCTAAATGTGTATGTACCAAATAAATAAAGCTTCAAAATACGCGAAGCAAAAACAGAACTGAAGGGAAAAAACAGACAAATCCATAATATAGTGGTTAAAGGTACAGAACAGAACACCATCAAGGAATGGGACCCAACATTTATTTAGCGAACACTCCACCCAACAACAGATTATACTTCCTTTCCATGTAGGTATGTAATATTCACCAAGACAGATCACATTCTGGGTCATAAACTGACAAATTTAAAGGAACAAATCATACGAAGTATGTTTTCCAACCAGCATAAAAGAATCAAACTAGAAATTAACAACAGAACCACCACAGGAAAATCTTCAAACACTTGGAAATTAAACAGCTCGCTCAATTTGTGGATCAAAGAGGTAAATATATAAAGAAATAAAAAACACACTCACTGAATGCTATGAGAATACATCAAAACATGTAGTTGGCAGCTAAAGCAGTTCTTAGGAATTTATGGCACTAAAACACTTAAATACAGAGAAAATCAATGAAACAAAGAGCCTAGTTCTTTGAGAAGACGAACACAATTGATACACCTTTTAGCAAGACTGACCAAAAAAGAGACTGTCCATGTCAAGAATGAAAGAGCACATACTGTTACAGATTCCAGAGATATAAAAGGGTTAAGAGGATATTCAAGCAACTCGACATAAATTTAACAACTTAGATAAAATGGGCCAATTCACTGAAAACCACAAACTACCAAAACTCTGAGCAGTCTTAAAGGTTGGCTCTGCAGTGCTTCCACATCAGCCGTCTTCCTTCGCTCCCATGCCTTTACCCACACCAGAAATGTTTTGTATTATGCCCTATTCATCATCTCATGGTGGATGTGCAACCTCCTGACATCATGGACCCCTAAAACTGGTGCTTTTCTCTTCTGGCACTTGGTAACGGTGGCTTAACTCTTGCCATTGTACTAGCCAATTGAAGAGTGGCACATTTTGCCATTTTAAAGGTCAATGAACTTAAAATTTTCTGCAGCTCTAAAATTCATAAAGAATAATCCTTTTTCTTTTTAATCAGATATATCCCTAAAGCCCCAATTACTTAACATATGAGGTGGGAAATCAAAACACACATATAAGTATATAAGACAACCAAGGAAAATGGCAAGTAAGCACATGAAATATGCTCATCAATGATTATTATATTCAATAGAAATAAAAAACAAAACCACAACAAACTATGAGACTCCACATCCGTTAAAGGCAAAAATTAAACAAAACAACAAATAACTAAAAATACCCAAGTACTGGTGAGAACTTGTAACACCTGGAACCATACTATATGGAGGGTGGGTGTATAAAACATGGTATACCCACTCTGTAAGTCAGGTTGGCAATTTCTTATATGACACAACAATCCTAATCATAGGTATTTACCCAAGAGAAATGAAAACATCTATCTACACATAGACCTGTATACACATATTCATAGCAGCTTTATTTATAATAGCAAAAACACTGAAAATAACTAAGAAGTCCATCAACAGGTAAATAAACAAGCTATGGTACAACCATACAATGCAATACTAAATAAAAAATGAACTAACTTCTGATATACACAGCAACATAAATATCTCGAAAGCATTATGTTAAGTGAAACAAGCTGGACACAAAAGACTACATATGGTTCCATTTATTTGAAATTCTAGAAAAGGCAAAACTAGTGACCAAATGGTTGCCAGTGGGAGCAGGGGATTGACTGTAAGGGGAAAAAGGGAGATTCTTAGGTGACAGGAATGTTCTATATCAAGATTGTGGTGATAGCAATTACATGACTTTATACATTTGACAAAATTCACAGAATTATACTTGGGTAACTTTATTATATATAAAATAATATCTTAAACCTTATTAAAAAAGAGTTTGTAACAGCGGTAACATTTTTTTTATATGTTGCACTTCCAGATACTCTATAATGAATATGTACTTTAAAAATCAGAATAAAAATGCCATGTAAAAACAATTAGCGTATTATAAATATATTACACTACATGATCACAGTTACTTAAAAATATACACAGACTCGGAGCTAAAAGAGGGGAAGGAAAATTACCATTTACTTTGGGTAACAGAGTATGAAAATAAATTCTTCCTACAGCTCTTCTATGATTTCTAACTTGTAGGGTGGACCTTGTTTTGAAAATGAAGACGTGAAAATCACTTGCAATATTGGTATAAATGTATCTAGAGCTTTTGCCCAAGTTAATGAATTAGGAAGGTGTCGCATGGACTCACTTTTCGAAGACACTTCGTAAAGATTATCCAGTGGTTTATTTCTTGGTTTGTTTTTCTGTAAGTTTCTCTTTCAGGGTCATTTTTTTTAAGAGTTATCCTTGGTATCACTCAGAATGGTGAGGCAAATAGTTTTCTTCGTAATTTAGTATCTTATTCTTTAAAACTACCAAATAGCAGATAGTTCTGAGACCTGGAATACATTTTTCACTAAGTAACACCCTATTCTGTAAACAAAAGAAAAACATAAATAGCACCTTCAGGCAAAATTTCCATCTTGACTGGCTATAGAGAAGACATAAATTGGAGGTGATAATAACTCCTCTGATCTCTCTGAATAGCTCATCTGTTAAACAGTTCTGCAGGAACATTTTCCCCATTTATGGAGATTAAATATTTGTCTATGAACATGCAGCCAATTAACTAGTAATCTGTTTTTACAGATTTTTAAAATGCTTTCTGCCAAGACCGTTTTGGCCAACTGACTGAATTTAAACTGGATAGTAAAAGCAAGCCAAAAAAAAAAAAAAGCCCAAACATAAAAACAAACGTTCTTACAGAATAGGACCTAATTATCACCTTCAGTTTAGGGGCAAAACTAATATGCCACAAAATGACCCAGTATAAGAATTCAGTGAGAGGCAGATCACTTTTGGGATACTAGCCAAGAGAATGGACTTAGAACACACAAATACATTCAAAACCCTAGAAGGCAATGATAGGTTGACATACATTCCCAGAAATGGAAGCAGTACCTGAACCAGTGCTGTTAAGATCACCATAGAATTATCAATCAATCCCAGTCATCATATGATACTCCTTTCCTTTGGCTTCTTTGGAAGGCACAATACAATCTGTAGTTTTTAGGGTGTAGCAGGATGTTCTTCCTATGTCTATTTTTTCCCAATATTTCCAGTACTACAACTTTTCTCAGACATAGGGTCAGACTGTTAGATCGCAAAATAAGTGATAGAAGCCTCAGCAAACAGCACTCAACAACGGATAGTATGTGTTTCCGTTAATACCCTTCTGCCAAGTTATACAAAAGATCCTACTGAAAGTGGCTAGAACAAAGAAGGGTTTATTACATCAGAATAAGTCCATGTGCAGGGCAGTTGCAAAGTCTGGATAATTCAACAGCTCACTAGCATTATCAAGGACTCTGGTGATTTCCACCTGCCCGCTGAGCCAACCTTGTGATCCTAAGAGGGCTGCAGCAGCTCCAAGTGCCAGAGTCAGACAAAACAATGTTCAAAGGAGGAACACAGAATTTCCTTCTTTAAGTCTATTAGTGAGGAAAATCTTCTCAGATGCCCCCTTGCAGATCTCTTCTCAGCTTCCATTAGCCAGGACAGGCTCACATATTCATGCCTCATCAGTTACTTATAAGGAGAAAAAGACCATGCATGATTGGCTTAGAACAATCCAATTCACCCTTGGGAAGAGGGTCCAACATCCCTGGGAACAAGGCTGCACAGAGGAGGGGACACATGAACAAGCAACCAGGAAGGGAGGGACAAAATGGTTGTTGGATAGCAACTAACAGTATTTGTCAAAATCTGACAGGGCTGAAAACATACAGTACATGTCACACTAGCTTCCACTGGCTGAGAGGGTAAAATAGCACTCAGAGCATGGGGAAGAAAAGTCTAACATAATGGATTGTTTAAAAAAATGTTTCAAATAATAACTATAAGTACACAATACATGCCAGACACTAGTCTACGCACTTTACATATGAAAACATATTTAATCCTCATAATTGTTACCTGTATTTTACAGATAAGGAAAAGGAAACAGAGAGAAGCCAAGTAATTTGCCTAAGATACGTGGTAAGTGATGGAGCTAAAATTTGAACTTAGATAGGCTCTAGACCCATGCTCTCAATTGCTACATTACACTGCACAGGGTGATGTAAAAGTGGTACAAATATATTCTAAGATAAAAAACCATCAGATAAACCAAGGGATAGGTGGAGATGCAGAAAGCAACCCAAAAAGCTAGCCGAGATTTACACACTGTACATTTTATTAAATACTGGGCTTCATTACAACAAATTAATTTACTTCTGATAGAAGTTTCATTAGAAGAAATGTGGATGTGTTCAAATTCTTATCTGATACTGCTTTTTGGCTAACCATTCTATTTTTACTGATTCTATACTCAGTCATTATGGGCAGAGAGATTAATCTTTCATAACAGAACAAAGGAATTTCTCAAGTGGTACAACATTCAAAATATATGAGGAATACTCTCAAAATGTGGACATGACCACTACAGAGTAACTTTTTTATGGTATATTTATAATAGCTACAGATGACACTGTTAACTCATGCACATTAAGTCTTTATTTACTACCTACTGAAGGTTTCTACCTTACACATGAAAATTATTCATGTCCTGGGGTTTGACATCTACTCAAAAGTTAAACCATGATGGAAAATGGCTATCAAACTGGCTTTTCAGGGCACCACAGAAAAGCCATCAGCTGTAATATCCATCCTGAAATCGTGGTGGCAAGTTCCTGGGAGTTGCTTTTTCCTGTGTTTTGAGCAAGTCTATAATAGCTGAGAGTACTGCACAGTCTCTGGATTTAGTGTCCTTCCAGTCTACAGGATGGGGACTTTCAATCTTCTCTTGCAGAAGGATATCTAGTTCCTTTCTTAATTCCTGAAGTTGGAAAAATTATACATGTTCAACAAAGGCAGATGTACTATCAAACAATGTAATAAATAAAAGTGACTTCAGCTGGTACAAGAAATTTAATAAGCTATTATACAAAAAGACTGAAATATCTAATGAGCAACTAACTAAAGTGTGGTTATGAGTAGCCAACTTAAGTAAAAAAATTCAAACTTTTATCACATTGAGCCATTTAGAATGGTTGGTCTGTAACTATCTCAAAAAACAATTCAGAAAAACTATGAATCAATTTCTCAGCACAATTTCCTCTGTTGAAATAAAGCAAGAAATATTTAACGTAACATGTATAACACTTGGAAGAACAAAACCACAAGACCACATACTAACTTGTATGCAGAATCAAAGACAATCATGTAAAGTCAGTCACCTTAACAAGATGGGCAATTCTTGCTGGAGACTGAAAGATAATCCATTCATCTACAGCAATAGTCTCTTGATCATTATCCTTCTGAATGGAAATATCACCTCCAAAGAACAAGAGACAGTATGGAGAAACTTCTGTGCAGTCATACAAGTATATCTATAATGAGAATTAAGGCAAATAAATACATTAAGGAGTCTGAAAGAATTATTGTCACATTAACTCAATAATATCACTAGTATCAATCTATTAGTGCTTTCCTTCTAAAACAGGTATTATCCTTTTCGTGTAATTACAGAGACTAAATTTGAAGAAATACCATTTAAACAAGCCATTCTTACTTCAGAGAACAAAGGAGTTTTATATTTTTGTTTCAATTCAATCAATAGCACTGTTCTGTAAACAAAATATTGCCTAAGTGATAAAACCAAAACACTAATATAGCTGAAGTTCTTTTTATTTATATATTAACAGAATTCCCACTTAATATTCTGACCAATACTTGTATATTGACAGGCCAACAAAATTCTCTGAAAAGTGTAAACTCTTATATACCATAAGATGCCAGTATGTCTTGAAAGCAGGCTCTGAAAGAAAATTATGCAAATCAAATAACATCCCAATTAATTAAAATACAAAGATACATCATGACAGATCTGCACATTAAAAGTATAGGTTATCTGCTTTAAGAAGGTATAAGTCATGTCATAAAAAAAAATTTTTTAAAGAATAAATTTTGTTTATAATTATGAAAACTATACAATTTTAAAAATACAACAAGACTGTTATTCAGACCCATGGTTACTTTATGTATTCACTTACACTACTTGTTCTCATCTTCAGGTGATAGATAAGCCAGTTGTAGTGAAACTCTGTTTGCTCCACATTAACGGATTTGGGATGAATAGCAACTAGTCCATCAGTTTTTGTGTAAACTTTCACCCTTAAAAAAAGTTAAAATGTAGTTTAAAAACAAAACAAAACTCCGGAGGATTCCAAACTAATCCCAGAATCAAAAGAAACTCCACAGATGAGTTCAATTTATTTTTGCAATATAAATTTCCAAATTTTTGTTTTAATAAGACATAGAAAAATAATTGGCTAAATAAGAGTACTCTAAATCATACAACAAATCCTTTTCTTATAGGTATAATTACTCAACATATTAGAAAGATGACAAAATATTCCCTAATTATGTTAGTATATATACTATACCAGTAAAGTACAAAAAGTGAAATACCTGATATAATTCTAAGTGAATCAGACCAAGAGAATAGTCTGTACATTTTACTGTAAATCATGCTACTGATAATTTACCATCAATTTACAGAATAACTGTGAAATGATCTAAAATTTAAAATGAAGAATTTTGTTTAAAAGGGAGTTAGCTAAAACTGGTTTTTAAAAACCTATGCTAAAATATGTTTTAAATGGTCTCACATTCACTGAACTCCCCCCACCCTTCAAAACAGGAATACTTGGAATAAATGTACACAGCTCTAGTTCAATCTCTCCATTTTTACGGGTCCTTCCTTTGATAGTCACAAAAATTTCACCTCAATTTGTAGGAGTCTTTAATTAATATTATTCAACAGGGAGATGTCTGATAGTTTATATAGTCAGTGGTAATTACAGAATAAAGCTGATAATCCATTAATCCTTCCTCTTTGTTTTTAAGAGCATCTTTTTCATGGTTCTAGGAATCCATAATATGTCTACCAAAATCTGAATCACAGTCATGAGCCATTATTCAGAATAAAATGAGCAACTGCTTTTCCTCACCGCACAGTCAATTTAACCAATGCCATCCTGCAACCCTACATCACCAGAACAGCAGGGTTTGGCAAACTTTTTCTATACAGGACCAGAGAGAAAATATTTTATGCTTTGCGGACCTTCTGTCACAACTACTCAACTCTGCTAGTGCAGGTGGAAAGCAGGCACAAACAACATGTGAACAAACAGGCACAGATGTGCTCCAACAAAAACTTAAACTCTTAGCCAGTATGCCAAAATGTGCTGACTAGACCAAAACAAAGCATAAACCCAAAGAAACTACCTTTCTTTCATAAAGCCTTCCCAGGATGGCAGAGGGATATATAAAATGTTTGTATTTCAAGGAGTCTCTCTGTTAAGCTACCTGTAAGTTAAGGGATAGATATGAAGAAGAATTTGACAAAGTACTGATGTCAAAAAAGTACTCAGATCACTTAAAATGTGGATACTCCAACTACAGTGATTAAAATTCATGTTACCCATAATCTTCCAGGTGAGAATAGGGTTTCTCAACATCAGCATTCTTGACATATTGAATTTTCTGTTGTGGGGGACTGTCTTGTGCATTATGGAATGCCTAATAGCATCCCTGACCTCTATGTACTAGATGCTAGTAGTACATACTCCTCCACTTATAACAACCACAGATGTCTGCAGACATTATCAAATGTCCCCAGGGAGGCAAAATCACCCAGGTTGAGAACCACTGCACTGCTGCACTCTAGGCTATCTTTGAGGTCTATATTTTTTCATGTTTACAGAACATCCAACTTTTTCATCTAACATCAGTTCAAATATTTTATGTCAATAAACAGTGACGTTTTATACGCCTAACAGAAATGCCATATAATATGGTCTTACAAAACCATAATTTCCCCACTGCTACTAGACATCTATGTTGTTTATAATATACCTGTCAAAAAACATTTGGAATTACTTCCTTAGAAAATATTAAATTCAAATATTCACTTATGAATCCACGGGGCCAGTGACTATTTTAATGACTGCTGATACATAATTCTAATCTAAACTGTCTTCCAAAAGCATGGCACCAATTCACATACCACTAGCCATTTGTGACTTTCAGTTTCTCTTTTTTCCTCACTGGAATGAATTCTTTTACTGGGCAAAAATATGCCTTATTTGTTGTCTCCAATTACAACTAAGGCTGACTCTATTTGTACATACATTTAAAGTTATACTTTATTTCTCAAAATAGTAAAATCACCACAATTTTATTCAAAGATCTCAAGTAGAAAATTACTTGTTTTAAAAGAGAGGAAAAGGGCTTCCCTGGTGGTGCAGTGGTTGAGAGTCCGCCTGCTGATGCAGGGGACACAGGTTCATGCCCCGGTCCGGGAAGATCCCACATGCCGCGGAGCAGCTGGGCCCGAGCAGCTGCGCCCGTGAGCCATGGCCACTGAGCCTGCACGTCCAGAGCCTGTGCTCTGCGGCGAGAGGGGCCGCAGCGGTGAGAGGCCCGCGTACCACAAAAAAAAAAAAAGAGGAAAAAAATATCCTGAAACAAAATTTACTCTAAACAAGGTATAGCTGGCTTACTGTTCTCATATTTACATTGATATCATATTTCACTAACATTCTTTGTGAAAAATGGGTGATGAAGCAGCAGACTCCAGGGATGTGCTATGAGGGAAAGTGATGCCCATGGTAAACAGTTTGCCTTCTCTTCAATGACCAAAAGTAACAAGAATATGGCCCTATTATGAGTAAGAACAAATGTACAATATAAGCCCTGTTGCAGTAGAGGATTTCGAAAGTTTGAGAGAACTACAAATAATTCATAATAATCTTCAATGCTTACATTTTTCTTTTTTTACCCAAATTTAGTCGGATTTTAGCAACTTTGGGATATAAACCAGCACAGATGACAGCTTTAATTATCTTCTCATTATCTATTGGGGGTGGGAAGGTAGAGAAAAAAAAGTAAAATATGGATACAACTGACAACAGCAGCAAGTTATTTACACTGTACTTTCTGCTTTACCTGAATTTATATTAGATTTTGGATCTTTAGGATTTCTACTGCTTACAAATCCAGCTCCAAGAAGATGCTCAGCAAACTGCCCTTTCATGTTATGCAGCATCTAGGGAGCAATGGTAACAAACAGAACTAGAATACCTTTCACACAAATTGATAGGGGTTATAAAGCATGTACTCATAAATAAATTTAGCTTTGAGCTTTCCCTGCTTTATGAAACACTTTTGCAAAAATGTGATGTTTTGGAGCAGGGGTTGGTAAACTACAAAATTTATAAAAACCTGTTTTTGTCAATAAAGTTTTACTGGAACAAAACAACACCCATTCATCAACACACTATCTTTGGTTGCTTTTGCATTATAATGGCAGAGGTGAGCAGTTGCAACAGAAACCATATGGATTGTAAGCCAAAAATATTTATTGTCCAATCTTAAGGCTTGCCTGCTGTAGGGAATAACAACCGATGTTTAAGGATCACTTCAGTTTACAAAAAGGCTCATAATTTTCAAAATTGCTCTCTACCCCATATTTTGAAAACAAAACAAAACAGGAAAGCATAGGGAAAATAACCAACATCCATATATGTACTACTGAAAATTAACTACTGTTACATCCTGGCACAAAAGCTTAAGGCCCGTTTCCTGTGTTTATTTATAAGAAAAATCACTCTTTGGGTAAAAATGATACGTGACTCATTATAAAAAGCATTCAAGTAGTATAGCAAAGTACAAAAGAAGACTACCCTAATCTCAATACTGTCAGAAATATCATTAACTAAGTAAATATTGCAGACACTTACTATGCATTTATACGGACAGAAGAATTAGACAAAAATGCTATCCTAATAACGGGATAACGTAAATTTAGAAGCTGTTTTTACAAAAGCATTCAAATTAATTTTAGTTCAATTTAAGGAAGTTAAAAAGAAATGAAACTGAACTAGATGAATCTTACATTCTTATAATCATAAGAGATATTTAATAAAGGATCCTTGCGAGCTTAAAGTAAGAGATTATGAGACATAAAATTGTCACATTTAAGTATATATCCCTTTTATGAATTATGTGACTTTAGTTTCCCCACCTACATTCTCTTATAACTGACTCTCTAGGTCATCTCCTGGTTTCTATCACCATTATTTTATATTGTTCAGGATAATAACCTTTATTCTGTATCCATAATTCCCAATACTGTTTTGCATTTTTCCATATTTAATTTCAGTATCTACCACCAGCTGACTTAGCATGTACTCTCCATTCCTGAATTCTTTCTGATTCACTTCTTAATAGGCAGCATTTCATTGTCAGTAAATATTTCAAGATCAACTCATGGGTGCAGTATTTCAAGTGCTTTCTTGAATGCCTGTCATTTTTCTTTATACTTGAATTAGTATCTTGACTGGATATAATATTTTCAAAAAACACTTGGTTGGATTCAACCATCTTTTTTCATACTGTACTTCATTTTTTCCACTTAAGGGAAATGTTCTTACAATATATCTCTAAATACATATTCAATTACTCTTAATTTTTCTATGTAGAGACACCTATTACCTTTTTTTCCATTGGCTGTAGTATCTTTCAGAGTTATTACCCTTCTTTTCATTCTGTTAATGTTTGGGCACTTTTGATTAAATATTCTAGATTCTGGATTCTTTTACTCCCGTAGATTTGTTAAATCTATGCCACAAAGATGGAGTGTACATGTAATGGGGGAAGGTGAGGATATTTCTACTCCCACTGGCTTGAGATCACTTCTCCAGTTCAGTGCAGAGTCTGAAGTCTGATGTGCATCTGCCCTGTTAATTGTTCACTTTCTTCTATTTCACAAGTGCCTCCTGTCCAGTGTTTTCTCACTACACTAAGTCAGTTGAAGATAAAAATACCTACCCAAAAGTTAAAGAAAAGATACTCGCTCTGAGATTTTAAAACAGATTTTAGGAGTATTAGTGAAAATTTTCAGGATGAATCATCAAAATGGTGCAGGAACAGTAATCGAGCCTCTCTGTGTTTTCCTGCTGAACTTTGGGCTCATTTTTTTTCTTAGCCATTAGTTTTTTGTTTATTATGCCATATACCTTTTTTGTTTTGTTGCAGTTGATTTAATAAAGATTCCTTTTATGATTCTGTATAATGATTCAACTTCATAAGACACACTCACACAAAAGTTAAGCAAAAACTAACTTTTTGCTATAGATTTGACTACACAAAATACATATAAGTCCCTAACCTAACATATGAGAAGCACTTCAAAACATTCACCATTACCTGCAGTGTGTTTGAAGACAGAAAATATTCCCAGCAATAGTCTTTTTCATATCTGAAACCACGTTGTCTAGCTGCTTCCCAGCCCTATGAAGAAAAGTATTGATATTGTTCCCCAAAGCAAAGACTGCTTACCAGTTTGTCTTTATTTTGGTAATAATTTTACTTTCTACTGATATTTCATTTTCTTGTAAAAAATTCAAAGAATTTCCAAATTAACAAACTAAAAAAACATAAACTCCCCATGATCCTAGTTGTTAAGACATAACCAAAACTGAATTTGCAGACCTTTCTTTACACAAAAAAGAGCAAGTTATATAGTAACATACTGTGCATTTTACATAAAATAGCATCATTCTGTACATGATTGTATTAATCAAAATGAGCACTCTGTTGAACAAATTTCAATGCTATTATATATTTTCAACTTCAAAAATATATTGTTTTACTTTGCTTTAAGCTAGAGAAGGAGGGAAGACGGGAAAAAAGAAAATACTGAATGAGCTCAAAAGGATAAACTTTCCCATAATAGGTAGTACAAAACTGAGACTAGAACTACAGTAAAAAGATGCTGCCTCTATACACCAAATTACATTTAAATGTTGCAAAGATGGATGATAAATGTTTATCCTCGGATAAGCTTGTCTATAAGAGAAGAAGTCTCTTTATCCTGAATAGTGTACATGACTATCATGCTCTATCAAAAATGTTAAATCTGAATACATGCATAGTTTATTAATGAACAAAAAGGGACCTTCTGTCATAAATGTCAGTAAGACAAAGATACAAAAGAATAATAGCAAATAAAATTTTAAAATAAATTGTTCACTTGTTCTATTGTTATCAAAACACAAATATAGACTTTTTTCCAAAAGGGTAAATGTAATGAGCTATCACAAAATTGAAAAATGATGTACAATTTTTTTCCAAATGTTCACCTAATTTTAGGCATTCTCACTTAGCAGTTTATTCCTGATAACTATAATACAGATTTTTAAAATTTAAAGATATTCCTTTTACCTCAAATGCATTCACAACTGTCAGGTGATCACTTTTAGTATCCTTTGCCAATTCCTTTCTTCTTGCATCTGCGACCTTTTCTTTTCCCTTAAAACAGATGAAGGCAACTTAAATTGCTCTGATGGTATATAACAGAGAATGGCATTCTAATAAAAAGCCAATGAAAAATCTATCTAAGAAAACAACTACCCTGTGTATCTAAAAATACCTGGGCTTTTACTTGTATCTTTCTTACCAGTGGAATCACAAAGGGATCTCTGAAGCTAAGACTAGCAGCAATGGTGAGCACCGGGTCGAGGCAACAGAACAGAGCTCCAAAAAGAATCATTTTTCCAATGTGTGGCTCAACTGGTAATCGTGCTAAGTGGACTCCAAGAGATGTCAATTCTTCTTGTTTATCCAAAGCGTTCTGTAAAGTAAGAGTTTATGTTTAAAACACATTGTAAGCACCACATTTTAGTTTGCTTAAGAAAAATATAATAGGCCACTCTTAAGTCCAAATGCCCTAATATTGTTCAGCTTTAGTTCTCTTCATCAAAACATAAGTTTGCAACATAAGTTTTGAGGTTAGCAAAGGTTAGAAACTTACTTAAACAGAAGCAACTTGGCTTTACTATAAATGGTGGAAGAGAAATGAGAGAAATAACACACCAGTAAGTCTTCAAATAAAATCACCCAGTAAAGTACAAGAGTTGTAGGAGAAATAAAACAAAAAATGAGACACTATTACATATTTGGAATATAGAATGCATAGCCCCTAGATTCTAGTACTTTAGGAGACATGAGACAGGAGAGCAAGAGATAAAATATTTATCTAGAACCCCCCACAACGGGGTGACTTCTACTCTGATTACCTAGGTAATTTGATCCAATCATCCTACTGAGCACAGATGGAAAAGCTGCTTGAAGACTGAGGAGTTACAAAAGAATTACAAAAATCACAAGTCCAGGATTAGGGGAGGGACAGAAGTCCAAGGAAGTGAACCCAACATTGGGGCATCTTTTCCCAGAAGAAGCAACATAAATCCTCTCTGGAAGAAATTACCATCACCCCAAGCTCCAAGTTTTTATCTACAAAGACCTCTGTAAATACAATGTCTAGTACACATTCAAAATAACAAGATTTGAACAACAACAAAAATAATAAAAAATATAACTCAATTGCCCACCCCCCCACACTGGCAACCAACCACTAGTTTGTTATGGGGTGGGAGAGTGGGAGGTACAAACTATTGGGTGTAGAACAGACTACGAGGATGTATTGTACAACATGGGGAATATAGCCAATATTTTGTAATAACTGTAAATGGAGTGTAACCTTTAAAAACTGTATAAAAATGTAAAAATTTAAATTAAAAAACAGAACAAAAATAACTCAAATGTCTCATTAGACAAAGATCTCTACTAAACATTTATGGAGGAAATAACCTCAATCTTATAAAAACTCTTTCAGTGAATAGGAAAAAAACAAAACAAAACCTCTCCACTTGTTTTCTGAACCTAGCATAATCCTGGTACCAACTTGACAAGGGACATCTGGAAAAAGGGAAACTAAATAATCTTACACATGAGAAACTCAAAATAAAATAATGGCATACTGAATCCCAGCAAGATAGGTTTGTTTCTGGAATGAAAGTTGGTTCAACAATTGAAAAATCAATGTAATTCAATATATTACAAATTTAACATAAAAAAACAGCATAATATAATCTCATTAGAGGCAGAAAAGGTATTTGATAAAATCCATTATCCATGCATGATAAAAATCTCTTAGTAAATTAAGAATAGAAACTTCCTTAATTTGATAGTTTCCACCAAAAATCTTCAAAAAACATGCTCAACCAATTTTTGACAGGTTTTCCTTTGAGAATAAGAACATAAGAGTGCACACTATCATAACACTTCTGCTCAACATTGTACTAAGGATCCTGGATGACAGCTGGAAAGGAATAAATAAAATTGCAATTATTTATAGATGTGACTGTGTACTCAAAAATCTACATATAGTTATCAGAGTAAGTGGGTTTCATAGCATTGATGAATGCAAGGTCAACATTCAAAACCAATTTGATTTCTGTATATCAGACTCACAAGAAAATGAAAAATTCTGAAGTCTGAATATAATCCAGAAATACTACAAACCAGATATAAATCTTTTAAAAAGTTCTATAATACACAGAAAACGCTGAAACACCGAGAGATTAAATAACTAAATCAATGGGACAGATCATGTTCTTGTTTGGTAAGACTCAATATTATAATTAAGGCAGTGTGACACCAGCTCAAGATAGAAATATACACCAATAGAATAAAGGAGAGCCTACAAACAGACAAATAAATCCATAGACACCTGATCTATGACTATGGCTGCAGAACAAAGAGGAAAAGGATGAACTTTTCTATAAATGGTTTCGGTCAACTGCTCTACATATCTAAATACTTTGATTCCTACCTCACCTACACACACACACACACACACACACACACAAATCCATTGCAGATGGATTATATAGCTAAGTGTGAAAAAGAAAACAAAGTTAAAACAATATATCGTCATGACTCCAGGGTAGAGAAAAACTTACTAAAGGACAAAAAGCAGTAACAATAAAGAAAAAGACTGATACATTTGACCACATTAAAATTAGGAATTTCAGTTTATCAAACCACTGTTAGAAAGTGAAAAGGTAAAAATACAGACATGTGCAATATACAGCTGACAAAAGGCTCAGATCAAGAGTACACAAAGAATATATAATGACCTCCTACAATGTAATAGAAAAACAGGCATCAATAATTTATAAATGAGACTATCCAAATGGGCAATAAGCATAAAAAGCTGCCTACAAATTCAACAGCAGTCATGGTAATGCAAACTAAAGCCACAAAACTACTACATACCTATCAACATGCTTAGAATAAAAGACTACAGGTTGGTGATGCTATAGAGCTGAGAATGCTCACCTACCACTGACACTGGTAGGAGTGTAAGTAGTTTGACAACTTTGGGAAATGGTTGGGCATTACCTACCGAAGTTAATCATACACATACGTTATGACTCAGTGAATTCACTCAAGTGTACACCCATGAGAAATACTTAAACATGTGCACCAAGAAACAATAAATATTGAAGAACAGTCATACCAGCACTATATGTAACTGCCTCAAATTGGAAAAAACAAAAATGCCTTTCAGTAGTCATATAATAAAATATGGTAAAGAAATGAAAATGAATGAACTATAGCTGAAAGCAATAATGCACATGAATCTCACAATGTTTCAGTGAAAGAATACAGAACCCCATTCCCCCTTGCAAAAAAAAAAAAAAAAACACATCCTGTGTGAGTTCATGTAAAGTTCGCGAAAGGCCAAGTTAAACTGAGCTCTTTAAAGATGTATACTGGTATGGTAAAACCATCAAGAAAAACAAGCAAGAGATTACCATTAAAGTCATGATAGAGGTTATTTTTGAGCCTGAGAGTAGAGTAATTGGGCGAGGGTAGGAAGTTGGTTTTTAGGATACTGGAAATGTTCTTAACTTCTTGACATGAATAAAAATAAGAGTGCTCACTTTGTGATAAACCATTAAGCTGGACATTTTTGTTTTACTCTTTTACCCTGGATGGGCATGCTGTATTGCACAATAAGTTTTTTTTCAAAATGTAGGCTTCAGACCCTACTGTTGGCAAGGATTTTCCAAGCCTTTTCACAATTTCGTTGCCTACAAATGGCTAAGTAAAGACTGGTTCTTAAATTCAGTTGGGAGAGGAAGTCATCCCACTCTGGCTTCAGACTCCAGCCGCCCTCTGGTTGTCTGTCTCTACCACAAATAATACGTTGATTCTCTGATCACCCCGTAGCCCTCTACTGCTGTTCTATTCGATAAAAGTCTGGAGGGAAGAGAGGTCAGGAGTAAAACCGCACTGGTCCCTAAAATACCAGTAACCTCACTAAATCTAATCCAAATTCCAACAAAGATGGTCAGATAAGTTACAATGCTTTTCATTTAAACAACTTAATACATTAAGAGCTTATTTTTACATGGACCAAATTCTCAAATTTATCTACATGGATGGGCACAAATAAAATTGAAATACGTAAAATACATCTTCAGCATCCTCTAGCCCAGTACTAACCAACAGAACTTGCAGCATTGACAGAAATGTCTATTTCTGTACTGATTATGTGGTAGCCACTAGCCATATGTGCCTACTGAACATCTAAAACGTGCAAGTGTGACCAAGATACTGAATTTGTAATTTAATTCAAAATTTAAATTTAAACAGTCACCTGTGGCTAGTGGCTACTGTGTTGGAACGCACAGCTCTATTCTTTCTCTCCACTTTGGGTATTAACTCACTCACTAATTCTCTCCAGTCCTGTGCCGCTTCTCAACATGGTCTCATGAAGGGATGGCTACCAACTAAGTGGTCACTTGACTAAGACACTGAAACTAGTTCCTCAAAACACTGACTTCATAAAAGAATCTAAGGGAAAAAGCTGTAAGAATAAAATGATAGGTAGGGGGATAGGATATTTTGGAGAAAAGCCACCTGCTAGTATTCCTTCAAAAATAGAAGAGCTGCCTTTATAAAATGTTCACACTGTTATTAAGTTACCTGGATTTGACAAAAGCTCTAAAAACATTATGGTAATCAGAAAGAGTAGAATAAAGCAACCAAATTCATTTCTAGAATACAAATGAAGAGGACCAGTAATTGAAAGATTTCAAAATTTTATGTAATTTGAAATCAGGCCTATAATGAAAAAACTTGTGTGGAAAGAGCCCAGTATAAGAAAACTCACAAAGGTATCATTTTATAACTTTCTAATTTATATTTCATATTCCAAGCTGAATAGCCAAAAAGTGAATCAATCTGGCACTGCACATTCATTGGCCTACCTTGCCACAATGAAAGTAAATTTTATAATTAGCTGGATTACTTACTTTAACACTCTAAGTTAGAATTTTTTTAAAAATCAAATTTACCAGTTCCATCAGGTGTTTTATGGAAAGTAACACTGCTTCATTCGATGGTGGATCCATTAGCCTACTCAGAAAGTAAGCAATTCCACCTAGCCTTAAAATCTGGGGAGAGACAAATATAATTAAACATATATCATATATTGACATAACAGTTTAATCCTGCCTGTGTCACTGACTCAAAATAAAGCATCAAACCTATACACAATTTTCAAGTTAGTTATTTTACCAGAATAAGTAAAAATTATATTTGTGATTCTATAAAAACATGTTTAAAGGCCAACATACTACTTTCTAACACCCACCAACTCTATTAATGAGAAAAGTAGCTGGTTAAAATCTCAACAAACAAGTTGATTACCAATTACCTACAAAATAAGGCAGCTAATTTTATCAAAATACATTAATGCTGAAAAAATGGTAAGTAGTCTATAATGAGGGATCTTAAGACATAACAACAGTAGCTAACAATTACTGGACACTTACTATGTGCCAGGCACTGTTCTAAGAATTTTATATGAAGTTAATTTAAATAACTTGCCCAATATAACAGAACCAGCTTGCCACAGGATGATGTGGGATTCAAACCCAGGTAGTCTGGCTCCAGAGCAGTATGTAATTTAAAACTGTTTAGTCAATAACTGATCAAAGCTTTAAAAAATATAATTTACAGTTGACCTTTTTTGAACTGCATGGGTCCACTTACACACCGATTTTTTTCAATAAATATAGTACTTGCATTTTTATTTTACAGATTTTTAAATTAACTAAGCGTGGGGAAAGGTTTGTGTTCAATCAGAGGTCACAATATGTAGAATCAAAAGAACTAGGGTTTGAGTCCTGATTCTACCCAAACTGTTTCAACTAACCACCCTTGGGTAAGTCATTTATCAATTCCTTTGTTTTTGAGGCAGAAAAGGCAGCAAGTGGATTTTTGGCAACCCTAATCCCCACGCTGTTCAAGGATCAACCGTACTAACACACAGAGAAAAACAAATGCATGGTAAAAATTCTTTCTGGCAGATTAGTATACTACTTTCCTCTATAAAAGATGCTGAAAACTAGAACCCTATTTACTTTCTTAACTCTCCCAGCTAATTTACCTTTATTTGTAAACAAAGTTCTTCCAAAGGCGTTCTCAAAATTTCTGGCAGTTGATAGTCATCTAGAAGGCTTGCTCTAAGACCATTATACAGATGATAGCAATGACCAGGTTGAACTCTTAAAAAAAAAGGGGCGGGGGGTGTATTATCAGTGACTTTTTAGAACTCCAGAGAAAAGACTAGGCAGGGGAAGTAGTCAATATTTCTTTCAAGTCACACCATAACTAATTTACTTATTATTTCATTTTTATTAATCACATATTCCTTCTCCCCACCTGTTTTGAATAAGCTTAAATCCATTAACCCTAAGTCCTAGTTCTAAAAGATACAGGATTGCCTCCCCCTACCAATAATTTGGTTCCCTGTTTCTACCTTACAGATTCCAGACTTCTATTCACAATAACAGCAGTATACGTAGGTTAATCTCTTTGGGCCTTGTGAGCATTTTATGTAACAAATCCCGGTATTATGTTAACCTGTCTATATTATTTTAAAAGCTTTTAGGTATGTGCTATTTATTGAGTTCTCAGAGGGATGTTAGAAATGGTTATTGTTTGCACCTAGTGACCTTAATGATACTATTCTTTGTACAATGTTAAGGACAGATATGAAGAGGTTAATGAATTCATTCATCTTCAAGCAGAATAAAATATTTCTGTAGGCGCTTGCTGTTAAAGGAGGGGGAGACCCTTTCCTATAGGAATAAATTAATTCTAAAAATCTCACCTATTTCTGTCATGAGTCTACAAAGACCCATTATCTAGTATATTACATGTCTGCAGAAACTAAAAGTAAGAGGGTCTCCACTTAGGACCACGTAGTTAATATAGTTTGCTCTGGCCTCCAACATAATTATCAATCTAATTAGCTTTGCTAAAGGAATTTATATCTAGAGAGTCCACAAGGGACTATTTTCCATTTGAATTAAACACTGTGTGTGTATATATACATATATACGTATAACCGAAATCAGTTTGCTGTACACCAGAAAATAACACACCACTGTAAACCAACTATACTTCAATTAGGAAAAAAACCCACTGTAATTCCACAGTTAACCTTCACCAGGATAGTGGGGATGAAGAATTAGATAAAATGTAATACTTCATTTACTCTATTTCCATAATTGTTCTCATGGATCAAATCTAAGGCCTAGTGTGCCTAGTGTGTTTACTATTCATTTATAAAAGTGTGCCAAAACCCATTCACCACAGTGAATACTTTTTGAATCAGTATCCAGTAATGACAGGTCTGCATGGGAAAACTCTAATCCTGCTAGGTCCCCAATCAAGGTATGCCCTGGTTAACTGATTAGAAGGTACACTTCGTGAATTAAGCTGTGACTATGCTCAACAGCACCAAATGCATAATCTAATAAACTACCTGGAAGTCAAGTTATACTGGGATAATCAGCAAAGATCATAGCAAGTGAGTCAGAGCTTTAAAGATATAGTACAAACTTAAAGGACTGATAAAATGGTCTGTAAAATTTTCTTTCAACTCTCCTTTCTTTACTTAAGGCAGTATTTGAAGATTAATAGGAATCTTTTTATTCTACGTGTAAGAGGCAAAATAAAAACTCTCTTCTAAAACTCCAGACATGATTCTACTACTCATATGAGTAAGAGTGTAAAAATACTGTGAAGTATGCATTACAACAAATAATAAGTGCAATTATTTGTGTTAAAGGCAAATCTTTTCTCCTACCATTAAAACAGAGATATTTCTATTTCTTCTGTTATCACCACATCAGTGGGGAAAAGGTATTTTCCCTGTGCTTTCATCGGTAACTGATAGTGAAAACCCAGCACAGCTGTGAAGTATACTCATGAGGAGCACAGACTGTGAAGCCAGACTGCCTGGCTTCAAATCCTGGCTCTGCTACTTACAAAACTGTGTGACTTTGGATAGATGACTTAATTTCTTTGTACCTTAATTTCTTTACCCTTAAAATAGAGATAATAACCTACACTTCATAGCATTGTGGTAAGGATTAAGCAAGTTAATGTATATAAAGTATCCATGAGATGATCTGACATTCAAATATTATTAATAGCTATCATTATTAGTAATATATGCTTTTTAAAAAGAAACACAATTATAAGTAATATAGCTAATAACATAAAGAATATTAATTTTAATTAAGCAGACTGAGGAATGAGAGGTAGAAATACCATAAAATAGAAAACTTGGTAGGATAGTTTTTCCAAAGCAACTATGATTAAAACAACTTTCCCATTTAAAAACGTACTGCAGTTAGTTTTAAAAAATATAAAAGGTAACTGTCCTAAATAAATATTTTTAAATGCCACCAACACATTTTGCTACACAAAATTTTTTTGTTTTTAAGGCTTCATTCAAAGGTCCCATCTTACCTTCCAGCTCGACCTTTCCTTTGTTTAGCATTAGCTTTACTAACCCACTCAGCAGACATTGTACTGATGTTGTTCTGTGTGTCAAAGTGTGTCTCCTTTATTTTTCCTCCATCTATTACATAAACTACATCATCTATGGTAATGCTGTTTAGAAAATAAATATTTAAAAAATGTTAAAAACACATGAAGAATACATTAACCGATAACAGGCCTACAAACAGGGATTTTAAAGCATTTTTTATTAAATCAATTTGATTTTTAGCAGTTCTGGATTTTCACCACTCCTCCCAGTTACCAACATAAGGGGGATCAAGCACCAAATCACAAGCAGCATCAGCAGCTTCAGTGGCAGCACACAGAGCCAATCTTACAGATCATGTGCTAAATTCTTATTTGCCTACAGCCAAACTTCACAACTTGCCTGAGGACTTTTGTACCTAACTTTATGAGCCCTCCAGTTCCATGATTTAATATCAGTTTCCACAGAACAATCTGTTCCAGCTACCATACTGGTATAGTAGTACCTCCAAGGGAATTCAATATATTTTAAATGCTGTATATAACTAATTACCAAACTACCGAACAATTCTACTCCCAACCAGAAAAACTGACCTCAGTCCCCATGCTTCTTTAGGAAAGCGTTAAAACAACCACTTAATAGGCTATTTCTAAAGAGGCTAGAACATTAGTATACGCTGAAAAAAACCCCACGAAACCTATGTTCACTGCCGTAACTAAATTAAAATAGCTTTACTTTTAAGAAATTACTAAGTATTTTGTAGAAGAAAAAGATTAAAGTATGTTGTTAATTTATGGGGCTCAAAACTAATGTAATCATCAGTAGTTGGTAATTAAAACAATTTTTACCTAGTCTCTGCAATGTTGGTAGCAATTACTATTTTCCGAACACCAGGAGGGGTTCTTTTAAATACCTGTAAGAATAAATACATCAAAATCCCAAAAGTAAACTAATTTCTGATACATCATTCTTGCAAATAGAGGAATTACTTCAGGTACTGTTTATTTTTAGCAATTCTGTGTTCACTGACATATGCATCTAATATTTATAGATATATTTATACGGTATACATCATCTTCAATACCAGAGAATTCTTTTGGTAAACCAAACTGAATCTCCCACAGATGTCAGAACCTTACCACAAACAAGGTTTCAATGAAATGTGATAATTTAAATATAGAGATAATTTGAATTTATAGATATTTTAGTATATAAATTACTAATAATATTTAAATATGATAATTTAAAATTTGTTTTTTAACAAATGCTGGAGAGTATAAACGTCTTATTGTATAGTCAAACTTTTAAGGAAGAGGGACAGAAGTTTAAAGATAAGAATTATGAATTACCCAAAAGTATAAAGGTAAGATCACCAACCAGCCAGGCAGATGCCCAATCATCAGAATGAACGTCAGCTGGCTGTGCCACCGTATACTAGCTTTTTGACTGGATTTTTTAAAAAAAATCCCCTTCACATAGCGAATCCTACAATGTCATGATGGCAAGTACCACCTTGGGTGAAAAGCAAAAAAATGCATAAACTTATCCCCTCGTTTATAAAAATGATAATCAATAAAGAAAATGTTGTTTGCCAGTCTAGTCACATATTCTCTAAGAAAGGAATAAAGAGTTTACAGTGAGGGTGTCAGAGATGGCAGTACCTCCACACTGGATACAATTCTGTCCAATCTTTGGAATCAAAAGTTCTCTTTCTTTCCTCTTCTCTTCCCTCAGGTATGCATTCTGTATCTAATCCAGCTGGCTGAGCCTTACTCAGGACTAAGGTACCAGCAGAAAGGATATTAAAAAGCTCTCAATAAAAAATGTCATGATATTTTCTTACAAAGAGTGGAAAAATGGATCCATCTCATTCTACCAGGAACTGCAAACAATAGAAAATCACCTTGCCTTTGTGAAAGCAGTGTTCATTCTAACTAGAGAAATCCCTGCATCTGACAGAGCCAAAACATCCAAAACCATAATAATACATTATTGAAATCTCATGCCTGCAAATGTACTAATTCTGTTAAATCAAAATTTCAAATATCAAGCTGTACATGTCAATTATTAATTTCTAGGTTGAGCTATTTTTATTGGTATTCACATACCTTTTTTATTCCGGAAACCCAAACAAGTTCTTGGTAAAACCAATCTTTAACCGTTTCCCTAATGCTGACAAAACTAATTTGATTTGTGGATTAGCCTCTCTTATTCAACTTTTTGTGCAATCATTCCCTGAAGACTTATTTGCAAAGGTTCTCAAAGAAGTATTTTTTTATATGGATTACTATTTGAAAATGTGCATTAAAAAAATAAAAGAAAATAAAACCTACAATAAGCAGTCCTTAAAGCCTGCCGCAGTTTGAAAGATAAATTTAACAACATACCTGTGTCTGGTTAACTGTAGGCATCAGTGAATGTAAGGGTATAATAAGAAACCTGTCTGAAAATTAAAAAGAAAATTAAACTTTAAGACAAATACTTGCAGAAAAGCTCCATCAAAAAATATGGAACAGGGACTTCCCTGGTGGCGCAGTGGTTAAGAATCCGCCCGCCAATGCAGGGCACATGGGTTTGAGCCCTGGTCTGGGAAGATCCTACATGCCGTGGAGCAACTAAGCCCGTGCACCACAACTACTGAGCCTGCGCTCTAGAGCCTGTGAGCCACAACTACTGAAGCCTGCGCACCTAGAGCCTGTGCTCTGCAACAAGAGAAGCCACCGCAACGAGAAGCCCGCATACCGCAAGGAAGAGTAGCCCCTGCTCTCCGCAACTAGAGAAAGCCCACGCGCAATACGAAGACCCAACGCAGCCAATAAATAAATTTATTAAAAAATATATATATGTGGAACAATGAATTCAGATGCTAAGCCACCTGACAATCAGACCAACTTTATTCTTTTTATGTTCTTGTTAATATTTTTTTGTTAATTCTAAATTCCTAAAGAATGCTTAAAAAAGTTGGAAGCTCTCTTTTCAAATTATGTTAAAAAAATCATTAACTCCATTCCCACCACTAACTGAAGACCAAAGGTTTTGCTTAATATGGATGAATATGTTTGTAGACTTTGGGTAATCCTACTTTAATCATACAAAGAATAAATTTTTAAAGCAAATTACTTACTAAATTTCCATGTCCTACTTAAAAATAATTGAATAGCACTGGTTAAATGTAATACATTCCAAAAGTGACCCACATTAAAAAAAAATTGTTAGGAATATAAGAAGTTTTAACTTTCAAAATGAAGTTGCTCAAGCCCATTCATGATTATTAGCCAATAGACAGAAAGTTTGATGTAATACAGTAATGGGAAGGAGAGAATGTTAAGGAAGCAACGGTAAATTTCAGTTGGATATAGTTACCAAAGTGCAACCTGACTTACATCTCCAGCAAGAGTGTCCAAATGACCCCTAGATAGCTGTATTTCCCCCAGATAAAGAACTGTTGTTATTCAAAGGAGACATGGTGCTCCCCCATAGACTCTCTATGACCCCTCTGAACTTAAAAAGCAGTAAAATACTGTCAAACAATTGGTATTGCTAAAAAAGAATGCTCTTAATTACTTGTCTCTGTGACATGATATGAAATAACATCAACTCTAAATACTTAACTCGAATTGAACCAAGCCTTCAGATATAACTTCCAGTTTGCAAGGGAACAGAGGTAAGAGAGGATCAAATGAAATGATACCATAAAGATTCAGACAGTTCCAGAATGTTGCAGACCTAGTCTTTTCCACTATGGGTAAAGTAAGGAGAGGATGGGAGTGATGTTCTAGAACTACAGTAAACAATCTATCAGTCTGACTTTTTCTATAGTCTGAGCAAGCTAGCTGTGAAAGACACTTTAGGGGAAAAAAAATGGGAAAATCTGATTATAGACGATTATCAGATGATGTTAACGATTAGGTATGTTAAATTTTTGAAAGATTTCCTTTAAAAGAAATTAAGCTGGTGGTGGAAGTATAAATTAATACCTCCATCCTTGAGAATAATTCAATTAGAAAGTTAATCAAGTCAATTATAATAATGTATGTTACACCCTTTCCCCCACTCCCCCCAAAATGATCTTCCCTGCATTTTTCTAGAAAAATATATACACATCCATATTTTTAAAAACGAAAAGTAGATCATACAATAGTGTTTATGACGGGGGAAGGAGAGGCCAAAATTGGAAGGTTCAGCCAAAAAAGTATTCCAATTGTTTAAAAAAATAATTTGGTTGTATAGTTCAATCACGGCTATACTTTTTCTATAGAGAAAGATTATCAATGACAAGGAGAAGAGAAAGCAGTATTTCATTAGAGAGGAATCATGGTGATCAGATAAAAATATTCTTCCGGCTAGAGAATAAATAATTCTAATTATAAATAATTTTAAATTATTAATAAATTTTAAATTATTAATAATTACAAATAATTTTAATTATAGAGAATCCTTGAGGGCATTACCATGATGGGATTTAACAAAGAATAAAAAATATTTTAGCCAATAAAATTAGATCAAGATATTTTTTAGTGTTCTGTAAAAATAAAATGTATCAAAAGCACTTCAACAGAGTAAGGTTAGGAAGTATATTCAGAACTATAAAATACTAAATAGAATTTGCTTTGCTAAAGTTAATGACGACTCCTGAAAAAGCTTTAACTGAATTTCATAGGAGAAAAATGTTCCCATGCATTTCTCTAAGATGTAAACATGCTGTTAAACAATCAGAATCACCTAAGGACTTTTTTTTTTAAATTCAGATGTTCAGGTCACATTCTAATATTCTGGGATGTGGGTATCTGCATTTTAATGAAGTGCCATGGGTGACTCTGCTGTATAGGCAGCTGAGAAATAGTGGACTAACGGATAAATTCAAACTTCTGCCCAACTAAATGCAGAAGTGAGTGAAAAACAAAAACTTCAAAGCCAACATCTTAACTTTATGAACTCAATTTTATTAGGCAAATTTAGGAAGAGAGGAAAAACAGTCTCACCATAACACTAAATAAGGAACTTCACTACATACCTACCATCTTCATCTCTGATGTAGAACTTCCAAGAAAAAAAAAAAAAAGAAAAAAGTAAGATCCAACTTTTGAAAAAACCCAACCTGGACTAAGACCACCAAGCTCAAATGAAAGAAAATAACCAGGCTACATATGATTCAAGTACCACTCTTGGAATTACAATAAAATGCATTTCTATAATACCTGATTTAAACATCACTTGTGACATCAAGAGATCATGTAAAGTGCTGATATTGTCCCAACCTGGTAGAAAGACCAATATTGCACCATCCTATATGGAGGGGAAAGAACCATTACAAAGGATCACATAACAAAATACACTAAGTACAATTCTGTGCACAATTAAGTCTTCATTAAAATTATACTAGCTCAAGATAACTTTAGTTACCAATTATAACTAAAGAACATAAGTTCACTTTTTAAAAATAGGATTTATAATCCAGACATTTCACTTGTTTAGTCTTTTCTTCCAACAGGTCAAATGCCTAAATCTTTGGTATTTTGAAATTCCTATTTCTGGTGTCAAAAGCCATTTCTTCTATAGGTTATTATTTTTTTTATAGCATTTAAGAAAATTTTTTTCATGGCCTTGATACAAAAATAAAATTGAAATTATATTTCAATTTTGAAACTTAAAAACAAAACTAACCTCTTCTTCCAAAACAATGTATCGAATAAGGGCAGCAATCAAATTCAGATCAACTTTATCATCATCCATCATTCCTATAACATCTATAGTGCTTGGAGAATACCTGTCAAAGTCAAATAGAAAGCCATGAAATACTTGATAGTTTCCTGAAGTTTAACTTGCTATAAAATCTTATAATTAACTCAATCTGCAAATGGGAAAACATAATCAATAAATAGGAAAGAATTACTGGGATTATGATAGTGTTTACAAGTCAAATCAGTATTCAGCTAGAATGATACTTGCAATGCTATCCTTAAATGCGTACAAAATCAAGACAATCCTGCTTTTTCTTTTAGTCATTTAGCCACCGTGTTCACTTTCAAACAAAACAGACTTACTTTTTTCGCAATTCCCTTACATAACCTGGCCAGCGTTCTTTATAGATTGCTTCTTTTTCTTCTTTTTCTTGTCTATTTACATGCCCTTGCATGAAACTCCTCTTAAACTGGGATCTGTGTTCTTTTTGTTCTGGAACATATCTAAAATAAAAACATTCTTAAATAGCTTCACTTTTTTGAAACTCTGGTTTTAGCTAATATTCAATATCTCTATTTTACATTTAGGATTTTAAAAAGAAACTTTAAAGAACATCTTCACTATCCTTTCTAGTGAATGCTAGTTAAACATAAATTTACTGCCAAGTATTAACATATAAAATGACATTTTAGATAAAAATCATTCTTCTCTATCAAAGTATATAAACTTCTAGATCATCTTCAGCAATAAAAATTTAAAAATAACTAGAGTAACTTCCATCTTTAAGTTTGAATTTGCTTTTAAATCAAAAGTTAACATTAATGTAAGTCTAAAATAAGTTAGTGATTGCCTAGAAGACTCAGATTTTGAATATAGGAGGTTTCCAAACCTGAGTGCACATAAGAATCCCCTGGGGAGTTTGTAAAATAGACTCCTATATCCTATATTGTGATTTGGATTCAGTAGGTCTGGCTGGGGTCTGCTAATCCAGGATTTTTAATTAGTGCCCCAGGAGATTCAGACAATGTAGAGATCTACAGACCCATGCTTGAGAACTACTTAGTTCTGCTCAGTCTCACAGACATAGTAACAGCAGAGCGAGAATCAGCGTTCCAATCTCTTATGTGTCAGTCCAGTGCTATGCTTTGACTCCACCATGCTGCAGTGACTGCTAAAAACAGAGGGCACATCTGCCCAAGAATGTCACCTACCATAAGTGGGTTCTCAGAGGCATGGGAGTAGAGAGGGACAAAGAAAAATGAACCTACACTTTAACCCCAAAGCCCCTCAGAGTTCACCTGGAGGAGAGCATCTAGATGGAATGGGGGATTTGGAGCATGGGCTTCGTGAGTCAGACAGAATGGGACTGATGTCCTTGCTCTGCCATTGACTAGCTGTGTGACCTTGGGCAAGGTATAAACCTCTGATCTTTAGTTTCCTTATTTGAGAGACTAATACTCTTTTAACAGTATTGTATGAGAATTAAAAAACAAAAGTGATAAAGCACAGTGCCTGACACATAGCAGACACCCCAAAAGTATTAATCAATCCCCTTCCCTATTCAGTACCTGTGACCCAGGATTCCCCTAAGTCTTCGATACATATAGAGGCACCAACGTGAGGTAGGACAACCTGAGACAGAGATTAGTCTAGTCAGCAGGATGGACCCACAGCTGGCTCCCTTCCCAGCAATTCCAAAAACAGAGGTAACCTTTAACCCCCCTCCCCAAGAACCCAATCACAACCCTCCGTAACACCTCACCTACTTTCTTCCTTACTTCCCTGTAGTGCAGCTCTTCTTCTGGGAAAGGAACAGCTGGGGGCCTCTGCTGAAAACTTCTATCCAATGACCACCCTACTTCACCTCCCCTCTTAGGCAGGCTAAAGAATGACAAGTGCACAGATACCATCCTTTTGCTTCAAGAGACTCCCCTTCGCTACCATTCCTTGTACATTCCCTGCCTTATGGGGACCTTAAGAAAGCAATCCATCTTTATGTAATTTTAGATTACTGATCCCTGGAACTTTGTTTTTATTGTCAAGCTGTTGCCTATTATTATCTTAGAAAACAACTGGTAAATGTGCTATGGTAGGAAATGGGACACATGGTAGAAAGTGGAATTGAGGAGGGAGAGCATAAAAATGTATAAGCATTGATGATAAAACCAGAGCATGGAAGACCAACATACACTTTCACTTTTATATGTTCCTCCCTGACATACACACTTCCCTCTTTGCTACACTGATTTCACTACTTTCCTGACTTATCCAGTCTATCCCTGCTTTATAAACTCATTTCCAATGTACTCTCACTTCCCCAGAACAGGTCAATCACACCTTAGAGTAATAGCTTGTATGTCTCCCTATCTAGATATAAGTTCTGAGGGTGTGTAATGAGTCTTTCACTTGTTTTATGCTCAGATCTTAGTGCACAGTGCAAGCCATAAAGTTTAAAATATATCTGTTAAATAAAGTCCACTCAAAAGCTGACTTTTCTCCATGTGAAATATGCCGCAGGATCTTTGTTCTCACCTTCCCACTATCACTTCCTGATTTTCTCCTTTAACAAGTAAGCTGTGGAATCTTGAAAAAAAATCTCAGCACAAATGTTTCTACATCTGTCCATATATTTTTCAGATGTTTACTACAGGCCAGGCACTATGCTATGCACTAGTCACAAAGATGAACAAGACAAAATCCTCGAACTTGAAAATTTGAAATCTAGTGCAAGAGGCAAATATAAAAAGATACATTACATGGCAATAAGTGTTACAAGAGATATGATAGAAGTGCTCTGGGAGTCTTGTTGAGAAGGTAACTCACTCTGTGAGAGGTATCAGAGAAGGCTTAATGGGCAATGAAGCTGGAATTTGTTCTTACATAACAGTTTATAGATGAAAAGATGAAGAAGGTGGCAAACGTAGCTCTAAAAGGAGGAAACAGCACGTAACAAAGCATAAAGTCATGAAAGGGCACAAGATGGCAGACTACAGAATAGTGCATTTAGGATGGGCAGACCATGGGATGCATGAGGCTAGAAAGAGAGGACAGGGCCAGACTGTAAAAAAGCCTTGGGGTGACAGGCTAAGGAACTGGAACCTGATCCTAGGGGGCTGTACTTTCCCAGCCCTTCCTCATCAAGGAATACTAACATAATTTTGTACGGCTCCTCGAGAAGCCTGCTAGCAGCTAATGACCAGTGCTGAGGGGATCAATAACTTGGGCCTACCAGCTGAGGTGCTCTGCTACAGGCCATGACACACCAATAAAGGTTCCTCAATCAGTTTTCAAAAAGAAATCTCAGGGGCATGCCCTGGGGGAGAAAGCTCACATGACCAGATTTGTTTGGAAAATAGATGGCAGCAATTGTAAGAGTGAAGACCACAATGCCAAGAGAGGAACTATTATATTAACACAGGAGAGATAATAAGGACCTTAAGTAGAAGAAATAAAAGTGAGAAGGTATGTTCAAGGAGAAAGCTCTCAGGGTTTTTGAGGGGCAGAGTGGGATGGCATATAGAATGACTTAGAGTAGTTTGGTTACTGAGCATGTAAAGCAGTTAACATATCCTGGTATATAACTGCTTGATAAACACCAGCTCTTTTGATTTACAGCTTAGACAACTGGGTGGAGGATAACAGGAGTAACCATTATAATAAGGCATACTAAGCAACACAGACTGCTTTAATTTTTTGGTGGAAGCATGGCGGGAATCAAATATAAGATCATGATTTTTGTTTGAAAAATGTGGGGTTCAAGAAATCTGTGGTACTGCAATGCTGTTGAGTATAGAGTTAGATAAGTTTAGAATTCAGGAAGAGCTTCAGTTCTGAAGCTGTAGTTCTGCAAGCTACTGGAAAATAGTTCTGAAAATTTGGAACTATGGTCATGGAAAAAAGATTTAACAGTGAAATAAAAGGCTGAGAAAAGTATAAGTGAGAACTCTAGGGGGAAATCATATTTAAAGGGTGGGGAATAGAAGCCAGCAAAAGAGAATGAATACCAGGTAGGAGAACCAGAAGAGAGGTTCAGTGCTAAAGACAGAGTTCCCAAACTTTACTGCCCAGGGGTCCTTAAACAACACTGACACTTAGCTACCAGCCTAGACTCTGTAATATAATTACGGTATGAAGTGTGAATGTGGGTTTTAAAAAGCTCCAGGTCATTTTAATGTGCAACCAAGTTTGGGAATCCCTGATTTAAGGAAAAACAATGTTTTAGAGATGAGTTTGAAACAGTTTTAAGGGTGAGTTTCTGAGACTAAAGTTTGACAAAATGGTGACATGTTAGTATTTTTAATCTCTTTTAGTTCCTAATATTTACTTACCTTGTTTTTTCAATTATATCTTCCAAAAGATACTCCACAACCGGAAAAGTAAAACCAGGTATATGTATCATTGGACAGTTACCTATCATGGTAGATAAAACATAAATCTGTACTTGAATGTTCAAAAAAAAAACCCAAAAATAACTCAACAGACTGTAAATAGGACAATGACTCCATTAGTTTTAACTTCAGAAAGTGGTCCTGACACTTTTACAGCTCTACCTTATTTTTCCATATCTAATAAAACCAGCAGTCTAGTGTTCACTCAGTACCGATTTACTGTTACCAAACTGTACACACATCTCACAGTTCTACAAAGTAACCCAGAATACCAAAAAATAGAGTATTTTAAGTTGGATTCAAGACCTATTAAGTCTACTTCTCTTCATCATTAGCCAAGATGGTGCCACCAGAACCTAAGTTTTAGTGAAATCTACATAAGAAACGTAACCCCTGTGGTATCCAGAATTATGGAAAGAAGAAACGTAGTTAAAGCAAGACCTGACCAAATATTAAACTGTTGCTTACTATTTTAGAATCATTAGTTAAAAAATAAGTCTTAGTATTGTTATTTAAATGCTATTTAGGGTTTTTGTATCGAACAAAATAAACCATATACACTGTAAACAAAGGCCAACACTGTAGACACATATCAAAGTATCTGAGGTGGCACCAAACTTTGCCTCTGACTTGCATAAGTTTACTCAAAGTTAGTTCTGGATTTCTCATCAAAAAGGACTGAGACAGAGACAAAGACAAAGTATAATATGCTCAACTAATCTCACAAGGCTTTGAGGGTCAACCGGGCTGAATATAAACACATTATAGTTCTATTCCATTTTAATTCCCTTTTCTCCTTGCCCCAACAATTTAAGCAGGAGAGACAGTAAGGCATAACTTTAAAAGAATGTACTCTGCAGCTAGTCAAATTTAGTTTCTTTTTTTATATTTTGGCCACTCTGTGCAGCTTGTGGGATCTTAGTTCCCTGACCAGGGACTGAACCCGGGCCCCAGAAGTGAAAGCACTGAGTCCTAACGGCTGGACTGCCAGGGAATTCCCTCAAATTTAGTTTCAAATCATCTTGACTCTCTGTTAAGTATGCAACCTTGGGTAAGCTACTTAACTACTCTGAGGCTGTTTCCTCATCTGTAAAAATAAGAATAGCACCTACTTCACAAGGTATTATGAGGACTGATGAAGACATGCCAAATACACTACCTGGCACATTGAAGGTATTCCACAGTGGTTGCTAGTTATTACTGTTATTAGCAAACTGCCACCCTAGCCTGTGATATTACATAAAGCCACAGAAGAATCACAAAAAGTTTATAAAATTATTCAAATCTGTGGTTTGACTTCATTGATGTCACCTTAATTATCTGGTGGAAGCACCAAAAGGCTACATGTCTTCACTATAAGAACAGAGATGATGCCACATTTTTAAAAAACAGGCCCAATTTCTCTGTGAGACTAGAGGGTAGATGAATATTCAAATAAAATGAACTGCTAAACATTTATTTTGACTACTCTGTACCTAGCACTATATTAGTTTTCTTTAGAAAACTGTTTCTAAATTCAATGGCTTTGTGATAACTTTCTAAAGTAACAACCATAAGTTTTACTCACCAAAATATTCTGAAAATTTCTCAGCATTCAATGTTGCACTCATCAAAACTATTTTCAGGTCAGGTCGATAATTAAGAAGATCTTTAACAACAGTCATTAAAACATCTGACTGTAGATTTCTCTCATGGATTTCATCAAGCACGATATGACTAACACTGGACAAATGCCTAAAGCAGAAGTGTAAAGTTCGTTACTCAGCACAAAATTCAAAAACAGAATCATTTTACTTTTCCATAAATTAATAAAATCCAATTTCCTAATTACATCTTCTGATAACATTTAACTAAATGTCCTGAGTTGAAACATACTCACGGGTCTGACTGAAGCCACTGAAGGATAATTCCTGTCGTACAATATAAGATAGAACCCTGTTTCCTTGGCAACCGACTGTGAATGAAAGACATGAGTTAATTCTTGGTTTTCTTTACTAATAAATTACTTAAGTACTACAAAAGTTTAAAAGAATATCTTCAATTTAAAAAATTTTTTTCAGTTTTAATGAAAAACTTCATACTTAAATTTTAGTTACTGGAACCCTTACAATGATACAGTAATGAGACATACTAGCTTCAAGTTCATTATACATTATTTCTGTTATGATACTATGTTAATGATTTCTTTTTAAAAGCAAAAGTGCTACCATTCAGAAAAAGACCAAATATTTAGGGAACTAAACTTCTGTTCAGTGATTAGAAAATCAATTGATTTAAAAAGGTAAATGGAATCTTGACCTGCAGAGAAGGACTAAAGAAATACAGTGGAATGGGATAGGGGGTTAAAGACACAAAACTAAATTCAGTCAGTCAGTGGCTGCATGGTGGTATCAAAATATACAGGAGGTCAACTCCTTTTCAGGGTGAGTGATGGTCTACTAACATATAACCAGGAAAAATGTTATCTTTCTAATCATTCCATAATGTAAAAGACATCTTAAAATGGCAATCCAAATCTGAATTTGGGTTAAAAAAATGATTTTGTGGGTTGCAAGCCTCGTATGTTGCAGTTACTTTAAATGTTAATTCTAATAGCAATAATCAGCATAAAAATAGGGGAAAGATCTTTCTTTTGGATCTCTAATTTCAAAGTTTCACTAAAATCTACCTGTAAACAAGTGAACATTCTTTACCTCTGGAGACGAATTTGGTATCCGGTACTATTACCATTGCCACAAGATTCTGCCCTTTCTGCAGCCACTCTCTCTGCAACCTTTAATTAAAATAAAGTACAGTTACAAAGAAAACATCTCCTTTACAGTAAATATCGTGAATGCCTATGAAAATCTGGTTGCTGAAACACTATCCATTAGATTTTCAGAATTAAAAAAATAGAAACGGATATTAAAATCTGAGGTATCTAAAATTGTGTCCCTTAAGAGCTGAAGACTACCTGCTTCTTATGTTTACTTCTCATTTCCTCTGAAATTCTCCCTCATAACTATTTTCAAAGCAACTTTCTATAAATCCTCTCTTTGTCTTTTTAAAAAAAAGTTAGAAATCGTAATCTAAACTTGTAAAACTTGTATATAATTTGAGGGTAAACATACGTTGATACTATTTTTCATTTGTTTCTTTTTCGTAGAGATTGGTAGGCTTAACTTCTAGTTCTTGGTTATGTTCTTAAAGTTATGGCTGCCAAAGATAAGCTCTAGACAGATGAAATCTTATAATCCAACACTGATTTGTAGAACTGAAAGTAACCAACAGTCATCTAGTGACAGAACAGTGATTTATGAGGTTAGAAATAGAAAAATGACATGATTAGTTTTTAAGAAATAATACTTCAGAAGGAAAAGTTTTCAATCGTTCTATCCCATATAAACTGACTTGGACCATTACTTCACTTTCTGCTACTGATTAAACTGCCCATTCAAATACCAACAGATCTTAGAAAAATAAGCAAAGAAATAACCTAATTTGCATTTCTCCTTACTGTCAATATATACACTCATATATTAGTGAAAATGATAAGATTAGATTTTTAACTTAAGTCAGGCTATATAACAGTGTTATGACAAAAATGGCTTACTTTTCACCATTCTATGAACCTATGCCATTTCTAGGAATATCATCCTCCCGTAAAGACTGCTGCTTTACTTTTTTTAAAATAGTATCTCTTAGAAACCATAGTTTAAAACGTATATAGTAGCTCCCACAAAACAATGCTATAACTGGTAATGCAGTTCCTGACCAGATTCTGTATTAAATGACTTAGAGATGTAATAAATAGTACTATCATAAAACCAAATACAACCATAAATCTTCGTAATTTAAATTTACACACAGAATTCCATAACACTGAAATAAATGTACTATATACAATGAATGTTGTAAGAAACCCCAAACATTTTTAAAGAACATATAACTCATATATTTAACTAGGTCATCTAACTAAACACAAAGAATGTTATTTGTAATAAACATGTACTTATACCTGCTTAATGATAAACCTGAAACAATGCCTTATTTTTTTATGATAAATTCCCTCTTACTGAATTGCATTAAAATGTCAGAAATACAGCTACCGCCACTCAGTGTACTTATATACTGAAAAAAACAATCAGAGAGTGCCGAAAATAGTACTGAATGAATCAGGGAGTAAAATGTAAAGCATCTAATGATGCAGATTATTTGAAGCTCCTAATCAATTCTATAAACATTATCAATTTTTTGTTCTTTTACTTTTATACTGAAAATTGTCTGCATCTTTAATTTATCTTGACTCCTAAACATCTATTATCACTAACAGAGAGAGGTTAATTTTTTGGGCTTTACTACCAAATACTTGTTAACCAAATTTTGCTTTTATAGCAACATATCTTAAACCTAATAAAAAATCACCCCAACCTTCAAAATCAGTAAGTTCTAGCAGGACTACATAGGAGAACAGAAAACAAAGTGGGGAATTTTAAAAAGTGAGAGATTACTTACTGAAATGGCACTAATTCTTCTTGGCTGAGTACAAACTATCCTGCATGCAGATCCTTTTCCTCTTTCAATGTAGTTATCCAAAATGAACTGAGTAACTTGAGTGGTTTTTCCACAACCAGTTTCACCACTTACTACTGTTACCTGATGGTTATCGATCATATTTACCAATTCCTATTTCAAAAGGGAAAATAAGTGAAGAACATCACATGCTGACTAAGTGTGAAAAGATAGTTACCAAAATCCTACCAAACTGAAGGTAATTGTTTTTAACAAGCATATTAATACTTTTAAAATTCTGTTATATGCAATGCTGGCAGTTTGGATATCTGGATCTACCAGTTTTCAAGAGATAAGAAGCACCAAATTATAAAAAGAACAGAGCCATGGCTCTGTTAATGAAAAACACACTGACAAGAACAAGAAGAGACAGGTTATAAACCCATACATAAGAATTAACATAAATTAAAAAGAATGGTGACATGTGGGGCTACTGAGTACAAGGCAAATCCCCTGATACCTAAAAAACTACTAGGAACATTAAGGATTTATATCATAAATCATAAATATGGCTTTGTCTGCAGGACAAGTTTTGTATACTGTTTTCAAGAACAAGGAAGAGTATAATTTAAGACGACTCCCTTTCAAATAATTAAAATAAAGACAAGTTTTAAATACCTAAATCAAATGACTAAAATTCAGATATCTAGAAAACTGCCTACTTGGGAAAGATCTTCTTTCTTTTAAGGTTTAGATAAACACGAGTATTTTTAAAGTAATATTCACCATACTAACAAAACCATCCCACTACTTCAAAGGGGTGTCATGAGGTATCTTTAAACAATCTAACATGAAAACCCACCATTTAAAAATTTCTTATCTATTCTACCACCTCATATATATCAGAACAGGTTCCAAGTTTGAACACTGAAATTACAGGTGGCAAGTACTGAGAAGTAGAATGTGATTCATTCATTCAACAAATATTTACTGGGGGTCTATAGAATGTTAGGCACTGTTCTGAGTCAAGAGGTACATAGTGAACAAAATAGACTCTGTCCTCAAGAACTTACACTGCTAGGAGGGGAAGATACACATGTCAGGTGGTAGTAAGTGCTATAAAAAGGAAAGAAAAATAAAGGAAGGTTGAGAAGTCAGAGAAGGATAGGAGACTATATTATTCTACACAGGATGATTGTATAAGGAAACATAATAAGTTAATTAAAGCACTGTATCTTCAGCAGTGCCCCAATTTCAATTAAAATATTTGATCTCAAATTAAGAGCAAGGGTTATTTATCCAAAGCAACTTACAAGTGAAAATTCTATTTTTAAACTCATGGACATATAAATATGAGAAAACTTCAGGAAAATTGTTTCAGAACTGGTTTTTTTTTTTTTTTAAGTCCTTCAACAATTCAAAGGAATAAAATGAACTTCCAAGAATATCCTTTAGGGAAAGGTTCATTAATTTATATTTCTTCTTGATATAGAGCTTTAAAAAAATGTATTTAAACATTTTGCAAAATTAAATAGTGTATATTTATTTTACCTTTTGCATTCCATATGAAGGCAGCTTTTCCCTGAAATGCTGAAATTAAAAAAAAAGTTTTTAATTTTTTTACAAAAGAAATGTAATCAAATTATAATCCTGGTAAACAGAATATATCATAGATACATATGTTAAGAGTGCAAAAGTATTACCTCACAGCTTATGTGAGGTGTCAAGACTTAAAAAAAAGAATTTTTATAAAAAAGAACTAAGGAACTTAGCAATGAGATTATAAGCTGTCTGAGAACAGGGAATGTCTTATTTAGTCTTTGGTAAACACAGGAGAATGACAGGCATCTAGAAAGTGGAAAAATAATGTTTAAAAAAATTTATAACTGAAAGAAAAATATGGCATATTACCAAGGATTAAAAAATTGAGCTCTTAAACACACCTAAATTCTAGACTTGGTTTTGTTACGAGCTGTGCAACCATAGATACGTCACTTAACCTAAGATTCTTTTTCCTCCTCTGTAACAGACATGCGTAATATCTTGTACAGGGCTGTTGAGAGGTTCAAATGACATAGTACATGTGAAGCTTTCACAACAGTGCCTGACCAAAAGGAAGACCACCAACTGTTTTTGTTTTGCACATTTCTTCTAACTTTCTCTGAACTAGATCAATTACTCATCTTCAATAATATTTGAGTTCTGTCCTCCATACAAAGCAAACAGAGACAGTAGCTAACTCTTCTTGTTCCTAAGGGTATAAGACAACTAAAATATTCTGAATTAATACATCTTGAAAACTCCTGTCCCCAAATCGTATTTTCACTCAAAAGGCATCAAAGAGCTACACAATTTGATCCTGGATAACCTCAGCTGATCTGTTCTAATGAGGATATCCAACCTGCAGTGATAGTCAATAGATCCTTTCTTTCCTACAGGAGATGTGATAATCTGCCTTTCTCAAAAATGGCAATACATATTTGCATATTCAAGACATAGCCCTCAGAATTGCCTCAGTATTTTCTCTTAAAAAAAAAGTGAACGTTTTATTACATCTCTTTCTAGAATATCCATAAAGCATTCAATTTTATGTTTTAACAGGAAAGGACTTTAAAATATCTTGCCTAGCAGGAAAAGAAAATACTGGAAAAACTCAGGAGAATTTCAGAATTTAAAGACACCTCTGTCTTTAAAGTGTTGGTGAACGTAAGCACATCATATAACTTTTGAGGAATTTAATTTTAACATCTGTAAAACGAAAGAGTTGGATTAGATGTTCTAAAAGAAAAAACTTTACAATTCTAACCACCCTTGTCTCTTATGACATCTCACTAAAATGGCCTAGAAATGTTAAACTTAAGTGTGATTTTTTTTTCATCTGCACTACCATTTCTCAGATATTTCTTCTTGTCACCATATATATAAACTATTGTAGATGAGATAGGCTACTTATGTGTAATTCCATTCCCACTACTTTTCTGTACTATAAGGGGGAAAAAAATTCCCAGAGGATGGCTTGTTGAGCAATCTCACTGATTTATATCAGGCAACTACCTCTAACCATAAATACATTTTTATCAAGTGTCAGAAGAGATGACAAGTAAAAATTTTTTCCCCATCTTGCTTTCCATTACCTGCATTTCAATATACCGAAGGTCAGTTTTTTTCTTTTGTAAATCTTCCAATAATTGTTGGTCTAAAGTTACATCTGGTTCATTTTCTTGCAAGAGATATTCAGAATCGCGGTCAATATATTTGTCCCTGATTCTAAATGGCCTCTTTTCTTGATTTATCAATTTTTTTTCCTGATCCTCAACTTTCTTTACTGAGTTTGGTTTGTTCTCAGCAGGAGCTTCAGTCCCATATCTATTTTGACAAAATAAAAAAATGATAAAGATTGAATGAAGAGCCACTCAAGCCCTGAAACAAAATAATATATGTTGTTTAATGATTTCAAAGTCATCAAAATCAAAAGCCTTTATTCTTTTCTCTTAGTAGAGCAATTTGAAAATACTTAGATTCTTATAATGAACTCAATTTTTTTTCCACCCTACAAATAAGACACTGCCAGACAGGTTATTCCTTGTGGTAGTTAAGAAAATAAAAATCCACCCAATAGTAATTCCTCCATTGCAAAGACTCACAGTGTTTCTCTTTATCAAGTTTTCTGAGCCATGTTTTATTTCACACCTTCATTTTCCTGCCACCCTTTCTGAGCTATAAGTGGGATGCTACATTACACAGTCCCAGAGAAACTACTTCTAATTTGCCCCTGATGATACAGTTCCTATGATTTTCCTAAAACAGCAGTAATTTAACTTCTTACAGATCTCCTCCACAAGAAAATTCCGGAAATACAAAGATGATGGGTAGGAAGAACTAAGTAATAACTTCATCAACATCCTATATAGACAATTCCTACCATTTAGATCTCCTGTGGGAATAAATATGCCACCTAAATTTTTAAATATTTCACCAAATTTGCTCAATCTACATAAGAAAAAAGATTACTTTGAGGCTAAATTTCACTTATAGAAGAGCCTAAAGATGTTATTTTTATTATCTTTTTTTTCCGGCCAGTGCTCTGAAAGAAGTGTCACTCTTTGTTCATCTTTAAAAGAATACTTTTTGTTTTACCCGTGATCTTCAGGAGCAAACCAGGATATTTGTGCTTCCGAATCTTTATCATTCTTAGCCTGCACAGAATGTAGCAGCTGCACAATTTGTTCTTCTCGACGTTCATCCATATGTACCACAGCTCTCTATTTTGTGCAAAGAAAAAGCATCCTCATCAGGGTGAGAAAGCATGTGCAAAATTATTTGACGACTAAAACAATAAAGGCAAAGTAACATGCGTTCAACAAACATATATAAAAGAAAGTTAAAGTCACCCCACACTTGCTCTCTAGACCCTTTTCTACTATATGTCTATAAAATTAGCTTTACTATTACTGGCAAAGAAATCATATTTACATCACTTATTAAAACTTTGGTTCCCTTACTTCCTACCCTTGCATAATACTAATTGTTACAATCTTTTTTCCTTATCTTAAATTTTAAAAGATACTCACAATTAAACTTATTAAAACCCAAATGTTCTGGTAAAAACAAAAGTTAAAAACTGCAAATACTATTTTGGCTGCAACGAGCATTTTAAGAGCATTTAATCTCTTACATTATGAGGAGGAGTAAATTAGGAAGTAAGAAGGCTGAGCTCAGAGGGAATAAATAAAATGATCAGTGCTCATGAAAACAATATTCCAAACGATGCAGTTACCTCAGAGAATGAGATTTACTTAAAAAGAGACACCAGAGAAAATATGAGTTAGATTGTTTTCTTAGTATAGAATACATGGAAGAGAAAATATGAGGTACACTGTACACAGTAAGAATAAGAACTTTTAAAGACTGCCCTTTTATAATTGCAAATTATGATTAGCTGAATTATAAGTAAACACAGTAAGTAAAAAAGAAGAGTGCATAGATTTTTTTTTCCCAGGTGTGCAGACAGGAAAGATGGCCAAGTTATTGAATGAAAAAAGCCAGATGCAGAAAACACGTGCAATGGGATCTTGCTTTCACTACTATTAATTTTTAAAAAGGTTATTCTCTTTTCATATTCTATGCCTTTTGCAGTATTTCTTCAAGATATAATTCTGGCACATAGTACATACCCCTGAGAAGTCTATCAAATGCATGGATGTATCTACTTTTTGAATGAGCATATATGACTTTTGTGTTAAACCATTTTTCTCTTTAAAGAAGTAAAACACACACAAAAAGAATACACCGAGATCTCCAGGGAATTCCATAAGACTTCTGCTGATAAATTATTAAAGGATTTACTAAAAGCATCATTATGCTCATACACTTAAAAAGTCCAATACAGCAAAACTCCAGCTGATAAGAAAGCATTAGGAAATTACAAACTGCAGCAAAACCGATTTACTGACAGACACAAAAGTCCAAAATTGTAAGTCACAAAGAGAAAAACAGATCAATATGATACAAAAAGACTTTTTTTCAACACCCGTGTGGCTGACAGGGTTTTGGTGCTCCAGCCAGGTGTGAGGCCTGTGCCTGAGGTGGGAGAGCCAAGTTCAAGACACTGGTCCACTAGAGACCTCCCAGCTTCACATAATATCAAACAGCAAAAGCTCTCCCAGAGATCTCCATCTCAACTCTTAAGACCCAGCTCCACCCAACGACCAGCAAGCTACAGTGCTGGACACCCTATGCCAAACATCTAGCAAGACAGGAACACAAACCCACCCATTGGCAGAGAGGCTGCCTAAAATCATAAAGAGGTAACAGACACCCCAAAACACACCACCGTACATGGACCTGCCACCAGAAAGACAAGATCCAGCCTCATTCACCAGAACACAGGCACTAGGCACCTCCACCAGGAAGCCTACACAACCCACTGAACCAACCTTAGCCACTGGGGACAGACACCAAAAACAACGGGAACTATGAACCTGCAGCCTGCGAATAGGAGACCCCAAACACAGTAAGTTAAGCAAAACAAGAAGACAGAGAAACACACAGCAGATGAAGGAGCAAGGTAAAAATGCACCAGACCAAAAAAATGAAGAGGAAATACTCTACCTGAAAAAGAGTTCAGAGTAATGAGAGTAAAGATGATACAAAATCTTGGCAATAGAGCAAAGAAAATACAAGAAACGTTTAACAAGGACCCGGAAGAACTAAAGCCCAAACAAACGATGAACACAATAAATGAAATTAAAAATTCTCTAGAAGGAATCCACAGTAGAATAACTGAGGCAGAAAAATGGATAAGTTACCTGGAAGATAAAATGGTGGAAATAACTACTGCAGAGCAGAATAAAGAAAAAAGAATGAAAAGAACTGAGGACAGTCTCAGAGACCTCTGGGACAACATTAAACTCACCAACATTTGAATTATAGGGGTCCCAGAAGAAGAGAAAAAGAAAGGGACTGAGAAAATATTTGAAGAGATTATAGTTGAAAACTTCCTTAATATGGGAAAGGAAATAGACAATCAAGTCCAGGAAGCACAGAGAGTCCTACACAGGATAAATCCAAGGAGAAACATGCCAAGACACATATTAATCAAACTATCAAAAATTAAATTCAAAGAAAAATTATTAAAAGCAGCAAGAGAAAAGCAAAAAATAACATACAAGGGAATCCCCATAAGGTTAACAGTTGATTATTTCAACAGAAACTCTGCAGGACAGAAGGGAGTGGCAGGACATATTTAAAGTGATGAAAGGGAAAAACCTCCAACCAAGATTTCTCTACCCAGCAAGTATCTCATTCAGATTCTACAGAGAAATTAAAACCTTTACAGACAAGCTAAGAGAATTCAGCACCACCGAACCAGCTCCACAACAAATGCTAGAGGAACTTCTCGAGGCAGGAAACACAGGAGAAGGAAAAGACCTACAATAAGAAACCCAAAACAATTAAGAAAATGGTAATAGGAACATACATGTCGATAATTACCTTAAATGTAAATGGATTAAACGCTCCAACCAAAAGACACAGACTGGCTGAATGGATACAGAAACAAGACCCGTATATATGCTGTCTACAAGAGACCCACTTCAGACCTAGCGACATACAGACTGAAAGTGAGGGGATGGAAAAACATTTTCCATGCAAATGGGAATCAGAAGAAAGCTGGAGTAGCAGTTCTCATATCAGACAAAATAGACTTTAAAATAAAGACTATTGCAAGAGACAAAAAGGACACTACATAATGATCAAGGGATCAATCCAAGAAGAAAATATAACAATTGTAAATATTTATGCACCCAACATAGGAGCACCTCAATACATAAGGCAAATGCTAACAGACATAAAAGGAGAAATCGACAGTAACACAATCACAGAAGGGGACTTTACTAATGGACAGATCATCCAAAATGAAAATAAATAAGGAAACACAAGCTTTAAATGATACATTAAACAAGATGATACATTAAACAAGATGGACTTAATTGATATGTATAGGACATTCCATCCAAAAAAAACAACAGAATACACTTTCAACAGACATTCTATCCAAAAAACAACAGAATACACTTTCTTCTCAAGTGCTCATGGAACATTCTCCAAGATAGATCATATCTTGGGTCACAAATCAAGCCTCGGTAAATTTAGAAAAATGAAATCGTATCAAGTATTTTTTCTGACCACAATGCTATGAGACTAGATATCAATTACAGGAAAAAATCTGTAAAAAATACAAACACATGGAGAGTAAACAATACACTACTTAACAACCAAGAAATCACTGAAGAAATCAAGGAGGAAATCAAAAAATACCTACAAACAAATGACAATGAAAACACAACGACCCAGCATTGGGGACCTTGAAGATGGCGGAAGAGTAAGACGCGGAGATCACCTTCCTCCCCACAGATACACCAGAAATACATCTACACGTGGAACAACTCCTACAGAACACCTACTGAACGCTGGCATAAGACCTCAGACCTCCCAAAAGGCAAGAAACTCCCCACGTACCTGGGTAGGGCAAAAGAAGAGGAAAAAAAAGAAAGACAAAAACAGAGACAAAAGAATGGGGACGGCACCTGCACCAGTGGGAGGGAGCTGTGGAGGAAAAGTTTCCACACACTAGGAAGCCCCTTCGCGGGCGGAGACTGTGGGAGGCGGAGGGGGGAGCTTCGAAGCCGCGGAGGAGTGCATAGCAACGGGTGCGGAGGGCAAAGCGGGGAGATGCCCGCACAGAAGATCGGTGCCGAACGGCACTCACCAGCCCAAGAGGCTTGTCTGCTCACCCGCCGAGGCGGGCGGGGCTGCAAGCTGAGGCTCTGAGGCTCGGGTTTCGGTTTTGGACGGAGCGCAGGGAGAGGACTGGGGTTGGCGGCTTGAGCATAGCCTGAAGGGGTTGGTGCACCACGGCTAGCCGGGTGGGAGTCCGGGGAAAAGTCTGCACCTACCGAAGAGGCAAGAAACTTTTTCTTCCCTCTTTGTTTCCTGGTGCGTGAGGAGAGGGGTTTAAGAACGCTGCTTAAAGGAACTCCAGAGACGGGCACGAGCCACGGCTAAAAGCGCAAACCCCAGAGACGGGCACGAGCCGCGGCTAAAAGCGCAAACCCCAGAGACGGGCAGGAGCCGCGGCTAAAAGCGCGGACCCCAGAGACGGGCGCAGGCCGCGGCTAAAAGCGCGGACCCCAGAGACGGGTGCAGGCCGCGGCTAAAAGCGCGGACCCCAGAGACGGGCGGGAGACGCTGAGGCTGCTGCTGCCGCCACCAAGGGGCCTGTGTGCAAGCACAGGTCACTCTCCACACCCCTCTTCCGCGGAGCCTGTGCAGCCCACCACTGCCAGGTTCCCGGGATCCAGGGACAACTTCCCCAGGAGAACGCACGGCACGGCGGGCCTCAGGATGGTGCAAAGTCACGTCCCGCACTCCGTGCCCCTCCCTCCCCGCCGGCCTGAGTGCGCCAGAGCCCCCGAATGAGCGGCTCCTTTAACCCCGTCCTGGCTGAGCAAAAAACAGACGCCCTCCAGCGAACTACACGCAGAGGCAGGGCCAAATCCAAAGCTGAGCCCCTGTGAGCTGTGAGAACAAAGAAGAGAAAGGGAAGTCTCTCCCAGCAGCCTCAGAAGCAGCAGATTAAAGCTCCACAATCAACTTCATATACCCTGCATCTGTGGAATACCTGAATAGACAACCAATCATCCCAAATTAAGGAAGTGGACTTTAGGAGCAAGATCTCTGATTTTTTTTCCCTATTTCTCTTTTTGTGAATGTGTATGTGTATGCTTCTGTGTGAGATCTTGTCTGTATAGTCTTGCTTCCACCATTTGTCCTAGGGTTCTATCCGTCCATGGTTTTTTTTAAAATTTTTTTCTTAATAATCAATTTTAATTTTAATAACGTTACTATACTTTACCTTCTTTCTTTCTTTCCTTCCTTCCTTCCTTCCCTCCTTTAGACAACGAATCATCCGAAATTGAGGAGGTGGTCTCTGACAGCAAGATTTATTATTCTTCCCCCTTTACCTCTTTTAGTGAGGGTGTATGTGTACGCTTCTGTGTAAGATTTTGTCTGCATAGCTTTGCTTCCAACATTTGTCCTAAGGATCTGTCCCTTTTTTTTTCTAAAAAAGAATTTTTTACTTCAATAACTTTATTATACTTTATTTTATTTTTACTGTATCTTCTTTCTGTCTTTTTTCCTTCTTTCCCTTCCTTCCTTCCTCCCTCCCTCCCTCCTTTCTTTCCTTCTTTGCTTCTTTCTCTTTCTTTCTTCCTTCCTTCCTTCCTTCCTTCCCTTCTTTCTTTCCTCATACTTCTACTAATTCCCTCTACTCTTTCTCCCTTTTATTCTGAGCCGTGTGGATGAAAGGCTCTTGGTGCTGCAGCCAGGAGTCAGGGCTCTGCCTCTGAGGTAGGAGAGCCAACTTCAGGACACTGGTCCACAAGAGACCTCCCAGCTCCACATAACATCAAACGGTGAAAATCTCCCAGACCTCCATCTTAACACCAGCACCCAGCTTCACTCAACGACCAGCAAGCCACAGTGCTGGACAACCTATGGCAAACAACTAGCAAAACAGGAACACAACCCCACCCATTAGCAGAGAGGCTGCCTAAAATCATAATAAGGCCACAGACACCCCAAAACACACCACCAGACGTGAACCTGCCCACTAGAGAGACAAGATCCAGCCTCATCCACCACAACACAGGCACTAGTCCCCTCCACCAGGAAGCCTACACAACCCACTGAACCAACCTTAGCCACTGGAGACAGACATCTAAAACAGCGGGAACTACGAACCTGCAGTCTGCAAAAAGGAGACCCCAAGCACAGTAAGATAAGCAAAATGAGAAGACAGAAAAACACACAGCAGATAAAAGAGCAAGATAAAAATGCACCAGACCTAACAAATGAAGAGGAAATAGCCAGTCTACCTGAAAAAGAATTCAGAATAATGATAGTAAGGATGATCCGAAATCTTGGAAATAGAATGGACAAAATGCAAGAAACAGTTAACAAGGACCTAGAAGAAATAAAGATGAAACAAGCAACGATGAACAACACAATAAATGAAATTAAAAGTACTCTAGATGGGATCAATAGCAGAATAACTGAGGCAGAAGAACGGATAAGTGACCTGGAAGATAAAATAGTGGAAATAACTACTGCAGAGGAGAATAAAGAAAAAAGAATGAAAAGAACTGAGGACAGTCTCAGAGACCTCTGGGACAACATTAAACGCACCAACATTCGAATTATAGGGGTTCCAGAAGAAGAAGAGAAAAAGAAAGGGGCTGAGAAAATATTTGAAAAGATTATAGTTGAAAACTTCCCTAATATGGGAAAGGAAATAGTTAATCAGGTCCAGGAAGCACAGAGAGTCCCATACAGGATAAATACAAGGAGAAATACGCCAAGACACATATTAATCAAACTGTCAAAAATTAAATACAAAGAAAGCATATTAAAAGCAGCAAGGGAAAAACAACAAATAACACATAAGGGAATCCCCATAAGGTTAACAGCTGATCTCTCAACAGAAACCCTACAAGCCAGAAGGGAGTGGCAGGACATACTGAAAGTGATGAAGGAGAAAAACCTGCAGCCAAGACTACTCTACCCAGCAAGGATCTCATTCAGATTTGATGGAGAAATTAAAACCTTTACAGACAAGCAAAAGCTGAGAGAGTTCAGCACCACCAAACCAGCTTTACAACAAATGCTAAAGGATCTTCTCTAGGCAAGAAACACAAGAGAAGGAAAAGACCTATAATAACGAACCCAGAACAATTTAGAAAATGGGAATAGGAACATACATATCGATAATTACCTTAAATGTAAATGGACTAAATGCTCCCACCAAAAGACACAGATTGGATGAATGGATACAAAAACAAGACCATTATATATGCTGTCTACAAGAGACCCACTTCAGACCTAGAGACACATAGAGACTGAAAGTAAGGGGATGGAAAAAGATATTCCATGCAAATGGAAACCAAAAGAAAGCTGGAGTAGCAATTCTCATATCAGACAAAATAGACTTTAAAATAAGGACTATTAAAAGAGACAAAGAAGGACACTACATAATGATCAAGGGATCGATCCAAGAAGAAGATATAACAATTGTAAATATTTATGCACCCAACATAGGAGCACCTCAATACATAAGGCAAATACTAACAGCCATAAAAGGGGAAATCGACAGTAACACATTCATAGTAGGGGACTTAAACACCCCAGTTTCACCCATGGACAGATTATCCAAAATGAAAATAAATAAGGAAACACAAGCTTTAAATGATACATTAAACAAGATGGACTTAATTGATATTTATAGGACACTCCATCCAAAAACAACAGAATACACATTTTTCTCAAGTGCTCATGGAACATTCTCCAGAATAGATCATATCTTGGGTCACAAATCAAGCCTTGGTAAATTTAAGAAAATTGAAATTGTATCAAGTATCTTTTCCGACCACAACACCATGAGACTAGATATCAATTACAGGAAAAGATCTGTAAAAAATACAAACACATGGAGGCTAAACAATACACTACTTAATAATGAAGTGATCACTGAAGAAATCAAAGAGGAAATCAAAAAATACCTAGAAACAAATGACAATGGAGACACAACGACCCAAAACTTGTGGGATGCAGCAAAAGCAGTTCTAAGGGGGAAGTTTATAGCAATACAAGCCCACCTTAAGAAGCAGGAAACATCTCGAATAAACAAGCTAACCTTGCACCTCAAGCAATTAGAGAAAGAAGAACAAAAAAACCCCAAAGCTAGCAGAAGGAAAGAAATCATAAAAATCAGATCAGAAATAAATGAAAAAGAAATGAGGGAAACGATAGCAAAGATCAATAAAACTAAAACCTGGTTCTTTGAGAAGATAAAAAAAATAGATAAACCACTAGCCAGACTCATCAAGAAAAAAAGGGAGAAGACTCAAATCAATAGAATTAGAAATGAAAAAGGAGAGGTAACAACTGACACTGCAGAAATACAAAGAATCATGAGAGATTACTACAAGCAACTCTATGCCAATAAAATGGACAACCTGGAAGAAATGGACAAATTCTTAGAAATGTACAACCTGCCAAGACTGAATCAGGAAGAAACAGAAAATATGAACAGACCAATCACAAGCACTGAAATTGAAACTGTGATTAAAAATCTTCCAACAAACAAAAGCCCAGGACCAGATGGCTTCACAGGCGAATTATATCAAACATTTAGAGAAGAGCTAACACCTATCCTTCTCAAACTCTTCCAAAATATAGCAGAGGGAGGAACACTCCCAAACTCCTTCTACGCAGCCACCATCACCTTGATATCAAAACCAGACAAGGATGTCACAAAGAAAGAAAACTACAGGCCAATATCACTGATGTACATAGATGCAAAAATCCTCAACAAAATACTAGCAAACAGAATCCAACAGCACATTAAACGGATCATACACCATGATCAAGTGGGGTTTATCCCAGGAATGCAAGGATTCTTCAATATACACAAATCTATCAATGTGATAAATCGTATTAACAATTGAAGGAGAAAAACCATATGATCATCTCAATAGATGCAGAGAAAACTTTTGACAAAATTCAACACCCATTTATGATAAAAACCCTGTAGAAAGTAGGCATAGAGGGAACTTTCCTCAACATAATAAAGGCCTTATATGACAAGCCCACAGCCAACATCATCCTCAATGGTGAAAAACTGGAAGCATTTCCAATAAGATCAGGAACAAGACAAGGTTGCCCACTCTCACCACTATTATTCAACATAGTTTTGGAAGTTTTAGCCACAGCAATTAGAGAAGAAAACGAAATAAAAGGAATCCAAATCGGAAAAGAAGAAGTAAAGCTGTCACTGTTTGCAGATGACATGATCCTATACATAGAGATTCCTAAAGATGCTACCAGAAAACTACTAGAGCTAATCAATGAATTTGGTAAAGTGGCAGGATACAAAAATTAATGCACAGAAATCTCTGGCATTCCTATATACTAATGATGAAAAATCTGAAAGTGAAATCACGAAAACACTCCCATTTACCATTGCAACAAAAAGAATAAAATATCTAGGAATAAACCTACCTAAGGAGACAAAAGACCTGTATGCAGAAAATGATAAGACACTCATGAAAGAAATTAAAGATGATACAAATAGATGGAGAGATATACCATGTTCTTGGATTGCAAGAATCAACATTGTGAAAATGACTATACTACCCAAGGCAATCTATAGATTCAATGCAATCCCTATCAAACTGCCACTGGCATTTTTCACAGAACTAGAACAAAAAATTTTGCAATTTGTATGGAAACACAAAAGACCCCGAATAGCCAAACCAATCTTGAGAACGAAAAAAGGAACTGGAGGAATCAGGCACCCTCACTTCAAACTATACTACAAAGCTACAGTAATCAAGACACTATGATACTGGCACAAAAACAGAAAGATAGATCAATGGAACAGGATAGAAAGCCCAGAGATAAACCCACACACATATGGTCACCTTATCTTTGATAAAGGTGCCAGGAATGTACAGTGGAGAAAGGACAGCCTCTTCAATAAGTGGTGCTGGGAAAACTGGACAGGTACTTTTAAAAGTATGAGATTAGATTACTCCCTAACACCATACACAAAAATAAGCTCAAAATGGATTAAAGACCTAAATGTAAGGCCAGACACTATCAAACTCTTAGAGGAAAATATAAGCAGAACACTCTATGACATAAATCACAGCAAGATCCTTTCTGACCCACCTCCTAGAGTAATGGAAATAAAAACAAAAATAAACAAATGGGACCTAATGAAACTTCAAAGTTTTTGCACAGCAAAGGAAACCATAAACAAGACCAAAAGACAACCCTCAGAATGGGAGAAAATATTTGCAAATGAAGCAACTGACAAAGGATTAATCTCCAAAATTTACCAGCAGCTCATGCAGCTCAATAACAAAAAAACAAACAACCCAATCCAAAAATGAGCTGAAGACCTAAATAGACATTTCTCCAAAGAAGATATACACACTGCCAACAAACACATGAAAGAATGCTCAGCATCATTAATCATTAGAGAAATGCAAATCAAAACTACAGTGAGGTATCATCTCACACCGGTCAGAATGGCCATAATCAAAAAATCTAGAAACAATAAATGCTGGAGAGGGTGTGGAGAAAAGGGAACACTCTTGCACTGCTGGTGGGAATGTGAATTGGTTCAGCCACTATGGAGAACAGTATGGAGGTTCCTTAGAAAACTACAAATAGAACTACCATATGACCCAGCAATCCCACTACTGGGCATATACCCTGAGAAAACCAAAATTCAAAAAGAGTCATGTACCAAAATGTTCATTGCAGCTCTATTTACAATAGCCCAGAGATGGAAACAACCTAAGTGCCCATCATCGGATGAATGGATAAAGAAGATGTGGCACATATATACAATGGAATATTACTCAGCCATAAAAAGAAACGAAATTGAGCTATTTGTAATGAGGTGGATAGACCTAGAGTCTGTCATACAGAGTGAAGTAAGTCAGAAAGAGAAAGACAAATACCGTATGCTAACACATATATATGGAATTTAAGAAAAAAAAAAATGTCATGAAGAACCTAGGGGTAAGGCAGGAATAAAGACGCAGACCTCCTAGAGAACAGACTTGAGGTTATGGGGAGGGGGAAGGGTGAGCTGTGACAGGGCGAGAGAGAGTCATGGACATATACACACTAACAAACGTAGTAAGGTAGATAGCTAGTGGGAAGCAGCCGCATGGCACAGGGATATTGGCTCGGTGCTTTGTGACAGCCTGGAGGGGTGGGATAGGGAGGGTGGGAGGGAGGGAGACGCAAGAGGGAAGACATATGGGAACATATGTTTATGTATAACTGATTCACTTTGTTATAAAGCAGAAACTAACACACCATTGTAAAGCAATTATACCCCAATAAAGATGTTAAAAAAAAAAAAAACAAAACCACAACGACCCAAAATCTACGGGATGCAGCAAAAGCAGTTCTAAGAGGGAAGTTTACAGCAATACAATCCAATCTTAAGAAACAAGCAACATCTCTATTTATATAAACTACCTAACTTACACCTAAAGCAATTAGAGAAAAAAGAACAAAAAACCCCCAAAGTCAGCAGAAGGAAAGAAATCATAAAGATTAGATCAGAAATAAATGAAAAAGAAATGAAGGAAACAATAGCAAAGATCAATAAAACTAAAAGCTGCTTCTTTGAGAAGATAAACACAACTGATAAACCATTAACCAGACTCATCAAGAAAAAAAGGGAGAAGACTCAAATCAATAGAATTAGAAATGAAAAAGGAAAAGTAACAACTGACACTGCAGAAATACAAAGAATCATGAGAGATTACTACAAGCAACTCTATGCCAATAAAATGAACAACCTGGAAGAAATGGACAAATTCTTAGAAAGACACAACCTTCCGAGACTGAACCACGAAGAAACAGAAAATATAAAAAGACCAATCCCAAGCACTGAAATTGAGACTGTGATTAAAAATCTTCCAACAAACAAAAGCCCAGGACCAGATGGCTTCACAAGTGAATTCTATCAAACATTTAGAGAAGAACTAACACCTATCCTTCTCAAACTCTTCCAAACTACAGCAGAGGGAGGAACACTTCCAAACTCATCCTACAAAGCCACGATCACCCTGATACCAAAACCAGACAAAAATGTCACAAAGAAAGGAAACTACAGGCCAATATCACCGATGAACATTGATGCAAAAATCCTCAACAAAATACTAGCAAACAGAATCCAACAGCACATTAAAAGGATCATACACCATGATCAAGTGGGGTTTATCCCAGGAATGCAAGGATTCTTCAATATACGCAAATCCATCAATGTGATACACCACATTAACAAACTGAAGAATAAAAACCATATGATCGTCTCAATAGATGACAAAAAAGCTTTCAACAAAATTCAACACCGATTTATGATAAAAAACCCTCCAGGAAGTAGGCACAGAGGGAACTTACCTCAACATAATAAAGGTCATGCATGACAAATCCATAGCCAACATCGTCCTCAATGGTGAAAAACTGAAACCATTTCCACTAAGAACAGGAACAAGACAACATTGCCCACTCTCATCACTATTGTTCAACATAGTTTTGGAAGTTTTAGCCACAGCAATCAGAGAAGAAGAAGAAATAAAAGGAATCCAAATCGGAAAAGAAGAAGTAAAGCTGTCACTATTTGCAGATGACATGATACTATACATAGAGAACTCAAAGATGCTACCAGAAAACTACTAGAGCTAATCAATGAATTTGGTAAAGCAGCAGGATACAAAATTAATGCACAGAAATCTCTTGTGTTCCTATGCACTAATGATGAAAAATCTGAAAGTGAAATTAAGGGAACACTCCCATTTACCATTGCAACAAAAAGAATAAAATACCTAGGAATAAACCTACCTAAGGAGACAAAAGACCTATATGAAGAAAACTATAAGACACTGACAAAAGAAATTAAATACAGATAGAGAGATATACTGTGTTCTTTGACTGGGAGAATAAACATTGTGAAAATGACTATACTACCCAAAGCAATCTACAGATTCAATGCAATCCCTATCAAACTAACAATGGCATTTTTCACAGAACTAGAACAAATATTTCACAATTTGTATGGAAACACAAAAGACCCCAAATAGCCAAAGCAATCTTGAGAAAGAAAAACGGAGCTGGAGGAATCAGGCTCCCTGACTTCAGATTATACTACAAAGCTACAATAATCAAGACAGTATGGTACTGGCACAAAAACAGAAATATAGATCAATGGAACAGGACAGAAAGCCCAGAAATAAACCCACACACATATGGTCACCTTATTTTTGATTAAGGAGGCAAGCATATACAATGAAGATATACAGCCTCTTCAATAAGTGGTGCTGGGAAAACTGGACAGCTACATGTAAAAGAATGAAATTAGAAAACTCCCTAACACCATACACAAAAATAAGCTCAAAATGGATTAAAGACCTAAATGCAAGGCCAGACACTATCAAACTCTTAGAGGAAAACATAGGCAGAATACTCTGACATAAATCACAGCAAGATCCTTTTTGACCCACCTCCTAGAAAACTGGAAATAAAAACAAAAATAAAGAAATGGGACCTAATGAAACTTAAAAGCTTTTGCACAGCAAAGGAAACCATAAACAAGACGTAAAGACAACCTGCAGAATGGGAGAAAATATTTGCAAATGAAGCAACGGCCAAAGGATTAATCTCCAAAATTTACAAGCAGCTCATGCAGCTCAATAACAAAAAAAGAAACAACCCAATCCAAAAATGGGCAGAACACCTAAATAGACATTTCTCCAATGAAGATACACAGATCGCCAACAAACATACGGAAGAATGCTCAACATCATTAATTATTAGAGAAATGCAAATCAAAACTATGAGATATCACCTCACACCAGTCAGAATGGCCATCATCAAAAAATCTACAAACAATAAATGCTGGAAAGGGTGTAGAGAAAAGGGAACCCTCTTGCACTGTTGGTGGGAATGTACATTGATACAGCCACTATGGAGAACAGTATGGAGGTTCCTTAAAAAACTAAAACTACAGCTACCATACGACCCAGCAATCCCACTACTGGGCATATACCCTGAGAAAACCATAATTCAAAAAGTCATGTACCACAGTGTTCACTGCAGGTCTATTTACAATAGCCAGGACATGGAAGCAATCTAAACGTCCACAGACAGATGAATGGATAAAGAAGATGTGGCACCTATATACGATAGAATATTACTCAGACATAAAAAGAAACGAAACTGAGTTATTTGTAGTGAGGTGGACGGACCTAGAATCTGTCATACAGAGTGAAGTAAGTCAGAAAGAGAAAAACAAATACCGTATGCTAACACATATATACGGAATCTAAAGAAAAAAAATGGTTCTGAAGAACCTAGGGACAGGACAGGAATAAAGACGCAGAAGTGCACAATGGACTTGAGGACATGGAGAGGGGGAAGGGTAAGCTGGGATGAAGTGAGAGAGTGGCATGGACTTATATATAGTACCAAATGTAAAATAGCTAGCTAGTGGGAAGCAGCCGCACAGCACAGAGAGATCAGCTGGGTGCTTTGTGACCACCTAGAGGGGTGGGATAGGGAGGGTGGGAGGGAGACGCCAGAGGGAGAAGATATGGGGATATATATATAAATGTATAGCCGATTCACTATGTTATAAATCAGAAACTAACACAGCATTGTAAAGCAATTATACTCCAATAAAGATGTTTAAAAAAAAAAGAAAAAGAAAGAGAAAACCAAATATCGTATATTAACGCATATATGTGGAACCTAGAAAAACGGTACAGATGAACCAGTTTGCAGGGCAGAAATAGAGACACAGATGTGGAGAACAAACGCACAGACACCAAGGGGGGAAAGTGGCAGGGGTGGTGGTGGTGATGGGGTGAATTGGGAGATTGGGATTGACATATATACACTAATATGTATAAAACAGGTAACTAATAAGAATCTGCTGTATAAAAAATAAATTTGAAAAATTCAAAAAATAAAGTCCAAATTTTTTGCTTTTTAATAATTGTACTACATAGAAATCTTTTTAAAATGGTTAATAAATTAGACTAATGTATCTTTTCTCCGTAGTATAGAATATGCCTTCTCTACTAGGACTGGAAGCTTGCACCTGGTTTCTCCTGGATTCTACCGTATGCACCTTTACCTCTGCCAATTTTAATCTGTAATAATTTGCTGTTAAGAACAGCTACTGTGAGTACACCAGCTTTTCAGAGATTTATGACTCCTTCCAGTAAATTTCAGACCTGAGGGTGGTCTTGGGGACCCCCAACACAGAGGATCATTATTAAAACACTTTTGCCCTACGCTTTAAATTCTGTAGGTCTTCAGTACGTATTAACATTTACTGCTCTGTGTACTTACATAAGATAGTTATTGATTACTGTGTTTTTTCTTGGCCCTTAGAAATTTAAGAATCCTCAGCAATACTTTGATTAAAGCCTCCACCGAAAAGGAAGCCCCAGGCCATAAAGTCATCCTTAAGCACAGGTTCCTTAATTTTTACACCCCTTCCAAACACCTCAAGGGTTCATAGCCATAGCTTCTTTCATTCACCTTCAAAATGGCAAAGATTAAGTAATTTAAGACTGATTGCTTTCCCAATGAAACTCATTCACACTAACGCATTTCTTCAACCAAAGAGAACTTCACATTTTGAAGCTTTTACCTCTACTAGCAGAACAAAGTTCTCCTCCTCACCTTGTTAAATGAATTTTAGATATCCAGAAAAAGGTGGGATGACTGAAAACTGCAATAGCCCCTGAAAATTTTATACTTTTTAATAAAAACATAATATACACTTTAAAAATATGTATTTTCAACGTAGTTCTCTGCACAATGAGCCCCCAAAGGCTGTGGGCAGTGAATTCAGGAATGCTGAAATTCCAAACCTGGATCTAGCCTGATTCTCTGTAGGTTACCTCCCTCCTAACCTTTTTCCAGTTCCATCATCCTTCACTTTACCTCATCCCCTGCCTGAAGAATCTCAGAATCTCAGACACACATTTTATGGTTCACGACTTTTATTTTATCAAGGCATTTGATTTTTTTATTATTTTCCCCCCTTTTGGAAATCTTCAAATATTCTTTCTGCTTCTAACTGGAAATTCCTAGCAAAGGAGACCCTCAATTATATCCAGCGAATTGTCTTTCTCATCAGCTTCTAATTATCTGTAACTGCTTCAAACTTTCTCCATTCTCTGTAACACACCGATACCACTTTCCCGTTCACCCTTGACATTTTACACATGATATTTCATAAAGAAAACAAAACCCAAAGGAAAAGTCCTCAATCGCTTGCCACCAAACCCAAACCCACCTGTATCAGAACCCATCCTTTGCTATCTTCTTTCCTGTTAAAATGGAAGAGGAATACATTTTCCTAGTTAAAGTTAATCTCTCCACTTAAGCCCTGCAGCCTTCCTTCCACCTCCTCAGGGCTATCTCCGATTAAGATTTATCTTCCTTTCCTAGATCTCTTTCTCTCTAGTAGTCTTTAGGCTGTACATCAATATTCTGGTTTGCTTCTTCACAGATATAAGGCAGAAGTGCATTTCCAATGGCCATGTGAATGGGAATTTCTAGGCATCAGGGGCGATTTACTGTATCCCTCCCTGCTGCCACCAAAACCAGTTATGCTCCAGATGGGTGGGAGGCTATATGGACCTCATTCTCATGAGAACGCTAGCGAACTCCAACGGTCAAGTAACGTGAGTAGAAAACAAACCTTTGTTGTTATAAGCCATTAAGATCTGTGGGCTGTCTACTACTACTGCATGATAATTTAGTCTTCTCTGATATATTTACTTTTCCTCTCCACTGGCTCCTTACCATCAGTATGTGAACTTGAACACAGTCAAATCTCTTCACTTTTAAAACAACAAAAACAAAAATCCTGTCTTGAATTCTCCCACTCCTACTTCTCCTCCTCCTTCTCACAGGAGAACTGCCTGGAGGTACCCCCATTTCTTCCTCTCTCCTTCTCTCGCCACTCCAGTGTAATCTGGTTTTTACTTCCACCACTCCACAAAAAGGGCTCTCATCAAGGTTACCAATTACCCTGTTGCTAAATCCAAGACACTCTGAACTCTTAACTCACTTGGTATCAGTGCAGTGTTTGCCACTATTGATTACTTTCCCTTTTCCATATACTCTTTTCTCCCTAAACGATACTCCTGGATTCCAAAACAACATCCATCTCCTTATTTTTCTCTTCTCTGGCTGTTCCTTCCTAGATTCTTTCAAGCTTCTCTTCCTCAGTCCATACTTTCAATTTTCTTGTTCTACATTGTACAGCCCGAGTGCTCTGCAGACCAGCAGTACTAACATCATCCGGGAGCCTGTGAGAAAAGTTGAATCTCTGGACCCACCCCAGTTCTACATTGCTACAAGATGCCAGGTGATTCAGGTTTGAGAAGCAATGGTCTACAGAGTTCAGGCCTGCACCCACTCCTCTTCTCATTCACTTCTATATTACAACTACTATCCATAGGCCCACAAACTGTCAAATGTTCACCTGCAGTCTAGATTTCTCTAGGCATCAGGTCCACACAGCCTTTAACTTCCTTGAAATCACCACTTGTATGCCCTATAATATCACACTCAGTGTGCTTAAGCTGAGTCCATTGTCTTCCTCCATCAAGCCAATTCTTTTTTTTTTTTTTTTCCCAGTATGCGGGCCTCTCACTGTTGTGGCCTCTCCCATTGCGGAGCACAGGCTCTGGACGCGCAGGCTCAGCAGCCATGGCTCACGGGCCCAGCCGCTCCGCGCCATGTGGGATCTTCCGAGACCGAGGCAGGAACCCGTGTCCCCTGCATCGGCAGGCGGACTCTCAACCACTGCGCCACCAGGGAAGCCCCATCAAGCCAATTCTTTATATAGTCATTAGTGTCATCCATTCACACCTGCCTTCCCCTTCCCTCCAGATAAAATCATTTTGAGTCTACCTCCTAAATCACTTTAAGCTGTCCGCTTCCCTCCATCTCCACTAGCAATGTCCTAATTCAAGCTGTCATTTCTCACCTTAATTACTGCAAGAGCTACTTAACTGGTCTCCCGGTCCCAGGATTGCCTCTTTTTCAATCCATTCTTTATGCTGCTACCTAGGGTGAATTTAAACACAAATCCAATCATTTCATGTTTTGCTTGAAACGCTTTAATGACTTGCCAGAGTTCTTAAGGGAAAGAATTTCAAAGCCCTGCTTATTTTCTAGTCCAGGAGCTTTCATACTGCGATCTGTAAAATTAAAGGATCATGACCAACATTAATTTTAAAAAAAGGCAGAAAGGTACAAACAACAAGAACAAAAGCCCCAGGGCAATGTACAGGTAATTAAACATTATTTCAGGAACTTTTTGTTCACTTACACACGTGTGTGCACTGGGTTGCAAATTAAAATATATCCCTTTTTGTGGGAAACAGTCAAAAGTGTAAAAGCCACTGCTCTACCCCCTTCTCAGTTCCTTGAACGTGGTCTTCCTAACCTCTAGGTTGTGGCACATGCTGCTGCCTCGTCCTAAAAATCCCTTTCCAAGCCCCCAAATCACAAACACAGACATACTTTGCTATCTTTCAAGTTTCAGCTTAAGGGTTACCTCTTCTGGGAAATCTTCTAGGCTCTTCCTAATTTGAGTTAGGGGATAAGCCCACAACCTCCTTATTATAATTCTTTAACACTGTATTCTAACCGCCCTATAGTGCCTAACACACCACAATTTCTGTAGGATAGGTACTATATCTAGCTTATTAACACAGTGCCTATGATACTGTTTCAAATATATTAGATCCTAAAACATATCTGTTGAAAGAATAAGCGTGCATCCTTAGAATGCAGTCACTTTGTAAACACAGGTATTACTTAAAAAGTAAAAGCTATGGAAATTCTGACTGGGAAGCGATCACAAAGGGCTTGAACGTGATCAAAGAAAGAGGCAGGATGAGCCAATTACTGAAATATGATCATATTTAGTAGAGAAAATGGAAACATACATTTTAGAGAATGATATGAGAACTACAATAAAAAAGCAAAAATAAAAGTATGATTACAAAAGCTTTAATTACATCTTGGGAACATAGGCTCAGAAAGGTAAGTACATAGAGGGAAACCTGATATGTAGAAACTAAATTGCCAAGATTCCTGGAAAACATGTTAGGATGCACTGAAACATATGAGACTGAGACGGAACTGACTTGGCTTTCAAATTGTGAGCTAGAGAATGAGATGATCTAAGGCTCTACAAAAGACAGACTTAATAATGAGGAGTAGAAATAGGAGACCAGTTAAGAGCCATGGACAGACAACAAAATGGTGGCTTGATCTATGGTAATTACTGTGGAAATAAGTAGTTGGATTTGAGATATATTAAAAAGGAAGAGAAAACAGACTTGCTGAAATGAAAGAGAAGAATCAAAAATAAATCTCATTTTGGCCTTGGCAAGTGAATAAATGGTAGTGACTTTTACTAAAATAGAGGTTTGGGGAGGTGGTGGAAATCAAGAGTTTAATTCATAATGACCCACTGCACAACCGACTTCAGATGGAAATAATAATGAAGAATTTTTCCTGATTTACTTAATGTTTCGTCGGTTTAGTTCTTACTTTTCCCAACTAAACTGTAAGCTCCCTGAATATCATACTTCTTCAGACCCCCATAGCAACATGCAAAAAACCTTGTGTGAAAAAACAGGTAAATAAAATTTGATAAAGAGTTCTTAGGAAGTTAATCTGTACTAATCACTCAATTATTCTTCCAATTTCAAGATGACTTAGATGTGCTTCCCTTTAAAAAAAAAGTTTGCTCAATGAACAAATTAATTTTTAGTTATTGAAGAAATATATATATTTAAAGAATATAAGTTGTGAAGATAAATAGATAACGCCCCCCCCAATTCAACAAAAATGACATGGATAAAAGAAAAGTAAAGAAACGGAATGATTTAAAAACAGAAGCCTAAATGGTGATTCAATTACACTCTGTATCTAATATGAAAGATGCTTTTAAAGTCAGTAAAAAGCTTTTATAAAGCTTATATTAAGAAAACTTCGGTTTAATCACATATATAATTATTAGAACAGGCCACTCAGGGAACTTTGTTTCCTTTACTACAAGTCTTCAGGATACAAATCAAATGGACAATTACCAACCTGAAGACAAGGGACTAAGCCAAATCATCTCTTGAAATTTCTTCCACTTCTAGGATCCTAGGTTTCCTTCTCAAAGAGGAGCTGCTCATCAGCAGAAACCTCCATAGCCCAACGCCCAACGTAAAAACAAAAAACCTGTGTACCTATTTTAATACTAAGTGGAAGTTGGAGTACTCTTCTGAAGGATCTACAAAAATAGTGCTTGATAGTTTTTGTTCCGCGCAAACCAGTGTCTAATGTATAAAACCGTAATTTCACAGCTCATCAGGCAAAGAACTTAAAGTGACATTAATTATATTAAGGGAAAGGGTAGCCAGATATACTATGACAGTGACACCCCCCAAAAGTTAATTTCGGATGGACCCTGAATTTAACATTTGTTTTGTCCCCAGTTCTCACGTCTTTTAAGCAAAGTATACACTCGCATAAATCCCAACTGCTTCAGGTCAGACGCGCATGGCTAACGTTCACCGCTATTAATATCCACTACTGGAAGCTTCAACACTTGCACTTCACAAAGCACATGCACCAGTTAAAAAACCGAAAAGGAAAGAAAAAGTTAGGGGTCGAAGGATGGAAAAGAAAACCTGTCCGGTTTCATCCCCCTCCACTACCGAGTCTCAGATTACCTCCTGCCTCTCCGCTTCCTTGTTCTTCTGGCCTTGTTTCTTCGCGTACCACAAGCCGATTTCGCGGCCTTTCAGGTGCCCGGGATGTCGGCCTCGGCCGCCTCGACCACCCCCTCCGCCGCCGCCACCTCCGGAGCCTCGATTCCCTCCGTGGCCCCCTCCATAGCTTCCTCCATAACCCCCGCCGGAGCTGCGGGACCCGCCATCGCGGCCCCCGCCATCGCGGCCCCAGTTCTGATGGTAGTCATAGCTCATTGTCCCAGCAGGCCAAAACTCGTGAGAACCTGCAACCGCTAGAAATGGCGACCGGGCCCGGAGGCGGGTGCGCGTCCACTTCCGTTTTGCTTCCGGCGCCCCGTTCAAGAGGGAGGGACGTTGAGCGTCACAAGCAGACGTTTCCGGTGACGTCACGGGCCGTATGCCCTGGAGCTCCCCGGGTTGGATCAGGTGAAATCTTTGGTGTGCCCTCAATTGTTTACGTTTGTACCTTTGGAGGCAGAGCCAACAGGTGGCGCACAGGTTTTCTTTCCCGACGCCCAGCATGTGAGGAAACGGGTTTTGGGTTTTACTTTATTTCTCACGGTAAAATCCGGAGTTTGCTTCCCAGTAGGCCCTGTAAACGTCGATTGGCACAGTAAAAGAACCTGTGGATCGAATGCTTTGTCTCCTGAAGTCCTTAAAAAAAATGAAATGAATTCCTTTTTTTTCTTTTTTTTTAAAACTAGTGGTTATGTCATGAAAACAGCCTAGCATCTGTTTCAAATCTATAAGTATAAAAATGTCCCTGCCTCTTTTAAAGGGTTATCGTCGCTTACCACCTTTATCCAAAGGCATAAGATGAGCCTATCTACCCAAATTCAGTGCAGAGCACTTAGGCAATTTAAATAAAACAGCAGCTGAAGATTCCTATGTTCATGTGAAGCCGTCTATTGTTGATTAGCACAGGCTATTCTTGTATAATCAAGTGTCTGCTCCACATAGGCTGGCAAGTTTACCAGGGAATATCTAGTTCATTTACACATGTGACTGATTTAAAGGTGCTGGGAATACTCACTGAACAAGAGAAGATTGGCATCAGCTTTTATTTGCTTACAGTCTTGAGGAGAAGATAAAGAATAAAGAAATGTATGTTGTGAGTTAAGGAAGGAAAATGCCATATGAAGGGTTCCAGAATGCATCTCTGTGGCAGACAAATTATTTTGAGCAGAGGCATTTGAGTTCCTGAAATCTCTTATCTGCCTAAAAACAGAGCCTCTCAAAAGAACTCAGAAGAACTCTTGCCATAAATCCCTTCCTTGGGAGAGGAACCAGGGAAGACTGACTTTTGTCATTGGAGACTGCAAATCAGCACCACACCTAAAAAGACTTTCTAACAAAACCAACATATTTTCCATCTACTCTCATAAGAGCTCATTTATCTTTCCCAAAAGTCATTTGTTTTCCCATAAATACCATTCTCCTCCTTCCCTTCCTTAAAAGATGGTATATAAGCCCCAAGTTCTAACCACTGCCTCGAGTCACATTTTTCTGTGAACTCCCATAGATATGTGATTATATCTGTTTTATCTCTTGCTAATCTGTTTTTGTCAGTTTAGTCTGCAAGTCTCCAAGAACTAAACATGGGAGGGTAGAGGAAAAAGTACCCCTTCGCAACGGCCATGAGATGTTACAGCAAAAAGAATTTAATTTTGGAGTCAGGTTCTTTCTAAGGAATGAGAGGGTAAGCAGTGACTGAGATAAGTAGACTTTAGCTAAACTGATGGGGAGGGAAGAGATTATTACAGGTGGAGGGAATGATGTGCTTGAAGAAAGATGATAAAATGTTGGGGAGTGGGAAAATTCCACACTGAAACTTAAGAGACTGGTGGTGAAGGCCAAAAGGATAGAAAGGAGCCTGACCATAAAAGATCTTACATGCCACAGAAAGAACAATAATACATTTTAAGTAGGGGAGTGATTACTTTGACTGCTTTGAGTAGAAAGGAATGGAGGAGGCAAGAGTGGATGTAGAGAGACTAGTTAACAGGCTGTGGTGTAGGGGAGACAAAATGAGATGACAGAGCAAGATAGAATATAGGAAGGACTGGAATTGAGTTGCTAGGAAAAATAATTGTCAAGATTTAATGATTCATTGGATGTAGAGAATTAGAGGAAAGGGTCAGATGGCTCCCAAATTTAAGATTTGAAAGATGACCTAATAGAAAGGTGCCATATCCTGAGATATGAGGAACATAGGACGAGGAAGATTTTGGGGGGGGGGGGGGTTGGGGGAGGGTTGAGTTAATGTGTATAATTAACACTTGTAGAGTTTGAGGTGCCTGTAAAACATACAAATTGAGATGTCTAGAAAGCAGTTGGTTATATGAGTTAAAGACGCAGAGAGAGCAGACTGAGATTATACATTTTGGGAGTTCTGGCAAATATTAATATTATAGGAATGAATAGTTCCAATAAATGTACCCATTGGGCACGCCGGATATGACAAGTATGTGAACTGTTCAGTAAGAAAGACTGGGTAGTCATACTGGAGATGGTAGGGACAAAATGAGAAGGAAATAGCGTGGATTGTTTGAATGTTTTAAAAGAAAAGACACGAGAGCTTGCTCTGTCTTCCCTCTGAAGAAAGGCCTTGTGAGGACAGAGGCTGTCTACAAGCCAAGAAGAGAGCTCTTACCAGGAGCCAAATCAGTCAACACCTTGATCTTGGACTTGTGTCTCTGATGAAATGTTACTTTAATCAGTGAAGCCTTTCCTCACTAAAATATTTGAAAAAGCACTCCTCCTGTCATTATCCCTTTAGTCTAATTTTTCTTCTTTTCATTTTTATTATCTCTGGTGCCTATTTCCTGTCAAAATACTTAGCATTACCTGAGATGTATACATACACATATACATATACATATATATGTATATACATTACATATGTGTAGTGAAGAACTTAATCCTATCCAAAGAGAGGGCTGGCCTTTGCCCTTCTGAGGAGGTAATCTCTAAACCCTTGGAATGTTATGCCTGATTGGAGTGACTTTGTTTGTTTGGAGGCCTTGGACCAGCCAGACAGTAACAATAGGATTTAGGGTGGAGGTTTTGAGTTATTCGTTCCATATAAGCTTGACCTGCTGAGGAGCTGGATACTGAGATCACTCTTATGAGCAGTCAACCATGCTTACCCTACTCCTACCATGATGAAGCCCCATTAAAGATGGGACACCAAGATTTGTTCCTTGTTGGCAGTACTCCATGCGTTTTGTCACACATTGATGCTAGGGAAGTACTGCTGTACCTGACTCCACGGGGAGAGGAAAACAGAAGCTCCACACTTAGGCCTTTTTTCTGGATTCTGCTGTATGTGCTTCTTCTCTTGGCTGATTTTGATCCATATCCTTTCCTTGTAATATACCATAACTGTGAGTATACAACTTTCAAGGAGTTCTGTGAGTTCTTCTAGTGAATTATTAACATTGATAGTGGCTTAGGGAACACCCTGAACTTGCACGTGGTGTCAGAAGTGAGGGGAGTCTCGTGTGGACTGTGTGCTAACAGTCCGTTCACAGTATATATGTTTGTTTTGGTTTTGTTTACAGTTATAATCCTGTGTACCTAGAGCTAGTTTTAGCATGAAATAGGCATTCATTAAATATTCTGATGAGTACATGAATGAGAGTAGCTGAATAGTATAAGAAATTAAGAGAAAATCTATTTATGAAATCCAATACTACAGAACTATGTTGAGAAAAAGCTTCCAAGTAATGCATAACCAAGCCTTTTTTTAAATTATATTCCAAGTAATACTGTGATATTCGCTGTCTTCAAAATGGTTGCCTCAGTCATAATTCTTGGAAGTCTTTGGGATTATGTAATACGTGTTTATATTTGGGGAAATCTTAGGGATTATGTGTTTTCAGTTTATAAAAGTCACCACCAGATGGTGATATTTTTATTAGGTAAATAGTTTTTGTTTTCAGATACATCAATTTGTAGAGAAAAGAGATAAACTATATGAAATAGAGCATTTATTAATAATAAGAACAATATAACAATGCAAAGGTAAGATATTTAAATATAGCACAAAATATCTATAAGGGTATGTCCTATACCAGAATGCATTTTTACAATTGTAATCACATTAAAGAGAAAGTAGACTTTATACCGGTGTAGCTGAACCATCCCCTCTCTTAACAGGGATTGGTAGAAGCTGTTCATGCTTAGGCATAGCCCCCTGTAGAGTTTTCTTGTAGATTCACTACTGTTGCCTTGAAGTTTGAACTGTTACAGGTTAGTAATGTGATGCCAAAGTCTGTGGCTTTGCGGTAAATAATCCTGGTATTGTATGAATACGTCTGAACTTTTAAGTGTATCCATTATACAGTTAATTCAACAACCAAGGACAGTTAAATGGGGATACAATATCCTAGGTTTTTTGTTTGTTTGTTTTTCAATTCCCCCAGAATAGGCCCAAGTCCAGTGAAAATAAAATGGAACACAGGAGAGAAAATGGGTATTACTGCCTTCCAATCCAATTCTTGTATTCTTTAAATCTTGTTTTTCATCATCTCCTCTCCACTCAAAGTGCTGTGCAGTTATAAAGGATTTGTCTTTATTATTTTGTTCAGTTTTATTATGATTCTGTTTCTAATTTTCTTGCTGCCAGAAATTATACTTTAAGCAGCAAAATCACTTTTCTCTTTTATAAAATTATACATCTAAATTTAATATATCAAAACCTGTCTTTTACAAAGCATTATTAGAATATTCAACTTTGGCTTTTATAACAGACATTTAATGCTGTTGATTTATAACATCAGATTGATCTGGCCATTTGTCGTTATGTTAAATTAACCCTCAAGTTTGGAGATAAAAAGTATTATCTTAAGTTAAATGTATTTGTAATGAGAATACATCTGAATTTGAATTTATATGTTATGCATTATTTGAGGCTTTCTTTACAAACATGACTAGTGGCATTACATTTGCTTCCCAAGTTTAGATAATGATATATTGAGAAGTTAGGTGAAAGATAGGGAAAGTCCACTGAGATAATTATTTTGAAAATAACTTCTTGGTAGCAAAATAATCATCTGAAGATAAAACAGTCTGAAAGCCCATGTCAAGTAATTTAGAATTCTGATTCAATATAATGAAATAGAAACCAGAATAAATTGTTTAAAAAATAATTCACTCAGTTTGTAAATAATAACTAAGATATGTGAGTTGAGAGTGTACAAAGTTTAAAACGTAAAATGTCAACTCAACAACTTTGGAAATAAACATTTAGGTAATACATTTAATATATGTTTACAGAAAGATCAGAATAAAGCAATTTGAGGAAAAATCACTTTCTAATTTTTTTTTGAAATATATGTCACTAATATTCTGACAAGGTGATATCTGCATTTTTGCAATGTAACATATTTAAAATTAATCTTGATATGTGTACCTCACAATCACTTAATAAAGTATATTGAATTGTTTCTTTGCTTGAGATACACATATCTTTGGGAAGGAAATGAAAAAGCACCTAAACTTAGAATAATATGTGAACTAAAATTTTCTGTGCTTCAAGAGTGGCGAAGAAGGTCTGCCATATCTGCCACTTTAGAAACAGATACTTTTGTTTGGAGTTAGAGGATTTTCCCTCTGCTCTGCCCAGAAGTTTTTTAGTCTACTTGGGTGCACCTCACAGAACTTAATCTTATGGTGTTTTTCCCTAGTTTCTGTTCAAATAAACAAAAGAATTCTAGAAATGATAAGTATACATCTACAAACTTTTCCAATATGTTTAAGAGCTACGTCTAACATACAACATATCTGTTTGAAGAGCAGTCAACATACTGAAAAGGTGAAAGGAAAACTCTCATATTTAAGAGAGAAAGAAAAAAAATTCAGTAAACAATTTGTACTTTATAGAAATGAAGGGAACAACTATTTACAGACTAGGGACATGCATGTTTCAAAGTTGGAAGCTAATTTGCCGTTTTATACAGGAGTATATTTCCTAGACATCAGTGTAAAGCTAAAGCAGTAACTGTAATAATAAGCTTGCTTTGCTAGCCACATTTAGGAAGCCTCTTCAAATACAACTCAGAGTTTTGCTACATTTCTTCCATTCCCCAAATATTTTTCCCCTTGCTGTAAAGGCCAACTTTATGTGTAGAAACACATGCATGAGAACAGTATATTCATTGAGCTTATACAATTTTCTGTTTACTCTGAGGTTGACAAACATAGGCGAAAACATTAGTAAACAAGACCAAGGTTTGATTTAGAGAAGGTTTTTAGAAATCAGATAAGAAACAGAATCTTATAATTGCCACAGTGTGCGCGATCTATAAGTAACACTTAAAAAGCACTCAAGTGTTTGCACTAGTTCCAGCTGTTTGCACTAAAAATAATTAACTATTAAGTCTGTAAAGCTTATGTAAACCAACAAATAAAAAAAGGAAATCAGGGTTTCCCTGGTGGCGCAGTGGTTGAGAGTCCGCCTGCCGATGCGGGGGACACGGGTTCGTGCCCCGGTCTGGGAAGATCCCACATGCCACGGAGCGGCTGCGCCCGTGAGCCATGGCCGCTGGGCCTGCGCGTCCGGAGCCTGTGCTCCGCAACGGGAGAGGCCACAACAGTGAGAGGCCGGCGTAACACAAAGAAAAAAAAAAAAAATAAGGAAATCAAATAGCCTCAGAACAAAGGTGTTAGTTTAGTAGTTTGAAGTTGCAGAGCCATTCTTGCCTTTATTAGGCCAAATGATCGCTAGTTATCCTTGCTTTCTTCTTCTCTTCTCCTATAAGCTTTATTTAACAACTGGATTTCCTCCTGGTAGCCGTCCCTCTCTTGGCTCTGCCTTTTACTGTTCTGCCTGTGTGCTTCAACAGTGTCTGGAATGGAGATGTTGATATCACCATCAGGATTACTTGTGGGTAAAAAGAGAGAATATGAGGCTGTTTCCCCTAAATCACATGAAACAAATCTGTTTTCTTTCCGTGAGTAGCGTAGGGAAGGAGATCTGATCTGTGTGGAGGACTGGCTGATGTTGCTAATAATTGACACCGTGTCCAAGGCCTCTTCATTATCACAAATTTCAAGAACCTCCAAGTGTATTTTCACGCTGGTGTCCGCAAATGTGGAGGGAGAATCTTCTGAGTTTGGTTCATGGCCAACACTTTTGGATCGATAGACTTCTATTTTCTTAGAGGCTGGGGTAATTTTTTGTCCTTCTGTGCTCACCTCATAGGTAGAAAGAGATAGGGTTTTCCCGGTTGGGGCTTGGAGAGACACGGTCCCCTGGAATGCACATAGGGGAATGGCCAGGGCACCACCGGAACGCTGGGGACAAAAACAAAATGGTTATTATTGAAACCTGGTGTCTGAGATTGGACCATTTAGTAATTCATTTTATTCATCAAAATGGTAAAGTTTCTTTATTTCAAACCCAATTCCATAGAAACCTTTTACAGATATGGGATTGAAATTCTGTCATCAAAGCTCTGTAGCTTAGTTTCTCCTAGGTCAAATACTACATCTAAATGAGGGCAGTCAGAAACCTATCTTTGATGATAAAGGGACATATTTCCACAGTTTAAGGTAAAATTTGTGTACTGTAGCCAGCAGGAGATGGGCAGAATATGGGCATAAAATCGAATGCATATTTACACTCTGGAATTGTTTTTATATTTTTGTAACATGTTCAGTTACATTAAAAAGCTTTCATATAGGTTGAAAGAAATGCAGAATGTGTTATCAAAATGCACTTTTTTTTCCTGTTTAGTATGCCAGAGAGAGTGACACCAGTGAAACTATGGTTCAAATTAAATACAAAGAATATTTCGACTGTAGGTTTGAGCACACAGAAGAGGAACCAAATGTCACCAGAACTGTGTGGTACAGTGTGCTTACTTTTCCACAGAGAAATCACAGTCATTAAAGTAAACCCAGTGATAGGGAATGCCCTCACATCCCTGCAAAACTTTTACATTATATTTAGAAGTATTAAAATTTTGTTTTTAAATTGTACTCACCACTGAGGACTGCTTAAGAAATGAAGACTAATTCTTATGATAGTCTGTACTTTATATTGTTGATTCATGCCTTCATACTTTCAGTTGATTCTTTTGGATTACATGTTAGTTTCAGAAGAAGACAGTAATATGCCAACCTTAGAGCAGTGGTACTAAAAGCTAGATCCCCAGACCAGCATTATCTGCATCACCTGGTAACGTATGAGAAATGCGATTTTTGAGTCCTACCCCAAGCCTACCGAATTAGAAACGCTAGGGGTGGAGTTCAGCAGCCTGTATTTTAACAAGCCCTCTAGGTGATTCTGTTGCGTGGTGAGATTCAAGATGCATTGCTGTAACTAAAGAAATGCTGTAGCCCAGAAACAGAAGGTGAGGGGAGGGGTGGTTAACAGACACTTCTTATACGTGTGCCCACCATCTGTAAAGCCTGGAATCACTCACCGGATTGGCTTAAATGTGTCTTTCCACCAGGGGAATGGGCGTGAGGGCTCTTAATGTTTTGCCAATTTAGGATGATCACCCTTCCCAGTTTGCCTGTGACCGTCCCAGCACTGAAATTCCTGCATCCCAGGAAGCCTCTCAGTCCCAGGGAAACCAGGACAGTTGGTCACCCTATTTTCCATGGGCATTTTGTATCTGGACCTAAGAGTAGCTAGAGAAAGCCTAGGACCAGGGTCCCACATTAAAGAACAGTTTGTATTCTCATCTACTTAGGGAAATTTTTTTTTTTTTTTTTTTTGTGGTACACGGGCCTCTCACCATTGCGGCCTCACCTGTTGCGGAGCACAGGCTCCGGACGCGCAGGCTCAACAGCCATGGCTCACGGGCCCAGCCACTCCGCGGCATGTGGGATCCTCCCGGACCGGGGCACGAACCCGCGTCCCCTGCATCGGCAGCTGGACTCCCAACCACTGCACCACCAGGGAAGCCCGTAAGATCAATTTTTAAAAATACAGGTTTCCCTTGCTATCTGAAAGTAGACTGTTCTGGTGAAAATTTACATAAGCTGAAATGGCGTAAAGTGAAGAAGCAATTACCCTAGGACACATCTTGCCAACAGATGCACAAAATTAATTGAGATAAAGCACAGATGCTCATAGACACAGTTCAAAGCTATGGTGGCTTGATGCCGAGATGCTGAGTATATTTTCCAGAGAAGGAGCTGAGTGCTGCGGCTCTCGCAGCTCTGGGTGTGCGCTGCTTCTATAAAGGCTTGTTGCAAAACAAAAACTGAATGTTATTTTCACTTTTTGCCTTTCTTATTTAAAGCAAAAATCCTCTTTGGATTTCCTTCAGTTAGTGAAAACTGGTTCTAATGTAGGTCTTTCGTAAAAGCAAAGTGGAATAAAAGTGAATTTTCGAAAAGCAGGGGATACCTGTATTATTGTTTAAAATTTATCTATTTTTATTTTAACAGCCCTATATAATACCTGATGATAGTCACAAGTGCATCAGAAGGTCATATTGGAACATATTCTTTTTTTTTTTTTTTTTTTTTTTGCGGTACGCGGGCCTCTCACTGTTGTGGCCTCTCCCGTTGCGGAGCACAGGCTCCGGACACGCAAGCTCAGCAGCCATGGCTCATGGGCCCAGCCGCTCCGCGGCATGTGGTATCTTCCCGGACCGGGGCATGAACCTGCGTCCCCTGCATCGGCAGGCGGACTCTCAACCACTGCGCCACCAGGGAAGCCCGGAACATATTCTTTTTTGAAAATAAAATAGGATATTGAGGGACTGAATTGTATGTGAAAGTTTATTGCCTGATAAAAAGTGGTAGATTCAGAGAACATAAAACTACTCATTTCGTAGTCTCTGCTTTCTTTCCATTTAAAAGCCTATGAATTAGCATATGCTGTCAGGAATAGTGCCAATCCATTATTGCTGTATTCCTGAGTGTAGGTGGCTGGGAGCATTTTTATTTGAAAATGAAAAGCAGTTTTCAAAACCTCAGAAATGCTTCAGGAGGAGAGATCATGCCATGGAAACACATTAGCACAAATAATCTGCTGTGATAATTGATTCAGACTAACTGACCTTGAGCATAATGAACTTTTTGTTTCTTCACTATAAGCCTCTAAGTGAAATCAGGGTGAAATTATAATATAAAGGAGTTGCTCCAAAATATCTCTCCTAACAGTTGAAGTTTCTGTTGATTATCTGAATCATTCAATTTATGGAAGATGTATTACAGCATGTAGGATCATAGGACTCACCAGAGACCATTTTATAAAGGGAGAACTGACAGCCAGAGAGGTGAAACTACCTGCCCAGGGTCACACAGGTAATAGTAGGAGGACTGGCACCAGGACTCAGGTGTCTTAACTCCCAGTTAAATGCTCTTCCCACTGCACTATGTTGTTACTTTGAAAGAAATCTGCTTTAGCCAGGGATGGTGGATCATGGGTTTTCTGTCCAGGAAGCTAGAATTCTATCACTAACTCATGAATAATCCAAGTGACTGACAATTTTAATCTAAATTAAAATCATATAGATGATCTTTATGTGATTTAGGTGACTTTCAGGCATCAAAAAGTACAGACATTGAGGAATTAAGTCAAGCAGACCATCTAAGAGAGCTTGGAGGAGAAGAGATAGGGACACAAAAAAATAGCAGGGAGAGTAAGAACTTTGTAAGAAAAACAATAAACTAGACTTTTTTTTTTTTGCGTTACGCGGGCCTCTCACTGTTGTGGCCTCTCCCTCTGCGGAGCACAGGCTCCGGACGCGCAGGCTCAGTGGCCATGGCTCACAGGCCTAGCCGCTCCGCGGCATGTGGGATCTTCCCGGACTGGGGCACGAACCTGTGTCCCCTGCATCGGCAGGCGGACTCTCAACCACTGCGCCACCAGGGAAACCCTAAACTAGACTTTTAATAATTTACTTTTGGAATTTTATTTAAAACTGTGTGATTACTATATTTTCATATATTCAAGTCCCCAAATATTCCTTGTGTCATCCTGTCTACTTCATTTAAATCTTTAGTAAACCAAAAAGAAGCACACACATGAATTGCTTAAAGAAAAGAGTAAGAATAAGAAAATAAGGGCCTCTATAAAGGTCCTATTATGTGGCATGGAAAATGTTAGGTATTTTAACACATTTCCCATTTAATTCTCACAGACCTTTGAGCTATAAATTAAGATTTGCCTTGTTAGTGATGAAAAGTCTCACAACTGAGTGACAGATTTAGGATTGATATTCATCATAACAAATATTTACTGATCTGCTGAACACAGCCCATACATCAGACTTCTTACTAAAGTACTTTATATACATTTTCTTATTTAATTTTCACATCAACCTTATTAAATAGAGACACTCGTCACCCCAATTTTATAGAGTACATAATTGAGTCACAGGGAGGTAACTCCAGTTAGTAAATGGCAGTCAAATCCAAATCCAGGATTATCTGTCTTAAGCCCTCTGTTTTTAGCCGTTTTGCTACTTCAAGGCGTAGTGTTAGGTAATAAAACATGAATAACACCTCACTCTCCTAATCCAGCTGGAACCTGCGGTGTCATGTGGGAACAAGGGAGAAGGGGGATTTATTCACTTTAGGAAGTGAAGGGAGTCTTTAGAGAAGATCTTTAAGAAAAGGGTTTCTAGGGCTTCCCTGGTGGCGCAGTGGTTGGGAGTCCGCCTGCCGATGCGGGGGACACGGGTTCATGCCCCGGTCCAGGAGGATCCCACATGCCGCGGAGCAGCTGGGCCCGTGAGCCATGGCCGCTGAGCCTGCGCGTACAGAGCCTGTGCTCCGCAACGGGAGAGGCCACAACAGTGATAGGCCCGCGTACTGCAAAAAAAAAAAGAAAAAGAAAAAGAAAAGCGTTTCTATACTTGACTGTAAAAATCCATAAAACTTTATAAACAAACATTTTGTAAATAGAATCTATGATACAGTAAAAGAATTAACACAATTATAAGAAGAAAAAAAAAGGAATTACTTGGTGGTCAAGTGGTTAGGACTCGGTGCTTTCACTGCTGTGGGCCCAGGCTCAATCCCTGGTTGGGGAACTAAGATCCTGCAAGCCACTCGGTGCAGCCAAAAAACCAACCAACCAAACAAACAAAACAAAACAAAAACCCCACAACAATTATTTACATGCAATACTGACATATTTGGCACTTACTGAAAATATATGTACAAAACACTTGGCTGAAAAAGACATTTAAAATTAGAAAACTCAGAGCATTACTATAATGCACTTTCAAATATCTCACAAGCACTTATGGCACAGCAAGTGAAGAGCACCAGGCTCCCTGGTAATATTTAGGTAACTTTAATGTGCTTCCACAAGATTGTTGTAAAACCACCTGAACGTTGTCAAGAATAAAGTCAAATGCCATATTCCAAACTGAAAAAAAGAAAATGGTTTCTAAATAGGGTCCTAAGAGATAACTTCAGTTGGCAGAAAAGTAGGAAAAATGTAATCCAGGATGAGGGAACAGTAAGAACAAAGGCAATTGGAATTTTGGGGAAATGACATAGTAGAGGGAAATGAGACTGACAACAGAGTTTGGGCCCAGGGCCAAGAGCCCTGTCCACCAGGATAACAAGTTCTGATTGTATCCCATAGGCAAGCAGGAACCACCTATTTTTGTTTATCGAAAGGAAGGAAATTAAGATATATGGAAGGTCTACTATGTACAGGCGCTTCATCTTGGCACTTTACATGTGAAATCTAATTTAATATAATACTCCATAAGGAAGGTAAAATTATTTTCATTTTATAGATAAATTGAGGTGTGAAGAGGTTAATTAACTTGCTTAGGTTACACAGGAAGTTAAGTTTTGATTTGTGATATATACTCATCTCACATTCCATATGCTTTCTGCTATGCCTCTTCTGGTCTAACATGATAATTGGGTAGCCTGTGAAATACAGATTGGGAAAGATGAGTGTGGTGGTAGGGAGACCAATTAGGTAGTTTTAAAAATCATTGTGTACAAAAGAAAAGGGAATCTGAACTTCAGTACTGATAGTAGAAACACATATGTGGGATGGACTATAGGGGAATTGCATAGGCAAAACTCTTGAGATTGTGGAGGGTCCTGGTGAAATATGGCTATGGAGTCGTGTATACCTGTCTTTGAACTCGGTTGAGTCACTGTCTTTGTAATCCTTACCTCTCAAGCCTCAGTTGTTTCATTTGCAAAATATGAAGAATAAATGAGTTAATGAATGTAAAATGATTAGTTGAGTGCCTCACACAAAGTAAGTGCTCCATAACTATTAGCTGTTTTGGGGAGGTAAGAGACAGGAAACCACGATGCTTTTGAGATTCTATTGCTAGTGTCTAGTACTAGTAGTTGAGATAAGGAGCTTAGGAGGATGTTGATGATTTAATGTTACTTTAACAATCTTCATCTCCTAGTCATTTTATAATGATTTAAAATTTTGCCCTGATACTAAAACTAAACAGAGATAATCCAAAAAAGAAAACTACAGAGAGCTATAACTCATTAATATAAATGCAAACATTCTTAACAAATATTAGCAAGTGGCATTAAGCAGTCAATAAAAAGAATTAAACTTCATGATTAAGTGGGGTTTATTCCAGATGCAAGGCTAGTTTCCATATTCCAGATGCAAGGCTAGTTTCCAGAATAGGTTGATGTGACCCACCATATTAATAGGCTAACGAAGAAAAATCACATGATTATATGAATTGATACAGAAAAACTATTTGACAAAATTCAACATCCATTCATGATAAAAGAAAAGTAAGATCAAGAGTAAGTTCTTTTCCTTGATAAAGAGCATCTATAAAAACCCTACAGCTAATGTTACACTTAATGGTAAGAGACTCCTTTCTCTTAAGAGCAGGGATAAGGCAAGGATGTCAGTTCCTACCACTTCTGCTCAACATAGTGCTGGAAGTTCCAGCCAGTGCAATAAGTCAAGAAGAGGAAGAACTAAAACTGTCAGTACTTAGATCACTTAGATTGGTTTAAGCAGAAAACCCCAAGGAATCTACAAAAACTCCTAGAACTAATAAATGAGCTAATCAAGGTTGCCTGCAAGTTAAACATAAAAATCATTTCTATTTCTGTATACTAGCAAATGAATGTATGGATGTGAAAATTGGTAATTACAGTACTATTTACAATTCCTCAAAAAAGTGAAATACATGTTAGTCTAACAAAACCTATGTAGAACTTACATGCTGGAAACTACATGACTCATGAAAGAAATCAAAGAAGTTCTAAATAAAAGGAGAGACATAACATGTACATGGACTGAAAGACTCATTATAGTAAAAATGTCAGTTTTCCCCAAATAGATATATAGATTTAATGCACTTCCCAATAAAATTCCATCAAGATTTTTTTTACAGATACAGACATGTTTATTCTAAAATTAATATGAAAAGACAAATGAACAGAAGTGTGAAGTTATTTTGAAAAAAAATGAATATAGTGGGAGTAATCAATCTACCTAACTTCAATATAGCTACAAAAACCAAGATTGTGTTATTGGTGGAGGGATATACACATAGGTCAATGGAATAGAATAGAGAACCGGGAAGTAGTAGACCCACACAAATACACCCAACTGCTTTTTGACAAAGGTGCAAAACCAATTCAATAGGCTTTTCAGCAAATGATGCAGGAGCAATTGACATCCATAGGCAAAAAAATTAACCTAGAACTAAGTTTCATACTTTATTCAAAAATTGACTCAAAATGGATCACAGACTTAAATGTAAGATGTAAAACTATAAAAATTTTAATAAAAACATAGGTGAAAATCTTTGAGACCTAAGGCTAGACAAAGAGTTCTTAGACTTGGTACCAAAAGCATGATTCATAATAGGAAAATTAATAAATTAGACTTCATCAAAATTAAAAACTTTTGCTCTGTGCAAATGCAGATTTCGATTCAGTAGGTCTGTGGTGGTCTGAGATTCTGCACTTAATAAAATTTCTCAGATGATGCTGAGGCTGCTTGTCCATGGACCACACATTAAGTAACAAAGGACATACAATCTGTAAGGCTCCTTACAGTTCTAAAATTACATGATTTCACAGGTGAATAGATTTTGTTATTTTATAGTGTTAGCAGTTTGGAAAAGTAGAGAGAATTCAATATCAGTTGACAGAATAATAGAAAGCGCCTCCAAAGCTCATTTATAGATGAATAGGATGGGAAACAAACTCATATCTTTTCACATGCCTTTAATATATTCTAATATTTTATTCAAATGACACATATTTCAAATGATGAGCCATCCTGATGAAAAATGATCAAGTTGCAGCATGAATCTTCATTTTACGTTGATCTTACAACCAAAACATAAGCTTCTGAAATGAATATATCATTGCATTTAAATTGCTCTATTTTTTATTTATGGAAATTGGTATTCTCATATTTTCAATTCATACTTTTGGGCTTTATCTGAGCCCATGAGCACAATCAGCACAGGCTATAAGAAATCCTATAGGAATTTTTTTTTAAATTTATTTATTTTTGGCTGTGTTGGGTCTTCATTGTGCGGGCTTTTGCAGTGAGCGGGGGTTACTCTTCGTTGCGGTGCACTGGCTTCTCATTGCAGTGGCTTCTCTTGTTGCGGAGCATGGGCTCTAGGCACGTGGGCTTCAGTAGTTGTGGCACGCAGGCTCAGCAGTTGTGGCTCATGGGCTTAGTTGCTGCGGGGCATGTGGGATCTTCCTGGACCAGGGCTTGAACCCATGTCCCCTACATTGGCAGGCAGATTCTTAACCACTGCGCCACCAGGAAGTCCCCTGTGGGAATTTTGAATTTAAGTGTGTAAAATTGGAGCTCTTGGGATTATTGGATAGGTTTTCTATTCTCTGATCTAATAGAAACTAAATCTCTTGTAACTCTAACAATGACATTTCAGTTTAGATCTGGTATGTATCCAAATTTATTTCCATGTGAAATAAATGGAAATAAAGAATAAATAAATTTCTTCTTTATTTCCAGAAGAAACTAATTCTTTCTGTTTTATAACAAAATAGAGAATAAACTGTAACTTGAAAGAAAGCATGCATTGTTTCTATTTGGAATATACAATTTTATCAGGAATAAATGAATCCTAAGAAGTGAAATAGTTTTTCTCATCTAAATGATAAACACCCATTCAATTGAGTGTTGTACCAGTTAGGGATACCCTACTAAAAATTGTTGCACAAATATTTTTTCTCATACTTCATGAACCTGAATTAGCTCAGGAATGAATGTATATTTTCATTTGTAAGACAGTTTCAAAGGATAAATACAGTGTTTTTGGTAAGATTACTATACTTCAGAAAAGGTGTTAAAATTCATGTTGATGGTATTTATAAAAGTACAGAAGACAAAATGTTTTTATTGACAGCATAATATAAGAAAAAGATAAAATCAAAAGAACACAAATCTATGGAGATAGTAGTTTAGGGGTATCCTGGGACAGGTGATGGTGATGGATTAAGAGTAAATGGGTAGGGACTTCCCTGGTGGCCCAGTGGTTAAGACTCCGCACTCCCAATGCAGGGGGCCAGGGTTCGATCCCTGGTTGGGGAACTGGATCCTGCATGCCACAACTAAAAGATCCCACACACGGCAACAAAGATCCCGCCTGCCACAACTAAGACCTGGCACAGCCAAATAAATAAAAATTTTTAAATAATTTTAAGAAGTAATAAATGGGCACATGGGATCTAATTGGTGTGATGAAAATGTTCTAAAACAGATTTACTAGAAATCATTGAATTGTACACTTGAAATGAGAGAGTTATATAATATGTAAAATGTTCCTCAATAAAGTTTTGTTTTAAAGAACATTTGACTGATACTCAGGAGACCCTGAACTACAACACTTGTTCTGCCACTAAATAAATAGCCGTGTGACCCTAGACAAGTAGTGTATTCACTCTAGACTTTTATTTCATTATCTATATAAAGAGTGGGTCAGGCAGATGACCTGCAAAGTATCTCTCATTTCTTCCATTTCAATATTCTTTGACTCTGTTTTGGCAAAGTTAGCCTCAAAGAAAGCACTTTGTTCCTTGAAAAATATCTAAGCAGGGTTGCTCTTCTGAAAGAAATTGAAATATAAAAATTTCCTTTAAAAACTTGCTCCCAAAATTATGGATCCAAGCCCCTTCAAAGACCCCTCCCCTTTTTTACCAATAGGACATTGTTGCTGATGGAACATTTTTTATGCTTTCAAAATATATTAAACCTAAGCCACCATGCATTCTGTACAATGAAAATGTCTGTGGTGGGAAAATAAAATAGCAAGAAAGAAAGTGAAGAAGATTATAAACCACTGTTTAGAAAGAAACCTGTAAGAAGAGTTTCATGATGCTTATATAGTTCTAATTTAAATCTTCAATCATAGGAAATATTTATTGAACACTAGATATAGTTAAAAGACCATGTAGAACCCTGCATATATGAGTATATATGGGGTTTGTGTATGTGTGTATTATATATGTGTGTATAATAATTTATAGCTAACTTTTTCCTGATGATAAAAATAATACATTACTGTAAATTTTTACAATTACAATAATATCTGAAGAATATGGACCAAACAGTCCTTAGGTTATAGCAAATTAAGGATGACTTCAATGTGACTATAGTTTTAAGAATTTTAATCCTTTTGAAAAAAGAATCATTCAACTCTATACAGCCTATGTGGATAGCATGAGTTATTTAAATTAATGGGATTTCCTCCTAACTTTTTGCAAAATTTTTTTTTTGCAAAACAGTGGCGAAATTCTCTGGAAACTTTTTTTATACTTCTTGTCTAGAAAATCATTTGATAAATCTAATATTTATACCTTAAAAAAAGACAGTACATGCCATCAGACTCCATTCTCCAGAATTCCCTTCCTTGTATGCTTCCAGGTTAGAATTGGCCAAGACAGGGCTTGCTTAATATTTGGAAGGTAGGAACAAGGTAGTGGTCATAACCGCCTGGAACTATTTTCACAGGCAGGTACAGAGACAGAAGAAGAGATACGTGGCAGGTGCCACCATGTCATCTCACTCTCCTGCCCCACATCTAGCTTTGCTTACTGACTCCTGGCAGTGTTGACCGGCAGTGGCTCAGATCCACCCTTAGGTGCTTGGCTATGGCTCCACAGAGGTTGTGGTTTATTCGCAGGCAACAGGTTTTCATAGACCTCTACACAGATTCCCCCTTCGTGTCCCTACTTTGGGTCTAGACATATGTGGCTTCTTAAATTGACTAACTGGTAACTCCACATCTGGCCCTCCAACTTCTCTTCCAGACTCTTCTCTTCCCTAGATTTACCACAGTTCTAAATAAGTCTCTTATCCCATAACATAGTGCTTTTGCTCCCCTGACTAAACCTTAGCTGACCAAAATCCTATTCAATGGAAGAGAAGCCCCAACCTTAAGAGTAAAAAAATGAGATTTTTTTTTTGAGATTATTTTTAATTAACTCAAAAACCCAACTATGCTTATGGATGAAGGTGTTGGAATGTAGTCCAATCACAGAATCTCTTTCATCCAGTAATAACATGAAGAAAAATAACAGCCACGGGTTCAAGCAACAACAAAATAAAGGGCTCAGCCTCATGTACAGTAGTGGCTACAAAAAGAAACAAAGGAGTCACCCACTTCCAAAAGCAGTTGTACAGAAAGAAGATGACTTAATATCCTGATAACTCTGGCTATAAATTTTATTTTGGCAAGAAGTGGTTTGAAAAGTGGTTCTCAAAATGAGGGGGTCTGTATAGTCAAAACTATTTTCATAATGATACGAAAGCTTTATTTGCCATTTTCACTGTGTTGGCATGTTCACTGCTGGTGCAAAAGCAATGATAGGTAAAACTGCTGGCACTTTAACATGTTTCATGGCAGTCAACACCAAATCTACTAGTAGGCATTGTATCTTCCACCACTGTACATGCATGTGCATGCATGCATGCACACACACACACACACACACTCCAATTTCACTTAAGAATGTCATTGATGAAGGTGAGTAGTATTATTATCCCCATTTTAAAGATGAGTTAACTGAGTTGCAGAGATGTTAAGTGTCTTTTTCAAGGTCAAACACATATTAAGTGATAGAAATGAGATTCCAATTTGGGCAGTATTGTTCCAGAAAAACACATCATTTATTTTAATCAATTATTTGATCCAATTCATTCATTTACTGTATTTTTATTGAGTACCTACTATAAGCCAGACACTATTCCAGGGACTGGGGGTATGAAATGATTTTCCAGCCATCCATCCATCCAACCATCCATCCATCCATCCATCCTTCCATCACCCATCCATCCCTCTCTCTATATATGCACATAGAGAGCTATGGTTCTTCCTGGGTGGTATAATTTTAGGTTAATTTCTCTCTTCTTTGTACTTTTCTGTATTGCTTGAATTTTTAAAATAGTGAGCATGTGTTATTTTTATTAAAACAATAGTCATTATTCTTAAGATAAAACCTAATGTGACTCGTTTCTCTTTTGAAGGAAATAGAAAGTAAATTTTCAAATCTTAAACTCAAAGGAGTATGAAAAGACTGCTTCGTTCTTTCTTCTCACTACATACAAAGCAAAAGAACATGACATGTGGAAATTGTTTTCTCAGACTGATTTAGAAGTCAAGGTCTCCAAAATCTTTCCATCCCACACAACAAATACTAAAGCAATTCTTTTAAAAAACATTACAAAGTTTCTTTAGAAAAAATGAGCTAAAAGTCTTAGTGATATTATTTGATCTCAAAGAAGGAGAATGCTAATGATACAGTTATACATCACCCATATGAACACTCTTCAGAAATTAACCACTTGCCTTCAGAGGAAATGAGCCCTGTGGAAGTGAAAATGCCATATCTAACTAGTCTTTTTATTTCTGGGAAGAGAATACTATACACATATAAAACAACATTAGGAATAGATTAAAGTCTCTGTCCTAATCTACAAGTTTGTAACATGCCTGATAGTGCATTTTTAATTGATGGAATTACTCAGATACTTAAACTTTTCCTGGATTTTCGTTTTAATTCCTGTAAATCATTTGTGTAGTAGATGATAGGACAACCATATGCACAAATGCATGCTTTTAACTCCACAGGGTGAAAATTGGTGATGCTCCAGTCTTTTTTTAAAAATTTGGGCCAATGCATAGTGTTTCTTCTCTCTTCCCTATCAGTTAAGGTTTCAGAATAAGTTGGCAGTCCTATCCTAATGTGGCAGACCTAGAAATCTGCAATAGACCATCTAGGTTCTTAGAACCAATGATTCTCTGTATTATAAAAGTGTTGGAAGAAAATTTAATCCACCGATTGAGACTATTTATTCTTCAATGAGTGGGGCCTTTGACCTGGCTTCTTCAGTTCTTTAGACCAGTTGTTTCCAAATGTCATTTTTAAATTGGTGCTGAACTGACTCCATAAGAATCACCAGCAGAGTCTGTTAAGAATACAGATTTTTGGCCTCACTGTGGGAGAGCCTAACTCAGCAGGTTTATAACTGGAACCAAAAATTTATATTTGTAAAGAACTCTCCAGATGATTCCTACATATAGCCAGGGTTGGGACCCACTAACTTAGAAGATACAAGAAAATGAAGATAGAGCTGTGATGTCACACAGAGTAAATAATTTCCTGAACACTTCAGAAAAGGACATTAAGAAATATCTTGCTACAAGCCCCTGTTCTCTGATTTCCAAGCTTTAGTCAGAATGACAAATAAAAAAGCAAATGGGCATTTGCATTGGCTGGGACACGTAAAAACTATTAAGGAGGAGACAGATATATCATAAATTTAAAGTTCCAGAGCCACTCACAAGCATGGGCTACTCTGAAAACTGATTACTGTTGGAAGCTGTAGCGTCCTGAGTGGGGAGGGAAACGAGGTTACAACCAGAAAGCATTTCTAGGTGAGTGTACCTGGGAAATGGCCTAACAAGATCTCAGAAAATAGACACCTGAATCTCCAGGGCACCAATACATTTGTTATGATTTCTTCTCTTGTTCTAAATAAATAGTCATCTTCATACCTTATTTTGTACTCATGATTTGTATACTTTATTATTATTTTTTTATTTTACTTTTTTTTCCTTGGCCGCACTGTGTGTCATGCAGGATCTTAGTTCCCCGACCAGGATCGAACCTGCACTGGAACTGAAGAGTCCTAACCACTGGACCGCCAGGAGATTTTTGATGATTTGCATACTTTAAAAAAAAAGATATCTCCCCCAAAGATGTAATGTTCAATTTCCACATAACCTGTATACATACCTGTCTTAAGGGTCAGTAGTAAGAAATCATAGTATGAATATCAGGCTTATTTAGAGACACACCACTGGTGAAGCATGAGACATGAGATCACATAATAGTATACAGTACTAGGTAATCTTTGAAGAATCCTCTGAGAGGGAATCCTTGACTAGAGGGTTCAAAGTTCTGGTGGAAAGAAAAAGCATGACATATTCAAGAAGTAAAATTATTAATAGTTAGAAAACCTGGAGCAAAGAGTTTAAGAGGAGAGATGAAACCACAGGAACCAATCACTTAGGCCACATTAAAAACTTTCAACTCTGTCCTGAATGATAAAGGAACCACAAAGTGTTCTAAACAAGGGGTTGATGTGATGAAAATTGCATTTTTGCAAATTTATTCTGGACTGTGGTCTGTAAAATAGACTAGAAGGGTTCACACTGAGAGACAGGAGGACCAGCAAAGAGGCAATTGAGAGAGAAAGAATGGTGATTTAAATTAGGGGAGAAACAATGGCTATGGTGAGTCATGAGAATAGCAAGATATTTTTAAGATATAGGATTGGTGACTGATTTGATGTGAGTTGTGACAGAGAAAGAGAAATCAAGGAGGTTGACCAAGTATCTGGCATAGGCAACTGGATGGGTGGTAGTGTGATTGCCAGAGAAAGGGAACACAGAGGAGAAGCAAGTTTGGAGCCATGGGATAGAGGGGTCAGGAAAAGATTAAGAGTTCAGTGTTGCGAAGCTGGAATTGAGATGACTGATGGGTGTCCAGATGGAGAAACTCGGCAGGAGGTTGGATATTGGGGCTTGGGGTTCGGGAGAGATTCAATCTGAAATATACATTTATATATATATTTGAGATGAAATTGAATCAGGAGAGTGTGTGAAATGAGAAGAGGATCCTGAAGAACACAAACATTTAAGGAATGGGCAGAGATAGGGGAGATCATAAAGGGGTCCATGAAGGAGTAAGCAAAAGAGATAGAGTAATCAGAAAAGTAAAATGCAATGGAATCCAAGGAAAGAGTAGAAGAAAGATAACAACAGTGTCAAATGCTACTGAGATGTCAGGTAGGATAAAGACTGAAAAGTCCATTGATCCCTGGACAGGCAGGGAATATGAGATGGAGAATCAAGCTACCACAAATGGAGTCAATGCAAAGATGCACATATATACTCTTTTCTCTCAGGGCCCAACATGGGGACAGTGGCTGATGAAACCCATGTTGAGAAGCCCTTGGGAAATTTTAAAGGAAGTCCATGAAACTTCATCATTAATTGTCAGACACTTTAATCAAATAACCTGCTTTTGTCTGACAGTTCCAGCTTATAAAATCCATTCTTGTCATATGTGTTTATAGTAGTCAGATTTTTTTGCTGGTTGTTGAAGGAAATATGGTCACCGTATATTTTTAGGAATAGACATAATGAGAACAAGAGATGCAGTTTATCCTGCTTTCCACCTTCTGGTATACTGAAAGCCTAAAGAGAAGGCACACAGTTTGGTTCCAGAATTCTGAACCTTCCCTGCTTCCCTCAGGACTCTTTTTTCAAGAATCTACATGTCAACCTTTCTGCACCAGTATGATGCGTGGGATTTTAGGTAACAAAAATATGCTGCAAAGAGAAGTAGATGACTATTCATTGCTACATTCTCAGTGTCTAGCACATAATAGGCCCTAAATAAATATGTATCGAATGAAAGGAAAATGTAGGAAGCAATTTTAGTCTTTAGGACTAATAGAAAAGTGGGGAAAAGAACGGCTACAGAAAATATCTTTTGCATGCTTAGAGTTTTCTGACCAGTTTTTTAAAAAATTATGAACTCTTTGAGAGCTAGACCACATATCTAAAGTGGCTCACACAAGTCTTAACATTTTCCAAGAGCCCCCAAATGGCAAGTGGTTGAGGGCAAGGGCTCTAGTCTGTCACAATATCCAGGAATAAAGGGGTGTTCCAGACTCAAACCAGGCTCGGTCAAAATGCCAAAAATGAATATCCCAATATTTTTAGTAGCAAAGGGGGAGGCACACAGACATGTCAAATCTGGGTTAGTGTATATAGCTCAGGGGTCATGTTTTAGTAGAAGAAACCATTCTTGGCAAATCTTAGAAAGCAAGGAAAGATTGGAAAGCAGTTGACTGTTGGCCCATCTCTTGCTTTTTTTTTTTGAGGTACGCGGGCCTCTCACTGTTGTGGCCTCTCCCGTTGTGGAGCACAGGCTCTGGACGTGCAGGTTCAGCGGCCATGTCTCACGGGCCCAGCCGCTCCACGGCATGTGGGATCTTCCCGGACCGGGGCTCGAACCCGCGTCCCCTGCATCGGCAGGCGGACTCTCAACCACTGCGCCACCAGGGAAGCCCCCATCTCTTGCTTTTTTGATAGCATCATTGGAGATGCAGACTTTGGTCCTTAGAGAAACTCTTGAAATGGGCTAAGCAAACTTACCAGCATTTCCAACAACCCACCGTCCTTTCTAACAGAATGCTATTGCAGAGTTGCTTAATAGACTTGTTCTCTCTGGTTAGCCTCTCAAGTCTTACATGATGTGGTACAGTTTGAACAAAGAGAACTATTTAGGACTAGCTCTATAGCAGCTTTTGACAGAGGTTTGTTTCTAAAAATTCTAATATCCTATGCTCCTTAAGAAATATTCAATATGAAATTTTAATCCAAATATTCACCCAAGAGCCACTTTTTAATATTGCTTTTTTCCTTTTCTTTTCCTGGTAGAGGTACACTAATATGCAATTTTATTTGTGTTAAGTAGGAAACATTACCTTAAAACAGTTTGAGAACATTTTGTCCTCAATAGTTCCATGCCAAAATATTACATTGCGTAAATATTTTATTTTTTCAAATGACTTGCATCTTTTTAAAACTTTTTTTCTCCCCAGTGAACTCTCTTCAATACCATCATCAAAGCTTACCACAGGGCATCTTTGTTGGTATTAAATCTGTATAAATTCCTGTCCAAAATACCTTTAGGCTATTTTGTCAACTTGAAACTAGAACACTATTTTCACCAGAGGACTAGATGTGCCAGAATGTTAATTTTTAACATGCTGAATAGATCCTAATACTGAAAGTTATGAATCAAATTATATTTTCTCATACCTCATAATCCATAGTGGCGTCTAAAATGTCATAAAAGGAGTTATACTGAAGTTGGGTGTATGTTCATATCCCTGATTATGAAAAGTATATAACAATTTCCTTATTTTTATCATTTGCTCCTTAATTACTCAAACTTTAGTTGCTGGAAGAGGCATTTTTCACAATGCCCATCTCGTTTACAAAGAAGTCTTAGAGTCAGGCTTTTGATTTTCTTAAAAAGACTCATTTCCTCCGCTACAACTAAAGTTTCTAAAAATGCATCTATAGTAGCTTTGTTCTTTCACAAACCAATTCTTCCTGTTCAAGTTATTCCTCCTTATATACGTTATACATGTCAGGATGAAGTAATGTGTATAAAGAGATTAGTTATTGGGGTTAAATTCAAAGTTCTACCAGGAAGTCAAATAACCAATGTGTGTGTATTCACATTGTATGTATCTTTATCCTTTTCCCCAATTACTAATATGAAACACATGCTATTTTGGAGGAGTGCATAACAAATTCATATAATGTGCCCACACATTTCATGGTTTGTCTTAAGGAACCAGGAGGAAAACAGCAGTATACACTTCGAGCATTCCTGTTTTAGAGAGCTTTATGTAAAAATATGCAAGGCAACAAGGCCATTGTAATAGAAACGGAAGATAACTGCAAAACATTCCCTCTCTGTCAATGCTCTAGAGAGACTTTTCAGCTCAGTGGTTAAGAGGTTGGGCTTGGGAGTCATATCTCGGCCCTACCACTTTAGATATGGGTAACATTAAGCGACTTCCTTGTGCCTCCGTCTCCTTTAACATATTACAGGGATTACAATAATGCTATTTCATAGGGCTATTTTGAGAATTAAATGAAGTAAGGTGAGAAGTAAATAAAACAGATGTGTAAAGTATTGTAGAAGAGGGTATGTTTCAAGAAGTGTTTATAATTGTAAGCCCTAAGCACCAGTACTCCTGAATTTTAAAACAGAAGATAATAATAAAATACACAGGGTAAATGGGGGTGGTAAATTGTGGCAGGAATTTAGAAATTAAAAAGATGTAAATTGTCAGTGGAACATAATTTTTTTTTTTTGCGATACGTGGGCCTCTCACTGTTGTGGCCTCTCCCGCTGCGGAGCAAAGGCTCCGGACGCACAGGCTCCGGACGCACAGGCTCAGCGGCCATGGCTCACGGGACCAGCCGCTCCGCGGCATGTGGGATCTTCCCGGACCGGGGCACGAACCCGTGTCCCCTGCATCGGCAGGCGGACTCTCAACCACTGCGCCACCAGGGAAGCCCTGGAACATAATTTTAAAGTGAGTGGGAAGAGAATATGTTGTACTTAATGAATATTAATGAATATTCAATAGTATGGCCCTTGAGCAAGAATAAGGTCTTAAAAGAAAAAGATTTTAGGCAAAGGATTTTAGGCAAAGGATGTTTTGGTTTTAAATCTGTAAAGCATATCTGTGTAAGCCAATATGAGCAGTGTGCTCTGGGCTAGAACATCATCTTGCTCTGCAATTATTACTTTTTTTCAAACATTCTTTATGAAGGTATAATTTACATACCGCTAAACTCACCCATTGTAAATGTACCATGCAACGATTTCTAGTAAATTGAGTTGTGCAACCATCACCACAGTTTAGTTTTAGAACATTTCCATCACTCCACCCCAAAACTCTTTCCTCATGTCCATTTGCAGGTATTCCCTATTCTGGCTTTCAGTCCCTGGCAACCACCAATCTGCTTTCTGTATACATAGATTTAAATCTCATGGGCATTCCATATAAATGGAATCATACAATATATAGTCTTTCAGGTCCGGCTTCTCTCACATAGTGTTTTTGAATTGGTTTCATGTGGTGGTATGTATTGGTAGTTGATTCCTTTTCATTGCTGAATAAAATCCCTGTTTTGTAGGGGTACACCACACCTTTTATCCACTCTCTACTTGATGGACATCTGGATTGCTTGCAGTTTGGGGCTATTATAAATAGTGCTGCTATAAACATTCAAGTACATGTCTTTGGGCATATGTTTTCATTTCTCTTGTGTATAATCCTAGGAGTGCTGGATTGTATGAGTTTAAGTTTACCTTTTTTTGGAACCACCAGACTTTTCTTTTTTCCAAAGTGGGTATACAATTTTACATTCTTACCAGCAATGTGGAATGCTCCAGTTTCTTTACATCCTTGCCAACATTTATTACTGTATTTTTAAAACTGCAGCCATTTTAGTGAGTGTGTAGTGGTATCTGATTGTGCCTTTAATTTGCATTTCTCTATGATATTAAGGATCTTTGCTTATTAATCATTCTGTATCTTCTTTGGTTAGGTATCTTTTCAAATATGCTCATTTTAAAAACCGAGTTGTTTTTCTTCTTATAATTGCTTGTAAGAGTTCTTTATATATCATAGATAAACATTTCTTTATCAGAAGTATAATTTGCAAGTATTTTCTCCCAGTCTGTGGCTGTTTTATTAATTTTCTCAATCATGTCTTTTGGAGCACACAGTTATTTTTTTACTTTCTTTTATAAATTAAAGCTATTTATTTATTTTCATGTTCAACTTTATCAGTTTGTTCTTTAATGGATTATGCCTTTGATGTCATATCTAAGAATTCTTTGCCTAATCCAAGGTTATAAGGATTTTTTTCCTCGTGTTTTCCTTCACAAGTAAAGTTCTTGCATGTATATCTTTGACCTATTTTGAGTTAACTTTTGTATATGGTGTAAAGTAAGGGTCTAAGTTCTTCTTCTTTTTTAACATATTGATATCCAATTGTCAGCATGATTTGTTAAAAAGTCTATCTTTTACCCATTGAATTGTTTGGTTTCTTTGTCAAAAATCAATTGTCCATTAATGTAAGGATTTTGTTTTCTGGACTCTCAATTCTGTTTCATTTGTCTATGTTTTTATCCTTATGCTGGTACCACACTGTATTGATTACTGTGCCTTTATAGGAAGTTTTGAAATCAGGTAGTCTATGACCTACAACTCTGTTGTTCTTCCTTTTGTGCTGCTATCATAGCATCCTTTACATTTAAAAAATAGAAGATGTGGGCTTCCCTGGTGGTGCAGTGGTTGAGAGTCCACCTGCCGATGCAGGGGACATGGGTTCGTGCCCCGGTTGGGGAAGATCCCACATGCCGCGGAGCAGCTGGGCCCGTGAGCCATGGCCTCTGAGCCTGCACGTCCGGAGCCTGTGCTCTGCAACGGGAGAGGCCAAAACAGTGAGAGGCCCGCGTACCGCAAAAAGAAAAAAGAAAAAAAAAAGAAGATGTAAGTGCTGGGGCATGTGTGTGTGTTTTCTGTTCATCTTTTTGGTCGCAACACTCAAACAAAAAACAAAATATCCCCAACCTTCTTATATATTCTAGAAAATCAAACGTTTAGGATTGTATGGTAAATGAATATAAATGTTTTTATTTGGCACACACTTTTTACATTAGCTAGTCCTTGTTCATTAACACCTCTGTTAAAGAGTGTGCTTTCCTATTGGTTAAACTTGTAAGTATCAATGACGTGCAGTTCCTTATGAAACTGAACTTTTATTCTGAAAGTCTGCTTCCAGGGAGTTAACTGCATGCATTATCTTGTATGAGAGAAACCCAAATAATTATTGCAAAATTATTGTTTGGTGGAAAGATTTTTCTACCATTTGAACTGATGCCCATTTCCCCAAGCCCCTGCTGTTGCCACAGTCATTTAACACAAATAGGGAACAAAACAAAATAAAATTAAGTAAGCAGGAAAGTTGTGCTTTTTGCAAGAGAATTGCTTCTACACTATTTAATCCTACATATATGTGATTACATTAAATTACTTATTTACATGATTTATAGATATAAAATGATATTATTCCATCTAAGGCCCCATTTAAACTACTTTTTACATGAAAAATTCATATTATTATGACACATTCTTTGACTTAACTATTGTGCTCTCCACCTCTCATCCCAGAGTTCCATCTACATACAGTGCTATGCTCAGTTTACTGTTATGGGATCACACATGAGCATAGTACTGCTCTTACAGGATGGAAATATTAAAGCATGAATAACTCAAAAGATAACTCATAAAGATAGTGATTTTATTATCTAGATGCCTGACTTCATTATTAACAGGTGTGTCCAAGGAATCATGACAAATCCATTTTCTGAATCTTCTAAAAGTATTTTGTGATTCTTTTTGTACCTAATTTAACTAAAATTGTAGAGACAATTGCTCATTAATGATAAACATTTACACTGATGAGAATCATTGGGTCTTATTATGGCTGAGAAAAATAGAGGTCATTCTTTCTTCAGGTGCTTCTTCAAATAAGCTCTTTTATTCTGCAAATAGCCCTTTAAACCTCCCCAGATTAATTTCTCTCTTTCCCATCCTTTTTTTAGAAATGACTATGTTTCAAATTTAATATTTAAACTAATAATTAACACTAATTATTTCAAGGTCAAAATTGTTGTACCTAAGTAAATTAAATAAATTAATAAAGTAAATTAATTATTTCAAGGTCAAAATTGTTGTACCTAAGTAAATTAAATCCAAACTGCCAATATCCAATTAAGGGTTAGATTATACATACAGAGTTAAAAAAGAAAAGCCTGTTAGCTCAACTACCTGCCATTAGGCCGTGTGTCCAAATAAATGCCAAGCAAACCCAAACCCACCATATACTGAGCTAAGCCAATGTCAGATACAGGATTTTAAAAGTAGGAACATGAAAGCTAATAGCCAAGGCCCAGGGGCAGAAAAAGCAGGAGGAAAGTTCCTACAGCTATTTTACTTTTTGTATCTAGCAGATATTATGCCCTAAACCAGTGGTTCCCAAGTCTAGAGAGTCATCAGCATTTCTTCAGGAAAATTTAAAAAGATACAAATACCAGGAATCCACACTCAGAAATGTTTATTTAATTAGTCTGGGTAGGGACTAGGTAATTCTAATGTGCACTCAGGTTTAAGAATCACTGTCCTAAACAAAACCTCAAAAAGGCAGCTAAGTGCGACATCGTGACAGATGCAAGTGAGATTTTTTTCCTGGTTAAAATATATTGAAAACAACATGGATGCCCTTGGGAGCCGGTCACTGCAGACTATCAAGCTGCATTCACTAGACCTCAAAGATGTTTGCTATTCATGCGAGCTTGTCTCTTCCATTCATGTTGCCACTGACAGAAAGCAATCTGAAGATTTGTTCTTGTTCCTCATCGTATACTTGCTTGTCAGATAACTGTATATTATAAATGCTGCAGATCAACAATCACTACACCATTTTGATTTCAGAAATCAAGATTTTTCAGGTAGCATTTTTCAAGAGTGCCAATAAAATAAGGTTTTACTGTTTAAATTGTTGTATTTTTAAATTAATTCAGTTCTGTTGGTCTCCAAATAGTTAGGGTTTCGTTTTCCGTACAATGATTGTTTTTAAGTGTTCTCTACCATACTAGAAATGTCTAGTTGCTTTAATATTTTTAATATAAAGTCATTATTTTGGTGGTGGTGGGAGTGAGAAGCTTCAAGATTAAAACAGACTTTAAGATATTTTATGTGGAACTAACAGCTAAGATCTAATTGGAGAAATAAAGGTAATGATTTGAAGTCCTCTTATGCAAGAGCATGGAAGTCATATGTTGTTAAGTCATAGCACTCAAAATTGAATTGGTGATATGCACTAATCTTTAAAAGATGTGATCACTTTCTAGCACAAGTTTCTTAGAAATATGCATTTGTCTTTAGAAGAGAGTAAGGGGTAATATTCTCAACCTAAATGAGTCCAACTGATGCTAAAATTACCTGTTTTGCTGCCCAACTACTTCTATCATCTCCAAACAATAAGACATCTTCCAACAGAAGTTATTCTGCTAAAAGTCAAAGTTTTTTTTCAACATAGGGAGCTAATATTTCCCTGTGGGCTTCAAGGTTTCTTATAACTCTGGTATTACTATGAGAGAATAGGAAACGTTTAAAAACTGCTTGTTTGAAAGAAAAGAGGACAGGCCTTTGGATCTGTTATATCTTGAAAATTGACAGTGAGCCTGAGCAGGAGGGAGTGAGGAGAGAAGGAGTTGAGCCCACTGGTGAGACAAAATAGCCAGCAAAAACATTTCAGACATATGGGTACATCCCACCTATTCAGGAAGTGACATTCATTTTCCCATCAACACCTGGTGCCAGATGTAGCAGAGTTCAGCCAGGGGTGGGTGGTGAAGGAAATACTCAGAAATCCAGGAAGGTACAGGAGACTGTCCACGGAAGCATGGATGCAGCGCCCTGGTGAATCTAGATCCCTTTACCAAAAGTCATTTTGCAGAAAGCCAACTTACTAAAAGGTCAATTTGTGAAATGACCATTTAATCAAATTTACCACTTATCAAAAGCTCAGACGGAGAAACAGTTTTCTTGAATAATTAATGTGTTCTACTCTAGCTATACTTTAAATAATATTCAATTTATTAAATGCTGAGGGTCATAGGATCATTAACTTTTCTTATGAGTGTGATCATGAAGAATAATTTTATAAGGTGAATATTCATATTTAATATATTCAAGAATATATTCTTGATCATATTCAAGCCAAATATATTTTCAAATATATTCTCAATAAGAATATATCCAAATTCATTTAAGATTTTCAAAAAGAATGTTCCCTAAAACAAATTGTGAGTATGTTGATACATTTATTAAATTCAGTGAATCAGTCATTCAGAAAATTGCTCTTTCAGGAAATTGACTTTTGGTGAATTGCTCTGTGGGCTGGATTGGGGGAGGATTAGGGCTGAGATGGGGGTGTCAAGGTCTGGAAAGAGTAGAAAATTGCTCTAGTATAGATCGTCGTGAGGGTAGCCCAGGACACAGTGCCCATGCCCCATATCTGGAAAAGGGCTGCTATAATAAGCCTGGATGTATGGAGGCATTGGACCAGAGGCTACTTATTTATAGCCTCAGATTGCTCTGAAAATAAATAGGCTGGACCTGCAGAAGATGAAATTATTTGACCCAGCTGTGGGAGAACTGGGGCAAGAGGAAACTCAGAAAACAGCCTTGGGGCTGAGAAGCTTTACTGAGCAGGCCACATTTAAACCATCTCAGGCCACACAGTCATCTCTGCTTCCTTTAAGTCATGGGCGGTCCCAAGGTAGGAGACAATTCAAGTAGGGTTTGCCTGAGGCTGCAGGCACCTACTTCTCTACAGATTTCTCTGCTTGAAAGGAAGCAGTATTTTCAATTCTTGTTTTGTTTCAGTCCCTGGCAATGAATATGGAGCACAGTACTGGGCACGCCCAAAATAGGTTAAAAAATGCTCGTTGACTTGATATAGTTATATCTGGACTCTTGAAAACTCACGTCAAATAATTTATGGCCTTTCTCATGACAAATTCTAATTTATGCTTTCTATGGCAAATTCCCTAGGAATCAGAATCTCATATTTCACAGGCATATGCTTGAAACAGAGAGGTGTTACGGTTGTACCTTGACCTTTGAGGAAGAAAGTTACATACAGATACTGAATTGAAACCAAGCCCTCTGCACTTGAAAGTTCAGAGGAGATTTAGAAAATTGTGACAATTTAAAAGCTCGAGGCAGGCTTCCCTGGTGGCGCAGTGGTTGAGAGTCCGCCTGCTGATGCAGGGGACGCGGGTTCGAGCCCCGGTCCGGGAAGGTCCCACATGCCGCGGAGCGGCTGGGCCCGTGAGCCATGGCCGCTGAGCCTGCGCGTCCGGAGCCTGTGCTCCGAAGCGGGAGAGGCCACAACAGTGAGAGGCCCGTGTACCGATAAAAAAAAAAAAAAAAGGCTCGAGGCATCTTCCTGAAATCTCAGGTGAGATTTTATTTCTAGTAAACTAAACTTCAAAGAAGCAAAGTTATAAATAGCTATTACTAGTAAAGGTCTAGCCATTTTCTCATGTAGAAACATTTCCAGACTCTTTATTTATATAAAGTAACTAGGAACAGCTCAAACCTAAAAAGATTTATTCAAAACCAAAGTCTGTTTGCCTCATCTACAGCTCAGTAATAGATACAAACATCTTCAATAAGAAATGCCAACTGAGGCGATGACACGGTTGCCATGGAAGCCTAAAATTTGGGCTTATATAACTGGGATAGAGAAAACCCTACTACACTGGAAGCTTTTTGAAGTGAAATGTGGGTACAGCGCAATGTATGAAAGAATTATAGACCATAGCATTCTAGGGCTGGAAAAGACCTGAGGTTACCTAGTTCCAATCTTTTCATTTTTCTCAAATGTCTCATTTTTCAGGTGAGAAAAAATGGCAAAGAGCCTGCCCAGTGTCACAAAATCAGTCCCTGAGCCAGAGATAGAGCCCAAATTCTGTCCAGCAACAAGAAAGCCAACCAAGATCCTGGGCTTGTGTGCCTTTATGTATAACTACTGTGTGTCAGGGTAGAGCTAACTTGGGGTTCATGGTTGGAATTCCATCATCAGTATGGCTATTCTTTCTGGCTACAGAATAACTATAGAATAGTTATTAGCACTTCTCCTAGGCAGAAGAGGATGATGTATGAGACACTGCTGATTCTTCTTCACCTCTTCTCTCCTACCAGCTTCTCTTATGGACTTCCCCTAAATGGACATGTAAGTAAGCTACAGCCTTGAATGCATATTATTTGTTTTGTGAGTATGGTTGTGTGTATGCCTGTGTTTCGAGAAATACTATTTCTTAAATGATACGAGTATGTAGTGCATATCTAAGCTTATGGGTTGAATATGAGTCAGTCTATGTCTGAGATCTTGGTGTTTAGATATTGTTAGGTAGAGAAGTTATTTGCTGAAAAGAAACTTGAAGTATGCCTGCTATAGGGTAGGGAAGGATGATGAGTTTGGAGGTTATCTGACCTGGTTTTCATCCCCAATCCCTGGGGGTCCTTTGGAGATGGAAAATCCAGAGTAGGAATTCATATATATTTTTTGTACTGGTGGTGAGTACTAAGAAGCTTAAAACTCACAAGAGGAACTCTTAACATAGGCATGACACCCTTACCATAGGCATGACACTCACCCCTTGTGAGTGACTGCCTAGTCTTTTCATAGCTACTGGCGGGGGAGTGAGTAGGACAAGAAGAGAGGTAAAAGAGAACCCTGGAGCCTGACATTCTGAGTATAATCTTGACCAGGTGCTCACCAGCTATGTGATTTTAGGGGGGCTCCTTTTTGGTTTGTTTGTTTACCATCAAGTCTACACATGGACTATATACCCTTAAGAACTGGTTGAGGGACAGGCATAAATCCAAAGATCTCCAATGTGGTAATTTTCACAAATTTCTGTAACTTTCTGACTCTTTGCTATAGATAAGGGGAATGACTAATGGCTCATAACAAATATTAGTTAAATGAATACATGAATTAATACATATTTAATCAACATTAAACTCCTAGTATTTGAAAGATGCTTCATACTTTTAGCTTGTTTCACCTCAATATGCTGTGAAGTGAATCTTTTTATCTCCCTTCACAGTTGAGGGAATTGAGGGTTAAATAGAGGTTGAAGATTGGTCATAAATCAGAACTAGAAAGTGCCAGCTTCGAGCTCCTGAGACCACAGTCACAACTTACACAACTGCAAAGAACTAGACGTCGCTTCTTAAGACCCAAGAGTGCCCCCTCTGCTTTTGTTTGCACCAGTATAGGACCAGCATGACAAGTACCCCCAAAAAGACTCAGACTTGACCTCAAGAGAATACTCTTTTGAGGGAGGAAGATGATGCTGTCTCATGGGGTGACTCTGTGATCACAGGAAAGGGCTGTTTGTACCGATGTTTTAAAAGAGATCAGATTTCCACAGTGGAGCCTGTATCCATCTCCCTAACTGAACAGGAAGCCCTTTGTAGTGAAACCAGTTCCTTAAGGCAACATTCATCATATCTTCAGAAGAGACCACCTCTCACTCTTTGATTCCACCCAGGGACTTGCCTTAGAGAGACTGTGCATTCTGAATGGGCAAAATATCCCTGTGAAAGACGTTGCTGAAGAAAACACAAGATTAGGGACAGAAAAGAAACATAAGCACTTCAGATTTAATCCTTGTAGAGCTGACACTAAGATTTGGTCATCTAAAAAACATTAATTTATATTTTTCTTGCAAAGACATTTATAATAAAGTTAGGAATGTCTAAATAGGAGAGTCAATATTTTAAAAATATTATAATAATCTGTGTATTTTCTTTCTATTCATCCAGGAGAAATTCAGCTTTTCTCTTTTGGAAGAAGGGTTGAAGTGTATTTTTCTTCTCTTTTTCCCTTTAAAAGAAACATCCAAGAGACTCTCAGGATTACGCTCACTAGATGTTAAATTTTAAAATGCATAACTGAATATATATAAAACAATACCTATCACTGAAATTTTTGAATAGAAATTTTGTACCAAAAAAAAAGTGGAAAGTTCTTGGACTTTTCATGCCTCTTTGGGTTGAAATGTGCTCTCTTCCTCCCTCTCTTTCTGCAGGATGAACTATTATCCCTTTCAAAGCTCACAATGAAAGCTGGGATTATTTTAGTTCTCCCTTCAGCAGAATTAAGTGTGCCTGTAGCATTTTTGCCCAAACCACAGTAATCAATTATCTTGAAATATTGTCATTATCTGTGCCCTCCTCCCTTCCTTATCCCTGAGTTACTTGAGAGCAAGGGCTCTATCTTACTGCCTTTGAATATTAATACCTAAGCCCTGGGCTCAATGAATATTTTTTGAGTGAATAATCTAGACCCAGTCGGAAGTACCGATTTCTCCCCACAAGGTCAAGATGCAGTGACCTGACATAAACTCAAACCTGAGTGGACCCAAGCATACATCAGATCTCATGTCTTCTTTAATTTTGGTAGAGTAGGAGTCAGTGAGCCTAAATTATTTCCCTAGTTCAATCATCTACTATCTCTGGATGTCTTATTAAACTTCAAAAAGCTATACCTTCTCCAACATGGGAATGGTGGAAAATACATAAGACGACATCTAGAGAACCGGAGTTTCTTATTAGAGTACATTATTATTGTCACATCAAGCAAGCTTCCGGCACTCTCCAGAGTGCTGAAAAATTTACCCCGAGAACAAAAAACAACCTGGAAACATTTTCACTATACCTGTGCTTTCTATTATTAAATAGTACACATCCTGTGAACTCCTAGAAAAAATGAAGCAAAAAATAAGACAAAGAGTGAAAAAAAATAAGCCTGAGCATTAGTTTTGTGGAGGACCAATGATTTTTTATAACTTGCCTCAAGAGGCAGAGGCTTTTAAAATAAAGAAATAATATTATTTTGCCTATTTTGAGTTAGAGGAAAGCATACTGATGTGTGAACCATACACAGTTTCTAATAACATGTACTTTTAAAAATACAACTTTTTTTTTTTTTTTTTTGCTGTACGCGGGCCTCTCACTGTTGTGGCCTCTCCCGTTGCGGAGCACAGGCTCCGGACACGCAGGCCCAGCGGCCATGGCTCACGGGTCCAGCCGCTCCGCGGCATGTGGGATCTTCCCGGACCGGGGCACGAACCCGTGTCCCCTGCATCAGCAGGCGGACTCTCAACCACTGCGCCACCAGGGAAGCCCTGCAACTGGTTTTTTAGGTTGTTTTGAAAACTTATGTTTCAGTTAATAACTTATTTAGAAAATCCCAATGATCTATGTTACCTTACATTTTAGGTACATTTATATTTAGTTTTCCTCTTCTATAAAATGAGTTGTGGAAAATAGCAACATTCCAAAATCTATGGACTCTTATGAACTGTAATTTGTGGGAAAAGTACCAGTTTGGAATCCAATTTTCCTTTTGTTTCTCCTGTGTTTTATCAGGACAATTTCAAACAACTTCTCTCTGTTTTTGTCCCTGTCTCTCTTTTTTCTCCCCATTTTCCCAATGTACTCTAAGCTTTTATTTCTGAGTTTTCTGAGTCTATAAGTACTTGGGCTTCTAAGTATATGCTGTTACCTGAGGACTGACTAAGGAATGACTTTCTGGTACCTTGGAAGCGGCATTCAGAAAACATAACCATAGCAAGGCCTGTGGAGTTGACAGGCAGAAACAGGGCAGGCAGGCCATGATTCATTACTTACTCTCTTGCCCTAACTTGACTCCAATCCACGTGACCTGCAGGTTGACTATACTATCACAGAACCATATCATTCATGGCACAGAGGGAGAGCAGAATTTTACCTCATGAATTGGCCACTGTCGGGAAAACCAGGACCACCGTTAAGCTAAACACTTCACAAATAGAAATATGTATTCAAATAAAGTGAAGAAACCACTTTGTTTGTATGAGGGCACTTCCTGGTGAGTGTGAGTGGGAATTAACACAGGAGAAGAGGAAGAACAAAAAGATTACCTCAGGGTTTCAAGAAAAAGGTAACCACTTGTAGGAAAATCATTATGGAGTATTAAGCTCACACCAGGCACCATATAAGACTCCGGGAGACACAAAGATTCAATCACAATCTAGTGGAGATGGCAGACACATAATTACAAAAAAGCATGATGAAAGACAGGGTAGGTGCATTCAAAAAGGCACAGAGGAAAGAACAATCACTTATGCCGGGGACACAGTCCATCAAAACTTACTGAAGTCACCTGGGAAATGGGTCCAAATCATCTTCGGAAATGACCTTATGAGTCTTCCAGATCAGACATGAGCAAGGGAAACATGGGTCTTCTGGGATTAGTATATATGAAATCAAATGTTCTATAGGCGTTTTAGTGCAGACTGAAGCCTCCCGAGTTTGGGTTGGCACTAATGTTGGATTGAAAATGGGTAGGATGAAACTTGAGGTCTGAAACTCTCTGATTTCTTCTTTATAATAAACTGATTTTGGCAGTAACAGATGAGGAAAAAATGCACTTCAGCCATTTAAATAAGCTTTAATACACAGAAGCTATAGAACAGTTCCATCCAATAGAACTTTTTGCCATGACAGAAATGTTGACTTCACTCTCCAATGAAGTAGCCACTAGACACGTGCAGTATTTGAGCACTTGGAATGTGACTAGTGATACTGAGAAAATTATTTTTAAATTTTATCTAATTTTAATTAATTTAAGCTGAAGTTTAGCTACATTTGGCTAGTGCCTACATTACTAGACAGTGCATCTTCAGAGCATAGAAGACCTGTCCCAGAAAACTGAGATGAAAAGTCCAATTTAGATTAACAACTAAATAAGCAAGTATGACTTACTCTAGAATACAACTGGAATAAAGTTTTAGATACTACGAGGCTTCTACCCAAACCTGAATGTTTTAAACATTCCAACTATATAGATATGCAGATGTTCATTGATTAGCATTAACCAATCAGCTGCCAGAGACCTTATGATAATTGTCTTCTAACTAGCATTCCAGCTCTCCAATAAGTAGTTTCTGTCTCCTAGTTATCATTCAAGCTGATTCCTCCCTTTTGGCTTTGTAAAAAGAGTAAGTACTTTCTTACAACTAGCATTCCAGCTCTCCAATAAGTAGTTTCTGTCTCCTAGTTATCATTCAAGCTGATTCCTCCCTTTTGGCTTTGTAAAAAGAGTAAGTACTTTCTTACAGATTGCACATCTGAAATATATTTTTTAGACGAGTAAGTCTATAATTCATATATGTGAAAAGCTATAATGGGGAAGACATTTTAAAAGTTGAAATATTTTAGAGGAAAAGTGAGTTCTGGGATATTAACCTGCTAGGAAACTAAATCAGACTTGAAGATACTGACCTACAAAAGCAAATAAATAATACTCTTAAAGAACTGACTTATTCTTGGGAGGTAGACAAAAAGCTTAGGAAGTAGATTTGGGGAAATATATTTAAAATCAGGTTGTTTAGTAATTTCTAGAGCAAAACTAAAACCATGGATACCTAAAAAATCATACACTCTGTCAGGTAAAGATAATGTTTTCCAAACCTTGATGTATACAGCAAAAAAAAAAAAAAAAAAGAAAAAGAAAAAGAAAACAATCACATATGGGAAAGCAGAAAATCATGTAAGAGTAATTTATTGATATGAAAACACAGACAGGGGCTTCAAAATATTTATTTAATATTTGAAAGTTGTATGTTTCTTGACTATTAATACTTTTCCTGATTCCTTAGACTCATATAGGGGCAGCAACTATTAAGAATTATAAACATGCTAATGTGTGTTCGGTTTTGAATCCAAATCTAGAGTACTTAGGTGGTTGGAAATCTGTAAGATTCTCACTGGAACATTTCATTCCAAGCAGGTATTTTTAAAATGTTGCCTAGATGAGCTTAAACTTATAAATTACATTAAAATTTTTTATTCAGATCAACTTCATTTCTTATACGGCAATCTTTGTTTAGTGAGAGACCAATGTAGCTATTGTCATTTTTATAAGTCAGGTAACTTATAAAAATGATAATAGCTAAGAAATAAAGCCAAACACCTAATTAATTGTCAAGAAATAGCGGAGCTCACATGTTATTGGTTTCTGTTATTAAGGAATTTATATTTTTATGATATATCTAATGAAACAGTATTCTTAATTATAAATATATATGCTCAAATGTATATATATGTGTGTGTATATATATACGTATTCTTTTATTTTGTGACTTTTAACTTACTATAATGGGAGGCTTAAAAACTTTTCTGTTTGTAGTGAGTTGACTTTATTACTCTTCTTTTGCTTCAAAGTTTCCCTAAATCTAAAACTTCTTATGACTCAGTATCGGAGCTATCCATCTAAAGTAAATATTATATAATTTGAGAGGGTGTCTTACTCAGAGGGTTTAAAAATATAAATTATATCTGAAGGTGAACAAAATATCATGATTCTAAAAACAGAATTTCAAATAAAACTTGACATCAATAAAATATTTTTAGGAATATAAATATTAAGATTTAGATTATGTATATAAGGACTTTGTTGGAGCTAGAGATCTTTTCTCTCTTCCCCTTGTCTTGTTAACCCTTTTTCGATAATTTCCACCAGCCTGAGATAGGGAGGGAGAGAGGTAAAAAAAAAAGAGAATGGTTTCTTCTGTCAATTAGTTCCTTATTTTAAAGAATATAGTTTTTAAAAAGATGTCTAAATATTGAACCAGAAGATATGGCCTTGAGTTTGAAGTATCAATGTTAGCCTTGTAACTTGGGTATTTGAATCCTTCCCACTGTTCTGTAGATCCATTGGGAGTGGTGGGGGGAAGTTAGTGTTCATGAATTGTAGATCACATCTGAAATGGAAGCAAATCCAATTCCTATTATTCGGGGAAAGTTGAGAGTCATGTTAGGAAGACCAAATGCCTAAACCGGTTCTGGGGTGAGGTGCCTGGTAAAGGACAGACCCATGGCAAAACAGAGAAAGAATCAGATTCTAAGAAGGGATAGAGTCAGAAACGTTCATGCCAAGAGAAGGCAGGCAAGGAAGAAGGGGTCCAGGACAGCCAACTTGGAGGGACTGTGGCTCATGTAATCAGACACTGGGTGTTACTGCACGTGTTTTATGTTGAGTCTTCTTAAAGAATGGAGTTGACGTGAAACTTTCAGCAATCTTGAGAGTCAGTTGCTAAAAATTAAATTATATAAACTTATAATAAGCTATATTATATTTAAAACAAAGACAATGAATACTCAAATTTCACCCTTCCTATTTATCTTATTACATTTTGTTATTATATATGCTCTTGAGATTATTTACATCTATTGTATCTGTACATTGGAAGTACTATATAATGTGCAGCTGCACATTTCTTCCTAACTCTGCATTCAGTGACATTACTTTGGTAATTTGAAATCAGCTATGGTGGGAGTATTTATACCATGGAAGTTAGCAAATGCCACAAATTAGTACTTGATTTTTTTTGTTTTATTAATTCCCTAGACTTAAGAAAGTAGTGGAGAAAATATTAATACTACTATTAGAATTAAAGTGTGTCTTGTCCATAGTCATTACATATGAAGAGCACAAAAAATTGAAAACTATTATCTGATTCAATAAAGGTTTTCTTATATCATTGGCAAACAAAAGACAATATGCCTTTGTTGTTTCACTTTCATCTTACTCATTAACGTATGAGAATGTTAACCAATATTCATATTAGAAATACATCTATTTGCCAATTGTAACTTGGCTATGGATTTGAAATTTTGGCAAAAATCAGTGAAAGCATTTTGTGATAATCAAGGGACTATATGGAATTTACAATAAAGAGTAGTATCTTTTTAATATTATTTGTAAAAGGATTGTGTGCTACATATTCTTTATATCAGTAAAATTTATAATAATCGTATGTACTTACATACCTAGGTATATATTCACACCATTGGAATATTAATCTCATTTCAATTTACTTATCCCTCAAAGCAGATGAAAACATCTGTGACTGTCTAGGGGGAAGATAAAATTAGGCAATATATGTGAAAGTTCTTTATACATTGTGAAGTGCTATACAAATTCCAATTAAGATTATGATTAGGGAAGTTAAAGCACCCTTTTTTCTTTTCATCCAGATTTTCTCAAAGGCTTTAAAAGGAAAGAATCTTTACTCTATGAAATAAAGACTCACTGGGGAAGAAAGTTGCTTTATGGGGTTAAGTAAAGTTTTGTCAATTTTATCCATGTCTGATATTTTTCTTGCTTATTTTTGTCCTAAATTAAAAATTAGACCATTTAGAATGGTTATTTCTATTTGTGTCTGAATTGAAACCATTATAGTTTCCCAATATACACAAATGAGAACAGGAAGTTTTGGGTATAATTTAAAAAAAGAAGACAGGAAGAAAGAAAGAAACAATAACCTTGAAATATCACAGGGAAATGAGGTAAGCAGAATATAGTTACTAAAATTGAAATTTGGCTGAAATGACAAGTTCTGAGGCCCAACGTTTTCATTTATGATCTTGGATCTCAAAATAATTGTGTCCATTATTCAGCTTATCGATGTAGGAACTGACTCAGAGGAAGCAATGTCATTTGTTCAGTGACACAGTTATTAGCACTCGATTGACTTGGCCAACTGAAGAATGACTGCATCAAGTCAACCCTGTTTAGTTTTCACCATTAAGGCACGAAAGCATTAAGGCATGAAATGATGTCTCATCCCATTCATAGAGCTGAATGTAATTCCAGTAAAAATAAGAGGTGGAGGATGGGATTAATTACAACTGGGGCAGTTTTTCTCATTATTTTATAACTTTGGTTTATAAAGTACAGACTAGTGGTGCTCAACCTAAGCTGCTTATTGGAATCAATAGTTTAAAAAATATTGAATACTAGGGGCTTCCCTGGTGGCGCAGTGGTTGAGAGTCCGCCTGCCGATGCAGGGGACACGGGTTCGTGCCCGGGTCTGGGAAGATCCCACATGCCACGAAGCGGCTGGGCCCGTGAGCCATGGCCGCTGAGCCTGCGCGTCCGGAGCCTGTGCTCTGCAATGGGAGAGGCCACAACAGTGAGAGGCCCGCGTACCGAAAAAAAAAAAACAAAAAAAAACAACAGCTGAGATCCTCATTTGGTTGGTTTGAAGTGGGGCCTGGGTATTGGTATTTCTTAAAAGCACTTCACATAATTTTAATGTCCAGATGGAGTTTAGAACCACTGGCTGGATTTAGGGTGTTTTTCTTTATTAGGTACTTCTCCAGAGATTAGGCTCATTAAACATAAATGAAAGCTTGTATTCATAATGTGAATATCTTATCAAATATTCAGGCTATAATTTCCCACATTTATACAAAACTATAATTCTCATGTAAAAGATAAGCTTAAGTAACATTAAAAAGTGAATAAATGCTACTATAAAGTTAATATTTTGAGGATAAGAAAAGCAAGTTGTAACCTATCTTTTCCCATAAATGTTTAAAAATTGTCAATTATTATTTTGTGTAACAAACATCATCTTTATCCTTAGACTAGTTTTGGACTCCTCCTTTTTTTTCTTTTTTTTTGATATTTATTTATTTTGGCTGTGTTGGGTCTTTGTTGCTGCGTGTGGGCTTTCTCTAGTTGTGGCGAGTGGGGGCTACTCTTCGTTGTGGTACGTGGGCTTCTCATTGCGGTGGCTTCTCTTGTTGCAGAGCACGAGCTCTAGGTGTGCGGGCTCAGTAGTTGTGGCTCACAGGCTCTAGAGCACAGGATCAGTAGTTGTGGCACATGAGCTTAATTGCTCCGGGGCATGTGGGATCTTCCTGGACCAGGGCTTGAACCCATGTCCCCTGCCTTGGCAGGTGGATTCTTAACCACTGCACCACCAGGGAGACTCCTGGACTCCTCCTTTCTATTCATTACAGATCCTATCTTTAACTCAAATCCCTCCTGGAACTTGACTTGCCACACTGGAATAAAAATTCCCATAGAATGTTTCCAGAGTTGCTGGCAGCTTTCCTCTGGCCCAGAGATAGATGGTCTGTTTACCCAGGCAGGACTGTTAGAAGTATTTGAAGGTATCACCTGAAGTATCTTTGTGGCACTATTATTAAGGAGTCCTTGCCATTTGACACCCTGAGTTCTCTTTACCAGAGAGCAGGAAAATAACTCTTTTACAAACACCTAAGTCACTTCCACAATCCGGCTTGAAACACAAAATTGCTTTCACTGACATTTGTCCATTAATTCGACAGTATATTAGAGTCCCTACTATATGACATACATACATATCCAAAGGTTTCTCTGCTTGATGCTTCTATATTATTATAATCATATACATGTGTAAATGGTTTCATGTATTTGAAATCATTTATATTACAATATTAAATCCTCACAATGGTCCTATGAGCTTACTAAGGGCCAGAGAGGTTACGTTACTTGTCTTATACAATATTTCTTGTAATATATAGTGGTTGTGCCAATGGACAAGCTAGGGGAAGGTCTTCATATCCTCCCCAATATTCTTCATTGATGCTCCCAAAGCCACTTCAATAAATTTGCTTTCCAATGGAAAACAGTGAGTTTACCACCACTTAACATAACCAGTGAGTTAAACACCACTTTAACATAAGTCCCTTCTACAAGACTGTCATTTTTATGCTGTATCTATATAAAAATCCTGGAGCCTCCCATGGTGATAAAATACTATATTCTATTGAATTAGGTGACATCATTTCTGAGTGATTCCTCCCTCATTTATACTGCAATGAAACAGAAGTTGTAAAACCACCTTCCTAAGTTCTTGGAATTAAGTTATACTCAATTGATAAGCATTTTATAGGTACCCTTGAATATCTTTGAGGGGAATTTAAAGCAATTCAATAGATTTGGGGAAATGTGTCTAGAATGTCCGTCATCCTCTTTCATTTATTATAAGATTGTAGAGATGAGGGAATTCTACAAAGAAGATAAACTTCGGAGTTTGACAGATCTTTTCCTGGTTGTGTTCTCTCCCACTTTGCGTGGATAATTCCTGCTTGTCATTCAGGTCTCTGTTGAAATAAATTCCTTATATTCTGGCACGTCTACCCTAGGTTTTCAGTTAGACACTCCTGTTATACCCTCTATTTATTAAATACTCATTTATTTAATTTTTCTCTTTTATGTTAGGAATTAACTGCACGATGACAGAGAGGATGTCAGTTTTGTTAATTGCTCTGTCTACCACCAGCACCAAGTGTAGTGCCTGGCACCTAGTACGCATTCATTGAACAGCTGTTGAATGAATGAAGGAAGGAAGGAATAAATAACAACAGTATCAAACATTATTTCCATATTATTATGAATTATACACCGAAATAAATATTTGATATGCATTATCTTATTTAAGTTCACAACATCGGTTTTTTATTTGCTTATATTATTATCTAGGGGGATAGAGTACAGGCAGGTGGAGGCAAGATGATTCAGTCCTGCCTATTTCCAAAGCTCATGCTCTACTTGCAACATTCCATCAGAGACTAGCCACTACTAGAGTGGAAATGTATTATAATTCATGATTATATAACTCATCAAAGTGTATTAAATATCATTTTGTTTAAAGTAATGTTTGCTCCAGAAAGAATAGATGTCGATAACATACTTACTGGACTTTTACACTAAAATACTATTGAATTTGTTGTTTCACAGGATGACCCACATGTTTGAGCCCTTGTTTGACCATTTGTAGCTATATGATTCATGGGATGAGGGGACTGGTTCAAAAGTTATCTTTCTTTGAAGAATGAAATTCAAAAAGAAATTAGTTATTTTCTAAAATTCTTAAAAGCTTTTTAACCCTTTTATTCCTATAACTGCTTAAAATCGCTGACTATCATAAATTGATGACTTGACGGTAAGTGGTATTAATTTAGTGGTTGTTCCAAAACTGTTCTGGCTTTGCAGATAATGCCAGTGAACTGAATATAGATTTATAGATCATAGGTAAAGATATAGAAAAGTGGCTCTTGAACAGAGATATATTCATGAAGGCAGAGCATCTATGTTTGCCCAGAGGCAAGGCGGTGTTTTCCAATGATTCTGCTTAAAGGTATTTTTAAATATAAAGCAGATCATCTAGCATACTTTTGCCTTGCTTTGCTGATAGTTTCACCTCACAGAGAGTATAGGAGGTAACAGGGTACAGTTTCTTAGACTCTGACCAATAAGGGGAAATGACTGGCAAAATTGGAAGAGTTGAACATACAAGGAGAAAAATGTTTATTCCTAGAATATGTGCTATCTGGGAGGGAAAGTTCAGACATAGTAATCTGTGTACCTTTAAACTTGAAGCCAAATTTGAAAAAAAAAAAAAAGAAAAACAAAAGTGGTATGAGCATCAAGATTACAATTCTGGCTATGTAATCATAAGTGATCCAGCTAAGGAAGAAAAGAAGATTGTATATTAAAAATTCAGTTCAGGTCAGGTCAGGCTTAAGGAGAACTATAGAATAAATGACTCATCACGAAAGATGGGAAGATTGGTATTCAGAAGGACAAATGAAGAAAATGATCTTTGGCTTGTGAAAATACTAAGGGCAACAAAAAAGGCCTTTGGAAACATGTTCAGATGAGAAGATCAAAGAAAGGGGTAGGCCACTGCTTGCAGCCAATGCCATAAGTGAAGGATGATGGAGGAACAGCAGATAACCTCAGATCCTAATTTGTTTATGTATCCTTTATAAAGGAATTTTAAAACATAAAGAAAACACTTGTGAGAATAAAGGAAGAACGATTTAAAACAAGAAATAATAGAGGATCCTGAAGGAGTGGGAGGGAGGGAAGGGGGAGCAAAAGTAAAGGCCGGACCTCTGAGACCGGCACTCCTGAGGGGTGGCTGGGGGAGGGGAGGAGTTCCTACACCCAGGGGGACCCACCCATGGTTAGGGGTCCAGCAGTGATGGGGGAGACTCTGGGGGAGACTGTGGAGGGGGGGTGTGGAGGAACAGAAGGGAAGGTGGCCAGTGCTTTCCCTGTCCACTTAGGCACCAAGGAGCCTGTTGGGCTTCCGGGCCTAATCCTCTGCCCTTGGAGCCTCCCTCCTGCCGCGCAGAACCCAAGCACCGCCCCTACACTTCCACCCAGGGCCCTACCTCTACACTCGGAGAACCCCTCCAACAAGCTGGGCCTAAACCCTACCCACACACCCTCAGCCAGGGCCCTACCTCCAAACTCCAGAATTCTACACTCCAGAGGACCTCCTTTGGACGTGCTGCCTCTCCCCTTCTGCGCAGGTCCTAAGCATTGGCCCCACCCCATGCTCAAACCTCACCACGCCCCCACCTAGGTGGCACCCCACCCTAAACCTCAACCCTAAGTTCCACCTCTGCCTAAACTCTGCCCCCCATAGCCAAGGCTTTTTTTGTGTGTTTTCTCTTCTCCTCTTTTAGATTGGGGTTTTATATTACCTTGTTATTGATTCATTATTGTTGATTCATTTATATTTTTATTTTTTCTAATAAATTTTTTATTTTTCTAACTTTATTTTATTCTTTATACTTTGTTATTCTGCTCCTTTTGGCTGTTCCCTTGTTTTTATTTTTTTCTGTTGTGATTTTCTTTTACCTTGTTGCAGTTGTTTAATTATGTTTTTATTTTTCCTAATATATATTTTATCTTTCTAATTTTATTTTGCTTTTTATTCTTGGTTATTATACTGCTCCTTTTTTTCTTTCTTTTTTTTCCTCACCATGTGACTTGCAGGATCTTGGTTCCCAGGCTGAAGATTGAGCCTGAGCTCTGGTCATGGGAGCTCTGAGTCCAAACCACTGGACTAACAGAGAACTTCAGATCCTAGGGAATATTAATCAGAGTGAGGCCTCCTAGAGGTCCTCATCTCAGCACCAAGACCAGCTCTATCCAACTGCCTGCAAACTCCAAGCTGGACGCCTCAGGCCAAACAACCAGTAAGGCAGGAATATGGCCCCACCCTTCAAAAAAAAAAAAAAACTATGTTACAGACGAAGGCGCAAGGTAAAAACGTACAAGACCAAATAAATGAAGATAAAATAGGCAACCTACCTCAAAAAGAATTCAGAGTAATGATAGTAAAGATGATCCAAAATCTTGGAAACAGAATTGAGAAAATACAAGAAACATTTAACAAGGACCTAGAAGAACTAAAGAGCAAACAAACAGTGATGAACAACACAATAACTGAAATTAAAAATTCTCTAGAAGGAATCAATAGCAGAATAACTGAGGCAGAAGAATGGATAAGTGAGCTGGGAGATAAAATGGTGGAAATAACTGCCAGGGAGCAGAATAAAGAAAAAAGAATGAAAAGAATTGAAGACAGTCTCAGAGACCTCTGGGACAACATTAAATGCACCAACATTCGAATTATAGGGGTCCCAGAAGAAGAAGAGAAAAAGAAAGGGACTGAGAAAATATTTGAAGAGATTACAGTTGAAAACTTCACTAACATGGGAAAGGAAATAGTCAGTGAAGTCCAGGTAGCAAGGAGAGTCCCATACAGGAAAAACACAAAGAGAAACACACTGAGACACGTATTAATCAAAGTATTAAAACTTAAATACAAAGAAAAAATATTAAAAGCAGCAAGGGAAAAGCAACAAAAAACATACAAGGGAATCTCCATAAGGTTAACAGCTGATCTTTCAGCAGAAACTCTGCAAGCCAGAAGGGAGTGGCAAGACATATTTAAAATGATGAAAAGGAAAATCCTACAACCAAGATTACTGTACTCAGCAAGGATCTCATTCAGATTCAACAGAGAAATGAAAAGCTTTACAGACAAGCCAAAGCTACCATGATACCAGCTTTACAACAAATGCTAAAGGAACTTCTCTAAGCAGGAAACACAAGAGAGGGAAAAAACCCACAAAAACAAATGCAAATCAATTAAGAAAAGGGTAATAGGAATGTACAAGTCAATAATCACCTTGAATGTAAATGGATTAAATGCTCCAACCAAAAGACACAGACTGGCTGAATGGATACAAAAGCAAGACCCTTATATATGCTGTCTACAAGAAACCTGCTTCAGACCTAGGGACACATACAGACTGAAAGTGAGGGGGTGGAAAAAGATACTCCATGCAAATGGAAATCACAAGAAAGCTGGAGTAGCAATACTCATATCAGATAAAATAGATATTAAAATAAAGACAATTACAAGAGATAAGGAAGGACACTACATAATGATCAAGGGATCAATCCAAGAAGAAAGCATAACAGTTATAAATATTTATGCACCTAACATAGAAGCACCTCAATACATAAGGCAAGTGCTAACAGCCATAAAAGGGGAAATCGACAGTAACATAATAATAGTGGGGGACTTTAACACCCTATTTACAGCAATAGACATATCAGCCAGACAGAAAATAAATAAGGAAACACAAGCTTTAAATGACACAATAGACCAGATAGACTTAATTGATATTTTTAGGACATTCCACCTGAAAGTGGAAGAATACGCTTTCTTCTCAACTGCACATAGAACATTCTCCAGAATAGATCACATCTTCAGTCACAAATCAAGCCTTGGAAGATTTAACAAAACTGTAATCGTATCAAGCATCTTTTCCGACCACAATGCTACGAGATTAGAAATTTACAGGAAAAAAACATTAAAAAACACAAATACATGGAGGCTAATCAGTGCACTGCCAAATAACCAAGAGATCACTGAAGAAATCAAAGAGGAAATAAACAAATACCTAGAAACAAATGACAATGAAAACACAATGATCCAAAATCTATGGGACACAGCAAAAGCAGTTCTAAGAGGGAAATTCTTAGCAATTCAAGCTCACCTCAAGAAACGAGAAAAATCTCAAAAAAAAAAAAAATCTAACCTTACACCTAAAGCAACTAGAAAAGAAGAACAAAGAAAACCCAGTTAGCAGAAGGAAAGAAATCATAAAGATCAGAGCAGAAATAAATGAAATAGAAACAAAGAAAACAATAACAAAGATCAATAAAACTAAAAGCTGGTTCTTTGAGAAGATAAACAAAATTGATAAACCTTTAGCCAGACTCATCAAGAAAAAAAGGGAGAGGACTCAAATCAATAAAATTAGAAATGAAAAAGGAGAGATTACCACTGACACCACAGGAATACAAAAGATCATAAGAGACTACTGCAAGCAACTATATGCCAATAAAATGGACAACCTGGAAGAAATGGAAAAATTATTGGAAAAGTGCAACCTTCCAAGATTGAACCAGGAAGAATTAGAAAATATAAACAGACAATCACAGGTAATGACATTGAAACTGTGATTAAAAATCTTCCAACAAACAAAAGTCCAGGACCAGATGGCTTCACAGGTGAATTCTATCAAAATATTTAGAGAAGAGTTAATACCTCTCCTTCTCAAACTCTTCCAAAAAGTTCAGAGAGAGGAGCACTCCCAAACTAGTTCTGTGAGGCCACCATCACCGTGACACCAAACCCAGACAAAGATATCACAAAAAAAGAAAATTATAGACCAATATCACTGATATACATGCAAAACTCCTCAACAAAATACTAGCAAACAGAATCCAACAACACATTAAAAGGATCATACACCATGGTCAAGTGGGATTTATCCCAGGGATGCAAGGATTCTTCAATATACACAAAACAATCAATGTGATACACCATATTAAACAATTAAAGAATAAAACCCATATGATCATCTCAGTAGATGCAGAAAAAGCTTTTGACATTTATGATAAAAAAACTCGCCAGAAAGTGGGCATAGAAGGAAACTACCTCAACATAATAAAATCCATACATGACAAGTCCACAGCAAACATCACTCTCAATGGTGAAAAACTGAAACCATTTCCTCTAAGATTAGGAACAAGACAAGGATGTCCACTCTCACCACTATAATTCAACATAGTATTGTAGTCCTAGCCATAGCAATCAGAGAAGAAAAAGAAATAAAATGAATACAAATTGGAAAAGAAGAAGTAAAACTGTCACTGTTTGCCAATGACATGACACTATACATAGAAAATCCTAAAGATGCCACCAGAAAACTACTAGAGCTAATCAATGAATTTGGTAAGGTTGCAGGATACAAAATTAATGCACAGAAATCTCTGGCATTCCTATACACTAGCAACAAGGTATCAGAAAGAGAAATTAAGGAAACGGTTCCATTTACCATTGTAACAAAAAGAATGAAATACCTGGGAATAAACCTACCTAAGGAGGCAAAAGACCTGTACTCAGAAAACTATAAAACACTGATGAAAGAAATCAACGATAACATAAACAGATGGAGAGATATACCATGTTCTTGGATTGGAAGAATCAATATTGTGAAAATGACTACACTACCCAAAGCAATCTATAGGTTCAATGCAATCCCTATCAAATTACCAATGGCATTTTTCACAGAAGTAGAACAAGAAATTTCACAATTTGTATGGGAACACAACAGACACCGAATAGCCAAAGCAATCTTAAGAAAGAAAAACGGAGCTGGAGGAATCAGGCTCCCTGACTTCAGACTATACTACAAAGCTATAGTAATCAAGACAGTATGGTACTGGCACAAAAATAAAAATATAGATCAATGGAACAGGATAGAAAGCCCAGAGATAAACACACACACATATGGTCAACTTATCTTTGATAAAGGAAGCAAGAATATACAATGGGGAAAAGACAGCCTCTTCAATAAGTGGTGCTGGGAAAACTGGACAGCTACAGGTAAAAGAATGAAAGTAGAACACACCCTGACACCATACACAAAAATAAACTCAAAATGGATTAAAGACCTTAAGGTAAGACCAGACACTAAAACTCTTAGAGGAAAACACGGGCAGAACACTCTATGACATAAATCACATCAAGATCCTTTTTGACCCACCTCCTAGAAAAATGGAAATAAAAACAAACAAAAATAAACAAATGGTACCTAATGAAACTAAAAGCTTTTGCACAGCAAAGGAAACCATAAACAAGATGAAAAGACAACTCTCAGAATGGGAGAAAATATTTGCAAATGAAGCAACGGAAAAAGGATTAATCTCCAAAATATACAAGCAGCTCATGCAGCTCAATATCAAAAAAACAGAAAACCCAATCCAAAAATGGGTGGAAGACCTAAATAAACATTCCTCCAAAGAAGACATACGGATGGCCAACAAATACATGAAAAGATGCTCAACATCACTAATCATTAGAGAAATGCAAATCAAAACCACAATGTGGTGTCACCTCACACTGGTCAGAATGGCCATCATCAAAAAAATGTACAAACAATAAATGCTGGAGAGGGTGTGGAGAAAAGGGATCCCTCTTGCACTGTTGGTGGGAATGTAAATTGATACAGCCACTATGGAGAACATTATGGAGGTTCCTTAAAAAACTAAAAATAGAACTTCCATATTACCACTACTGGGCATATACCCTGTGAAAACCATAATTCAAAAAGAGACATGTACCAATATGTTCATTGCAGCTCTATTTACAATAGCCAGGATATGGCAGCAACCTAAATGTCCATCAACAGATGATTGGATAAAGATGAGGCACATATATACAATGGAATATTACTCAGCCATAAAGAGGAACGAAACTGAGTTATCTGTAGTGAGGTGGATGGAACTAGAGACTGTCATACAGAGTGAAGTAAGTCAGAAGGAGAAAAACAAATAATGTATGCTAATGAATATATATGTAACTTAAAAAAGCAGTACTGATGAACCTAGTGGTAAGGCAGGAATAAAGACGTAGATGTAGAGAATGGACTTGAGGGTACGGGGTGGAAGGGGAAGCTGGGATGAAGTGGGAATGGATGACTAGTGGGAAGCTGCTGCATAGCACAGGGAGATCAGCTTGGTGGTTTGTGACAACCTAGTAGGATGGGATATGGAGGGTTGGTGGGAGGCTCAAGAGGGAGGGGATATGGGGATATATGTATACATATAGCTGATTCACTTTGTTGTACAGTAGAAACTAACACAACATTGTAAAGCATTTATACTCCAATGAAGATGTGAGAAAAAAATATGAAAAAAAAAGAAGAGAAATAATAGGGGAGAAACTTGTTACTGCAAGAGTGCAAGATTAATCCCTCAAAAGAATCATGTTCAAAGTTACTAGGAAAAGTTGTATATAAACACGGTTGATGACCTTTATGCAGAAGGGAAATCGAACACTGGAAATGTGCAAATGTTTCTCCTTTTTCAAATGGAAAGAAATGAAATCAACAAACTAGACAAGTAATATTTACATCAATTCCTGGAACATTTCTAAGATTTACTTGATGAAAAGATAGAGTTTGAGCGCCAAAAAAAAAAAAGAAGATTTAAGATGATGACACAGTATTAGTTTACTAAAACCATGTCTTAATAGAACAATTCCTTTCTTCCTCACGGTTGCTGGACATAATCACTCCATCCTCCATGGTCTAAAAATGCATTGTCTGTATTCTGTCCACTCTTTTCTCACTGAGGCTCAGCTATTTGCTTGAAAGTCTACTTCCTAACTTGAAGGCAGGAAGCTTATATCTTTATATCCATAGTGTTTTTATTAATAATATTTATTGAATAAATAAATGAATTAATGGCAGATAAAAGAGATGTGTTAGAAAATTTTATATTAGTGTTTCATTAAAGCATCGCATAATATACTAATTACATCCATGTGAACAAGAGAGAGTAAAAATATATTGATTGCAAGGGTAACTAAAGAGATTAATAACTATTGGAACCACAATACTAAAGGTGATTTTAAATAAACCAAAGGAGGGACTTGTTTCTGGTGGTGTACAGCAGGCCTCTTTCTTTGGCCCTGTCTTGCCCCACATTTTTAGTCAACCGTTTATATAAGAATATGAAGGGTGGGGCTTCCCTGGTGGCACAGTGGTTGAGAGTCCGCCTGCTGATGCAGGGGACACTGGTTCATGCCCCGGTCTGGGAAGATCCCACATGCCGCGGAGTGGCTAGGCCTGTGAGCCATGACCGCTGAGCCTGCGCATCCGGAGCCTGTGCTCCGCCACGGGAGAGGCCACAACAGTGAGAGGCCCGCGTAACGCAAAAAAAAAAAAAAAAAAAAAAAAAAAATGAAGGGTGATTTATTAAATCCATGGGTGATACAAATTTGGGAATTACAGCATAGAAGTCAGGTCTTAGACTCAGTATCTGAAAGCATTTTGATGGCATTAGAAAAGGTTATTGAAAATAATGGAAGAGTTAACTAAGTGGAACTAGATGAAATTGAACAGAGATAAGATTGAGTCTAAACAATAGACTACAAAGGTAGTCTAAGCAGCAGCATGAGCAAAAGGGCTTAAGGGTGTTGTTAGCTGATGTTAAACACACCAGCAGTGTGATATGGCTGCCGAATAAGTGAATTTGACTTTAAGATGCATTAAGAGAAGTGTAGCTCACAGAGTGAAGAAGAAAAGACAGCTTGAACATTCTGTTTGATTCTAGGTTTTACATAATTAAAGCCTATGGGCTACTGTAAGTGAATTTATCACGAGAAAGGCTGAGGAAAGTAACAATATTTAGTTAGCATAAATGAGAACGGACAGCAATGTGAAGAACTGGATAACCATATTTCATTAACAGCAAGTGGGAGAGGTAACAGAATGGTTCTGGGTGGGCCCAAGAGGCAGAAGCAGGGCACATGAGAGGCCTAGGGTGATGGGTGCTCATCAGAATCATCTGGACAAACTTTATTTTTAACTTCTTTAAATTGAATCACTGTGCTGTACACCTGAAACTAACATGACATTGTAAATCAACTATACTTCAATAAAATAAAATTTAAAAAAATAAAATAAAAAATAAAACTGGCTTTCTAACTATGACAAAATCCAGATGCAAGTAAATAAAAAAATTGATAGATTTTACTATAAACAAATTTTAAAATTGTGCATGCTAAAAAACAGCATAAGTAAAGTTAAAATACAAATGACAAGCTAGGAAAAAATATTTGCAATATATATCACAAAAAAATAATATCCCTAATATATAAAGAACTTTTAAAAATTGAAGGATAAAGGGACAAAACTCCAATAGAAAAATGGAAAAGAGATAAAAATAGTTTACAAAAAATAAAAAGATAAAAACGGCTCTTAAACAAATGAAACCCATTTAAACTCACTTATAATTATATAAATATAAGTTAAAACAACCTGAGATAGTATTTCTCTACTATCAGACTGGCAAAAATTAAAAAGCATGGTAATATATGCTATTACTGAGGTGGTGGGGAAAAGGGTCTTCTGTTACACATTGCTGGTGGCAGTGCAAACTTTTATGACTATTTCTAACAAAATTACACTTAACTTTTGACCCAGAAATTCTAATTCTAGGAATTTATCCTAAAGATACACTTCCAACAATATGAAAATACATTTGCATGAGGTTATTCACTGCAATATTATTTTTAATTGCAAAATATAAGAAACAATCTAAGGTCCATACAAGAGAGTGGTTGAAATAACTATGGTGTATCCACACTATGGATTATCATACAGCTATAAAAAGAATGAGGAAGATCTCTATGAACTGATATGGAATGACTTCTAGGATATATTATTTAGTGAAAAAAGCAAAGTGAGAAAGAGTATATGTAAAGAAGAAGAACATATAAGAAGATATGCATGTATCTGTTCATTGTGCAAAAAGACATACAGGAAGATTAAACTAGAAAGTATGATATTGGTTACTTACAGGGGATAGGTGGGAACAGGGTGGTAAGAATGGGAAAGAGAGAACAGGGAAAAAGGAATGAGGGAGGATGGTATACCTTTTCTTTAGTTCCGACTCTTGGAAATATGGTAATAATTTCACATACTTAAACATAAATAATCAAAATCAAAAAGAATCAAAATGAATCAAAAGAACTCAAAATGTAATATAAAATGAAGGGAATGGAAATGAAAATAACTAACCTAATAAATGTAGAAGATTGTATTGTGACGATAAACTGTAAGGTTAAAGATAAAAAGAACTATACACAACTATTATACTCTAGTTAATATTTTTTCCCACAGTGGTGTGGGTTAGCAATTCTAAGACTACTTTATGTGTATACCAGGATTAAGCAGGTAAGTAAAGAAATTTGTAGAGAATGAGAACCAGTTTCCTCACTGTCAGAAAAAGAAGTAATAAGTAAGAAAAGGGAAAGGTGTGAATGAATTCTGTGGTATTTGATTGGACTTGGAACTATCAGTGTAAACTCATGGTTTTAAATGATTTATACAGAGAAACTGATATAGAAATATAGATTTCTACATGAGCACATATATATGTATTTCCTAGATCTGTCTAATGATAGGGTCTAGAAACAAGACACCTCTGTAACAATAAGCATACTCAGATGTTGGTTTCTAAATCCCATTCTCTAACAAAAGTGACTAGAACTCCTTGGAAAAATGGTTGATTTTAGGGATGGGTCAGGGAAAATACAAAATGAGGCTGGAATATCTTGTGTTGCTAGAAAGTAAGGAAGTGCTCAAAAAGATGAGAATGGCATGTTGAGGATAAAGGCATCAACTTGAAGAAGCTCCCAATGGCCAAATTTAGGATAATTGGAGTAATAAAATAAATAATAGTATGGCTAATAACCTATAGATTAAAATAAATACCTATGATCTCATACTGATACAAATAAGTAAACAGAGGAGAAGAGATAACTTTTTCTTACAGGAGAATTCCAATAATAAATATAGAAGAAATTATAAAAATAGAAAATCACCTTCACATAATAATTGTTACAGGCAAGGTTCATCATTAATGCTAAAATTAGTGGGCAAACGTATGATAGGAAACAGAATATTTGCATAGCCTCAAAATATCTCCCTACAAGATACTTATAAATTACAAAGGGAAAAATAGTAACTTTACATGGAGAAATCTGGCAGACCTCACCTCTACTAAGTGCTCAAAGTTTACATCACCATCATAAGACATATCAACATCATGTACCTCTTGATATGATGTGCTGGGAAGGGCAAACATCACTTCTGTGTTACTCTTGTCAAAAATGCATAAGCTCAATTGATTAATAAGCATATGTTAATTGCAAATTGAAGGGTATTCCAGAAATAAACCAAAACAAAACAAACTGGCTGGTTGTCTTCAAAACTGTCAAAATCTAAGACACAGAAAGACTGTGGAACTGCTATAGATTGAAGAATCTGAGGAGACATGACAACAAATGCAGTAAGGAACTGAGGATCAGGTTCTGGACCAGAAAGAGGACATCAGCAGGACAGCTGGCAAAACTGAAATAAGGTCTATAAATTGGTTATTAATTCCCTAATAATTACATTACCATCATGTAACATGTTAACATTAATAGAAGCTGGATGAAGGATATATTAGAACTCTCATACTATTTAAAAAACTGTTTTGTAACTCTAAAATTAGTTCATAATAAAATGTTTTAAAAATGTAGTGTTTCCAGCCATTTGACTTCAAATAAGAGATAACACTCAACAGGAGTTGTAGAAGAGATTCAAGCCATAACTGGGCGATTCCAACACATAGCCTGTAAGGCCTCCTTAAACCATGAGGCTTTTTTGAGGATATTAACAGAATCCTTAGCTTAAAAAGTGAATTATAGGATTCTACACAAGCTTTGACCCAATGCTAATCCCCTTGAGTCCATAGAAAGTGAACAGTTAGCTCAATTTTACTTCATTTCAGCAAATGATACATGCTGTGAGGATCACAAAATCTGTTATGAAATATTCAAATTAGTTTACAATGAAATTCCCTTAGTTTCAACTTTCAAGACTTTAAATACTTGAGAACAAATTTACATTTGTGAATGAGTTTTAAATCACACTCTAAATAGCCATTCTAAACTATACCAGATAATCACACAAATGACTCAAACAATTTAAATCAGGTGAAAATTATACTCTTAAGTGGACAAAGCAGATGCCAAAACAGTACATGCAATATGATCCCATTTTTGTCAAAAGTGAAAATATATGCTTAGGAAAGAGCCTAAAGTTTTCTTTGATAAAATGTAAACAGTGATTAACTCTGGGTGGTTAGAAGTGGGTGTTTTTCTTTGCTTATCAGCAATTTCTAAATTTTCTACAATAATTATATTACCTTATAATCATAAAAAATAAGGATTATAAATGTTTTGAAAAAAAAAAGCAGTATAACAATTTTTCAAGTCTCTGAACAGTGAGTGGAACTAACCACTCCAAACAAATGGATGTAGCTAAATATAAAATATCTATATTCCAAACACTCATTTTGTGTTAGGATGAGGCTACATCTTTGCCTTGAGGCTACAAATAGGAGGTGATAAGTAAGTTTTTCTCCAGTCACTTCAGTTAAAAATGTCAAAAATTACTCAGAGAACAAGTTTCAGCATTTGCAATTATCAAGCTGACAGTGTCACAGGAAAATAGTTTATTTTTTAAAATGAAAAGAGAAGATGCACTTTTTTTAGGGAGAGGAAAGAGATATGCATACTAGGGTATCTTCTTCAAGTCTTATTTCACTTTATGGGGCATATGTTAAATGAAGAGGATTGATTTTGCCCCACTCTTTAAACTAGTATCCATCTCCTAGTGATTAGATGTTAAAACTGTACTTCTTAAATTTTAGAAAGAAGTACTTAAATTAAGTACTTAAACTGGGGTTGGTTCAGATACACATTACTGATTCTGTAGGTCTGGGATGGGACTTTGATTTTGCACCAGTCACCTGGGGGTTTGTCAGAAATGCAGAATCTCAGACCCTATCTCGGATCTACTCAATCATAATCTACATTTTAACAAGATCCCCATTTGACTTATTTGCACATTAAAGTTTGAGAAGCTCGGATCTAAAGAACCCAAAATCAGTTAAATAGGCATTTGCTTTCTATAGTTTTCTATGAAAAGGATTTAAAGAAATAATAATATTAAAAAAAGATTACCGAAACCAATATTGCCCCTGAACTCTGTGAGCAAACACAAATTTAATTTGTAAAACTATTTTTAGATAGTTAATTTTAGATAGTTAAACCATTTTCCTTAAAAGAAAAATTAAATTTCTTTGATTCCCCAGTGACCGTAAAGTTAGTTCTGTTGGTTTATTCATCCTTATACTAAATGGTGTGTAGCTAATTCAAAAGCAATCACTTCCCCCATTTGACTCTCATTTGAGAAGGATTTTTTCAGAATCTGGTTGGCTATATTCTATTGGCATAGTGAAGGACCTTTCATCTTTCAAATACTATGATGATACAGAATTATTAGTGGGACTAAGTGACATAGTGACAGCATATCTTTGCTTCTGATTTACAGTAATAAATGAGTTTCTAGAGCTCTAAGACAACACATTAAAACAAAAGAAAACAGAATCCATGGATAACTTGATGAGCTTAGTATTAAAAGAGAAAATTAGAGTGATCTCCCATAAGTTACTAAATTATTTTATAAGTACAATTTTCTTTATTCATAGATGACAAAACTTTGGGGTTGTGGAAAATCATTATTCACTTGAGGAACAGTCATACCATGGCGACCACATTAAAACTTTGTAACCGAAGAACTCTGGCATTTCTATTTTTTCTGAATTTTTAAACAGTAAACTGCTTAGGACTCTACCTACTAGGGGTCCAAAAAGAAGTCATTGTGTGGCTAAGTGTAACACAATTTTAGTCTTACAAACACTCTCACCTGTGACACATTTTATTGCATCACATTTAAACCTACTGAAGCCATTCTACTCCCATTTCCTTTATAATTTAACCTTGATCTGACACTCTCACTCCTACCAGGATTTCCAACAAGATATACTGAGAATTTGTTTACTCACATAAACTCTAAAAAAAAGTAAGCAATGTGTATTGTAAAAATATAGTAAGGCTCATTAAATACATTTTAAATCAAACCTGCTTTTTTTTATAGCCTAAAAACAAAGAACATATGCAATTCAATGTAGTACCATTAGATATGAACTGATAAACTGAACCTAAATATTTGAAAGTACATCCATAGAAAATAAAAAGAGATAGTGTTTTCATAGAGTTATTAGAGTATGTATCAGTTTATTGTACCACTGTAAGATACATAAGTTAACTTTGCTTTCAGAGCAAAGAAGGAACTTGGAAGAAAAGGATGAAAAGAAAGTGCTTTCTAAGTCACCACCTACTCCCATGAAATATCTGTTGGTGAAGAATAGGTTAAGAGTTAAAACCGGTCTTTGGTCAGAGGAAAAGTTGTCATAAGCTTTTCAACTCTAAATGTATTTTTGTTATAATGTTAATCTTTAGGTCCACAGGTGATTTTGCTAAGGGAAAGTCATACAAATAACATCAGCCTGTGGCATAAGGACTTCTTACTGTTGTTTTAAATTTATGATAGTATTTCATTTAATTTTAATTAGTTTCTTAAAATATAAATTTTACTTTTCCTGAATATTGTATTATCTATTTAACCACTAAACATTTTTTACAAGTATCATTTTAAATCAGTTTCCTGAACTACTTGCTCTTCATAAATGTTAAAATATTAATACTTAATAAGCAAATCTTTGTAGTTGAAAGATACCTGAATTGATAAACATTTTGTGTTTTCCATGTAGCATTTTTGTTTGTTTGCTTTACAGAGGTGTGTAAGTTGTGCTTCACCATTCTCATAAGACAACATGCTTATATGTAAACAGTATCTGATCTTTTCACATATTTCTAGATGTGTTTAATTGATTATATTCTCCAAAATATAACTCAGGCTTTTAAATGAGGGCTGTATGTTGTGTTAGCTCAGATGGCATTTCCCACTGCTTTGACAAAATACATTAGAAAATGAAGTCATTTCATTACATGAAATGTAATGAAGTAATGTTGAGTGGAAAAAAAGCAAGTCCCAGAAATGATACCATCTTTAGAAAGCTCAAAAGAAGCAAACTAATGAATATATTGTTAGAAATACATTCATGTTAAAACAGTAAAACAAATAAGCATGAGCAAGATTCAAGATAGCTGAAACCCCTAAGGGGTGAGCATGAGGATGGAATAGGGGAGTGGCACACAGGGTACTGTAGTTGCAGGTTACTGAGATATACACACACATACATGCTTCATAATATTACTTAATTTTTAAGTGCAAGAAAACCAGGAGGATTAGATTATTTAGCAACAAATTGATGATGATATTGTAGGGATTCCCCTCTTAGCTGGGGTATCACATTGTTCTAAAAATACCAAGCAGTGTATACTGTCAGTAATACAATTTTCACTGTATTTTGCAATTTACAGCAAATATTTAGATTTTTTTGAGATACCTAATCACTAAACACTATGAATAATTATTTTTAATCATATATTTTGTTTTATTATCCAACTTTTAAAACTGGTGATATCAAAGAAAAACTAGTAGTTTTAATTAATCAAGGAGAATAAAGGAAATCTCAGATTATTCTGTTCATATTCATAGTTGGTGTTAGATGGTCATACTTGTGATGAATGACTGCACTATTACTAGCAGATATTTGAAAAACTATAGTTTTGATTCCAGAGATTAGGGGCAAGTGGACTCTGATTTACGTTAAGTCATGTAGAAAAAGATATCTTTTCCTAGTAAATCAATTGTGTGGAAAGCAAGAGCAACTTTAATTATCAGGTATGAGCGTTTGGAGGAAAGAACAATCTTATATCAATATCACACTACAATTTCAATAAAATAAGAAGTACCCCTCATCATTCTAGGCAGGCTTAAATCTAGGAAAGAATGGGATGAGCTTAAGGTACAAATTCTTTCATTATAAAACATCATATAGGGACTTCCCTGGTGGCGCAGCGGTTAAGAATCCGCCTGCCAATGCAGGGGACACAGATTTGATCCCTGGTCCAGGAAGATTCCCACATGCCGCAGAGCAACTAAGCCCATGTGCCACAACTACTGAGCCTGTGCTCTAGAGCCCGTGAGCTACAACTACAGAGCCCACATGCTGCAACTACTGAAGCCCACGTGCCTAGAGCCCATGCTCTGCAACAAGAGAAGCTACAGCAATAAGAAGCCTGTGTACAACAACGAAGAACCAACGCAGCCAAAATAAATAAACAACTAAATAAATAAAAATTTAAAAAAATTATATAACTATTCTTCAATCCTTAAAAGGATGGAACATTTAGCAGGGTTTTTGCAAAGATTCACTTGGGTCTATTCTGGAATAGGTCTTTTTTTCCTCGCTGAGTATTAGAGGGACTAGTTCCAGCAAGACTAATAGGCAAAATGGATACAGAAGGTGTGGTACATATATACAGTGTAATATTACTCAGCCATAAAAAGGAACAAAATTGGGTCATTTGTAGAGATGTGGATGGACCTAGAGACTGTCATACAGAGTGAAGTAAGTCAGAAAGAGAAAAACAAATATTGTATATTAACGCATATATGTGGAATCTCGAAAAATGGTACAGATGAACCGGTTTTCAAGGCAGAAATAGAGACACAGATGTAGAGAACAAACGTATAGACACCAGGAGGGGAAACGGGGGGTGGCTGTGGTGGTGTGATGAATTGTGAGATTGGGATTGACATATATATACTAATGTGTAAAAAATAGATAACTAATAAGAACCTGCTATAGCGGGACGCCTTCAAGATGGCAGAGGAGTAAGACGTGGTGATCACCTTCCTCCCCACAAATACATTAAAACTACATCTACATGTGGAACAACTCCTACAGAACACCTACTGAATGCTGGCAGAAGACCTCAGACTTCCCAAAAGGCAAGAAACTCGCCATGTACCTAGGTAGGGCAAAGAAAAAAGGAAAACCAGGGACAAAAGAATAGGTATGGGACCTGCACTTCTTGGAGGGAGCTGTGAAGGAAGCTCATTCACTGGCAGGGACGGGGGGTGGGCAGCAGGGGGAGCTTCGGAGCCGCGGAGGAGAGGGCAGCAACGGGTGCGGAGGGCAAAGCAGAGAGATTTCCGCACAGAGGATCGGTGCCAACCAGCACTCACCAGCCCAAGAGGCTTGTCTGTACACCCGCCAGGATGGGCGGGGGCTGGGAGCTGAGGCTCGGGCTTCGGAGTTCAGATTCCAGGGAGAGGACTGCAGCTGGCTGCGTGACCACAGCCTGAAGCGGGCTAGTGTGCCACAGCTAGCCAGGAGGGAGTCTGGGAAAATCTCTGGACCTGCCTAAGAGGCAAGAGACCATTGTTTCAGGGTGTGCGAGGAGAGGGGATTCAGAGGACCACCTAAACCAGCTCCAGAGACGGGGGTGAGCCGAGGCTATCAGCGTGGATCACAGGGACGGGCATGAAACACTAAGGCTGCTGCTGCCGCCACCAAGAAGCCTGTGTGCAAGCACAGGTCACTATCCACACCTCCCCTCCCGGGAGCCTGTGCAGCCTGCCACTGCCAGGGTCCCGTGATCCAGGGACAGCTTCCCCGGGAGAACACATGGCGCGCCTCAGCCTGTTGCAACGTCATGCTGGCCTCTGCCACCGCAGGCTCGCCCCCCATTCTGTACCCTTCCCTCCCTCCGGCCTGAGTGAGCCAGAGCCCCCTTATCAGCCGCTCCCTTAACCCTGTCCTATCTGGGTGGGGAACAGACACCCTCAGGAGACCTACACGCAGAGGCGGGGCCAAATCCAAAGCTGAACCCCAGGAGCTGTGTGAACAAAGAAGAGAAAGGGAAATCTCTCCCAGCAACCTCAGGAGCAGCGGATTAAATCTCCACAATCAACTTGATGTACCTGCATCTGTGGAATACCTGAATAGACAACAAATCACCCCAAAATTGACACGGTGGACTTTGGGAGCAACTGTAGACTTGGGGTTTGCTTTCTGCATCTAATTTGTTTCTGGTTTTATGTTTATCTTAGTTTAGTATTTAGAGCTTATTATCATTGGTAGATTTGTTTATTGATTTGGTTGCTCTCTTCCTTTTTAAATTATATATATATATATATATATATATATATATATATATATTTCCTTTTTCTCTTTTTGTGAGTGTGTATGTGTATGCTTCTTTGTGTGATTTTGTCTGTATAGCTTTGCTTTTGCCATTTGTCCTAGGGCTCTGACTGTCGGTTATTTTTAGTATAGTTTTTCAGTGCTTGTTATCATTGGTGGATTTGATTTTTCTTTGGTTGCTCTCTTCTTCCTTTTTCTCTTCTTTTTTTTTTATTACTGTTTTATTTTTAATATTTTTTTCTATTTTAATAACTTTCTTTTCTTTCTTTCTTTTTTCTTTCTTTTTTTTAAAATCTCCCTTTTCTTCTGAGTTGTGTGGCTGACAGGGTCTTGGTGCTCTGGCTGGGGGTCAGGCCTGAGTCTCTGAGGTGAGAAAGCCAAGTTCAGGACATTGGCCCACCAGAGACCTCCTGGCCCCATGTAATATCAAATGGAGAAAGCTCTCCCAGAGATCTCCATCTCAACACTAAGACCCAGCTCCACTCAAAGACCAGCAAGCTACAGTGCTGGACACCCTATGCCAAACAACTAGCAAGGCAGGAACACAAACACACCCATTAGCAGAGAGGCTGTCTAAAATCACAATAAGGCCACAGACACCCCAAAACACACCACCAGACGTGGACCTACCCACCAGAAAGACAAGATCCAGCCTCATCCACCAAAACACAGGCACCAGTCCCCTCCACTAGGAAGCCTACACAACCCACTGAACCAACTTTACCCACTGGGAGCAGACACCAAAAACAATGGGAACTACGAACCTATAGCCTGTGAAAAGGAGAACCCAAACACAGCAAGTTAAGCAAAATGAGAAGACAGAGGAACACACAGCAGGTGAAGGAGCAAGGTAAAAACCCACTAGACCAAAAAAAAAAAAAAAGAGGAAATAGGCAGGCTACCTAAAAAAAGAATTCAGAGTAATGATAGAAAATATGATCGAAAATCTTGGAAACAGAATGGAGAAAATACAAGAAACGTTTAACAAGGACCTAGAAGAACTAAAAGCAAACAAACAATGATGAACAACACAATAGATGAAATTAAACATTCTCTAGAAGGAATCAATAGCAAATAACTGAGGCAGAAGAACAGATAAGTGACCTGGAAGATAAAATAGTGGAAATAACTACCACAGAGAAGAATAAAGAAAAAAGAATGAAAAGAATTGAGGACAATCTCAGAGACCTCTGGGCAACATTAAATGCACCAACATTCCAATTATATGGGTCCCAAAGGAAGAAGAGAAAAAAAGGTACTGAGAAAATATTTGAAGAGATTACAGTTGAAAACTTCCCAAATATGGGTAAGGAAATAGTCAATCAACCCTAGAAAGCACAGAGAGTCCCACACAGAATAAATCCAAGGAGAAACACACCAAGACACATATTAATCAAACTATCAAAAATTAAATACAAAGAAAAAATATTAAAAACCACAAGGGAAAAGCAACAAATAACAAACAAGGGAATCCCCGTAAGGTTAACAGCTGATCTTTCAGCAGAAACTCTGCAAGCCAGAAGGGAGTGGCAGAACATATTTAAAGTGATGAAAGGGAAAAACCTACAACCAAGATTACTCTACCCAGTAAGGATCTCATTCAGATTTGATGGAGAAATTAAAACCTGTACAGATAAGAAAAAGCTGAGAGAATTCAGCACCACCAAACCAGCTCTACAACAAATGCTAAAGGAACTTCTCTAGGCAGGAAACACAAGAGAAGGAAAAGACTTACAATAACAAACGCAAAACAATTAAGAATATGGTAATAGGAACATACAGATTGATAATTACCTTGAATGTAAATGGATTAAGTGCTCCAACCCAAAGACAGACTGGCTGAATGGATACAAAAACAAGACCTGTATATATGCTGTCTACAAGAGACCCACTTCAGACCTAGGAACACATACAGATTGAAAGGGAGGTGATGGAAAAAGATATTACATGCAAATGGAAATCAAAAGAAAGCTGGAGTAGCAATTCTCATATCAGACAAAATAGGCTTTAAAATGAAGAATATTACAAGAGACAAAGAAGGACACTACATAATGATCGAGGGATCGATCCAAGAAGAAGATATAACAATTGTAAATATTTATGCACCCAACATAAGAGCACCTCAATACATAAGGCAAATGCTAACAGCCATAAAAGGGGAAATCAACAGTAATACCATCATAATAGGGGACATTATCACCCCATTTTCACCAATGGACAGATCATCTAAAATGAAAATAAAAAAAGAAACATAAGCTTTCAATGACACATTAAACAAGATGGACTTAACTGATATTTATAAGACATTCCATCCAAAAACAGCAGATTACACTTTCTTCTCAAGTGCCCATGGAACATCGTCCAGGATAGATCATATCTTGGGTCACAAATCAAGCCTTGGTAAATTAAAAAAAATTGAAATTGTATCAAATAGCTTTTCCGACCACAACACTATGAGACTACCTATCAATTACAGGAAAAAATCTGTAAAAAATACAAACACATGGAGGCCTAACAATACACTACTAAATAACCAAGAGATCACTGAAGAAATCAAAAAATACCTAGAAACAGATGCCAATGAAATCACAATGACCCAAAACCTATGGGATGCAGCAAAAGCAGTTCTAAGAGAGAAGTTTATAGCAATACAATCCTACCTCAAGAAACAAGAAATATCTCAAATAAACAACCTAACTTTACACCTAAAGCAATTAGAGAAAGAAGGACAAAAACCCCAAGTTAGCTGAAGGAAAGAAATCATAAAGATCAGATCAGAAATAAATGAAAAAGAATGAAGGAAAGGAGAGCAAAGATCAATAAAACTAAAAGCTGGTTCTTTGAGAAGATAAACAAAATTGATAAACCATTAGCCAGACTCATCAAGAAAAAAAAGGGAGAAGACCCAAATAAATAGAATTAGAAATGAAAAAGGAGAAGTAACAACTGAGACTGCAGAAATACAAAGGATCATGAGTGATTACTACAAGCAACTATATGCCAATAAAATGGACAACCTGGAAGAAATGGACAAATTCTTAGAAAAGCACAGCCATCTGAGACTGAACCAGGAAGAAATAGAAAATAAAAACAGACCAATCACAAGCGCTGAAATTGAAACTGTGATTAAAAATCTTCCAACAGGGCTTCCCTGGTGGCACAGTGGTTGAGAGTCCGCCTGCCGATGCAGGGGACACGGGTTAGTGCCCTGGTCCAGGAAGATCCCACATGCTGCAGAGCGGCTGGGCCCATGAGCCACGGCCACTGAGCCTGCGCATCTGGAGCCTGTGCTCCACAATGGGAGAGGCCATGACGGTGAGAGGCCCGCGTACCGCAAAAAAAAAAAAAAAATCTTCCAACAAAGAAAAGGCCAGGAAAGATGGTTTCACAGGTGAATTCTATCAAACATTTAGAGAAGAGCTAACACCTATCCTTCTCAAACTCTTCCAAAATAGAGCAGAGGGAGGAACACTCCCAAACTCATTCTACAAAGCCACCATCCCCCTGATACCAAAATCAGACAAAGATGCCACAAAAAAGAAAACTACAGGCCAATATCACTGATGAACATGCAAAAATCCTCAATAAAACACTAGCAAACAGAATCCAACAGCACATTAAAAGGATCATACACCATGAGCAAGTGGGGTTTATCCCAGGAGTGCAAGGATTCTTCAATATATGCAAATCAATCAATATGATAAACCATATTAACAAATTGAAGGAGAAAATTCATATGATCATCTCAATAGATGCAGAAAAATCTTTTGAGAAAATTCAACACCAATTTATGATAAAAACCCTCCAGAAAGTAGGCATAGAGTGAACCTATCTCAATATAATTAAGGCCATAAATGACAAACCCACAGCCAACATTGTTCTCAATGGTGAAAAACTGAAACCATTTCCACTAAGATCAGGAAGAAGACAAGGTTGCCCACTCTCACCACTACTATTCAACATAGTTTTGGAAGTTTTAGCCACAGCAATAAGAGAAGAAAACGAAATAAAAGGAGTCCACATCAGAAAACAAGAAGTAAAATTGTCACTGTTTGCAGATGACATGATACTATACATAGAGAATCCTAAAGATGCTACTAGAAAACTACTAGAGCTAATCAATGAATTTGGTAAAGTAGCAGGATACAAAATTAATGCACAGAAATCTCTGGCATTCCTAAACACTAATGATGAAAAATCTGAAAGAGAAATTAAGGAAACACTCCCATTTACCACTGCAACAAAGAGAATAAAATACCTAGTAATAAACCTACCTAAGGAGAAAAAAGACCTGTACGCAGAAAACTATAAGACACTGGTGAAAGAAATTAAAGATGATACAAACAGATGGAGAGATATACCATGTTCTTGGATTGGAAGAATCAACATTGTGAAAATGACTCTACTACCCAAAGCAATCTACAGATTCAATGCAATCCCTGTCAAACTACCAATGGCATTTTTCACAGGACTAGAACAAAACATTTCACAATTTGTATAGAAACACAAAAGACCCCCAATAGCCAAAGCGATCTTGAGAAAGAGAAACGGAGCTGGAGGAATCAGGCTTCCTGACTACAAAGCTATAGTAATCAAGACAGTGTGGTACTGGCACAAAACCAGAAATATAGATCAATGGAACAGGATAGAAAGCCCAGAGATAAACCCACACACATAAGGTCACCTTATCTTTGATAAAGGAGGCAAGAATATACAATGGAGAATGGACAGCTTCTTCAAGAAATGGTGCTGGGAAAACTGGACAGCTACAGGTAAAAGAATGAAATCAGAACACTCCTTAACACCATACACAAAAATAAACTCAAAATGGATTAAAGACTAAATGTAAGGCAAGACACTATAAAACTCTTAGAGGAAGACATAGGCAGAACACTCCATGATATCAATCTCAGCAAGATCCTTTTTGATCCACCTCCTAGAGAAACGGAAATAAAAACAAAAATAAACAAAGGGACCTAATGCAACTTAAAAGCTTTTGCACAGCAAAGGAAACCATAAACAAGGCGAAAAGACTTCCCTCAGAATGGGAGTAATATTTGGAAATGAAGCAACTGACAAAGATTTAATCTCCAAAATATACAAGCAGCTCATGCAGCTCAATATCAAAAAAACAAACGACCCAATCCAAAAATCGGCAGAAGACCTAAATAGACATTTCTCCAAAGAAGATACACAGATCGCCAACAGACACATGAAAGAATGCTCAACATCACTAATCAGTAGAGAAATGCAAATCAAAACTACAATGAGGGGGCTTCCCTGGTGGCGCAGTGGTTGAGAGTCCGCCTGCCGATGCAGGGGACACGGGTTTGTGCCCCGGTCTGGGAGGATCCCACATGCCGCGGAGCGGCTGGACCCGTGAGCCATGGCCAGTGAGCCTGCGCGTCCGGAGCCTGTGCTCCGCAACGGGAGAGGCCACAACAGTGAGAGGCCCGCGTACAGCAAATTAAAAAAAAAAAAAAACTACAATGAGGTATCACCTCACACCAGTCAGCATGGCCATCATCAAAAAATCTACAAACAATAAAGGCTGGAGAGGGTGTGGAGAAAAGGGAACCCTCTTGCAGTGTTGGTGGGAATGTAAATTGATACAGCCACTATGGAGAACAGTATGGAGATTCCTTAAAATCTAAAAATGGAACTATCATAATACCCAGCAATCCCACTCCTGGCATATACCCTGAGAAAACCATAATTCAAAAGGGTCATGTACCACAATGTTCATTGCAGCTCTATTTACAATAGCCAGGAAATGGAAGCAACATAAGTGTCCATTGACAGATGAATGGATAAAGAAGATATGGCACATGTATACAATGGAATATTACTCAGCCATAAAAAGAAATGAAACTCAGTTATTTGTAGTGAGGTGGATGGATCTAGAGACTGTCATACAGAGTGAAGTAAGTCAGATAGAGAAAAACAAATTCTGTATGCTAACACAATCTATATGGAATCTAAAAAAAAAATGGTTCTGAAGAACCTAGGGGCAGGACAGGAATCAAGATGCAGACATAGAGAATGGACTGCAGGACATGGGGAGGGGGAAGGGTAAGCTGGGATGAAGTGGGAGAGTGGCATGGACATATATTCACTAACAAATGTAAAATAGATAGCTAGTGGGAAGCGGCTGCATAGCACAGGGAGATCAGCTCGGTGCTTTGTGTCCACCTAGCGGGGTGGGATTGGGAGGATAGGAGGGAGATGCAAGGGGGAGGGGATATGGGGATATATGTATACGTATAGCTGATTCACTTTGTTATACAGCACAAACTAACACTCCATTGTAAAGCAATTATATTCTAATAAAGATGTTTAAAAAAAAAAGAACCTGCTGTATAAAAAAATAAAGAAATAAAATTTAAAACAAACAAAAAAGACTAATAGCCAAGCTATGTGAATAGTAGAGTTGCAAAAGGACTACCTGTTTACTGGTAGTTGGATAAACATTTGCCCCAAAACCTGTTTTGGACACTTGTGTAAACTTTTCAGGTGAAGAAAAAATATAAAACCTACAAGTTTACTAATTTGAAATAAGTTTTGAGAGTCTAGTCTGAATTTACACAGATTACCTGAGGTTAAAATAGAGGCTCGTCTCAAAGATCCTGTTTAGTTCTGCCAATTCCAAAATAGATAGAATTTGACTGAAAATGTAGAATTAAAAAATTTTAAAAGACACTTTGAAATAAAACTTAGTATTATGGAAATTAATTGAGTTAAGTGAAGATAACCTTGGAGTTGGATGAATGAAATAAGCAACGGATAATTTTTTTGCATGCTGTCATATTTGGTATTACTTTTAATTTAAGAGGAATAACAACCTTTACTGTACCTGACGAGGGGTTCTTTCTGATTTACTCCTACACCATTCCCAGTCTGAAAGGTCTGGTTTCTGACTCTCCTCATGAGAAAGTCTTCTTTCTGGCCCTTCCAAAAGGGTGGTTTCATCATATTTAATATCACCTTCTTTTTTTTCAGAGAGCAGTGGATCAACACCCTTTTCATTGTGGGAATCCTGTTTAGCATCTATAATATCAGTGTTTGTGCATTTGTTGATGCCTTTTAGCGTGAAGCTGTCCAGAGAGGGCGTGGTGCTGATTTCCACCTTTATGGCATTGAATACATTATGAGAGTCTCTCTGAGAGTCTTTTGTAGTTTTGCACTCATAGTTCATGGGATTGTGATAGGATGTTGAATTTTCATCATCATCATAGTAATCTTCATGTGCTATTTTATAAATTCCATAACTTCGTTGAAATGATAGATTGAATTCAAAGCATCTCCTCTTGGCTATGTAGAAACAAAAACAAAATTCCATGATTAGGAAGATAGATATAAACAGTGCTTGGATATACAAAATGAGTAAAAATAGGAAAGTGAATTCAACCTGATTAGTTGAATTATCTTCGTTTACTTCTTGTCAATTATGCAAAGCAACTGTGCCTCACAAATTCAACCATCTTATCACTCTGGGCCTAACTGTTCTCACTTACACAATGGAAGGCTTGAAATACATACAACCCCAGAACACTGAAGTCTTTAAAGAAATTTTATGTAAAATATTGATCCATAAATTAGAATAGTCTCATATCCACTCAGTTTTAGTTTTAGCTCTATCAGTCTACCAATTATCTCTACATTTCTTTATTTGGGGATAAAATACATTGTTTATAAACTTTATTTTGCTACAACTTAATTATTAAAAAGCTCTTAATATTACTTGAGCTATTCTGCTGGCAATACCAACAACGATATAACTGCTTTAAATATTTTGATGTATATCATTCCTGACATTTATATGTTTATAAATGCATACAGTAAAAATTAGATAATGCTACAATACAGTTTTTAAACTTTTAAAAATAATATGTATATTTCTGAATAAATTTGAAATGAATTTTAAAGAAGAGTATATAGACATATTTCTGTGAACTGAAGCACTTTACAACATGTATATACCTGATTAACTACAAGAGCAGTTTAGCAGGAACACATAAAACTTTCCATGGTTTAAATTAGGTGAAATATGATGGTATCTTACATATAGCACTGCTATTTGGTGAATACTGTATAAAGTCTTAGTAGAATAACACATGAGAATGTGACAGAAGTGATACAATTGTTGTATGTGAACGTCATTAAATACTAGATAATTTTTGTGTATTAAGAATGAAGCTATATCAAGACGGTAGACAAAATGCAATGTAATGTTTTGATTTTCATCTTTCAAACATGGCTCATTTCAAAACTTTTTTTCTACTTGGATAGTTCTGTGTTTTATTAGCACACATTTAGCTATCCTTGGTGGAAAAATTTATTAAAAACTATAAAATTTCTATGAGAACAGGTAAAATTTGATTCATTTTACAATACAACCTCATGTCATTCATATGCTGATTCTATTACTGAAATAGTCTCAGAACTGAAGATTTACAAACCAATTCTGCTGACTGAAAGAGAATTTATAGGTATCACTCATTATTTGAGCCAAAACATTCATTGAGCCAAGATACAAACAAAAATTTCTATTCAAAGAAAATGGAAAAGTAGAAACAGATGTTAACATTATACACTATTTCATTTACAGTACTACTTAACTTTTTCTAGTAATATAGTCCAGTAAAATTAAATTAGAATTTTTAAGTTACTTTAATAGTGTGAAAGCTGAAGGAACTAAAAGGACGTTTTAGTTATTGTTGGGTTTCCTTTTTCTCTAAAAAAAAGTTATAAAGTGACAAGTGGTCAATTCAAGGATATTAAGCAAATAAAAACTGTCATAAAATCCCAATTTTATCATATAAATGGATATCTATGGCTATATATTTTATTATCTGTGTATTATAACTATGAAATATATAAAGCAAAAGTGAGTAAGGTTTTTAAAGAACTGTGCAGAATGTGTCGGTGGAGAATCTCCTTCCACATCACTGGGTGCAAGAAGCAGTCTGAGGTAGGCTATGAGAAGGAAGTGTGATTGAGAAAGATACAGTGGGGAACTAGAGCATTCCAGGGACAGTTATGCACAAAGGTCATGACATTTAACAAAACAACAACCCTACATAATAAAAGGCATATTGGTTCTATTTTGCATTTGAGAAAACTGAGGCTTATAGAAGAAACCTACCTAAGATTACTTACCTGGTAAAGAGATTTTAATTTAAAGCTGACTCCAGAATTGAAGTCATTAACCTCTATGTGAAATTGCTTTACTGCTAATCAGATCCATGAAATATGTTAATGGAAGCAGAATGTCCCTGATGTGCTATCTTTGAGTTAAGGGAAGTACATTAATTATGAAATGTAACCAATAGAAACATTTCTTGTTATTGACTTTTCCTTAACACTAGAGGTAAATTCTGACTAACCAATGAAGGTAATAGGCTATAACAACAAAACAGAGTTGACAACATTTGACTAGTAACTTACAAGAAACTTAGAAGAATAGAGTCAGGGTCTTTTGAAGTCTATAGTACACTTACGAAAAATAAGTATAATGTTACATTTGCTCTGAAAAGCAAAACCCTGAATAAGGCATGAAATAGCTCTAGTCTTCTGCTTTTAATCACATCTTACTAATGACAATTTTAGACATAAGTAATTATATCAGCTTATAAATATACATAATTCTTCAGAGTAACATGTCAGCAGATAATTTGACTTTGTCAAAAAACAGCAGCTGAAAATCTGATTTTTATAGAAAATATTTTATTTTAACTGTTTATTTAATTTAAAAAAGAACGCATCATGTCATGCAAACCAAATGGGTCTGAAAGCCATATCCAATCCATATGTCTACCACCTGAGACCTCTGTGTTAAAACCAGCTTTTTTTAAACAACTTTTGTTTTGAGACACTAGTAATACAGATTATTGTTGAAAACAGGAGAGAACTATTATTTCTGGAAATTATTTTCCATTACTGACATTCATATTCTGGCTGCATGTCTCTCAGTATCCATACAGTGAAGCTGAGATGTAGAATTATGCTTACATCACCAAAATGAACCTACGGTAAATATGAGTTAGGAAAAAATATTTTCCTTTTCTTGCTTCTGGAGTTCCCAGCAAAAGAATGTAAAAGGGGGATATTAATTTGTTAAGGAGAAAAAGCTTAAATGTGACACTGGAGCCATCAAAGTACTATAACTACATAGAATCAAAGTACTATAACTGATCAAGCACCTGCCCACCAGAGGATGAGCCATCTTTGGAGTTTCAAAATTCTGTTTTTGTGTCATCCTAGCAATAGGAAAATTTATGGTGGGTCCTCAGACAAGGAAAGTACATCATTCTTATAATTTTCCTGTGGCAGAGCCTAGGATCAAGTGAGAGAGTGCCATGGACATATATTCACTACCAAATGTAAAATAGCTAGCTAGTCGGAAGCAGCCACAGCACAGGGAGATCAGCTCAGTGCTTTGTGACCACCTAGAAGGGTGGGATAGGGAGGGTGGGAGGGAGATGCAAGAGGGAGGAGATATGGGGATATATGTATATGTATAGCTGATTCACTTTGTTATAAAGCAGAAACTAACACACCATTGTAAAGCAATTATACCCCAATAAAGATGTAAAAAAAAAAAAAAAAGAGAATGGAGCCATTTTAAACTAACGTTTCTCACAACATTTTATTTTCGAAGCCACGCCTCTCTAAGCTCACATTTCAACACCTTCCCTGAAATTTTAAAATGAATACAAATAAGGGCAACGATAATTTTAGAGGAAAAATATTATTTTGATCTTGAAAGGCATGGTTCTAATTTCAAACATGAGATATTAGCAGGATTATTGATTCTGCTAGTCTGCTGTAGTTTCTTCTATTTTGTGCAGTATAAGACAGAAGTGCTTCCTAGACCATTTATAGTGATAGATCTGTTGCATTGCTTTGTTTTCAGCTCTGATAAAGGTGCCCTTCAGTTCTTAAAAGTGACTGCCCTAAACTCTTCTTGTCTCTCTCACAATTTTAAATACTATAAGATGGGGTTAGTTCATTAATTTAGTGACAAAATATTAATGTTTGATAGAATGGTAGAACTTTCAGGCTTGTAAGTGATTTTTACATGTTCTGTGTTCTTCTATGTGGTTCAAAAAGATTTATTATTAATCTTCTGTGTCACTGTTGCTCTGGATATTAATATCCAAAAGCACATAATTATTACAAGTTCCATGGCTATTTTATTTTAAGGGCATAGATGAATTTGGCATCTATTAACAATAAAACTTCATGGCATCCTTAACACTAAAAAAATCTTCTGGTCATTTGAAAATTATCTAGACATTAAATGTCATGAATACATGGAAAATGACCAGTTCATGACTATTTAATGTTTATAAAATAAACCTGTTGAAGAACTGATTGCAGAATATTCTTTAATAGTCTCCAGTTTTCATAGCCCTAAAATAGTCTAAGATGGACTGTTTTTATTTATTCTTTCTTCTCTGTTAAAGAATAATATACTTGCTTATTCTGAGCAAAGGACAATTAATGGAACAGTTAATTCAGCATACACTAATGCAGTCTTGGATTTATTAAATGGTAGAACATCCTATCTTTTGTCTGGAATGACAAAAAAATATCCTTTTCCTTATGGAAGAGTCAAAATATACAGGTCATTCTTCAACTTTTCCTGTTCTCAGAATAGGAACAATTACACTCCAGTGAGTTTTATAATTGACCGCACTCTTGGTCTAGAGGTACTCTTTAGAAGATAGTTGTTGTTTTTTTTTTGGTTTGTTTGTTTGTTTTAAGTAACTGGCATGGCTAGATTCATACATGAACATACATTGACAAACTCTGCCACCTTTGTCCTTTTTTGAAATTATAGGTGTTTGTGGGGTTGTTTTGTGTATATATGTATGTTTTCTAAAAGCAGAGGCAAACACTTAAAATTTGTTTTGGAACTGTTTTTAGTCACTCCTATTGCTTACTCTGAAAACTTTCCAAAACCCTGGAAGAATATAAGCAGCAAACTAAAGAAAATGCTTTTCTTTACTGTTCCACTCAGCAATAATGAACTTTAATATAATGAGTTTTTAACTTTTCAAAGATGCAGACTTCTCATACGTAGATTTGGGAGGGGGAGTTATTTTCTACTCTAGGCTAAGACCTATGGTAGATATAACACCTAAAGGCCTTTGTTGACTTCATGCTGGTTTGAATAAATTCTCTTCTTTTCTTACCTAAAATAATTATTCAATGTACAAGCAGTTCATAGAGCTGTTTTAAACTTGCCTCATTTAAAACTTACTCCAATATTGTGCTAACACTTGTTTCACATTATAATTTCTTCCATTTACCACTTCATTTGTCCTTGGACTCTTCATCCCCTACTAAGGCAACTCTCTCAACAGACCACCTTTCTGTATTTGACCATATGCATATTGTTCCCAACCTCTGCACTGTTCAGGACTTACGTTTTTTCCCATCAGACGTCACTGCATATGTGTTCTGCTTGCAGTTGATGATGCAGCCACAGGGCAAGTGTGTCCAGTGTTTGGACAAGACAAACACTGGAGTTACAGTGGTGGCCAGGAGGGTTAGCAGAAAGCTGAGCGTCTCAAAGGGAAGGCTCTGAAACCCCACGACGTGCTGGACCACCATGTGGATCTGCAAAAGCAGAGAGCTTCAGACCTATCCTAGGATAACATTTTCCATTTTGCCAAGCCTTTCCCTCAAGCATGCTGCCCCAGCTCCCTCCTCCAGGGCCCTTTCCTGTCTGAGAGCCAGAAGCTCTATTCCTGGGCTGGCATCCTCAGTTTGGGTGATGGACTGGGAATCCTTGGGAGGAGGCTCGCTGCTCCAGACTGCACAGGCTTTGAGGGTTTCCACTCTTGACAGCCTGGTCTGTGCTAGCTGCCAGCTCAAGTTTCCACTAGGGAAACACAGTCACAATACAGAAAATGCTATCCCAGAAAACAGGCAAGCATGTGTGAAACCTGTACCTGGTACTCCAGATGTCCTTTGTCACATCCCTGGCCCCTCACCTCTGCCAGGTTATGCTTGTCACACTAGGGCACCACCTGCCACCTCTCAGCTGGGCTCTTTCCTGGAGGCTTGAACAAAAGCCTGTTTTCTCTACTTTCTGCTGTCTCTACTCCTGACCACGCCTCTCCTGTCTCCCTGCTGGGGATGGGCGGTGTCCTTACTAGGGAGGAATGGAGCAGAGAGAAGGGCATGACAGAGGATTGGGGGCAAAAACCCTCTTTACTGAATACTCCCAGATATCGCTACGAGAGAAAAGGACACCCTTGACCATGAGAGATCTCAGAAAACTAAGTCTCTCGCGCCTGAAAGCGCTCCCCATACTCCTCCCCAGTTTTTTCTTTTTTTTTTTTTTTTTTGGCACGCGGGCCTCTCACTGCTGTGGCCCCTCCCGTTCCGGAGCACAGGCTCCGGACGCGCAGGGACCGGGGCACGAATCCGCACCCCCCGCACTGGCAGGCGGACTCCCAACCACTGCTCCACCAGGGAAGCCCCTCCTCCCCAGTTTTGAACCGAGAAGCACTTAGCAGCAAAGGCTTCGCGGCTGCTAGTCCTACCCATGAACTGCCTTCCTCCAAGTGCTTCTCTAAAACCAAGTGAGATACATTCGTAAGCGGACTTAATGCACGTCTCTGGGTGACCCTCCAAACCGGGGAGGGTGGTCTCAACACGCACTCATACTGCCTGGCACACCCCCCCGCGCGCTGTGAGCAACCGCACTTTTACCATCATGGGTAGCCAAAGGGTGACTTTTGTCATCGCTAAGATCAAAGAAAAGCGCTTCTGCGCTACGCTCACGGTGAAGCTCCTGGTGCCATAGAGAGTCCCCCGGTCCTCACGCCTGCAGGCTCCAGCCACAGCGGTAGCACCGCGCCCCGGCCCCAGCCCTGCCCTCGCGGGCAGACTCGGTCCAAACACGGTGTCCGAGCTCGGGGAGCATCCTCCCGAGCACCGCAGGGCCGGGCCCGGAGCATCATCTGGGGACGGGGAAAGCACTCTCCCCCGCGTTGAAGGGGTCCCTGGAGTGGAAGCTCCGCGGGAAATCTCCTGGTAGTTGGCGTGGAGTCTTGGTGGCTCCTCCGAACACAGCAACTGGTGAGTGAGGGGGACCGAGAGGCCGGCGAGGAGTCCGAAGGCCGAAGTGTACACAGCGAAAAGTAGCAGCACGTAGGAGCTGGAGCAGTCGGCCAGGCAGCCCCAAGGCGTGCGTACAAAGGCGCCCCAGCCGCACAGAGGAAGCGCGGAGAGCAGCAGACTGGCTGCCCACACCGTCAGCGCCACGCCGAGCACCTGGCCGGATCTTCTGGAGGCTGCCTGGCTCCCCACAGCCCTGTGCATCGTGTAAAAGTTGTAGGAGACTAAGAGAGTCGCCTTCAAGTTGCTCGAGAGGCCCTGGCATAAATATAGTAAGGCAGAGGTGGTGCACAGAGACTGGAAGTAGTCAGAGACCTCATTTGGCCACTGCAAAAACATGAAGATGGTCACCGACAAGACGCTCATGAGATCATCCCCAGACCAGGAAGCCACAAGCATGGACACAACAGTTCTGTTCCGCGTTTTCATTAGGGAAACTAGTGAATAAATGCTGCCTGCCAGGGCTGCGAGAGTCATTAAGCATGTCAGGCAAAAAAGATATATATTCACGGTTCCTGGCGGATTTAAAAGATCTGTCGAATTATGATTTTCTTTCCACAGGCTAGAGTCATTTGTTGATAAGTTACTGAGAAATACAGACATTATCCTTGGTCAATATTTAATTTCTTTTTCAATGAGTCTATAAATATTCTCAAAATTAAGCATGGCTGTTAGTTGCAAATCAGATCTCATTATCTCCTACCAAGTTTCCCTCAAGATGTTCACCAGTCAGTCCCGGCAGAAAATGGACAACTCTCCTTTAGATCTGACTCAACCCATATTTTAAAATTGGGTTCCACTTAAAGCAGCAATAAGAAACTTTTCAACATTTCAATTAAAAACAGACAAACCAAAAACTCCCTCCTGAAACCAGCACGTTTCAGGCATGAAAGCAAAACCTCCTCAAGTAGATTGAAAAACAATGATGTGTGGGTCCTTTCGGGTCCTTCTTATGGAGCAAAGCAGCTTTGGCTTGAGGTAATCAAACTCTATTCAGTTTTTAAGAGCAGTAAAATGATGCATTTGGTTCCAGAGCTGGATTCAAAGGCAGAGAGCTTTTCAGGCAGTTTTCAGCTTTGCCGGTTCAGAGACAGAGAGACAGAGAGAAAATGAGAGAGAGAGTGAGTCACTGAGCACAGCTCCCCATCGGAACCGCTGTGTTCTTCAATCAGCCTGTGATCCTCAGAGCTGCAGGAAGGAGGAGTCAGCTCCAAGCAGGAGAGAAGCAGGAACAAAAGGGAGGGGAGTCCAGTGTGTGAGCGAAATGATGTACATCTCCTCAGCCTGCCTTATTCGGAGCAAGAGACAATGTTTTTGCTAAGCCTTCCCCTTCGGTTTTGACATATAAAACTAACCCAAATACTTGCTCAGGCTTGATGTGAATGACAGATAACCGCTTTGAGAGTCCAAGCTACTCTACTAAGGGGCTGCTTTTACTCTTATCTAGACCTCTCTGTTCCATAATCCACTGCAGGAAGAATATCATCAATGCCATTTTTAAGAAAATAGGAGGTACCAGCTTTGTTTGTTTTAAAAATATGTATTGTACTTACTAATAAGAATGTCATTATGGTCCTCACCACACTAAAGATTTTGCAGAATCTTTGGGTGGAGCCGTTCTAACTTTAGCCATGTAACTATTTTATGTCAATGTCATAAAGTAAGCAAGCTTCCATTTGAATAAATAATATTTCTAGTTGTTAAAGTCAGATGGCATTATATAGGGAGTAAAAAGGAAGTTATCTCACAAAAACATTTTTAACCAGAGTATTGGGGTGTTTTGTACAACAATTGAGTCTCTGAACTCATTTTTTAAACTAATTAATTAATTAATTAACATCTTTATTGGGGTATAATTGCTTTACAATGGTGTGTTAGTTTCTGCTTTATAACAAAGTGAATCAGCTATACATATACATATATCCCCATATCTCCTTCCTCTTGTGTCTCCCTCCCACCTCGTTGGTTTCGCAAGATGAGTGGTTTAGCAAAGAAGTAACAGACTGCAATAGTTCTGGTCAAGCATTTCCCAGGATGCTTTGGGGGTAGTATTCCTCCTCAGCTCAGCATCATGACCTGAGGGCTGTCTTTCCACACACAGTGCTGGAGTCTGAAGGAAAGCAGGGAAAGGGAAAGGAGAACATTCATTTGGTAATGGTCTAAGTACATGGAAGTGGCAATAGAACTCTGAACATTCCTTTCATTTTAGAGGTAACTGAAGCTACATTTTGAACCTGAATCTGTTCAAGGGAAAAGTAATTGTATTAGTCATTGCCAGCCATAACCTTCAATAAACAGTGGGCCCTTCACTTATCTTGACATATTGTTTGATTTCCCCTTCACTCAGCCACCTGTGACAGCTAGCTCAGCACTCTGGCTCTTCCTACTGATAGTAATAGACCTTGCAGCGTAGTGTGATTAAGAAGGCTCTGGGTTACCTTTCCATATGGTATTTAACCCTGGAGTTTTAGTGGGGTTGGACAATACGTATCACATTGTTCAAATGCAATGAGTGGAAATAAATAACGGCTGTCACAATACCACTTGAGGCTTGGGGACATTCCTTCTGTCATTACCATCATCTCTGGGTTTTCTATTAAATATATTTTTGAAAAGGGACAGGACACCTAACCACCATGCTGCCCTTGTCTCTACGATATGACAGAAGGGGCAAGAGTGTTAGTACATTTCCAAAGGTTGGTGGTGGAATTGCAGCCAGCAGGGAGCTAGGAGAGAAATCTGAATTTGATTCCAAACTGTGCTACTGCTGTCTGTGTAAACTTGGGCAAAAATTCTTATACTTTCTCTGGGTATCTGTTTCCACATCTGTAAAATAAGGGGACTTGACTGGATTATTTTTAGGTCCTTTCAAGTTCTAAAATTGAATGATATAATTTTTAAATAGTTCAGGTTAACTTTATCTTAATTTTCTTTTCTGCCTACTTCACAATAATCAATATTGAATTGATGCTTGGGTTCTCCATGCTTTCTCTTTCCCTGCTGTGATGACATGGAGGCCCTTGTCAATATGAAGAAGATATAAGATTCAAGCAGCCTGGAATGTTAGGCCAACTGAAGGATCATGGCTGCCCTGGAGGGCTGTGAGAACCTATAGTAAGTTTTGTATGAGTAACAAGTAAAGTTTGTTGTGTAAGTCACTGTGTTTTGGGGGTTGATTGTTATTGGATGGTAACTCAGCTCATCCTAATACGGTTAGGTATAGAGTTGCCCCAACAGTTAGTAAGTGGTAGAGCCAGTTTTTAAAATTGTAGCCTGGCTTTGCATTCTTAATCACAACACACACACATTTTCTAATTGCCCCCTCTTAGCATCTCATGATTGGGAACACTTCCAAGGAATGTTGACAATTATAAAGTTTTGTTTCTGTTTTTCTTTCTCAGAAAGCATGTTTGAAATATCTCATTTCTCAAAGTTGTAGTTTATAAACAACCTTTTACCAAACTTTATGTTTTATAATATATATTATATATATATACATACATTGTGTATATATATAATAAATATGTATATTATACATGAGTTTTTTGAAAGTTGTAAGCCTTCCCCTTAGCCATAATCTCATTTTCTCTTTGCAATATCCTCCTGAGCTAAAAAAAAAAAAAAAAAAAAAAGAATCACCCTAAATGCCTTTCAAGTAACCAGGGTAACATTTAGGAGTCTGGGGAGAAAGATTTCTAAGAAGCCCCTTTGTGCCTTAGATTTACTCAGTTCTTGTGAATTAGCCTTGCTCCTCTTGTCTCATTTATGATAAATCTTTAAATCTTCAATTATTGAAAATCCTGTCTGCAAATTACTTAATAATGCAAATTTAAATTGATTTAAATTGACATTATGATTACACCAGAACAGGTTAAGTGAAGATGTTATTTATTGTCCCACTGCTGCTTTGGTTACTTTGAAACGTATAGCATTAGAGACTATAAAACAACCTAGAGAGAATTTCATGGAAAAAATTTTGTTAGGCTTTTAGTTTACGAAGTCCTTGATGTGATTGTACCTTTGCAAAGAACTGCAGGCAACTCATTTTTCTAAAAGTCTACATTATATCTGAAAATCCTCAAAAAGTAGGAAACAGCATAAAAAATTCTGGCTGAATATGGTTAAATAACATCCTTAGCAACGCAGAGCTTTGGCAATAAAAAAGTAACCACAGAATCAGATGGAAACATTTAGTCTTGTATTATGAAAATTAAAAAAAAAGACATCACAGATAAACTTAATCATGAAGATATAACATTTCTTTGTTTCTAAAAATATAGGATGTAACCAAAACATTTTAAAGGACTGGCCCAGGTTAAGACTCTTACTAACTTATCATCAAAGCTCCAATGCATATGCATACATATACATAATATGTAAAGTCTAGAATTTATGAATGTAAATATATATGTAAATATATAATACACATATAAATTTATAACGTATGTGAATATATATATGTAAAATACAGATTGTATTAAACATATGCATACTCTGCTTTAGCTGATAGTTTCCAAAAAAAGTCACTAGCAATTTGGTGTCATAGGAGAGCCCAAATGCTGTGATTTATTTTCTTCTTTTTCAAAGTCTCATCAGAAATGTACAATATTTAAAACTGTCTAATAACTTTGAATAAGGACACAATTTAACTTGGCGCCAAGTCAGAGAGACTAACTTCATATATACATGAATGTGTATATATGTTAATGTAGAACAGTTACAGAGAGAAATAGGTTTACCGTTAATGGTCACTCTTTTTATTCATTCTGGGCAAAGATCTTGACCATGGTAGTTCTGAAGGTCCACCTAGTCATATAATAAAGATTATATCTGGAGGAGAGTTTTAATATAGAGCGGTGGGAAGCATTGAGTGGACTGAGAATGACTGAATCCATTCCATAGAATAAAAATATAAATAATATATAGTTATTCTAACCATAATTATACAGTGTAAACTTTCATTCATTCAACATTTGAGTGTCTAAAGTTCAGACAATGTGCATTAATGGTAAACAGAACATTAGAGTTCCTGCCCTTATGAAGCTCATGGTCTAGTTATTTTTCATACTATCTTCTTCCCTAAATTCCTCTCTGAAAATAATCTCTCATCCCAAGGGAGTCCACACAATAAATATTTAATGCTTAGGATGAGAATGTCCTTATGCACAACAAATTGACCAAGTCTTAAATTAGTAATGAAGTAATACAGGAGGGCCCCTGTACCTTATTTTTGGGGCTACAAGGTTTCAAAGAAATTATTTCAACATCTCAGTATCTTGAGGAGAGAATAATATCCTCAGCTCAGTACTATGACTATAAGTGATATACGAAGCAGTTCTGATATTATTTTTTAGTTTCTTTGCACTGGGGAGCTGGTGAAATCTCTTAAGTAGCTATGAGAGCAGTTCTTGATTCTGGTCCAGATTTCTCTTCATCCCGCACGGCCCATGTTATGCTGAGCCTTAATTTTTATGTGACCATCCCCCCTCCCAGCCCCACCACCACCTCCACGTTGTTCGCGAGCCATACCAGTGCGTGCTGGGACCTTGCTGCCTTTTAAATAAAGCCTTCCTTAGTATTTCAGAAACTTCTCAGTCTCTACATCTATAAAGGCTCAAGGTTCACTTTAAGTACCAAAACTTCATCAACCATGTCCTCAAAGATGATTGCTCTTTCCAGTCCTTTGCAAAATGAATGCCACTCATTGTCGTAGGAGCGGCTTCTCTCTCAGTGCTATGGCTTTGCTTTCTAATCTGAGCACTCTGTCCTGTAGGAGTATCATTGTCTTGCGTTGAGGTGATATCTGGGGCATAGTAATGGGCAACATGTTTTCTCTCATGTCTTTTGGCAGGAAGAATAATTTCCTTATTAAGGTCCCAGTTTACTTCACTAAGTAAAAACAATGACTTTGAAAGATTTCTTGGTTTATTTTAGGGTCTGGCAAACTATGGTTTGTTTTTGTAAATAAAGTTTTATTGGAACATAGTCACACCCATTTGTTTAAGTCTGTTTGTGGTTGCTTTCAAGCTACAACAACAGAGGTGAACCCTGAGTAGTTGTGACAGAGACTGTGCCAAAAATATTTACTATCTGGCACTTTACAGAAAAAAATATGTTGATTCTTGTTTTATCCCAAGCAGGAAAATTTCAGTGGAAAGTAACTCCAATTGATAGAATGTTTGGGTCATTTGTGAGATTTAGACAAACCCACATCTTATGTGTTCTAACATATATAATAATATATAGTATATTATATAATTATATATTATATTTATATATAAATTATATAATTAATATCAATAACAAAAATAATAGCAACAGCTAACACAATTTTAGTTCTTATAATGTGTTGGACATTCTTCTAATAAAGTTAACTACATGTATTAACTAATTAACTAATACAATACTAAGATGTGAGTATTAGTTTTAATCGCACTTTCCAAACAAAGGAACTGAGGCACAGAGAGTAAATAACCCACCTAAAATTCCACTGCCTGTAAACGAAGACGTTAGGCTTTATTCAGGTTATTCAGAGACACACCCCTCGCTTATAGAGGCAAAATTGTGTGTGGTTTATTTTTCTTTCCTATTCTCTAGATTTCTTGCCTTTGCAAACATTCTGTGAGCTTTAATAAATCAGAGGGATTGCTGGGGAAGACAACTTCCTGAGGCAATACAAATTTCTGAAGTCCTAACTCAGTAAGAGAATGATACAGACGGCGGCCTGTTCTTTCTTTTCATTTAGTATCATTGAGCTCCAAGGGTTTTAAAGAAATTATCTCAGTAGTTCTTACTTCCCTAAGAAGTGAAGTTTTATCCAAACTTTACAGCCGAGAAGCTAGAGCATACAAGCAAAATCACTTGTTGAAGATGATGCTGTAATTCAGTGACTGAGGTGGAAATTAAATTCACCTTCCTCCTTTTTCTCATTTGTGTCTACTCACAGGGGCAGCAGTGTCTCAGGGTTATGTAGTGAGAAATACCGCAGGTTTTGGGTGTATTTGAAATGAAAAGGTTATGTATTTATGAAGTATTTTTAAAATCTCGCATGAAAGAGAGACACGGTAAGGGCTTAGAAATAGTAGTCCTGCAGAGGTGAAAAGTGATATTGATCCTCTGGTCACTGTGGTAGAGAAGCCGGACTCGACAACCAGAATGATTGCTAACTCTCAACAGGCTTGCTTTGAATCCTTCAGCAAGCCACTGCATCTCACCTATGGCTTTGTTCCTCTATCTTCATAGACAGGAAAATAATACCTGTCCTGAAGAATTTGAAAAGCTCAGATGAAAAGCATCATAAAAGGTTAGAATAAATAATGATGAGTTTCTAGTATACTTATCTCTGAAACTGGCAGTTCCCTTTGAAGCGAAAGGCTACACTAGCACCAGCTCAGGGTTCTCTGGTAGATGACAATAAAGGGGAAGCAGTTGTGATGGAGCATTTATCTCCTTCCTTTCCTTCCATGTCTGATGCATATCAGAACCATAAAGTCACCAAGCAATCGTGCTATTTCTAAATTTGATGCTCAAATTAATAAAATGTGCAATGAAGAGAGGACAGAGAAAAGGAGGGATGGCAGGGATAGGGGGCGGAGAGAGAGAGAGAATGAGAATGAATGAATATATAGTAGACTGGAGGTATCTGGGCTGATACATTATGGTACTCGTGGCGACAGGCATTGGAGTTGGAGGGAATATGGCTGGCCTAGCAAGGTTCAGGGTAAGAGATAAAGACAAACTGATAGACACAGATTCTATATTTTAAAATTTAAAATTTAAAATTGACTTGTTCCAGAAAGGACTGGAGGTGAGAGCCAGTAAGTCAGACCTGAAAATGGGTTAAATGTAACTGTAAAGCTATGGCAAAAAAACCCCATCTAAAACTACAGAAGAAAACGTTGCTCTTCCTGTGCAGAAGTGATGACAATGAGCAGTTTCATGTGTGCACAGAAAAGGAATCTATACACACATGTAATCATACTTACATTTTGTTTATGGATGAAATCATTTTGAAATCACTTCATACCAGCACTTCTTTATTATTTATAGAGATGTTTTATATTTGGCTATATAAATGAACTGTAATTTATTTAATTAGTTCCTTATGAAAGAATGTGTGGTTTTTTCCCTCTTGTTTTGCTCTAAAAAAATAATGTTGAGTGAACATCATTGTACACATATCATGGCACCTTTTTGTAAGTACATACACAAGGTAAATTCTTAAAGTTGAAATTGCTGGGCCAAAGTTGCTTTAATTTTGACATATTTGTCTATGTGCCTACCGAAAGTGTGTACCAATAATGGTAGCATAAACCCAAATATACTAAGACTGCCTGCTTCTCCCACATTCTCACCAGTACTGAGCGACATGAAAGCTTTAAATTTTTTTGCTCCATCTGCTAGGTTAAAAATATTGATTTATAAGTGTCTTTTGGTGTGAAAGAAATAACAACTTCATATGTTCATATATTTGTTATGAATTTGTCAATTATATTATGATTTTGCTGATGATTAATTTTTTAGGAAATTATTTTATTCAGGCTATTGCAATTGGGAGAGCATCTATTAATGAGAAATAACTCAAAGAAAAGGAAGGGGCCTTGTTTGTACTGAGGGAAGTAACAGAGGAATTATTGATAAGGATGGAGGTGGGTTTTATTTGGGGAAATGCCAGAATATGGTGGGTCTTTGGATTTAGCCATTTCCCAGAGCATAAAGGGTGGGAATCTCTCAACCATTACTGGTTTCTGGGAGCAAAGGGTTCAGATAAAGTTCAACATTGTCATTCTCCCATTTTGTTCAAAACAAATTTTGTCGCTGAACAACTTAGAGGTAATTGAAGACTTCATGAGTGGGGAGAAGCAGGGTCTAAGAAATAATCTCTCAAGGGTACTTGTTAATCTTTTTATGGCTTATTTTTAAAAGGAGTTTTTCTTTTAAGGCAAACTGATTGACAGTTTCCTTTGTGTCACACAAAATACTTCACATCAAAAGTGTAAAATAAATTACATCATTTTAAAATACTAGTATGGAATCACTTTTGCATTTAAAACTTTCCTGTTAAATATATTTTGGTACAAGGATTTAGAAAAGAATTTTGCTTGATTTTTATTTCCCAAGTAGGTATCCAGTTGCTCCAACGTAACTTTATATAGTCTATCTTTTCCCAACTGATTTGCTATGACACCTTTAAGATACAGTTATAATCATTTCCTATATGAATTGTGTCTATTTTCGAATCTCTATTTTGTTATACAGATTATTCTCTGTTGATTGCTATCCCATAAAATAATATTTTTATAAATTCCATAACATGCATACAGAAAGGTGTGCAAATGATAAACACACAAATTAATAAATTCTCTCAAAGTGAGCTCACCTGTGTTACAGCACCGAGATGAGGAAACACATGACCAGGATGTCAGAAGCCCCCAAGTGTCCCTTCCAGTTACCACTGAACCACCCTCCAACAACACACCCCAAGTGTAACTAGGGTCTGACTTCTAATTTATAATTGTAGACTAATTTTCCTTGGAAAGATGAAGTATGTGCTGCTGTGAGTCTAGCTTCCTTTGTTCAATGTCATGTTTGTGAGATTCATCCATGTTTTTTAATATAGTGGTTCTTTTTCTTTGGTATATAGAATTCCAGATTTATGAATAGCCTACAATTTATGTGTCAATTCCATCATAGATGGACATTTGTGTTGTTGTCAGTTTGGGGCTATTACAAACAAACACTTGTAGATTTTACCCTACTTGCAAGCTTGTAAGTTAACTTGCTGCAGTTTCGTGGCAAAATAAGGGGATTCCTGGTTCAGAAGCAAAGGACTTTATTATTCTCAACAACAGCAGTGAGTATCAGTATTTTCTTGTGCCAGTTTCCCAAGCCCAAATTCCCACAGGGTCACATGCAGAGAGCCAGATGACACCTGCACACACAATGGAGGTTGTGTCAGGAGAGAAACCCTGAACTAGCTTAGGAACACAAACAGTTTATCATGGGCAGTAAGTACGCCTGTCCTTCACTCTGCAGGGAGACACTATCCCTTTCTTCCAAGGCTGTAAGCAAGTCTGCCTTTTATTTTGGATACAAACATCACTAAAAAGAAAATATAAAAAGACAGTCAGTGTCTCTGCTTGCAAGACATACAGAGATGCAAGATATGCATGGATAATTATCTCCCAATAGAAACAGGACAAGTATGTCCACGATCACCATTACTATTTAACATATTACTGGGGGTCCTAGCCAATGCTATGAGGAAAAAATACAAACAAGAGATTGGACTGGGTGGAAGTTCAGAAAGAAAATTATTATGTGCAGATGATATAATCATAAACCTAGGAAGCAAAAGAACTCACAGAAAAATGATTACAACTAAAAAGAGAATTCAATTGTTGGGCAAAGGATTCATTTTTAAAAATCAATAGGAGCAACAACCAACTAGAAAGTTTAATAAGCTGGAGAGGGTGTGGAGAAAAGGGAACCCTCTTGCACTGTTGGTGGGAATGTACATTGATACAGCCACTATGGAGAACAGTATGGAGGTTCCTTAAAAAACTACAAATAGAACTACCATACGACCCAGCAATCCCACTACTGGGCACATACCCTGAGAAAACCATAATTCAAAAAGAGCCATGTACCACAATGTTCACTGCAGCTCTATTTACAATAGCCAGGACATGGAAGCAACCTAAGTGTCCATTGACAGACGAATGGATAAAGAAGATGTGGCACATGTATACAATGGAATATTACTCAGCCATAAAAAGAAATGAAATTGAGTTATTTGTAGTGAGGTGGATGGATCTAGAGTCTGTCATACAGAGTGAAGTAAGTCAGAAAGAGAAAAACAAATACCGTATGCTAACATATATATATAGAATCTAAAAAAAAAAAATGCTTCTGAAGAACCTAGGGTCAGGACAGGAATAAAGACTCAGCTGTAGAGAATGGACTTGAGGACACAGGGAGGGGGAAGGGTAAGCTGCGACGAAGTGAGAGAGTGGCATGGACATATATTCACTACCAAATGTAAAACAGATAGCTAGTGGGAAGCAGCCACATAGCACAGGGAGATCAGCTCGGTGCTTTGTGACCACCTAGAGGGGTGGGATAGGGAGGGTGGGAAGGAAAGGTAAGAGGGAGGAGATATGGGGATATATGTATATGTATAGCTGACTCACTTTGTTATAAAGCAGAAACTAATACACCATTGTAAAGCAATTATACTCCAATAAAGATGTTAAAAAAAGAAAGTGTAATTAAATATATATTTTCATAATTTAAATCCTTGAAGCAGTAAAAATCATGAAGTGCCTGAGAAATTAATTTAACCATGGACACTCAAGCCCTATTTAGAGAAAACTTGAAAACCTGAATAAAAGATCATAGAAGATGATCTAAATAAAGGAGAGATATTCCATGATTCTGTATAAAACATTTAGTATTAAAATGATATAAATGCTTCCTAAATTTATCTATGTATTCAATATAATCCCAATTAAATTCTAGTTGAGTTTCTTGAAAAACTCAATAAACTTAAATTTATTTGCAAGGATAGAGGTCAATGAAGAGGTCAGCCAGTGTCATAAAAAAGGAGTAATTCATACAATGATGCCATTGTTCTAAAGCTAGTGTGATTAGTACAAAAACACATAAACGTTGTCCCAGCTTGGCATGGACATATATACACTACCAAACGTAAAACAGATAGCTAGTGGGAAGCAGCCACATAGCACAGGGAGATCAGCTCGGTGCTTTGTGACCACCTAGAGGGGTGGGATAGGGAGGGAGATGCAAGAGGGAAGAGATATGGGGACATATGTATATGTAGAACTGATTCACTTTGTTATAAAGCAGAAACTGACACACCATTGTAAAGCAGTTATACTCTAATAAAGATGTTTTTTTAAAAAAACACATAAACTACCAATGCAACAGAACAGAGTTCAGAGACTGGCCTACATATTTATATAACAACTTATATCACAAGTGTGGTCCCCTGAAGGATCATCACCTAACTCTATGGAGAAAAATAAAAATTGATCCTGATCTTATATATATATAGGTGATCTTAGATGGATCAAAGACCTAAATATAAAAGGCAAACTATTAAGTTCTTCTGAAGCCAGGGAAGTGAAGGTCTTATTAATTAAAACTGAAAACATACAAATCATAAGGCAAAAATATTGATGTAGCTTTTTACATCAAAATTAAGAATTTCTGCTAAAAAAACAAATACCAGGAACAAGGTTTCTGGAGTGGTAACAAAAGGAAAGAATATTTTTGCAATAGTTGAAAACCGAGAAAAACAAAAGATGATCAAAATCAATTAAAAGGAATCGCTCCATCTCTAACTGGCTTATTTCACTTAGCATAATGTCCTTAAGGTTCATCCATATTGTCCCATATTACAGAATACATGCAATATACGAAACTTCTAGCCCTTTAGATTCTCCCTCTCACTCTGTCTGTCTCTCTCTCTCTACTTCTCTCTCTGTCTCTGTCTTTCTCTCTCTTTTCGTTTTTCATGTAGCGCTTCCAAACACAGAATTCCCTTTTAGGAACTTGTGGAAATATGAATGACATAGAGGCAACATATAACTAGAAGTTTTTGTTTTCTCAGAAGGATTACAGAAAAGGTTCCTTTATCTTTTATTACACCCCAGCACCCTTAAATGATGATGCGCCTCAGTATTTTTCTCTACATAGCTCTTAATTTTTTTCTTTGTAAAGTGATTTACAGGTTACTAAGCAATTTCATCTACATTGTGATCTTTTTTACTCTTAATACAGTATAGCTGATTTAACAAATAGTTACAAGTGTTCACTATCATTTGCCTTTTGCATATGAAAACAGACCTTCAACATTTGCAGTAGCTGTACTTCAAAAATTTCAGTGTGTACACGACAATAATTTACTACAGCATATATTGTAATTTTCCCCAGAGAATTTTTTTCTGGTTAGTATCTTTCTTTGGGAAGCTTATGATTCTCTGCATTTTAATCACCATCATGAGCAGCTGACTCGCCTTCAGAGGAGATTTTTAATAAAGAACAATTTTTTATGATGGCAAGTAGGTAACAACAAAACTGTTGTAGAGTTTGAGATGCTGTGTGTTCAGCTAGCTTTACTCACTAGCTTAATGTCTCACTCCTACACAAAAGACTCATAATGTACAAACTGGGCAAAACTATTGATAAATTGATAAGTGGCATGAACCTTCTGGACTGCTTAGAAATACTCAATGTGATAAATGTTGCATTGAGAATGACAAGCTCCAGCTATATGTCAAAGCAAGAACTGAATTACAGTTGCTGGGAACTACTTTCATGTTTGAAGTGTTTATCTGAAGTCGATGTTGACAGGAACATGGTATTTTGTGGGGCTTTAGAGATCTTCATAACAAGAAAATATTCCTTATGGAGTTAGCAGAGCAAAGAACTGGTTTCTACCTTAGCTCTGTGGTTCTGATGCTATGTCTTTTATGGCCCCAATAGTAGTTGGGCTGTGAGTAATTTCTGAAGGAAACTCTGGAGGTTTGCTTGTGCTTTGGAGGTATGGCTTGAGTGCTTTAGAATTTAATGAAGTATTTCTCTGAAGCTATCAAGAGCCCTAGTATGGTGAACTTTTCTGCCAACTGAGACTTCATTTAACAATAATCAGAGATAGCACATTGGGGGCACAGTAGGTTTTGAGGTAAAAATCTCAAATAACTGATGTCTTTTTGCAAAGAGTTAGATTGATTGCCTAGAGGCTCCGAACCTTTGTGAATCAAGTAAATAGATAAATCAGTTTCCACCATTTAAACCTGTTTGACACAAATCCCTAGGTGTGATATGTGCAATTTGCATCGAAACATAAAAGTCACAGAATTGTGACTCACTCTTCTTACCTACCCACTTCAGAGTTAGTGGTTCAGTTTTGTTTGTTTGTTTTGTTTTGCTTTATTTTGTTTTGTTTTTGTAAGCCTAAAGAGCAACTGTAACTCAGATGAAGGGTACAGCTGTTTAAGTTTACTAATAAATTGTTCAAAACTAAATAGGTATTGTAGTATTTTCAAGCTATTTTTTACAAAGACTCTTTAGAGATGTTACGATTTTCATAGCACATTGTTACAAAGTTGTGATGGGTGACTCAAAGTTAAAAATAAATTTGGTCTAGTGCATTAAGCTCTATTTTTTGCTAATTATCCTAAGCTGGGTGTCAGTCCATATCATTACAAGTGAAAGTCTAAAACACAGAATAAATTTTAAGAGTAGACAGTATTATTGCACACAGAAAGGAGATATAGAGTCCTTGCAATAGCTCCATGAATTAAAAAGAAAGTATATTATTTTTCCTTGGAAGAGCTTAAATTTTCAGTCTGCTGTTAGAATCAAAGAACTACAGAACTGCAAAGGACCTTCTGGATCATTAGTCAATGCCTTATTTTGGAGAGGAGAAAACTGAGGCTTAGAGAGACTTGGTAGGCTAGGTGACTCATGCAAGGTGAGGAGCTTGCTAATGGCAGACCTGGCCCAGATTCCAAGTCTATCAAGTCTTAAATCATGCTTTAATTTCTTTGGCAGAATTTCTGACATTATAAAATTGCCCTATTCTTCTGCTAGGCTAATGAAAACTGCTTCAGAATGATTTTCTGGTTGTCTAAGTCTTTTTATTTTCCCCCTCCGCTCCAAATGTCAGTCCCAACCTCATTTCCCTGCCTCTGCCCCTCCCAGAATCTCTGATAGATCCTTCTGCAGGCCCAGACCTACCTGATTTCCTGGCTAGAGCTAAATGAGGTAGGATGTGTAGTGCAGTTCTCTTTATCTTCTACCTTCACCTTGGGACACTTTGGCTTAAATCATCATCCCGAAACTGGTTATTTCCACTTGGAAGATACCATATGAGATCTTATCTTCTACACAGAGTAAAACTTAATGAATGAAATGAATAATCCATCATGAGTTCATTTATTCAGTGAATATTTATTAATTACCATAGGCTAGGCATTGTGCTAGAAAGTGGGAATACAAAGGTGAGTAAGCCATGGCACCTGTCTGCAAGGATTTGGCAGTCTAGTTACAGGAGTTATAATGTTGTATGTGTCTCCTGGAGACACAAGTGAGGCTCGCCTGGTGCAAATTACTTCCCTTGTACTAGGAAGCCCTTGAATTGCCTTTTGATTTATACACCAAATGTTCCATGCTAACTTAAAAAAAATTTATTTCATAAAATTTACATGGCACTTACCATGTGCCAGGCACTGTTCCAAGAACTTTACGATTATTAATGCTTTAAATCCTCAGTCAGTCCTAACAGGTAGGTTCTATTGTTATTCCCACTTAAATCTGGAAGCCCCAGATTTTCTCTTAAACCTTCCCCTTTTCCTTGGTGAGTATCAGCACTATCCACTCAGCTCCCCAATCAGAACCAGCAGTCTACACAAGTGGACACACACTGAAATCAGCTGGGGGAACTTTAAAAAATCCTGATGTCTATGAAAAACTGCTCATGATCACTAATTATTAGAGAAATGAAAATCAAAACTACAATGAGGTACCACCTCACACCAGTCAGAATGGCCACCATTAAAAAGTCTACAAATAACAAATGCTGGAGAGGGTGTGGAGGAAAGGGAACCTTCCTACACTGTTGGTGGGGATGTAAGTTGGTGCAGCCACTATGGAGAACAGTATGGAGGTTCCTCAAAAAACTAAAAACATAGATACCATACGATCCAGCAATTCCACTCCTGGGCATGTACCTGGACAAAACTATAATTCAGGGCTTCCCTGGTGGCACAGTGGTTGAGAGTCCGCCTGCCAATGCAGGGGACACGGGTTCGTGCCCCGGTCTGGGAAGATCCCATATGCCGCGAAGCAGCTGGGCCCGTGAGCCATGGCCGCTGAGCCTGCGCGTCCGAGCCTGTGCTCCATAACGGGAGAGGCCACAACAGTGAGAGGCCCACGTACCACAAAAAAACAAAACAAAACAAAACAAAAACAAAAAAAAACTATAATTCAAAAAGATACATGTAACCCAATGTTCATAGAGCACTGTTTACAATAGCCAAGACATGGAAACAACCTAAATGTTCATCAACAGATGAATGGATAAAGAAGATGTGGTACATATATACAATGGAATACTACTCAGCCATAAAAAAGAATGAAATAATGCCATTTGCAGCAACGTGGATGAAACTAGAGACTATCATACTAAGTGAAGAAAGTCAGAAAGAGAAAGACAAATACCATATGATATCACTTATATGTGGAATCTGAAATATGACACAAATGGACCTATCTATGAAACAGAAACAGGATCACAGACATAGAGAAGAGACTGGTGGTTGCTAACGGGATGGGGGAGGGGAGAGGGCTGGAGTGGGATGTTGAGGCTAGCAGATGTAAGCTATTATATATAGAATGGATAAACAACAAGTTCCTACTGTATAGCACAGAGAACTATATTCAATATCCTACAATAAACCATAATGGAAAAGAATATAAAAAAAAAGAATGTATATATATATGTATAACTGAATCACTTTGTTGTACAGCAGTAATTAACATGACATTGTAAATCAACTATACTTCAGTTAAAATATATATATATATATATATATAAATCCTGATGTCTAGGTTACAGTCTGGCCCAATGAAACCAGAATCTCTGGGGTGGGAATTTTCTTTTTCTAAGCTCCCCAGGCAATTCTCCAATGCAGCTAATTTTGAGAATCAACCGCTGCAAGTGCTTTTCAAACTGTGGCATGCATCGGAATTGCCTGGAGGGCTTATTAAACGTAGATTGCTGGGCTCCATATCCAGAGTTTATCTGGAAGGTCTGGAGCGAGGCCCAAGAATTTACATTTCTTAAAAGTTCCCAGGGGATGCTGCTGCTGCTGTTCCAGGTACTCTGCTTTAAGAACCACTAACTGCTTTTCTTACTCCATTTCCCTCTTTCTGCTCATTCACAAAGTCTCCTGAATCCTACCTTCTAAATATCCTCATGTACAACTTTCCCGTCCATTCACCTGTCTTTGTCCTAATTTTCCCCTCTTGAAATATCTTTCTTCCGGTGTTCTTGTTTCCAGCCTCAGCCATTCCAATCCATTTCCACTACTGCCAAAGTAATCCTTCTAAAAATATGTGTATTATGTGACCATGACTCTACGAATTTGAAATATTAATTTGGAGTATGTAATCTAATGACTCTCGTTTACAGTCAACTGTGCTTCTACTACTTATTTCATATTCTACTCAACTTTCCTTACTCTTGGACCCTGAGAAAATCTTAGCACCTCTTTTCCATCTTGCATAGCATTGAGTTTTTGCCTCTGTCATGGCATTCGTTATAGCATACAGTCATTCTTTAGACAGAGGTCTTCTGTTCTTCACCGGGCACTAAAGGAGGGGATGGTATGGTATCTTACTCATCATTGTATACGAAGGATTTCGAACAGTTCTTGGAGAAAGGAAGAATCATAAATATCTGCTGAGTTACTGGGTTGCATCTTTCAAATAAGTTACCCCAAGCTCCTCCTATATCTTTTGAACAGCATTTTTAGTGAGGGCTTAACTAAAAGGAAATTTATATATTTAATCATTACCAATGTAATTATCACTTTAGTGCTGTTTTCTGATACAGGCTGCCTTCTGAAAGAAATTAAGGGCTTTTGAAATCTTAGCCATGTAAAAAAGTCAGCATTTTTTCCAGAACAGAATATTTTAAGCCATTATATGAACAAAATTTAAAATACTATGTTTTGGTTTTCTTCATTGTAGTCAGACACTTTTATATGTGTATGGCAGAGTAAATTGTGGTCTTTCAAAAATGTATTTATGATTTTAGGCATATCATTCAAAAACTTATCCTATAACTTTGATGGTGACATTTTACTCAGTTTATATAAATTGTGAGATATTGATACATTCTCAAATTGACATTAGAAGATAATAATGTATATTTTAAAGAACTCTACTTGAAACTAAATATTAATTATTGTGTGATCTGACTAAAATTAATCACCATAACATATACTCTAAATCTTTTCATAAAAATTTAGTTTGGATTTAGGATGTAACTTAAATGTTACTGGTATTACCCTATCAGTACTGAATCCTTAGTTTATATAAAGCCAAGTACCAGGCTTAAAGCAGAAGTTTCCTGTTTTCTCCATATGGTAGATTATTTTTTTTTTGCTACCCAGCCTCTGTTCTTTTACCTGTGGTGAAACATACCAATTTTCCCTTTTGTTTTGGGTAACTACTTCTCCTCTATTTTGTGCAGTGATGATGCTTGTGGCATAATCTCAATTTACCCCATATCCAGGAAGATTCTACTTGGTCTTTTCAGCAGCACTCACTTTGGATGCTACAATGGTCAAACATATAATAATAGTAACCATTATTTATTGGACAACTTTGATTTGCAAGACAATGGCTAGGAACTTTTTGTGTGTTATCTGTGACTTCATATCAAAACTGTAAGGCAGGGGTTATAGCAATGTTCTTTCCTTTTGATAACTTTTAACATGTTTAGAATTGTGATCCTAACCACAAAAATTCATCCAAAAAGGATGTCATCAAGGTCAATAGGTTTTTCTTAATTTTATGGAAATTTTTATATGTTAAAAGTAGAGAAAATAAAATAAGGAATCCCCATTATCCACCTTCAACAAACTCATGGTCAAATTTCTTTGATCTATGTTCCACCGGTTCTTTCCAGATTATTTTGAAAGAAATTCCAAATATCATGTCTTTCCATCTGTAAATACTTTAGTATGTATATCTCAAAGATAAATATTGCTCTTTTAAACATAACCTTAATACCATTATCATGCCTAAAAATATTTGCAAAAAGTCCTATCACATCGAGTTTATAGACTGGAGTTATGTTTTTCCACTTGCCCAATTTTCTCTCTCTCTCTCCCCCAGCCCCACCAAATCTGTTTCTCTTCCCTTTTCTTCCTTTTTTAGCAGATTGTTTAATCAGGATCCAAATAAGATTAGGTTAGCGTTTAGATTAGTTGCTGTCTCTTAAGTATCTCTCCAACTATAGGTTCTCCTTCAATCTTTTTCTTTTCTTGAAATTTGTTTGTTGAAGAAATGCATTGTTTTTCCAGTCTGGATTTGGTAGATTAGACTGCTTCCTGTGCTGTCAGTTTGTAAGTTTCCTCTGTCCTCTGTGAACTGGAAGTTAGATTTAGAGGTTTGATAAGACTCAGGTTCACTTTTTTTTTTTTTTTTTTTTGAAAAATACTGCATAGTTGATGTATACTTCCATCAGGAGACATATAATGTCTGGTTGCCTCCCTTTTTGTGATGTCTCGAGCCACTGATGATCATTCCCCAGATCCATTAATGCATCAGAGGCTAAGAAATTCTGTCGACTCATTTTCATTTGTTAGCTCCCTCATCAACTATTGAGTTTTCCTGAGGTACAGTATGTTTTAACAGCATAACAGATTTTTTATTCTTTTCCTTTGTTACCAGTTTTCAAAATAATGATTGAAACCCTAAGATCCTCCTAAGGTGACCAATTATTATTATCTTTAAAATATTATTATGAATTTATGGGTATACATTTTTAAATTATTTTCTATTAGTTGCAGTTTTCTTTATTGATACTCAAGTCTTCTTAACTTTGGCTAGTGAGAGCTTCTTAAAGTTGGTCCTTAAGTCCTTTGGACACAACTCCAGTAGCTGATAGTTTCCTAGCATATTGGTATGGCAAGAAATAATATTCTAGACTCACCTTGTATGTTTTCACCCTGGGTCTGGCAATGAATTGTTTTTTAGTAAAGGAAAGTTTTATTGTCAGCTTGAAGTGACTAAGGAAAGTCATTTAATAGATCATCCTGCCATACAAGTGCTCAAAGAACATTGGATGAAGGTAGAACTGAAGGCTCTCTTTTAAACCAACATTTGCCAAAGTCAGCTATTGAGGGAATGATAGTATCTCCTGGTTGTTTTCTTTGGACTGATTTGACACCTTTAAGGGCTCCATTCACATCCATGGATAAGACCATGGACAACTGAAAAAACTGTCCACGGTTCTACCTACTGGGTCTTTATCAGGCTCATCTTCTTATCTGGCTTCTTCATATATTTACCTCTATTTACAGACCTAGTGCCTTGTAACCATTTTCATCTCTGTGCTTGGTCCCTTTGGGATTGATTGTCTGTGAGGATAGTTTATGTGGCTCTTGAGCTGCCCTCCTCCATGGAAGCTTGCCTCCACTTCTGCCTAGGATCCTTCCTGCACAAGGTAGGCTTGGCCCTATCTTACTCCTCATTTAAGCTCATCTCCCAGAACCCCAGCCTAGATAGACTTCTGTTCTCTCTTATTCTTACAGAGGAGTTTGAACTTTTGTCAACACTATGAAATAATAGGCAGTACACCTGAAAAGATGATTATCACATGATTTTGCTAGTTTTTGTGTGTGTGTGAGAAAGGAAAAATTAAAAACTAAAAACTAAAACTAAAAACTAAAAACTAAAAAAGCTAAAAACCTGGACTAAAAACCTTTAATTGGGTATTTTTAAAGAGTAATTTTTCACATAGAAAAAAGAAGGAAATACCCTAAATTTAAAAACCTCTGATTTATTTACCACTTTTAAAGAAGAGGTGCTGCATGTGACTAAATCTACTGTTCAGAGTTTGCACTGTATTCCACTGTTTGTTTACTGTACACAAGGATGGACAAAAAATTTATCACTGCCTCACTTCAGATGCATCTGTGGAATCATTTCCTAAGTATGGCTGACCCTTGAACAACATGGGTTTGAACTGTGTGGGTCTACTTATATGCGGATTTTTTTCAATAAATATATCGGAAAAAATTCTGGAGACTTGTGACAGTTTGAAAATACTCTCAGATAAACCGTGTAGCCTTGAAATGCTGAAAAAATTAAGAAAAAGATATGATATGAATGCATGAAATCTATGTAGATACTATTCTACCATTTATCACCATAAAATATACACAACTCTATTATAAAATGTTAAAATTTATCAGAACTTATGCACACAGACCGTAAATGTAAACAAACATAAAGATTCAGTACTAAATCGTAGCTGCATAAAACTGTAGTACACACTGTCCTACTGTAATAATTCTGTAGCCACCTCCTGTTGCTATTGCAGAGAGCACAAGTGTTGCAAGTATTTGCTTAAAACACTTTGTGATGCTAATCGTCTCCACATGAGTTCACCTCTCCAGGAAATTTCATATTGCAGTGAACTCTCGAGGTTGTTGTGTATTTTTCATTGTGTTTAGTACAATACCATAACTTTAAATAACACCATGGTACCCATACGAAGTGCCTCTAGTGATGCTGGGAGTGCTCCCAAGAAGCAAAGTCATGACATGACAAGAAAAAAAGTTCAGTTGTTTAATAGGTACTGCAGATTGAGGTCTGAAATGGTGGTTGCCCACCATTCCAAGATAAACAAATCCAGCATAAGGACACGTTTAAAAAAAAAAAAAAAGGAAATTCATGAAACTGTCACTGCAGCTAGGACAGCAGGCATGAAAACCTTGCACTTTTCATGAAATACCTTTTTACCTCTTATTGAAAATGCAGCTTTTATGTGGGTGCAGGATTGCTATAAGAAAGTCATGCCTGTAGACTCTAATATAATTCAAGAGAAAGTGAAGTCATTATATGATAACTTAAAAGAAAAGGAAGGTGAAGGATCTAAAACTGGAGAATTTAATGCAAGCAAAGGATGGTTTGATAATTTTAGAAAGTGGTTTGGCTTTAAAAATGTCAAGATAACAGAAGCAGCAGCTTCTGCTGACCAAGAGGCAGCAGACGAGTTCCCAGACACAATTAAGAAAACTATTGAGGAGAAAGGATACCTGCCTGAACAGGTTTTTAATGCAGACAAAAGTGTCTTATTCTGGGGAAAAAAAGTCACAAAATGCATTTATTATTAAGAAAGAGAAGCTAGCACCAGGATTTAAGGCAGGAAGGGGTAGGCTAACTCTACTGACCTATGCAAATGCAGTCGGGCTTATGATCAGGACTACCTTCATCTATAAAGCTGCAAACTCCTGAGCCTGGAAGGAAAAAGACAAATACCAGCTGCCAGTCTTTTGATTTTACAACAAGAAGGCCTGAACAACAAGATCCATTTTTCTGGATTTATTCTATCAATGCTTTGTCTCTGAAGTCAGGGAGTACCGTATCAGTAAGGGACTGTGTTTTAAAGTTCTTTCAATATTGAACAATGCCCCTGGCCACCCAGAACCCCATGAGTTCAAGACAAAAGGCATCAAAGTGGTCTACTTGTCCCCAAACACAACAGCTCTAAATTCAGCCTGTAGACCAGGGGGTCATAAGGACCTTTAAGGCCATTACACATGGTACACTATGGAAGGGATTGTCACTGCAATGGAAGAGAACCTCAACAGAGAGAACAACATAGAAGTCTGGAAAGATTACACCACTGAAGATGCCGCTGTTGTAATAGAAAAAGCCATGAAAGCCATTAAGCCTAAAACAATAAATTCCTGCTGGAGAAAATTATGTCCCTATGTTGTGCATGACTTCACAGGATTTATGACAGAGCCAATCAAGGAAATCATGAAAAAGATTATGGATATGGTTAAAATAAAAAAGATGAGGGTGAAAGGTTTCAAGATATGGCTCTTGGAGAAATTCAAGAGCTAATAGACACCACACCAGAGAAATGAACAGACGACCACTTGATGGAGATGAGTGCTTCTGAACCAGTGCCAGATGATAAGAAAGAAGATGTAGAAGAAGCAGTGCCAGAAAAAAAATTGATGTTAGACAATCTGGCAGAAGGGTTTTGATTGTTCAAGACTCCTTTTGACTTCTTTTATGACAGGGACCCTTCTATGATATGGGCATTGAAACCAAAGGAAATGGTGGAAGAAGAACTGGTACCATATAGCAACATTTTTAGAGAAATGAAAAAGCAAAAATTCAGGTGGAAATTATGATGTATTTCCATAAAGTTACACTGAGTGTACCTGCCTCTTCTGCCTTCCCTTCCACTTCCTCTCCGTCTTCTGCTTCTGCTGCCCTGGAGGCAGTAAGACCAACCCCTCCGCTTCCTCTTCTCCCTCAGTCTATTCAATGTGAAGGCAACAAGGATGAAGACCTTTATGATGATTCACTTCCCCTTAATGCACACTAAATAATCATCATGCTGTATAGTTCATAAGCTGATGTGTTGTGTTTGTGTGTGAGTGTGAAAATGTAATAACTACATGGCAAGAACTGTATGAGATGTTTATGTGTCATTATCATCATGCCTAAGTATTCATTGTGTAGAACACCGTGTGCAAGATTTGTATTGAGGTGGACAATCTATCCTTACATAGGCATACAGTGAGTGCTATTTAGTATACACTTAATAATGTGTAGGTTTCCTTACTGTTTTATAATTTGCTTTCAAAGAATTACATTACTGTACAGTATGTCCCTCTCTCTCATAATTGGAGAAACTACGTATTAGCCTATCATCAGTGGTAAGTGTTTTTTTAAAAAAAAGTAACAATCTTTCCAATATTGTGTTATGAATATGACTGTAATATTATACACCATAACATTTTTATAACAATTCATCCATTCGTGTGTAAGCTAGGCTACCATGAGGCAATTGTATCAGTTATACTAGGCTACCATAAAGCCATCATACTGCTGCTTCTTCATTATCAAGGCATGAATTGTTTTACCTGAAAATATGAATACCTTTATCACATCATCTTTTCATTTCTAATGTCTAGTGTTAGTAATACATCTAACATCTATAGTGCTTTGTATTCTATAAGACAATATTGATGTAGGTACTGACAGACAAGATGATATCTTGTAAACAGATGACAAATTTATGGTATCCATAATTACAGTACAGTGCTGTAAATGTATGTATTTTCTCTTCCTCATGCTTTTCTTAATAACATTTCTTTTCTCTAGCTTACTTTATTGTAAGAATACAGTATATAATATATATAACACACAAAATATGTGTTAATTGATGATTCATATTATCGGTAAGGCTTCCAGTCAACAGTAGGCTATTAGCAGTTAAGTTTTTGGGGAGTCAAAAGTCATGTGCAAATTTTCAACTGTGCTGGGGTTAGTGGACCTTACCCCTGCATTATTCAAGGGTCAACTGTATATTGTTCTTCATTTATTGTGGATTCCATATCTCTTAAGTGAGCTTGGTTGCCTAAAAATATTAAGAAGCCACATGATAATAATATAGTCAGCTGTATAAGACATCTCAAATTTGTGATTAATTCTCTGTAATGGAATTTATAAGCAATAAGGTAAATTTACAAAGAAACGGTAGAAGAATCTGAGAAGAGATGTTGAGAAAAGGAACGATATCATAGCTAAGAAGACTCACAAATCATGGAATTGTCCTGTCAATGCTTCAAATTCTAAAGGTAGATTCAACAACAACATCAATCATGTAATGATTATTTATTATCTGTCAGTCACTATTAACTGCCCTACTTACTTACTGTATTTAATTTTCACAGAGGCCCAGAAGTTAGTAGGTACTCTCCCATTGCAGGTAAGAATAAAGTCTCAGAGAGATTAATTACTATGTGCTGAATCACTTAACTAATTAGTAGTGGAACAGAAATTAAAAATCACATCTCTTTGAGTGGAACGTTCATGGTCTTTCCATTAACACTAAACGACCTGGAAATTGCCTTAAGAGGGTAAAAATGTACTTATTTTTTTTTTCTAGTAAGACTAAATTTATTCAATACCCTAGTAAAAGTTTTGATTATAAGTATCCAACAGTATAAAAAGTACAAAACAGATTTGTAGATTTCTAATATATTAATACAAAGTGCATGACTACATACAGTACATCCTACAGGCAAAGAGAGGTGGAAGGGGAAAAAGAAGACTGTGGTTGAGGTCTAGTAATAAATAAATAAATACAGAAGTAGAGATGATCCATATTATAGTATATTCTACCACCAATACTGCAGCCAAAATGTACAAAAAAAAAAAAAAAGAGAAAAAAAAAACATTTCAAAATAACTCAGGAGGAAGATGATAATGGCTGGGATTCTTGTAATACACCTCAAAGTCTGTGGGAGAGCTGACCCAACTCACTATGTAGTCTGTGCATATGGTGGCTTGTAGTTTTTTCCAAAGGAAGAAATATAAAATTTTAAGTTTAGATTAAGAACTATAAGGTACCCATAAAAATTGGCTCACTCCTTCTTGTTATTTATACTATCCAATCTTTAAAATCCAGCTTTAAAAATAAGCACTGAGTCATGTTATTACAAGGTAGGCAAATGATCCTCCCGCATTATGAACAGTCTGAACTGGTGATATAGTCTTCCTGAACTTTTAGAAAAGAGGCAATAGATAGTACTTTGGTTTGGGTTCAAGTAAAAGGCTTTTAATGAAGGTTTTACAATTGAAGATCTCCACATTTAGGATGTATCATCTAACACCTCAATGTTCAGGAAGCCTGACTAAAAGAAACCAAACCAAAGCCAACCCACTCAGCATTAACACACACCTCTTTTCTTTTAGTAGAATTTTACTTTAATATAGAATGAAAAACAAAAAACAAAAACCCAAAACCCAAAACCCTAATAGGTTAAAACAAGTCAAACAACCATTCTACACAGATAAAACCTTCACAAAGGTCAACCGAAGTAATCCAGAGCTAAAACTGAATTGTGCAGATTTTCATTGAAGTCACCAGTCATGTAACATAAACAAATTATTTACACACTTGCAAGCCCTCTAAGAAATGTACCCCAAGAAGCATTAACCTTTGTTTTTCTCATGTGCCATCCTGAAGACTTGCACATTTTATTTTTCAGATAATTTAACATTTTAATAGAGTGCATTCTCTACCAAGGGGTAATGCTTTGGTACTATTCATATAGGATTGCCTATCCTAAAGATTTGACATTTCCCCAAGAGGAACTTTGATTCTGCTTTAGAAGTTTCATATAAATTAAAAACTTTATCAAACATCAATATGGAGGGAGGTGACACAGGATGCAACATATACAGTCAAGTTACCTCTGTATATTTAGAAATTACTCCAAGATATTCGCACTAGAGAGCTTAGTCCGTCCCGCTTAATATTCAGTAGTACAGGTTTGAATCATCAGAACCTTGGCAACACCTTAATATTTCAAAGTTATTAACAACTACCTCTAGGGGCAAGTCTGTGTTTACTGAGTTATGACAAATTTATTATAACGAAGGAAAACAAGTGTAGCCAGCCATCTTAAAAAATGCTCCAACCACTGCTTCTCAATATAGAAAGACTAAAACTACATACGTTTATCATACAACAAATCCCATCTCTGTCCCCTGAAATTCCCCTAATTTCATTCATTAGAAGGGGATTTTTTAAAAAAGCCTTAAAGAGCACTTTACAGCAGCATTCAGCTTTCCTATGAAATACTCAGCATCTTAAATATTATGTACACTTCTTTTTTTCCTTTTAGTAAGCTAGATACTGGCTTCAGACTTTGTGTAACTGGAGGGAAAACAACCCACTCAACACTATTCTAGAAATCATCTTTTGGCAGAATGACAGGTATCCAAGTTAAAAATAGGAGGGTCATTTTGTTGGTGTTTTCCAAAATTTAACTCATTTTTTGTTCCCCTTCTACATCAGCATCAGTCACCACTCCTGAGTGGAGATGGGCAGAGGCTCTGGCCCCTGAGCCTCCGGCTTCTCAGCAGCTGCTTTCTTATTGCTGCAGCAAGGCTTGAATAGATGTGTGTCGATGAGGACTTCCCCAAAACGGCCTTTATAGATAATGCCACAGCATATTTTCTGTCTTTTCCAGTACGTGAGATCTAACAAGGAAAACACTGGCGTTCTGTTAGAGCCAGAAGCCATCTCTGTATCTGAGCCATCATCTGACTGGTTACTATAACAGGGAGATTGAGCTGGAGAGGCACTTGAGGTGGTACTGTGAGCATCAGAATGGTGACGTTTAAATTCCTTCTGCAGTTTACTGATCTGGTTGCTTTTTATCCTGTTTCCAGATAGAGTTTTCACTTTCTTTGGTTTCAGGGTAGTCTTTAGACTGGGTCCTGCCCTTGCATCTACCACATGATTCCAGTTTTTTTTTTTGATCCTGCTGGCAATTTCTTCCATCTTTTCACAAGCAGGACACAGGCATTACAGATGTCTCCTGAACGAGTCTCATGTAACCCAAAACAGCTCTGGAAGTCCTTTTCATAGCGTTTACTGTCAGTGAATCGAGAACTGGAGGATTTAGCTCTGCAAATAGAGCAGCCCTCTGTACTTCGGTACATCTTTGGCTTGTGAAAACCAAACATATTTTCTTCTGGGCAACAGTCTGCCAAAAGCAGACGTTCCACGCGCAATACCGTTCCCGAGGTGCGGAGTGCACGCCAAGCCAAGCCCACCTCCCAACCGCTCCCTCCTCCTCGACTGCCTTCAAAATGTACTTATTTTTAATTAACTAACCCCATCTCCTTTTCCTTTTTACTTTATGGTGCATTAAAATAAAATCTAGACTCACAGACTTAGAGAATGAACTTATGGTTACCGGGGAAGAAGGGTGGGAGGGGGAGGGATAGTTAGGGAGTTTGGGATCGACATCTACACACTGCTATATTTAAAATGGATAACCAAAAAGGACCTACGGTATAGCACAGGGAACTCTGCTCAATATTATGTAACAACCTAAATGGGAAAAGAATTTGAAAAAGAATAGATACATGTATATGTATAACTGAATCACTTTGCTGTACACCTGAAACTAACACAACGTTGTTAATCACCTATACTCCAATATAAAATAAAAAGTTAAAAAAAAATAAAATCTAGTTTCTGATATTTATCTCACTACTTGTTAGATACTAGTATAACATGACTAGCCTTCAAAATAAATAATTTCTTTTTTTTTTTTGCTATAATGTGTGTGTTGCTAGCAGTCAAAGAAAACATCTATTTTAATATTATATGCACATTGCTTGAGACATTATTAACTAAATTAATACCTTCACACTTATCCTATGAATGTTTTCAGACCACAATGAATAACATGCTTTTCAAATATAATACAGCAAGATATAAAATAGGGCATAATTATATTGAGTGAGTTATGGTGTTTAAAATCAGGATCCGCCACAGTGTCAAATAGTAAAAAGGAATGAAGCCATGTATAAAAATCATTTATCCTTTATAAATCTGGTGAAAGAGTAATGTGAGGTCTCTAAGTTACCTTTGGAGAAGAGTATGTATTATCTTTGGTGATCCACCAATGAAAACATATTGACATGGAAAAAGAAGTTATAATAAACTTGAAAGATTAAAAAATGGAGATTTCCCCCTTTATATGCTATAAATCTTAAATTTGACTCACTGGGGAAATATTGGTTGGGGATCACCACTTACTACTCCTTAATTTGGATCTCCAACATTCTTTCTAATAGTAAAGCTAAAGACAGCTTTACATGATGCTATAATATCTCAATGTTGTTGAATAAATGAATTTTCTGGAAAAAAATTGCTAAATATGACTTAAAAAGACAGTTGATTACTGCCGTAAAGTGCTAAAATATTAAAGGAAAATATATTATGTTTTTTAAAGCATTTGTTATTAATTGCAAACAAAAGCTTTAATTGAAAGCCATTGTTTTGATGGTTTATTATGAGGTTTTTCTATACCAATGATATTAAATTCAAATGATAAGACAGCTTTGATCTTCTAAACAATGTACATAGTAATGGTCCTTTATATAGCAATAATCTAAAAGCTTTTGATTTGAAAATCATTTATTTGATTAATCTAATTCCTTTTTCCTTGGAATGATTCTTTCTTCTAAAATGTGGCCAACCCCTTCCCCACCCAAAAAGCCCCCCAAAACAAAAGAAAAAGAGCCTCACCATTACCAGTTATTATATACTGAATGTTTGTGTCTTCCCAAAATACATATGTTGAAATTCTACCCCAAGTGTGATGGTATCAGGAAGTGGGGCCTTTGGAAAGTGATAAGGTCATGAGGGTGGAACCATCATGAATGAGATTAGCACCCTTATAAAAGAGACCCTGAGATCTTCCCTGGTGGCACAGTGGTTGAGAATCTGCCTGCCAATGCAGGAGACACAGGTTCAAGCACTGGTCCAGGAAGACCCCACATGCCGCGGAGCAACTAAGCCAGTGCGCCACAACTATTGAGCCTGCGCTCTAAAGCCCATGAGCCACAACTACTGAAGCCCGCAAGCCACAACTACTGAAGACTGCGTGCCTGGAGCCTCTGCACTGCAACAAGAGAAGCCACTGCAACGAGAAGCCTGCGCACCACAATGAAGAGTAGCCCCTGCTTGCTGCAACTAGAGAAAGCCCGTGTGCAGTCACGAAGATCCAACGCAGCCAAAAATAAATAAATAAATTTATTTCAAAAGAAAAAGAGAGACCTTGGAAGAGGGTCCTCACCAGAACCTGATCATGCTGGTACCATGATCTTAGACTTCCACCTTTCAGAATTGTGAGAAAATGAGTTCCTGTTGTTAGTAAGTTACCCAGTTTATGGTATTTTGTTATAGCAGCCTAAGCTGACTAAGAAACCAACTGTATTCCAGTTGACCCTTGAACAACATGGGTTTGAACTGTACAGATCCACTTATATGTAGATTTTTTTCAGTAAATACTATAGCACTGCACAATCCGTGGTTGGTTGATTCCAGGGATGCAGAACTGTGGTATGGAGGGCAGACTGTAAAGTTATACTTGGATTTTCAGCTGAGCAAGGTGGCAGCGCCTCCTAACACCTGCATTGTTCAAAGGTCAACTGTAGCTTCCTAAGGCTGCCATAACAAATTACCACAATCCTAGTGGTTTAAAACAACAGAAATTTATTCTCATGGTTCTGGAGGCTAGAAATAAGAAATATAATGTAGACTCCTCCTGAGTGCTCTAGGAGAGAATCCTTCCTTGCCTCCTCCAGATTCGTGTGGCCCCAGGCATCCCTACCTTGTGGCTGCATCACTCTAATTTCAGCCACTGTCTTTACATGGCCTTCTCCTCTTCTCCTTGTGTGTCTCTCTTTTGTTTATTTCCTATAAAAATGGCTTTAATTGGATTTAAAGCCCACCTGGATAATACAGGAACATCTCAGATTCTTTACTTAATTACATCCACAAAGACCTTTTTTCCAAATAAGGTCACATTCACAGATTCCAAAGGTTAGAATGTAGATATATCATTTGAGAAGGCAACATTTAACCCACTATACCAACGTTACCCAAACTTTAGTTTATGTTCAGGGTTAGAGAGTGAGCTTTGGGGTCTGAAACCTGTGGGATCAAATCTTGGCTCCACCATCCACTAGCTGTGTGATATTTGGCAAGTTACTAGTTCAGTGTGTACATATGGAAACTAAGGGTAATAATACTGTTCATAGAAGGCTGATGAACATAACAATTGTAGTATGAATCGATAATTGACACTTTCCTTCCTGCCTACTAAGTCGGATTCCTTTTGACCATCTACATTTCACTTGGTCACTTTTACTTGATCTCTCCTTGTCTTTTGGCACTGTTGACCACTCCCTATTTCTTGAACATTTTTACTCCCTCAGCTTCTAAGACATCATGCTTTCCTGATTGTACTCCTACCCTTTTGACTATTCCTTCTTTTCCTTATGTTTTTATCTTGCCCCTTAAATATTGTTTTCCTAAAGTTCCTAATACAAGCCCATTCCTTAATTATGCTATACACTTTCACCAGGAGACTTAACCTAATCCCAGAATTTCAATTAACATCTGATTGCTGAAGATTCTGAAGTCTACTTCTCCAACTCAAAAATCCCCCTTCAGGGCTTCCCTGGTGGCGCAGTGGTTGAGAGTCCGCCTGCCGATGCAGGGGACACGGGTTCGTGCCCCGGTCTGGGAGGATCCCACATGCCGCGGAGCGGCTGGGCCCGTGAGCCATGGCCGCTGAGCCTGTGCGTCCGGAGCCTGTGCTCCGCAACGGGAGAGGCCACAACAGTGAGAGGCCCGCGTACCGCAAAAAAACAAAACAAAACAAAAAAAATCCCCCTTCAGTTAGAAACCTGTATGTGACTTGCCTTTCTACACCTAGATGTCCTACCTCCAAGTCTTCATATTCACATTACAAGCTAAACCATAATTATTTCACATCCAGAAATCTATACTTTCTTTGAAGACTTATGTATTGTTACTCTTCAGCCATATTGGTCAACCAGTAGTTCCCCAAATATATCATGCTTTTTTGCCTGTTCTTATCTTTATCCACAGCTTTCTCTCTCCATTGAATGCTCTTTTCCCAATCTTGTGAACACCTATCAATTGTTCAGAACTTAGCTCAAGCATCACCTCAATTTTTAAGATGACCATTCACTCTTTTCTTTGTAGCCCCACTGAAATGTATACCTACTTCCATCACAGCAAATGACATGACATTTTGGGGACTTTTCTCCCCCACTAGACCATCAACTCCTTAAAAGGTAAGTAACCATGCTTCATTTATCTTTGTATTCTTACTTTACAGGATAGTGTCTGGCACATAGCACTCAATAAAAATTCAGGTTTCTTAAGCCTACCAAAAAGTCATCTTGCTATTATTATTATTTTTGTGTTTAGCTTATTCTTAAAAGCACTTAATGATAGCAATACTGGCTAACATTCATTGAGATCTATTGTTTCCAGCATCTGGGGGTAGGAAACCTTCTAAAATGGCTTTTAATGATTCTTGCCTCCTGGTATTCATGCCCTTGTGTAATCCCTCCCTTTGACCATGGGTTGGATTTAGTAATCTATTTCTAACAAATGGAATCCAGCAAATGTGACTGGCTTTCACTTCTGAGATTAGGTTACAAAGAGAACATGACTTCCATCTTGCTCACACTCTCTCACTTGCTCTCTCTGATGAAGCAAGCTGCCATGTTGCGAGCTATTCTGTGGAGAGTCCCATGTGATAAGGAACTAGGGGCAACTTCCTTTCAACAGCCAGCATTGAACTGAGGTCTTCAGTTCAACAATCTGAGAATCTTGTCGACACCTACATGAATGAACTTGACAGCTGATTCTTCCCTAGTCAAGCCTTGACTGCAGCCCTGGCCAACACCTTGCTTGCAGTCTGTGAAGAGACCCTGAGCTAGAAGACACAGATAACTGCATCTGGATGTCTGACTCAGAAATCACCATATAATAAATATTTGTTGTATTAAGATGCTAAACTTTGGGGTAATTTTTTATATAACAATAGGTAACTAAAACTTATTGTTTCAAGCAGTCAGCATGAATCAACTCGTTAATCCTTGAAACAACATTATGAGATAGACACTCTTTTGAACCCTATTTTATAGATGAGAAAACTGAAGCACAGGTTGGGGTCAGGGTGCAACTTAGCTGCACCTCTGTTCATGTCTCAGAAGGCTACAATCAAAGTTTTGTCCAGGGCTGCAGTTCTCATCTTGGGCTCAAGCTCTTCTTCCAAGCTCTTTAAGGTTGTTGTCAGAATTCAGGTCACTGTGGTTATCTGATGAAGATCCCCATCTTCTTAGTAGCTGTCATCCAGGGACCATTCTCAGCTGCTGGAGGCTGCCCACAGTTCCCTGCCATGTGGCTTCCACAGGCAGTTCACAACACAGATTTTTGCTTTCTTCCAGGACATCAGGAGCATCTCTTCAATCTCTAGACCTCCTTTTAAAAACTCATCTAATTAGAATTAATTAGAATAGTCTTCCGTTTGACGAACTCAACTGGTTAGGAACCCTAATTATATCTGCAAAAATTCTTTTGCCATATCACAGGGAACTCTACTCAGTACTGTGTAATGACATACATGGGAAAAGAATCTATAAAAGAGTGGATATATATATATATACACACACACATACATATACACACACACACGTATATGTGTATATATATATCTGATTCACTTTGCTGTACAGCAGAAACACAGCATTGTAAATCAACTATACTCCAATAAAAATTTTAAAAATAACATAATATAATCATAGGAGTGAAATTCTATCATATTCACAGTTTTCACCAAGGGCATGGGTCATTGGATATCATTTTATTTTGTATTATTTTTACTTTTTATTGTGGTAAGAACACTTCACATGAGATCTACTTTCTTAAAAAAATTTAAGTGTACAGTACAGTATTAACCATAAGCATGATATTGTATGGGAGATCGCTGCAACATAATCATCTTGCACCTGCATTTTTAATTTTTTAAATTAATTTTTAAAATTGAAGTATAGTTGATTTTCAATGTTGTGTTAGTTTCTGATGTATAGCAAAGTGAGTCCGTCATACATACACACAAATCCACTCTTTTTAAGATTCTATTCCCATATAGGTTATTACAGAGTATTGAGTAGAGTTCCCTGTGCTATTCAGTAGGTTTTTATTAATTACCTATTCTATATATAGTAGTGTGTATATGTCAATCCCAATCTCCCAATTTATCCCTCACCCGCTGCTTCCCCCTGGTAACCACAAGTTTGTTTTCTACATCTGTGACTCAACTTCTGTTTTCTAAATATGTACCATTTGTTTAGATCATTGGAGATCATTTTAGAATTCTGCCTTTCACTTATATTTCTTCTTCTAGTCTTCCATTAAGCTTGTTTTTATATAGTTGTAATAATGTGGTATATTTAAATATGTATACCCTCCTTTCAACTCTATCATATCACAAGCATTTTCCATTATTATATAGGCTTCATAACCATAATTTTAATAGGCTTACAATGCATTAAAGTTAAATTTGACAAATTTTTCTATACATTTTCATGTCTAATCCTGGGGAGATTAAGATATTTAACTTTGAAATGAGACGAGTTTCTAAACATTTTTCTCTCTATTTATAAAACAGAGGTAGTAAAACAACTTATTTCATGATATTCTTAAGATTAAATGAAATGATACATATAAAATGCTTAACATAATGTCAGGTACATAGTAAGCTTTTAAATAGCATCAACATCGTTAGAATCATTGTCATTTATTCTGACCTTATTCTCATTTTACTCCAGATTCTTGTAGACCTATTTGATACAAAGATTTCTTTTTGATGTCAGTCAGAATGCAGAAATATTTGGGATATGAAGAATCAAATGGTGGGGACTTCCCTGGTGGTCCAGGGGTAAAGAATCCACCTTCCAATGCAGGGGCTGTGGGTTCGATCCCTGCTCAGGGAACTAAGATCCCATATGCCACGGGGCAACTAAACCTGCCTGCCACAACTACAGAGCCCACGTGCCCTGGAGCCCATGTGCTACAACTAGAGAAAAGAAAACCCTCGTGCCACAACTACAGAGAAGCCCGAGAGCGACAACAAAAGATCCCACATGCCTCAACGAAGATCCTACGTGCCGCAATTAAGACCCAACACAGCCAAAAATAAATTAAATTAAAAAAAAAATCTTTAAAAAAAAAGAATCAAATGGTAATTTGAGTTTTATTTACTAGTTGTGTGACTTTGGGTGGGTCACTTAGCTTTCTCATCTGGAGATAGCAAAATACATCCCACAGCTTCTTTGATAATGTATATAAAAGGACAAATAGTGTAATTATCACATAATTAGTACTAAATAATTTAGTTTATTCATCTTGAAAACTTGTTAAGATATTCCAGGTACTTTGTACACATATTTATAGTCAAAATTATTATTAAATGATCTGTATTTCTCTTACGTTCAGAGTTTATGGAAATAACAAAACAGTTTATAAAAGATGGATTATAAAAATAAAGAGCGTTTGAAAGGAATAAGAAAATGAGCTGTTTTAAAGTATTTTTTTTTCTTTTATTCTGAACAAGATCTGTAAATAAGTGTGCAGAATGTCATAGTTCCCATGTTTCTTATGGATAATTTAAATAATAGTAAACATACATATACTCTTAAAAAATAGTCCTGTCTTCAATGAATAATATATTTTACTCAACCATTTTCCTTATAGATTTCTTGAAGTAGACATAAAAAAATTCTCATTCTGTTCAAAAAGATCTTTTGTTATTATTTACCATGTTTAAATCAATTAATTGCTATATTTTTAGTACATTCATCTTTATTTTTCATTGCGGTTTTGTCATATTTCAGTCTGAAACATTCATAGAAACTGTGTGGGCTAAAATGCTGAAATGTTCTGTAAATCACTGCATGCTAATGAAATTCAGTGTTACTGGGATCTTTTAGTTTCACTTTTACAGGAAAGATGATTGATGGAAATACTATATTTGGAGAAACATTCAGGCTTATGTGCATTATAAAAACAAAACAAAACACCGCAACTTCCAGCACTGAGGCTGAATTTGTGAGAGAAAAGCTGTTACTGATATTTGAAAAGTTTGTAAATGTAATTAAATGTATTTTAGTAAAGCCATTCATAAAACAGGAGTATCTGAAACTATCTTTTGCATTGATGATAACGTTCTTTTACATTAGACAGTGATCACTTCAGAAGCCAGGATTCTATAGGTTGCTGAGCACACAGCATGGTGGGTTGCCATCCATGTGGTGGCTAAGATCAGAGTGTCAGACTGGCTATGTGTGAACCTGCCTCTTGGTGCCTCAGCTTCCTCACCTATACGATGGGAAATACATTGGCATTTAGGTTAAAAGAATTTTGTGAGGAAACAATGCGGTCATCTGTGTAGAATGCTGAGCCCCAGTGTATTATAAATAAAGTTAATTTTATTCCATTACTATAATTTATGGTACCATTTTCATAGACAATTTCTGAAATGCTAACCCATTGCTTTTCTAATGCCTCCCTAATGGCATTTCTTTGAAGAAAACTTGATAATATTTAGGCATTAAATTGAACTGTGGCTGCCAGGCCTCAATTTTGATGGGATTTCTCTGTGTTTTAGTGCCACTCCTCATTCTAGATAAGCATGGGCAAGGGCTTAGTTGGCCAGGGAAGGGAATTTAAATCTGTTTCTTTTTAAAAGTTAATGAATCTAAATTTCCCCAAAACCATCCATGAAAAATTTTAAAAACTATTGTGATGTCCATTATGCAGAGGAAACTATGGGGTACATAGACTGATGTTATCTTTTGCCCTATAAAACCAGATGAAATATATTTAACTTAGACCAAAATGCTATTGTTCCAATGTGTGGAGTGTTTGTAACACCTTCTTCTTCTCCCACAGGAAATGTCTCTGGCACCCCATAAAGTCCTGCAGTTATCATCCCGTACCTCTGGGAATCACTCCTGGCTCTGCCTTCCACTTTCCATTAGTCATATGCTTGCTCTGCTATATGGTTCCAGTTTCTTATCTAACTATCCTGATCACTTGTACTAGATAGTCTTTTTGATTCTGGTTTTACCCTTAGATAGTCTCTCTTTCAGTTTTTCCTCCTTGGTTCTATATTCTACGGCCCATGGACCAGCATTGTTCTACTCAGTCCCTAGTCCTGTCACCTAGAACCTTGGCTCTGGTAAATTATACCAGACCCTTGGCCTGTCCAGAGACAGAGTCAGTAGGTGCCCTAACTCTTGAGCATTCCAGTCTAGATATCTCTGGAGAACTAGGAATTCATGTTTGTTTTCATGCAGAGAGACCCAAGATTGTGTGAATAAGGCCTTCAGGGTCAGTGTAGCCTCCCATCCTAGGAGAAAATGAGATGACCCTGGAATGCCAGATACCTTCAATTGATGGTAACAAGATTATAACAAACTTTGGGAATGTCTCGAGTTAACCCAGCGATGCTTCTGGAGCCTTGGAACTGCGTAAGTCTCTTGATATGGTGAAACAAAGTATTGATGGATATTTCTGAAGATCAGACTTTCAAGAGTTGAGGAACTATCCAAAGATGATACCCTTGCCTAGAATTGTTTTTTCTCCCAAAACTTTAGATGATTTTTTTTTTTTCTTTTTGAGCCGTGCCATTCCTCTGACCCAGCCCTTGTGCATCCAAAAGTACTCATGGTTTAGAGGTACACTTTTAGAGAATTTTCCAGCCCAATGGAAGCTGGCTTCTGTGGGATATGAAACTATGCTCCCTAAGGCAATACCAATGCCACAGTTAAGAACTCTGTAGCCCCAGTCTAAATTACCGACACCAACTTCTAAAGTGGCAGGTTCTCTTGGAATACATTTCTTCCTCCATATAATTCATTGTTAGGTTTGTTAGGTGGGAAATACAAAAGATGTATGGATAGTTCTTATTCTTGGGCATATTATGACCTATGAAAAGTCACAGAAACAATTAAATGATAAAACATGTTTTTGTGTTTAAGATATCAGAGGAGAAAATTATCACTTCAGGTTGGTGGCATATGGTTCCATGGGTGAGGTAGACTCAAGCTGGGGCTTGAACAATGTTGAAGGTTTACACGTATGGAAAATATTGGATGGCGGATATTCAGAAAGAGTCATATTGTAACTGGAACAAAGCCTGTTATGTCATTCTCATGCTTAAAATTTTTCAGTGTTTTCCAGTTGTGCTTCTTAAACTTGAATGTGCACACAATTAAACTGTTAAATGATTCAGATTCAGTGGGCCTGCAGTGATGTCTGAGATTCTGCATTTCTAACAAATTTTCAGCTGCTACTGCTGGACCTCAGATAAAACTTTGAGAAATAAGAATCTATACTGGGAGTGCAGGTAGGGCAAACTATAGTCCATGGACTAAATCTAGCCCACTACCAGTTTTTAAACACAGTTTTATTGGAACACAAGCACATCCATTTATTTACCTATTGTCTGTGACTGCTTGTGCACTGCAATGGCAGCATTACATGGTGTGACAGAGACCATATAGCCCACAAAGCATAACATTTTTACTCTCTTATCCTTTACAGAATAGGTTTGCCAATCTCTGGTCTATACTATAGGATAAAATCCAAATTCCTTAGGAATGTATGCTAGGACCAGCAAAATTCCCCTTCAGCCTATCTGTCCAAGTTTATTGCTCTGCACTTGCCCCCTTAAGGTACATTACTGCCGTATGATCAACTTGCTGGTACCCAATCCTACATGGTCTTTCTCACTTCTTTGCACATAGCCTTTGTCTGGAACAATGTTTGCAGTTATCCCCTCCTTGCTCACTCACTCATCTTTATTCAGTTCTGATGATAACTCTTCTGGGAAACTTTCTCAAAGCTGGGCTAGATGTTTGTTTGTACTTGCTGCTGGACCCAGTACTCCCCTCTGTCAGAGTACTCATCATTATGCATGGCTCTTTCTGTTTGTCTCTCACTGGAAGTCAGTGGTTGCATTTCATGGTACATAATATACAACAGATGTTCCATAAATATTTATTTAGTGAATGAATAACGCATTAATAAGTTTAGCATATTTGGCGTAGAGGGAGGAGATAGGTTTAATGCAGGATTTATTTAGGAGAGTAGTGGGAAATACGGTTGTACAGAGCAGGATGGCTAAGATAGTGTAAGTAAAGTGCTTAGCCTGGCACCTGGCACATTGCAACTGCTGATACTGTCCTTTATTAAAATACTATTTTTTATCATCTTTATTGGAGTATAATTGCTTTACAATGGTATGTTAGTTTCTGCTTTAAAACAAAGTGAATCAGCTATACATATACATATATCCCCCTACCTAAGGAGACAAAAGACCTGTATGCAGAAAACCATAAGCCACTGATGAAAGAAATTAAAGTTGATACAACAGATGGAGAGGTATACCATGTTCTTGGATTGGAAGAATCGACACTGTGAAAATGACTATTCTACCCAAAGCAATCTACAGATTCAATGCAATCCCTGTCAAACTACCAATGGCAATTTTCACAGAACTAGAACAAAAAATTTCACAATTTGTATGGAAACACAAAAGACCCTGAACAGCCAAAGCAATCTTGAGAAAGAAAAACAGAACTGGAGGAATCAGGCTCCCAGACTTCAGACTATACTACAAACCTACAGTAATCAAGACAGTATGGTACTGGCACAAAAACAGAAATATAAATCAATGGAACAGGACAGAAAGCCCAGAGATAAACCCATGCATATATGGTCACATTATCTTTGATAAAGGAGGCAAGAATATACAATGGAGAAAAGACAGCCTCTTCAATAAGTGGTGCTGGGAAAACTGACAGCTACATGTAAAAGACTGAAATGAGAACACTCCCTAACACCATACACAAAAATAAACTCAAAACGGATTAAAGACCTAAATGGAAGGCCAGACACTATAAAACTCTTAGAGGAAAACAGGCAGAACACTCTATGACATAAATCACAGAAAGATCCTTTTTAACCCACCTCCTAGAGGAATGGAAATAAAAATAAACAAAATAATAAACAAAATAATAAAACAAAAATAAACAAAAATAAACAAAATAATAAAAATAAACAAATGGGACCTAATGAAACTTGAAAGCTTTTGCACAGCAAAGGAAACCATAAAATACTACTATTACCACAACTTGTGTCTACTGTTGACTTTATCACCATCAAAGCTTGTCATTGTCCATTTTTTTCTTGCCTTGTGCTGTGACTTTCAAAAAGCGTAGAACACACATCCTGGCTTATTAGGTACTGATATAGATCACTGTGTGCAAAATCAGCTTTAATGTTAAATAGGATAATATTTTATCCTATAATTTCAAAATATTATGTTTCAGTAAATTTTAGAACTATTTCTCATATAACTGTGATGTAGTAGCTGAACTTATCAGTGTAGTCTTCTGAGATCCATGAGACAAAGAAGGAATTTCTCATTTCATGAAAAGATGACATGAATATTTCTTAAATTTGTTCCCTGAAATTTATTATTGTAAAATGACAGAGAACTACACATTTCCAGAAGAGGTAGAAAAAATTTCTTGTTATTCACATAGTCAATGTCATCAGAATGTTAGGAAACAAAAGGATTTTTGGAAAAATGTTGTGTGGTATAGGCCTCTAGGAATTGAAGAAACACTTACCCTTGCACAGATCTTAATACTAATATCAATAATAGAGTAAAATTGTTCATATTTACTTTTTAAAACTGTTTTAATGACCTCATTTGATAATCAAGTGTATCCTTGCCCTGGTAACCCTAGATTTGGAAGTTGTACATAGATTTATTCTATAAATCTGTGCATATGAGGAATGTATAAGCTCAGAATGTAGCAAAAATCTGTGTAGGCTACATCCTTAAGTATCTCTTATGGTTAAAATTAGAAGGAAATGCAAATCAAGACTTAGCAGAAGAGACCACTATATCACCCCTCAAACCTAGATGGCCCAAACTAAAACTCTCAAATGAAAAATAAACAGCAATTAAAACCTATAGTTAAAAATTTACAGGTGAATTATATTTTATCATTTACAAATAACTGAAACCTAAATACAATTTTTTTTTCTTTGTTTTTGTCCTCTATGTGACATCAGTATTTCTCAACTTGAGAATATTCATTTTCTTTGGAATCACAATAGCAACAAACTGGGCCAGGAAGGAATGCCTGCCAAAGCCCATCTACTAATCATGTCTTTGGCAGGCCCTTAGACCTCTCTGAAACCTAGTTAGTCATCTGCAAAATAGGTCAAATAATGTCGACTGTATTTTTTCCAAAGTATTATTGTGAGGATAAAAAAAAATCAATGTATGTGAAACAGAAGTGAAAACTGTAGATGACAATATAAATGTTAAGGGTTACTGTGTATCTGAACCATCTACATTGTTCTTGGCCCCAAGATCTTTGCAAGGCTGGCTTCTTCTCATCATTTAGGTTTTAATTTAAATGTCACCTCCTCAGAGAGGGCTTTCCTGAGCAATTAATCTCAAGTAGAAAGCCACAAACTCTACCGGTCACTCCTTGTCCTGCTACCCTTTTCATACCACTCATAACTATGTGAAATCAGCCAATTTATCGTTTAGGTGTTGTTTTCTGCATCCCTATCCTGTAATGTGATCTCCACGTGGCAGGGACTGTTGTCTGTTGCATTCATTGCAGACCTGCAGACCACCCCCACATGCAGTGTGTCTGGGATGGTGTACAAAGAAGGGATATGTTCTCTACAATCACTTCTGTCTCCAGGCATGTCTGTTCTAATGGATTTAGGTCTTAGACCTGTGTCAAGCTGAATATTTTCATGTAACTATAACTTTCCACGTACTTGGTAACAAAAGGTTTCAGAAAAATTCATGCATCCTCCCAGCCCAATGATAAATTCTTTTCTAAAGAGAATTGCTTTCTGTGTGGAATCATTTTAACCTCAGATAAAGTCACTTTACTCAAAATGCTGCAAAGAATTTGTCTATCTCCAGAAAACCAGAAGAGAGATTTATTTATTTATTTATTTTTTTGCGGTACGTGGGCCTCTCACTGTTGTGGCCTTTCCCGTTGTGGAGCACAGGCTCCAGATGCACAGGCCCAGCGGCCATGGCTCACGGGCCTAGCCGCTCCGCGGCATGTGGGATCTTCCCAGACCGGGGCACGAACCCATGTCCCCTGCATCGGCAGGCGGACTCTCAACCACTGCTCCACCAGGGAAGCCCGAGAGATTTATTTTTTGATTCTCCCTGTTACAGTGGTTAAGATCGTATAGACTACTCTCTTGGTATTCCCCTCTCCAGGGCCAGCCTGGAATTATGATCGTAAAGCTGCCTTATCAAATGGCACAGCTGTACTTCGTATGTTGGTTAAAAGGCTAGGCCATTTATTCCTATCAAATAAAGAATCTCAAAGTTTATGTGATTGGAGAAATAAATTATCCACAACTTACAAAAATAATGAATAAACCCCCAAGTCTTCACAATCACTTGTAAAGTCTTAAACCATCTAGCTTCCTGTTAGTCTCTCTGACTTTATGCCTATGGCTTGGCTCTTCCCATCATTCTTTCAGCTCTAGTCACACTGGCCTCCTTGCCATTCCTATAATCCTCTAAGATCTCCCTTCCCCCAGGTATCCACAAGGCTTGCTCCCATAGAGCCATCAGGTGTTTGCTCAAATGGCACGTTAGTAGAGTTGCCTTCCTGTCCACCCTATTTAAAAATCACAAAGCCCCCTCTATACTCCCTATCACCTTCCCTGCCTCTTTATTATTTTTCCCATAGCACTTATCACCATCTGACATATGTCCTACTTTATTTATTTAACTGTTCATTGTCTGTTTCCTCTCGCCATAATCTAAGTTCTACAAATGCAGGGATTTTTGTATTTTCATTGCTATGTACAGTCTGGCACACGGTAAACAGTGAATAATAAATTATTGAATGAATGAATGAAGAAATTAATATGCAAAAGAGCAGCATAATTTGAATAAAGTTCAAACAATTCAGTAAAGTTGATTATATGCAGTTCTCCAACACTTGAAGCTGATTGTTAATTAGATTGCTGCAAGGAACAGAAACTGCAAGGTTACTCCTAGATAACTCCTAGGCTTTTATCTTAAAGGATTTACGGAAAGTTAAGTAAGGAAGCAAGGAATTGGAATGTCATTCTGACCAACGTTCAGGGTACAGTCGCTGGCCTAGTTTCATGGTTCTTGAACTTTATAGTACATCAGAGTCATCTGGGGTGCTTATTAAAAACATAGTTTTCTGGGCCCTACCCTTAGTAAGTCTGTGTGGGGCCTGAAAATTTTCACTTCTAACCAGTTCCCAAGTGATTGTACCGCACCCTGACCTAGTGGTATAAAAGTCGCTGTGCTGACCTCAGGGCATCCTAGGGCTAGTGATTTAGTCCCTTCGACTCTGCTTCCATATTCCTGTTTGATCGTATTCTGATAGCAGTTCTCATTTTTATCTCAAGTCCTTGAAGCCACGGACTCATCGAATCTAGAGCTTCATGACTTCTGCTTTTTGTTTTTTGTCTCTGTGACCCTCTGCATTTGTACCTGCCAACTGTGCCTGGGAATTAAAGGTTCAATTGGATATTCCAGTCACTCTTCAGTAGAGAGTACCTCTGTAGGGCACAGCTCTTATATTAGACACATTACATGCACCTTTGGTCATGCAAAGATCCTGGACTAGCGAAGTCATGTGAAATAAAGCGTAATAGCCTGTGTATAAGGTATTCTGTCTAGTTTTGTTCAGAAGGGGTCTGTGAGAATGAAGGCACTTGAGGATTTTCAGAAGAGGGCTCTGTACATGATAGATAACTTGTATAGATTATCTGCTTCAAGGTGATTAGGGATATTTTGAAAGAGTGTGGGAGAAATTACCTGTATTTTACTGCCAAGTCAGCCATAAATTAGCCTAATAATACAGGACAAATTTTTTGTTTTTCTCTGGGCCTCATTTTCTTCAGTGATAAAGTAAAGGAATTTGACAAGATGAGCTGCAAGTTCCTTTCTGTATGCAGTGTGCTATGATTTGGTGAATCTAATTCATTAGTGTACATACATAGGTGCATGACTAGGTCAGCCCCAGTCTCCAGCTTGCTATGATCCAATCTATTATGGTTGAATATTATATTCTGTTTTCTCCTCTTTCTCTTAAAAGAATGAATACATAACAAACTTGCTTGCATTTAATTCTGGTTATGCCATTTACTAGCTTTTTGCCTTGGGCAAATTACTTTGCTTGATCCCCAATCTCCTCATCCATAAAATTAGGATCATAGTAATTTCCTTATAGTTTTGTTGAATTAAATGAGTTATTACATGTAAAATTATTTATAATAGTAGGGATGAAATGATTTAATATATGTGAAAGTATTTAGAAAGGTAACTGGCACACAGAAGAGACTATATCAGTGTTATTAAAATTACTTTTATATTTTTTCATCTGTGTAAATTTTGTCTGCTTTAACACACGTGACTATACTGTGCATGGAATTTTTACTTAGAATTGTGGTTAGAATATGAAGTTGTTAGAGACTCCTATGATAAAATGCTATTGTAGTGAGTAAACTTTGAAGTGTTTTAGAAATACTAGATTCTTTTAAAATATATTTCTGGAAGCAAAGAGGCATATGACATTCCATAAAAGACAAAACTCTAAGAACATAAAATATATAAATCTTTGCCACAGGCTAAAGTGGAGGGGACAGGAGTGACTACAAATAGGCACAAAGCTTTTGAGGATGATGCCAATATTCTCCATCCCAATTGTGGTGGTGGTTACATGACCGAATGTGTTTGTCAAGATGCATATACAAAAGGAGTCAATTTTATTGCATTTATGTTGTAGCTAAATAAACCTGAATTTATTTAAAAAAATTTTTCTTGGTGTAATCTTTTGATCTGGGAGATCTTGTAGAACATACAGTTGTGTTCTAATCTTGCAAATTGATTCCTAAACTTGCATTCATTTTTATTTCAAGTACTTGAAATATAATATAAAATGTCAGTAGAGACACTGTCACAGCTGCCGCCATCTTTGCAGCACCTGCTCTCCTCATGTTTGGTTAATCAGTCTGTAGAATTTTCTCCTTAAATAGCTCTTACCTCCCTCGCACATCTTTGCCTTAAATGCCATCCGTACTCCACTTCCATATCCTCCTCCTCATTTCTTCTGGGGCGCCTTAGGCTTTCCCTCACCCAGCAAATTGGAACAAACATGCTTATTTGATATTTGTTGATGCTATTTTGAGTAGTACTATTTTATGAGGGTTATTTTCTAAATTATTGTTGTTGTTATTCTGAAAAAATGGCTTTTTTGAACTTTTCATACTCATTAACCTAGATAAATTTATTTAATATCTTGTAAATTATTTTTATTTAAAAATCATATTAAACTTCTAGTTTGCTGAGTGCTTTTTAATTATTATAAATGGATGTCAAATTTTATGACACCATTTTTTTTCTGCATCTGCTGAAATCCCATGCTTTTTCTTCTTCATTTGGTTAATGTTGTGAATTACGCTAATTGATTTTCAACTGTGAAAACAACCTTGCTTTCCTGGAGTAAAGCATCTTGATTATTAGATTTTATTCATTTTATATCTGTTGAATATGATTTGCTAGCTAACGTCTTGCTTAGGATTTTTCTGTCCATGCTTATGGGTGGAGTTGGATTTAATTTTCTTTCCCTTTGGTTTCCTTATCAGGTTTTGATATCAAGACTATGATAACTTCACAAAACAAATACAGCAATATTCACTTTTCCCCTTAATTCTAAGGGTTTTTATATTATTGGGGACAACTCTTCCTTAAATGGTTGGAAAATTCCACCAAGGGAAGCTATCTTGGCCTGGAGTTTTCTTTCAGACAAGGTTTCAGTTATGGGTTGAATTTTTATAATAGTCAAAGGACTAATAATATTTTAATTTCATCTCTGTTCATATTGTTAACAGTTCTTTATTAGAATTTTGTCCATATTACTTCAGTTTTCAACATTTTATCAACATAAAGTTGCCTATAACATGCTCTTATGTATTTTCAATATCTGTAGGATCGATAGTGATGTTCCTTGGATTGTATGTGTTGCCTCTTGTTTTTTCTTTATCATTCTTCCAAGAGTTTTACCAGCTTATTAGCCTTTTTAAAGAATTAATTTGTGACTTTGTCGATTCCCTTTAACATATATTCATTTATTTCATTAATTTTTTTTAACATCTTTATTGGAGTATAATTGCTTTACAATGGTGTTTCTGCTTTATAACAAAGTGAATCAGGTATACATATACATATATCCCCATATCTCCCCCCTCTTGTGTCTCCTTCCCACCCTCCCTATCCCACCCCTCCAGGTGGTCACAAAGCACCAAGCTGATCTCCCTGTGCTATATGGCTGCTTCCCACTAGCTATCTATTTTACATTTGGTAGTGAATATATGTCCATGCAACTCTCTCACTTTGTCCCAGCTTACCCTTCCCCCTCCCCGTGTCCTCAAGTCCATTCTCTACATCTGCATCTTTATTCCTGTCCTGCTCCTAGGTTCTTCAGAACCATTTTTTTTTTTTAAGATTCCATATGTATGTGTTAGCATACGGTATTTGTTTTTCTCTTCCTGACTTACTTCACTCTGTATGACAGACTCTAGGTCCATCTACCTCACTACAAATAACTCAATTTCATTTCTTTTTATGTCTGAGTAATATTCCATTGTATATATGTATCATATCTTCTTTATCCATTCATCTGTTGATGGACACTTAGGTTGCTTCCATGTCCTGGCTATTGTAAATAGAGCTGCAACGAACATGGTGGTACATGACTCTTTTTGAATTATGGCTTTCTCAGGGTATATGCCCAGTAGTGGGAGTGCTGGGTGGTATGGTGGTTCTAGTTTTAGTTTTTAAGGGACCTCCACACTGTTCTCCATAGTGGCTGTATCAATTTACATTCCCACCAACAGTGTAAGGGTGTTCCCTTTACTCCACACCCTCTCCAGGATTAATTGTTTGTAGATTTTTTGATGACGGCCATTCTGACTGATGTGAGGTGATACCTCCTTGTAGTTTTGATTTGCATTTCTCTAGTGATTTCTACTCTTACCTTTTTTTCATTTTCTTTGGGTCTCTTTTTCTTTTTTCTTGAAATGGATGTTTAATTCATTAATTTTCAACACTTCTTTTCAAATTTATGCATTTAATTTTAATGACTGTAAATTTCCTTCAACTTTTAAAAAATCTGTACCACAAAAATGTTGATGCTTAAACTTCTGTGATAATTTTATAATTCAAATAAAAAACTTTTCTAATTTTTATTTTAATTTGTTATTTGACACATTTAGTATTTCTTAATTTTTAAATAGAGAGATATTATCTGGTTATCTTATTACTGATTTCGAGTTTAATTTCACTGAGGTCAGATTTTAATCACTTGAAATTTGCTTTTTGTCCCAGCATATGGCCAATATTTTGTTTGAGTTTTATTTTTTTATACAGCAGGTTCTTACTAGTTATCTATTTTATACATATTAATGTATGTATGTCAATCCCAATCTCCCAATTCATCCCACCACCACCACCACCTCCCATCCCTGTTTCCCCCACTTGGTGTCCATATGTTTGTTCTCTACATCTGTGTCTCTATTTCTGCCTTGCAAACTGGATCATCTGTACCATTTTTCTAGATCCCACATATATGCATTAATATACGATATTTGTTCTTCTCTTTCTGACTTACCTCACTCTGTATGACAGTCTCTAGGTCCATCCACGTCTCTACAAATGACCCAATTTCGTTCTTTTTATGGCTGAGTAATATTCCATTGTATATATGTACCATATCTTCTTTATCCATTCATCTGTCAATGGGCATTTAGGTTGCTTCTATGACCTGGCTATTGTAAATAGTACTGCAATGAACATTGGGGTGCATGTGTCTTTTTGAATTATGGTTTTCTCTGGGTACATGCCCAGTAGTGGGTTTGCTGAGTCATATGGTAATTCTATTTTTAATGTTTTAAGGAACCTCCACCATACTGTTCCCCATAGTGACTGTATCAATTTACATTCCCTCAACAGTGCAAGAGGGTTCCCTTTTCTCCACACCCTCTACAGCATTTGTTGTTTGTAGATTTTCTGATGATGTCCATTCTAACTGGTGTCAGGTGATACCTCACGGTAGTTTTGATTTGCATTTCTCTAATAATTAGTGATGTTGAGCAGCTTTTCACGTGTCTCTTGGCCATCTGTACGTCTTCTTTGGAGAAATGTCTATTTAGGTCTTCTGCCCATTTTTGGATTGGCTTGTTTGGTTTTTTTTTAAATATTGAGCTGCATGAGCTGTTTATATATTTTGGAGATTAATCCTTTATCCACTGATTCATTTGCAAATATTTTCTCCCATTCTGAGGGTTGTCTTTTTGTCTTGTTTATAGTTTCCTTTGCTGTGCAAAAGCTTTGAAGTTTCATTAGGTCCCGTTTGTTTATTTTTGTTTTTATTTCCATTTTGTTATTATTTCCATTATTTCTATTTTATTTCCATTATTTCCACTCTAGGAGGTGGGTCAAAAACGATCTTGCTGTGATTTATGTCAAAGAGTGTTCTTCCTATGTTTTCCTCTAAGAGTTTTATAGTGTCTGGTCTTACATTTAGCTCTTTAATCCACTGTGAGTTTATTTTTGTGTATTGTGTTAGGGAGTGTTCTAATTTCATTCTTCTCTATGTAGCTATCCAATTTTCCCAGCACCACTTATTGAAGAGACTGTCTTTTCTCCATTGCATATCCTTGCCTCCTTTGTTAGTTGACCATAGGTGTGTAGGTTTATCTCTCGGATTTCTATCTTGTTTCATTGATCTATATTTCTGTTTTTGTGCCAGTACCATATTGATTACTGTACCTTTATAGTATAGTCTGAAGTCAGGGAGTCTGATTCTTCCAGCTCCATTTTTTTCCTCAAGATTGCTTTAGCTATTTGGGGTCTTTTGTGTCTCCATAAAAATTTTAAGATGTTTTTGTTCTAGTTCTGTAAAAATGCCATTGGTAATTTGATAGGGATTGCATTGAATCTGTAGATTGCTTTGGGTAATATCATCATTTTCACAATACTGATTCTTCCAATCCACAAACATGGTATCTCTCTCCATCTGTTTGTGTCATCTTTGATTTCTTTCATCAGTGTCTTATAGTTTTCTGAGTACAGGTGTTTTACCTCCTTAGGTAGGCTTATTCCTAGGTATTTTATTCTTTTTGTTGCAATGGTGAATGGGATTGTTTCCTTAATTTCTTTTTCTGATCTTTCATTGTTAGTGTATAGGAATGCAAGAGATTTCTGTACATAAATTTTGTATCTTGCAACTTTACCAAATTCATTGATTAGCTCTAGCTAAGAGAATTCAGCACCACCAAACCAGCTCTACAACAAAAGCTAAAGGAACTTCTCCAAGTGGGAAACACAAGGGAAGAAAAGGACCTACATAAACAAACCCAAAACAATTAAGAAAATGGTAATAGGAACATACATATTGATAATTATGTTAAATGTAAATGGATTAAATTCTCCAACCAAAAGACACAGGCTTGCTGAATGGATACAAAAACAAGACCCATATATATGTTGTCTACAAGAGACCCATTTCTGACCTAGGGAAACATAGAGACTGAAAGGGAGGGGTTGGAAAAAGATATTCCATGCGAATGGAAATCAAAAGAAAGCTGGAGTAGCAATACTCAGAGATAAAATAGACTTTAAAATAAAGAATGTTACAATAGACAAGGAAGGACACTACATAATGATTAAGGGATCAATCCAATTTTTGTACAAGTGGAAGGGCTGGCTTTATCTCAGGTTTTAAATCTGGTATCCACCGACTTCCAAGAAGCCCACGGGAGAATTCAGAAGGTTTGTGAACTTGAATGGGCAAAAGACTACATCCTTCTTTTTATTAATCTTTGATTGAAATTTAATATTTCCTTTAATAATGAATGTAATCAACAAATCAGAATTGGGTACTAATACAGATATTTTCAAATCACATAACTATTGGAAATATCTTAAAATATAACTTTCTCTCTTCACTACACTAAAATATGGTAGTTGTTAGACCACCTGCTAGATCTTCTTATGTAATGCATTAATAAAGAAATACATATTACTATAACACAAAATTTTAAACATCTTGATAGTTAAATTTTAATATTTTTTTGTATTCCTAGTCATTTTATTTTATGCATTCAAGAACATTACTCTGAAAAGAGTTTATAGTCTTTGCCAGACTGCTAAAAGTTCTCACAACACACACACACAAAATGTTAAGAATATATATTGTAACAGGAATGAAAGTAGAGTATATGGGAACAGAAGCAGGGGGTTTAGCAGATATGGTATTGGAAGTTGGAGAAGTATTTTTGCTATTACTTCTAATTTTCTGAGTGATAAAGGAGTCAAGGTCATCAGGACAGAGTGAGAAAGAATGGAGGAGATAATGGAGATTTGAGTATAAGAAATAAGATGTGAATTAGTTTTCTAAGAGAAGAAGAAAGTTAATTTATTAGGAGAATGCAACTAGATTGCAGAGCAGTGCCAAGTGCCCACTTGTATTTTCAAACCTAAAGGGACACCAAAATTGTGTGTCTTTCTCCTGCTCTATTCAGCTGCAGAATGAGTAAAGAGTTGAGTTAACCAGAGTTAGGATTTTTCAAAAGAGTAAGGTGAACAGAGAGAGGAGCAAGGGAATGAATGATCTATATAGGAGAGTTATACTAGAGATGGATTCCCATTGCCCAGTTGGATAAAGAAGGAAGTGAGAACACGAGGGGCATTATCATCAAGTGGCAAGGTCAATGGATAGGAGGTTTCTATGAGGTGGTTGGATTGGCAGAGTTGGGACCCCACAGTAAATAAACTGGAGACAGAGGAGATGGACTAGAGAGAATGAAAAAAATATGTTCTAAAACAAAGTAACAGAAATTATAGTTTAGGGCAATGAGAAGCAAGTGAATATTTTAGGGAGGTTTACCAGCTTACAACTCTAAAATTTTGAAATAGAAATCAGCGCCTCTTTTCTTGACTCTGTTCTTCCTAGGTTTCCATGCCTAACACATCATGCACACTCTCATCTTCTCCGCTTCTGATTCCTCCTGAAGAGAGAAAGTTGGCTTTCCACTCAGGATTCAAGAGACTCAAGGGTTATGGAGTAGCAGCCATGCCAATGAGTAAATCAATGGTTGAAAATTAACATATACTTAGTGTTTGCTATGCACTCTGCACTATTAGGCAATTTCTGTGTGTCTTTCACATATAATCTTATGAAATATACTGAAGCATTATGAATAAACTGAAACTTGAAGAGGGAGATTAGCAAGATTAATGTACTATAGGCAGCACATAATAGAACCAGAATTTTTAAAAACGTCTGACTATAAACCCTGGATTTTCTCATGCTGTTACCTTGGCCAGGAGTCTTATTTTACCACCATTTGTAGCATATATTTATACACAAGCCTAACTATGGTCATTGTTGATGACTCCCTGGAGAAATCCATTCATGCTGTTAAATAACATGAAAACATAAATCTCATTTTAATTTTGCCATAGTTCATTAAATCAGCTGACAGTTCATTTTTCTTTTCTTTTTTTTTTCTTCTGTGTCTATTTTCCCTGAACCAACAATCTCAGTTTTAAGAAAATCTGAGACTATCTAAATAAAATATTCCCATACATTGTAAATCAACTACAGTTTGATTTAAAAATTTTTTTAAAAAGATAAAGTTCCCAAATTCTCCTGAAATTAAAAGTTATTTGTGTCTTCCTTTTTCTCTCTGCCATTATACTGTTCTTAGTGTTTTAATTTCTATAAGTTGTGATTTATGTTGTACTGACCTAAAACAAATAGACTGCAAGTTATTTCTCCAGCAAAAATAGGTTTATTTGTGATCAACAAAGAATTGCAGTTTGGAGGCTGCAACCATGGTGAGCCACTTTCAAGTCACTCCACAGCAAGAAGACAACTCTTTTAAAAAGAAGAAAGGGAAGCTGGGAAGGCTATAGTAAACAAAAAGTCCATTGGAGGTATTGACAGTTTGAAGTTTAGTGGCTTTTTATTGGCTGAGTTGTGACAGTCTCTCATTGACTAAGCTCTTACCAAGCAGGAAGAAGGAGATGGCTTTGCTATTGTCATAGGGTATGAGAGTTCCCCCTTCTGGTCTCCTGACTCTATTTTAATTTAGGTTTCTGTTTATTAATTTTTACAGTTTTTTTTATACAATGCCAAAATAACCAACTTACTATGAAATCCTTGGAGGGAAAATCAAGTTATTTGTTTAATAGTATTATATCTAGTATGTTGATAGAGTGACTAGAGTTTGAAACTATCATTGGGTTGATTTTGTGCCATCTAGATTTAACCCATGTATTATGAAGATAAGTAGCTTAGTACAAAACTGCTGGTTCACATGAATATATTCATTCATTCACATGTTCATTCACCCACCCACTTATCCATTCATACATACATTCATTCAGCAATCTTTACTGAATTCACGCAAAGCACTGTGATAGGCCTAGGCAGTGTGGATACAATGCAGGACAGACTCAATTTTGCCCTTCTGGAGTATGCTATACATTTCACGACAGACAAAGGCAACAAAAACAATCAAAGTGGAAGGGGCTCCTGTGTAATAACACGCAATACCGAACCCAGAGACATCTCTCACAGCCTACACTCTGATTCCTATGTATTGAAAGGATGTTGTACGAGAAATAGTGCTATTTCTAAAATTGCCCTTAGCCATGGAGAGTCCTTAGGAATCACTAGGGGATTTAAAAAATAAAAAGTGATGGGGGTCTACTCCTATATATTTTCTTTTAGTGGCCTTAGGATAAGGCATCCCTCTGAGACTGCCGCCAGTTGGAGGCGTGGCTTGCCTATTAGAAGGCAGTCCCATGCAAAGGTGTGGGGCTTGGTGAGCAGAGCACAGGATGGAGCCTAGCTCTCTTTATCTCCTTGGTCATTCATTTTTGCAGGGCCCAAAACAGCAGCACTGGGGCTTGGCATCTGAAAACGCTCTCCTTCTATCATTGTTAGGGGTGCTTTCGTACTAAATGCTCTCCTTAAGTGAATGTTGGCTGTAGGCCTCTATCTCTCTGATCATTGTGTACATTTGTATTGGGATACTGAGTTATTTTTTCCGTATGTTCTAATGATGTACAGAATTGACTCCACTCCATCATCTCTGTCTGTGTGATGCTCTGTATTAAAACAAAGGAAATATATTACTACTTATAAACCATCTATGTGTTTCTAAGTTCCAGATTTATCTAAAGTTTTCATGGCTGAGTAATTAATAGCTTTAATTTGCTAATAATTATGAAGTTGGTAAATTTGTTGCCTATTCTGAATTGACCACTATACCGAGTTCTGCATGGGACAATATTCTGTGATCACCAACACAAGGGTAGGAAAAAATGATCCTGCTGGCAATATTAGCACCCAGGACGAGGAAAGCTTATGATTATAAACTTAAACTTTAAAACAGCTTTGTACTTTTGGAATTTTCCAAGCTATTTCTAGGAGGAATCGTATAAATTTGCCAAATCTTAGAAAAAAATAATGTCAGAAACAACAAAATAGAATTGATCAGGGAGATATTATCTAGGGCATAGGATAAAAATGGCTTTGAATTCTCAAGGAAAAAAAACATCAAGGATAATTGCTTTTTAGATACTTTGTCTACTCTGAAGTTTCTCTGTCCAAGACACAGGTAATGATTTTTGAAAGTAAACACAACAGCTCAAAATAGCTCTCCTTTTAAAAAAGATCTAAATGTAATTGTCATATTTAGGAAACAGAGATAGATTTTGTACTTTAAAAAATGAAATCAGAGTTCTAAAGAGAAAGAACAAAGGAGAGAAAAAAGTGTAGAAAGCAGTTAAATAACCATGATGAAAGTTACTAGGAGACTCTGTCATAATTAAAAGTGAATCTAGGGCTTCCCTGGTGGCGCAGTGGTTGAGAGTCTGCCTGCCGATGCAGGGGACACGGGTTCGTGCCCCAATCCTGGAGGATCCCACATGCCGCGGAGCAGCTGGGCCCATGAGCCATGGCCGCTGAGCCTGCGCGTCCGGAGCCTTGCTCCACAATGGGAGAGGCCACAACAGTGAGAAGCCCGCGTACCGCAAAAAAAAAAAAAAAAAAAAAAAAGTGCATCTATATCTGAAATAGATCCTAAGGTTTGAACATCAAACTAAATAACCGTAAGCACAAATTATTTTTCTTGAAAGCTTCAGACTGGTTATCATGTTTCTACTTTATAAAATCTTGATGTGCATTTTCTGGTGATAAGTGCAATACTACTCCTACTGTAGCCCTTATTCTCCAACTAAAATTTAATTTTTTAATGTCAAATATCATGTGCATTATATTTATATAATACGACCCACCATTCCTTTACTTTCCTATATATATATATATATATATTTTTACTTGTAACTAAAACCTTTATTAGTCGACTTTTCTTTTTCTAGCAACATTGCTCTAAAAATTTGGGGCACATATCTATAGGATTTGGGGGGACAATTTCAATTTTACAGCCAGATACATAAATATTATTAAATTTATGAATGACTGTAATTTAATTTGTCTGACTTTCTAAGACTTCCCATATGAATAAATTCTCACATCTGAAAACAAGCAACTTTTAACATATAAGAATTTTATCTTTTTTAAATTTAATTTCATTCTTTTAAGTTTTAAAAATCTTTATTTTATAAAGGGATATTTTATAAAGGATAAAGGATATTTTATTTTATAAAATCCCTTTATTTTAAAGGGATTAAAATAGGAAAATTTTCATATAACAAGATTTGTACTTCTTATTCAAATGATTAGGATTTCTTGTTAAAAAATAAAATTGTCCACAGATTAATAGTGAGATTACAAAGAATGAGCTGGCTTTATGATGTGATAGTAGTGTTCTCTTATGAAGGCTGGCAAATGAACAAGTGTCTGTTTTCAAGAGATTTAAAATTCAAGACCAAATGTGCAATCTGAAAAGCAGCCATTATTCTTTCAGCGAATATTATTGTCTGTTTACTACATGCCAGGCTGTAGGATTATCAACATGAAGCAGGATAACACCAATGGGGGAAGTCCTTGCTCATTGAAATTGTTCTCAAATGTCAGATAATGAATTAACTCAAAACTAGAGTCACGGAGGATTCATGGCTTCATTATAAAAGTTATTTAAATAGTCAAAATAACAAAATATGCTGTTTCCTCCTAGAACAGTTACATGTTATACTGGATTTTTATAAAACCATTTTATTTAAAAGTAAAACACAGATATAGAAAATATAGAAAATCTTTACAAACAGATGGATAGCTTATTGATGTATTAAAGGTGAACACACATGGAATCAGTAGCAGGTCAAGAAATAGAACTTTGCTAGCTTCTCCAGGAGTCCTTCCATGTATGCAGTACCCCCAAATTAACCAATATCCTGACTCCTAAAGTAATCATTTCCTTTTTTTAAAAATAGTTTTATCACCCAAGTGTGAATCCCTAGAAAATATAGTTTAGTCTTGCTATTTATAATTTTTTTGGAAATGTTTTTAAAGTCTCCTTCAATTTACAATTTTCCCCTTTTATTTCCCCCTCCTCCCACCCACTCATACCCTTACACTGTATCTATTGAAAGACCCAGACATTTGACTAGTACAGTTTCCAACCGTCTGGATTTGGCTGATTGCATTTTCATGGTGAATGTCATTTATGTACCTCTGTCCTTTGTAAATTGGTAGCAGGAACATGGAGTTTAATCCATTAATTAAATTCAGATGGGATCTCTTTAGCAAGACTCTGCCTAGGTCATGGTGTGTTCCTTCAGCAGAAGGCATTTAGTGTCTGCTTATCTCTCATTTGTGATGTTAAAAGATGTTAACGCCCAAAGTTATCTTCAAGTTGTTCCTTTTGGCATGACCCTAGAAGTCTTTTTTATAGCTTTCTCACTATAAATTGGACAAGCTTTTTAGGTTCATCATGTACATTTCCTGCCTCAGGCCTGAATCAGCCATTTCTCCAGGAAACTGTTTTTCTTTACTAGAGAATGGCAGGTGAGGACCACAATCTGGGTGGTAGGAATGCTCATTGCTACTGTATCTGGGCTCCTCAGTAGACAGGAAATATACATCATTTTTTAAGGTAAAATACCTCATGATTTCATACTTATATTTGCAATTCAAATTCAGGACTACAGGATTTTCACATAACCTCATCCATATTACTGGTACTCCCAGTTCTGAAAGGCACAGGAGGTGGTAAAATTAGAATGGCTTACGAACTTTATCTCCCATCATACACACATCTGTTGTAGAACAACAATATTAATACTATCATCACCACTATAATCAATTAAAATATTTTTTGCATACGTTCTCCTTACTCTCCACCATCTTTTATAGTTATACTGTATCTACCTTGCCTCTTCTTATCACCATAACATATGGTACGCTCTTTTCTAACTCTTATTTAATCATTGTTTTAAAAGTGACTACATATTATACATGTTTAATTCTCTTTAGTCGTTTTGGTTGCTCATTCTGTAGTAAGTTCCTTAGGAAAAGCTCAAGAGAACAATATTTCCTGCATTTTGCATATGGGTAATAGTTTGTCTGTACCTAAAATCCTTGGCTCATTTTTTCTTGAATGTCTTCCATTTTATTATGAAAGAAAGTGTGACTGTGACTCTTGAAAAGTCTGTTAACAATTTAGTGTCTATAGGTCATTTGCTTTTTTTCTTTTTTTTTTGCCTAGCTGATCAAAGGATTTTTTCTTTTTATTTAAAATCCAACAGTTTTAATAAAATATGAGCTGGCATTAGTTTATCCAAGTGATAATCTAAAGTACATGGACTGAACTTTCAATATATAGATTCAATTTAAAAAAAAATTTAACTGAAGTTTTTTTGACTTACAGAGTTTTAGTATTTGTCCTGTTCCCTTACTTTGGTTTTTTTCTTCAAGGATTCCTTTCATTCATACACTGGATTTTTTAACCTATCTTAAATATTTATCACTTTATCTCAAATTCTTTTGTGTCTTCTTAATTATTTCTATTTAATTAAAATACTTTCCCTCCTTTTCACCATGTATTTCTCATCATCTCTGGTATTTACTCACTTTTGTGTTCTGGTTTAGTCTTCATTTCCTTTTAACTCTTTTTTTTTTAAACCCTGAGCTCTGTCATTTAATTTCTAAGGTTTTCTATCACAGATTTATATTATTCTTTCATTGTTTATATATAATTTTCTTAATGTCTTTTAGCTCTGCCTAAAATAGAAGCTTACTCTTTTGGTCTGTTCAATGAGCATCTTCCCAGCATTTAAAAAAATTATCTATAAGAACGTTATCCTGCTCCTTATTTTCTTTTTTGGTATATAATAGCTTTGTATGAGAATTGATCTCACTACTTAATCTTTGTGCATTTTTATATAAAATTTGTTTTCCCTCAATTTTTGAAGGAGGCTTTGCCAGATAGCTTTTCTCCTTTCATAGTGCTCTCTCCTTTCTTGGTTATTTGTAATGTTCAAAGAGATGGCAACTTACTTTCTGAGATTTCCCAGCTCTCTTCTCCTTCCCAACTTTTATCTGGACCTTCTATTTCCACCATCTCTGTTTCACATGTCCTGCTTGATTTTGATTCTGCTCCCAGCAGTTTCTCCTGAATGTGGGCTCTGTCCTAAAACAGAACCATGGCAAGTTGGTTTCAAGAGTGCATGGAGTCTTCGGGCTGGACTCAACTATTTTAGCTCCCCTCATGGACTCCTTTCATTTATCCAACAATTGAATTGAGCAAACCTCTCCCAATTTTAACTGCTGCTTCCAAATTAGTCTGATGTGCTTTCCAGTGATTAGCTGTTAGCTCTTTTGGGGTTTTCCTATTCTCAGATCCATCAGATTCCCTGTTTTTTCCCTCTGCTTTCTCCTGCTCAAATGCTAATAACATCAAGTGTTGTGGCTATAGTTTGTTTTCACTTGCTTGTATTTTGCAGTTCATGAGGCTTGTCTATCACCTAATTTTGTCCAAGGTTTGTTCTGTGTGGTTGTTCTGTCCCTTTTTACACTGGAATTCAAAGCTTGTTGCTGTCACCATCTTCCCAGAATCCTTTTACACTAGACTTTGATATAGATAATTTGTAGCAGGTATCAAATTTTAATAAATATGTATGGAAGAAAATTAAGATTGAGAAGATTCTATTTATTACTTATTAGTAGTAGTATTTTGAAAACTTGGGAAAAGTGAATTTCACTTGATTTATATCAACAAGCAACTTTTGATACTGGACACTGGTATCAGATAACCACTTGTGGTGCTGAGATAGTAATACAAAGACTATAGCTACAGAAAATAGAATAATACATTAAAACTTCCATGGCAAATAATCTACCTATAGTCATAAAATAGACTCCATGATATTTTTGTCATGCAAATACTGTAATATGATGATTTGATTATCTGATGAGGACCTACTTCTGAATGTTTAACTATTACTTTTGAAGCAATATCTATTTCTAACATCGTTGTGGAATACTTTTAAAGGAAAGGGAGAAAAAACTATTTCAAGGTTGTTCTTTTTAAAAATAAAATCCCAGTAAAGATAGCAAGCTCTGGGAAATTGAAATTGCCTTGCAGGATGAGTGGACTGAATAGCTCGGAAGGCAGCATCATCTCTGTCAGGTCATCAGAACATCATTTAGAAAATCACTGATAATACTACTAAAGATATTATCCCTGTGGCTCATAAGCGTTAATGCACCTTCCAGGGAAGGGAGGCAGAGCACAATAAGCAATGGTTTTAGAAACATAAGATCTTGCTTCAGTCTTGGTGTCACCATTTATGACCTATGTAATCTTGGGCAAGTCATTTAATTTCTTAAAGTCTTAACGTTTCACCTGTAAAATGTATATTCTATGTAACTGGTGGCAAAGTAAAGAAACTTGAGACAATTTTAAAAAACTATAGATGTTATTATGAAAACAAAATTTTATTTCCAGGGAGTGTCTTATATACATAAAAACCGCATCTCTTCCTCGGTTTCCAATATTCAGTAGGTGCACAGCACCTATCCAGTTGCCCAAGCCAGGAGTCCTGATCATTCCTTGTTCTTCCTGCTGGCATCCAACCAATCATCAGAGCCTACAAAGTCTAATTTTTAAATATCTTTCAAGTCAATCTATTTTTCACTATACTTATCACCACTACTCTAGTTCAGGCCACCATTGTCTTTTGTCTGAATTATTGCTACAGCATCCTTATGTACTTCCTTGCCTTGTCTTACATTTTCCAAGAGTAGTCTCCATGGTGCCAACCAGAGCAGCTGTTCAAAAGTGCACAAGATTATGACACTTTCTTTCTAAACCCCCTTAATGAGTTATTATATTTAGATAGGTTTCCAACTGTTTAACATGATTTGTAAAGGCCTCGCCTTTCCAGCCCCATTGGTTACCAGACTATAGTCCTCGCTTATTACTCTGCAGCCCATCAGAACTAGTTTCAGTTCCCCAAAGGTGCTGTACTTTCTTTTGCCTCTGCAACGATGTCCTTGCCTGGAATATATTTTTAGCTCCTCCATGTCTCACAAAGCCAACTGCTCGCCTTCCCTGAATCCCAAAGACTGGGTTGGCTGTCCCTCCTATGTATTCCCCTATACCCTAATTTGTGCTTATTTTGCATTACACTTGCCTGTTTAGTTAACTGCCTTCCACATTTGAGCTCAATCTCCAAGAGGTCAAAGACCATGAAATTGGTCTTTTATAACTTATATAACTTTTATATCCCTTTGCCTCACAACAATATCCGTTGGATGAATGATTTACCATGTTGTTAGCAGAAAACTCACGCTCTGTAGCCATAATGGTGAGCTGCCATTCTCTACGCAGGCTTGGTTAGGAGAGTATTCTGAATTACATCACAAAAACAGCTCCAATTTTGAAGGATAGAAACACATTTTCCCCTCTCATATACAGATATTAAAATTGCATTCTAATATTTTAAGAAAATCTCTTACAGACATAACGATGATCTTCCCTGGAATTGTTTTGTTTCCTTTCTAGATATTAGGTGGAATCTGTATGCATTAATATATATGCCATACTTGTTGTCTTTCCTTCACATGCATGACTGAAGCTCTTGAAAACACACAGCCATCCACGAATCATTCTCTTGTGTCCTATTGTTACTAAACAACTATCAGTCATCATTATACTGGTCTAAGTAGGATACTGAAAAGAAATCAAATAGAAAGCCAGTGTGAACCCTTGATACTTCTAAGGTGGAAAAACTCCAAAAAAACTCCAAAAAGTCAAAAATACAAATCAAGACACTAGCTGGGGAAAATATCAGTTGAAGTAACCATTTATTCAAAACCTCTGTGCTGGCTCTTTGCAAGGGAAAGCTACTACTCACAAGGGAAAATTTTACTTACTATAACAGGGTCACATTATAGGCTTTTTCTCCATTTACCACAACCCTGAATATTCCTTTTCAGGAATATAGAAACATGCCTGATTGGAAGAAAGCCCACCTAATGCACTCACTCTTGTTGTGCAGCCCTTAATACAGACAGTGTTTCTTGACCTGTTTCACAACAGTATTTTTTTCCACTGTAGGGTTATCTGAAAACATAGGAAATAAAAAGAGCTTATTACTGTTTATATTGCCAAAGAGGCCTCTCGCCCCACTCTGAAAATGTAGTGGATCTTTTTCGTAATGCATATATTGAAGAGACTTAGGACATAACTCATCTAAGCATGTGGATGTCAGGTTCATCCTCACATGTTTCAGATTGTACGGGTGTATTGTTTCGGTAGAGATATCATCAAATGAACATCAGTTTGACAAGAAAATCAGTATCATCATATTCAAGGCAAGAGCAACATACTGATGTTAGCACTGATAATTTTTAAAATGGAATGTCTAGGAAGGACCAAGGAAGTTCACAGGCGTAAAGAGAACTGACTTGAAAGTTAGGAGTCTTGGATATTAAGTCAAACTGCCACTAGCTGTGTGATTCCTCCAAAATCTCATGAATATATGATTCAGTTTCCTCTCTGAAATGTTATTTCATATGTAGAAGGAGGTCAAATAAAATTTAAAAAGGCAATGGATAATATTGAGAAGTTGAAAGTGCTTAATTGGTGCAGTTGAAGCACTGCTAGAATATAGGAGACTTGGACTCCTGTTCAGTTACTGGGTAACACCCTTAGTAGGACTGCAGTCAGCCAGGCACCTGAGGGCCTTATCTCTTCCTACTGGGTCCCCTGTGCCCTCCTGGAGCACCTGAAGCAGGCTCCGAGTGTTGCGATATTACCGCAGCCCCCACCCCAGGAAAGCTTTCAAAAAATCACTGACTGGAGTTGGTGTATAAATACCCCAGCTCCCTTGCCCCTCAAGGAAAATTCTTAGGCGTGTGTTTTACACTGACTGAATTTCTTGAAAGGATTAACCTCCAATTGCCTTCCCTTCCCTTTCTTAGTTCCGCTCTCCCTTACCAATACTTCCTGTACCTCCCAAATAACTTTGGTGTTTGAATTCTTGTCTCAGGGTTTTCTCTAGGAGAACCCAAATTAAGAAAATAAAATTATACATTGATATTTCTAGTTATATTATTAAATGATGCTCCTGGAGTCCCGTTCCTTTACTTTGTGAAGGGGAAGGAGCCCCGTTCCTTTACTTTGTGAAGGGGAAGGAGCCCCCTGCACTTCTACCCTGTGGGAGGGTGGGGGTGAGCTGATGGAAATAGACTCTTAAAAAATGATGAATTACATGTCCATGCCTCTCTCTCGCTTTGTCACAGCACTACCAAACGTAAGGTAGATAGCTAGTGGGAAGCAGCCACATAGCACAGGGAGATCAGCTCAGTGCTTTGTGACCGCCTGGAGGGGTGGGATAGGGAGGGTGGGAGGGAAGGAGACGCAAGAGGGAAGAGTTATGGGAACATATGTATATGTATAACTGATTCACTTTGTTATAAAGCAGAAACTAACACACCATTGTAAAGCAATTATACTCCAATAAAGATGTAAAAAAAAAATGCACTTCCTCATCCTGAAAAAAAAAAAAAAAAGATGAATTACTCAAAAAGGCAGTCCATTCCTTTCAAATGTCTTGACCTGTGTGTGGAGTCCTGGTTGGCATAAGGACATAGTCTTTGAATGGACACCTCCAAATAGTCCTCACAGTGAAATCGATGGCATAGCCTTTGATGGTTCTCTGAGCTCAGAATGTGGGACCCTTAGCTGGACTGCAGGAACGTCCCACTGAGCCTCCTGTAACAGGTCTCTGGGTTAGGTCCTCTCCAACTTCGAGGCTAGAGGCTCTCAGAAATTGATAGGGATGTGGGAGGAGATTGTCGAGACAAGGACAGCAATCTTGGGACAAGGGTGAGCGAGGACAGCTGGGGAATGGAAACACAAGTGATGGGGCAGCATGTCCTGAGGGAGGTGTAGAACAGCTTCTGTCAGTTGGACACTGGAAAATTAGCTTCTAGCAAGTCCACGGAGAGGAGACTAGTGGAGCCTTGGTCTTGAGTAGTAAGTACTTCACTGGCCAACAACCAGGTAAGGAGTTGTGGGGAGAGGAGGAGGACTTTATGTAGACAAAACGGAGTACGCAAAGGTGAAGAGGCTTAAAACAGATCATGTATTTACTTCGGGGAAACTGTTTCCACAGTCCTTGTTTAATGCCATTGAACACTTACAGCACTGTGTATTTTAATTTTTAGTTAATAAATTGGAAACTAATTCTAGATGCCAATGGTGTAGCAGGGCTTATAACTATTTCTTAAAAATTTGAGAAGTAAAATATCCACCTCATTAAAATGACTGGACTCGAAACCTGCCATCTGATGGTTATTTAAGCCACAGCTTCTTGGCTGGCTTTCCTGACCTTTAACGAGACTTGTGGTGATGTCAGTGCTTGTCATCTTTATCATCACTCATCTCTTCTCCCTGCGGGCCATCCACACTCTGGATGTCAAGGCAGGGCAGCTGCCTGGCAATGTTAGGATGGCTTTCCTTCTGTTCTGAATGAGGAGGAATTGCCATATTTGAAATGACTCACCACCTGCTGCAGTGTTCCTGCTGACAAAGATAACCTTAAATTCATTAAGCATTTTGATTTGGATCATATTAAGACAGTAAGCTATCTTTTTAGTTATTTTTGCTTTTGTTTTTCATCACAACATAAGGAGTCACATTTTCCAGCCAGCTGGCAGGCTGGGTGTTAGTTCTTAAGGACATATTAGTATAAATCTTCCAGCTTTATGGAACCCTGTTCTTCAAGCAAGTATCCATCTGTCAAGAATCTCAAAAGAATTCTTACTGCAGAGTTGAAAATCCTTCTGTGAGAAAATGTCATTTTGCCTTCTGACCTCCCAAATCAAGATTATATTTTAATTTCTACTTTACATAAGTCTACCTCTCCTTTAAGTTGGAAATAACTTGAATATCCAACAGGAGAGAAAATGTTAAATTACATTGCTCAATTGTACAATGGAAACAACTGTGAAAAGTTTCTAACTGAAAATTTATGTTTTGATTACTATGTTAGGTAAAACCGTTATTCCCAATTGTACAATTGTTGATTAATTACTTATAGATTCATAGAAAAGTGCCTAAAACTGAAAATCAAAGAACATGTTTTATATTTAGCATTAAGAATCACCAAAGAGAGTTGTAAATGGCTGTTTATGTGAGGCAAGAAATGGGGTGGGAGAGAGACAGTTTTTCCCCCACAAGCCTTGTAAAACTATTCGACTCTAAATTATACACATATCTTTATGAAAATTAAAAAGAGGGCTATAAAGAGATTTGAAAGTCTAGAAGAAAACATTTTTTAAAAGTATGTATTTGGATTTTCATTAAAATTATATAAGAATTTAGCTCTATTGAATTTGAAGAGAATTGGTAGATAAGTGGTAACTTAATAATCAGTCTCTTTCAAAGATTAATATAAGAAAGTAGGAGAATATATGTCTTATTCCCTTAATTGTTTTGGGTTAATTCTTATATTGATGTCATACTTAATGAGTTTTATATAGTTGTTTATAGTATTGCATCTGCAGGAGTAAAGCTTCATCCATATGCTTAGAAGGTAAAGCTATAACTGGGGTCTGTTTGACTCCTCTGGCCTGGGAGGATTTCCTAGTCCTAGCAGGGCCTGCAAAACCTGGGGAGAAAGCAGAAACACCACCCTCATTATTTAAAGCCTGGGAGAAAAACTATGTCAGAATCATGAAATATTGCTGAGGATCTGGCTAGAGAAATGTGTCTGCAATGGATTCCCAGTGTAAGGCTTCTAGAATGAATATGAGGAGCCAAAATCAGAATTCAAGGAGGGTCAGAACCGGAAAGATAGAGAATAAAAGAGCAAACAAGAGTCTGGTCAAATACTGGCAACAATCCCCCTAAACATTAGATGTCATTGCTGCCATATTCTCTGGGTAGCCCTGTTCTGTTTATAGGGTTCTAGACAGAAGGGACTTCTATTTTCCCCAAGCCTCCATCTTGGGTCTACCTCTATAAAACCTGATGGGTTTCTGTTCTTGCTGGGTGGGAAGTGAGTTTTGAGGAACTGCTGTTCAATAACATTCCCAGTGAATCATGTCCTACAGAAGTCCTTGGTATTTCCAAGGGTTCTTGGTATTGCCACATGCCTCTTCAATGCTGGAATCTTATCTTCTTCATTTTGGAATGTCACGTGCTGTGGAGTGGGGCCAGAGGTGTAATTGTCATGGAAGCAGCCAGTTAAAGTTGGGAGGTCATCTCAATATGCCTGAGGTAATGGGTCACTCATGTCTGGCACGGATGGGCGATACATATTTGTCAGGAGGAAAGGTAGGTATCATTTATTCTTGGATAGTCTCCTTGGTGCTTGGCCCTGGATGTGCTGGAATGTGCTTCTAAGTCTCTTAACAGAGGGAAAAATTCCTTAATTCTGTTAGATAACAGCCAGTTATTCCACGTTGTTATGAAAAATGTTCAAAGAAGCAAATATGGAAATGACTGTGATGAAAGATGTAAATTTACATCTCATAATGATTTGGGAGGTAGATCAATTGCATTTTATGCAAAAGCAGTGTAAGAGAAGAAATATTTGTTGTCCTAATGCATGTATCAGCTGGCCATACATATTTGAATAATGAATAGCAGACAGGGGGATTGCAAAAATGGGGGCTTAAAATGGCACCCTATGAAACCAAGATGCAAATTGGGATAGCATAAAGGCCAGGTAATTGGACAGCCCACTGAGCAAAGATCTTCTTAACAAAGGGGTAATGACTGGTGTGAGTAGGCCTAAATAATGACTTTACAAATGGTTCTGATGAGTTTAAACTGTAGATAAAAACTTTTAGGTATAACTGGAGAAAGAACTGATAGAAGTGGTGACTGATGCTGGAACTTGATGCCAAGGAAATTTATCAAATTTCCATCTATAAATATTATATGCTACTAATAATGAATCAGCAGGTTAACTGCTATGTACTAAGCACTGTGATTAAACATCTTAGGTGCAACCAGGTAAGGATGAGTATTATCCCACTTTTACAAATGAGGAAACACACATACACTACTGTTACATGGTTATTCAGTCAGTAGTAAAGTTGTACATAAAAAGTTCTGTAGGCCAAAGGGGGAAGAGAAAATGGCTTGATGGAGGCCTGACTAGGCTGGACTAGGGGAGTTTTAGCTCTGGCATTCCTGTTTCACACACTTAAACAGAATTAAATAAATGAACACTCATTTCCTTTCCCATTAGTATGTACAGTTAAACTATTGTATACTTTGTCCATGTGTATTTCCATTTGCTTTTCTGCCATTTTTCCCTTTAAAATATTAAACACATGAATAAAAATTATGTTTCACTTTTAAACAGCTCTTTCCTTCTTCCGGCTGTTTGTGTCAGTGCTAGCCCTCGTTAATAAAGTAAGATGCACTAGTTAAATGCTAATGTCAAATGGTGAGTGCTAGGGACCCTTCCCCTTGTGAGATACTGAAACACGAGGTCTGGATGAGTAGCAATGACTGATTTTGTTCTTGGAGAAATTAAGACCTCTGAAAATTGTGGGAATGATTAATGGTTTCTTCATCTTCTGTTTACATGGCAGAGTTTACACTTTATTATTCTAGGCTTTTTAAATATAGGCTATATTTAACCAGATGCTTTCAATTTTAAAAATGATACTGTTATGATACATACATTATTCTGTCACAGATTCATATTGCTTGTTGTGTGCTAGGTGCTGTACTAGGTCTGGGCATAACGACTGAGTAAGATGACATAATCCTTATATTTTTAGGGGAATGTGAGTCTGAAAGGGACAAATATAAAACATAATTTTATAAATATTTGCTTAATTATAATGATGATAAACTGTCAAGGGATGATGCAGATTTATGAGATATCAGGGACACTAATTCTATTATCAAGTTTAGGGAAGGGAGGTAAGTGCCAGGTCATGCAAAGTTCTGTGGACTTTCAGTCAATTTTATTTTGAGGGCAATGAAAAGTCATCAAGTAGAGAAATTTAAAAGATAAACATTTCTAACTAGAGACCACTGGAATAGTGAAATCATCAGACTGTAGGGTCTTGTCTTAGTGTGGTGGTCTCTCAAAGAAACTGAAACTACAAGTTAGAAAGTTAAATATGTGTCAGAACAGCTTGGTCATTGATAAATTACTGCAATCTTACAATTAGAAAGAAAAGGCCATTTGGATGGAAAGAATTAATTTTGATTTGACATGTCAAATTCCACATAATCTTAGAGGATTCATAGGACCCCGTTAGAGGTAATCCAGGCCTGGTATCCTGTCTAGAAATGTAGAATTGGGAACCATTCACAGGTCTTCTGTATATGGTTTGTGTACCTGGCTGAGTCCAAGGAAGGTGAAAATCTTTCAAATTTGAACAAAAGTGGCTTGTATTCACAATCTGTGCATCTGCAGAGCCGTGTCTGCCTAGAAGGTCTGCCTTTTTTGCATTTACACAGGCACTCTGTGAGATAGTAGAAGGTCTGATCCATAAAATTAATTTAAACTGCAAATTGGATGAACTCTTGAGAAATGAGTGTAAAGAAAAATAACTAGGAGATCAATATAACTGAGTGGGAGGAAGATAAGGAACAGAACAATAGGATGGAAACATAACATGAAGAGAAGGGATTAAAACAAACACAAGGGTCTTCCCTGGCGGCGCAGTGGTTGAGAGTCCGCCTGCCGATGCAGGGGACATGGGTTCGTGCCCCGGACTGGGAAGATCCCACATGCTGTGGAGCAGCTGGGCCCGTGAGCCATGGCCGCTGAGCCTGTGCGTCCGGAGCCTGTGCTCCACGACGGGAGAGGCCACAACAGTGAGAGGTCCGTGTACCGCAAAAAAAAAAAAAAAAAAAAAAAACACAAGATGAAGATGTCAAGGATGCCAGTGGTACCAAATGCAGAAAAAATGTTCACCAGGGGTTAGGATTGAAAAACAATTATTGAATTTGATTATGGGGCTGTTAATTAGGGAATTTAGGGAAAGTTGAGAATAGAATCCAGATTTATTTCACTTACATGAAATAAAGTGAACCCCTTCTATGTTCCAGGCATGTGCTGATATGAGAAGCCTGCTTAGTGAATGCCTGATAAAGACACTCAAGGAGCTTAGCCAAGAAAAAAACATGGTGGGGGCTGGAGGAAGCCCCTTCCTGAAGATTCATTCAAGAAAAGCAAAATCTAATTACCTTTAAGATAGAAGTAAAAAAAGCACTGTATAGGGAGAGGTTAAGAATACTAAGGATATTAGGACGAAAAGGAAAAAGTATGGGAATAGGTAGGGACTTCAGAGGTTTGAGAAGGAAGAGAAGATAGTTATAAAATTAGAAAGATGTTGAAGAGGAGATATATAAATTTTATCATAAACACTGGATTTATTAATCAGTTTTTGTGTCTTACAAATATATTTCATAAACTAGCTTAAAATACATTTTTTTTAACCTCTAACATGAATTTGAACATAGACTAACTACTAGATTAAACGATTAGATTAAGTTAGGGCTTCACTGGTGGCACAGTGGTTGAGAATCTGCCTGCCAATGCAGGGAACACGGGTTCGAGCCCTGGTCTGGGAAGATCCCACATGCCATAGAGCAACTAAGCCCGTGCACCACAACTACTGAGCCTGTGCTCTAGAGCCCGCGAGCCACAACTACCGAAGCCCACATGCCTAGAGCCCGTGCTCTGCAACAAGAGAAGCCACTGCAATGAGAAGCACTGCAAGGAAAAGTAGCCCCCGCTCGCCGCAACTAGAGAAAGCCTGCATGCAGCAATGAAGACCCAATGCAGCCAAAAATAAATAAATATATTTAAAAATAAATAAATAAAATGTACAATTCAATGTTTTTTAAACAAAGATTAGATTAAATTAAAATTTACTATATTAAGCCTTGGTTGGTAAGCCTAGGGCAGAGAACATAGAAACTGAGGCATTTAAATAAATTCTTTGAGGGCTTCCTTGGTGGCGCAGTGGTTGCGAGTCCACCTGCCGATACAGGGGACATGGGTTCGTGCCCCAGTCCGGGAAGATCCCACATGCCGCGGAGCAGCTGGGCCCGTGAGCCATGGCCGCTGAGCCTGCGCGTCCGGAGCCTGTGCTCCGCAACTGGAGAGGCCACAACAGTGAGAGGCCCGCGTACCGCAAATAAATAAAAAAATAAAATAAATTCTTTGAGTTTTTATTTCTGGTGCTATCTGTCACATTCCCCCTAGTAGTTTTATTATGGATGAAAAAATCAATTTATGAAGTTATTATTGGGAAATAAATTCTGAAAAATCAATTTTATGTGTAAGTAAACTATACTTGGTTTATATTTCTCATAAACTTATTGATTTGCTTTTTAAATATTTAAAAATATTTTTTCACATGGTAAATCTGAAAGAGTAGAAATATTGGTGTTTCCATGTATTAGCAACAAACATTTGGAAAACGGAACTTTAAAATAGTATGCTTTATAATAGCATCAAAACAATTTCATACTTATAAATAAATTTAATGAAAGTGTGCACGACTTCTTCAGAGTAAACTAAAAATATTTCTAAGAGAAATTTCAAGAAACTTAAATAAATGGAAGATCATACCATTTTTATGGATGGGCTCATCCAATATTTTTAAGATGTAAATCCTCCCAAATTGACATACAGATTCAGTGCAATCCCACTTAAAATAGCAATGGGCCATTTTTTCTTTTGGGTGAATACAAACAAGGTGATTCTAAAATTTATTCTGAAATAAAAGAACCTAGAATAAACAAAATAATATTGAAAAAGAACAAGGTTTCTTTTACACTACTTGATTTCAAGACTTACTATACAGCTAGAGTAATTAAGAGTGTGATATTAGTATAAGGACAAAAAAAATCAGTGGAACAGAGCAGAATTCAGAAACAGACTCAACTTCATGGTCAATAGACTTTTAACAAGGATATAAAGAATTTCAATGGAAAAAGGAAGTTTTTTCAACTGGTTCTGGAACAGGTGGATAAATGTATGAAAGATAATTAACCCTGATCATTACCTTGTATCATTCACTAACATTATTTTGAGATGAATCATAGACTCAAACATAAAAGCTAAAACTATAAATATTCTAAAGAAAATGGATAAATTGGACTTAATAAAAATTTAAAACTCTGCTCTTTAAAAGATACCATAAAGAAAAATGAAAGGTAAGCCACAGGCTGAGCAACAATACTTGCAACACATATATCATATAAAGCACCTGAATTCAGTAAATATAAAGAACTCCCACAAATCAATATTAAGAAGACAATCAACCCAATTAAAATGGGTAAAATATCTGAACAGAAACTTTACAAAAGAAGCTATATGAATAGCTAGTAAGCACGTGAAAAACTGCTCAGCATCATTATTCATAAGGGAAATGCAAATTAAAGCTACAATGAGGTTATCATTTTGCCCCCGCTAGAAGCAGTTGATGAAGATGAGAAGGAATTGAAACAATGTGGTTAGGAGTATAAAATGGTAATATATCTCTGGAAAATTGCTTGGCAATTCCTACTCTATGACCCAGCGATTGTATTCCCAGGTATTTATCCAAAAGAGATGGAAATATATGTCCAAAGAAAGGACATGTAAAAATTTTCATAGCAGCTTTATTCATAATAGCAAAAAACTGGAAACAATCTTAAGTGTCCATCAACAAGAAAATGGATAAACAAATTGTGGTGTATTCATACAATGGAGTACAAAAAAGAATGAACTTGATACATGCTACAACATGGATGAAACTTAAACACATTGAGTGAAAGAATCTAGACACAGAAGACTACAAACTGTATGATTCCACTCACATAAAGTTAAAGAATAGACAAAACTAATCTATGGTGACAGAAATCAAAACAATGGTTGCCTATGGCAGGGTGTTTTCAAAACTGCAGGGTATATAACAAAATATACAAAATATAACCAAGTAAAGTAGTTGCTTCTATGAAAAACAACAGTTAGGCTTTCTGTAGATCAGGTCATTGTTTCACTGGGGAGGCTGTGTGCTATATAGGTTAAGAGCACAAGCTCAGGAGTCAGACTGTCTTGAGTTTGAATTCTGACTCCAGTACTGTATGCTAGGCAGATATTTAACATCTCTGAGACTCCATTTGTTCATCGGTAAAAATGGTGGGTTTTGTTTGCATTTTGTATTCACCCTTCTCTTGTGTATTTTTGTTTGTTTGTTTGCCTTCACCGGATCTGTGGCTCAGAAACTGGTGGCTTGAGATTCTCATTAAATATTTCATCCCATGGTGATGTCAGGGATAGTTACAGATTTAGTCTGAAAAGGACTTGACCCAGGTGCTCCCTGCTCCTACCACAACTCAAGGCAAAGAGCCCTGGACAATGGTTACAGCTTGTTGGAGGTTGCATTCCTGGCCAAAAAAGTCCTCCACTCTACTCACAGAGGGCCTGTATGCGCATCCATAACTCCAGAAGACTGAGTACCCCTGCCTCTTAACAATCCTGAGCTCTGTAGGTTCAAGGGCCAGCTCCACCTCTTACTGTCTGCTTCTGTTCTGTTCATGGCCCATGTACTTTTAAGCAGACATACGTATTTTTAAGTTAAAACATTTATTTATCTCTATTGATCTTTGTTGGAGGGTGTTTTGTGGGGAGATAATTCTGTATCATACTGATGAGAAGACATGCTTCTTAAGATTTTAATATAAATATAAAATATTACCAATATTACTGTTACAGAGAATGACACTCTCTCTTAAAACTCAAATTTAAGGGCTACTACATGTAAAAGTTATCAAGAAAGCAAATTGGTATCTGGGTGCTTGGACAGGTTCTGTCAACAATAGCTCTGCTCTCAAGGTCAAATCATGTACTTTTCGAGACTAAATGTTACTCATTTATAAGATTACTGGTCTGAATCAGATAATCTCTAATATCCTTTTTCACTCCAAAAATACAAGTTTATACTCTAGCTTAGAGGTTGTGAACTGGCAACCCAGGACCTGCTTTAATTTACTAATACAAGTTATTTAAATATTTTTTTAAATTAATGAACTTTATTTTTTAGAGTTTTAGGTTCACAGCAAAACTGAGTGGAAAGTAAAGAGAGATCTCATATATCCCCTGTTGCCCCTCCCCAAACCTTTCCCACTATCAATATCCTGCATCACACTGGTACATTTCTTACAACTTATGAATCTACATTGACATATCATCATCTAAAGTCTACAGTTTACATTAGGGTTCACTCTTGGTGTCGTATGTTCCATGAGTTTTGAAAATGTGTTATGACATGCATCCACCTTTGTAGTTTCATACAGAATAGTTTCTCTGCCCTAAAAATCCTCTGTGCTCTGCCTATCCCTCCCTCTCCCCCACCCCAACCCGGTCCTGCCACTCAACCTCTCTAACCCATGGCCAACATTAATCCTCTTACTGTCTCCACAGTTTTGCCTTTTCCAGGATGTCATATGGTTGGAATCAGACAGTATGTAGCCTTTTCAGATTGGCTTCTTTCACTTAGTAATATGCATTTAAGGTTCCTCTGTGTCTTTTTGTGACTTGAGAGCTCATTTCTTTTTAGTATTGAACAATATTCAATCGTCTGGATGTACCATACTATTTACCTTTTCATCTACTGAACAACATCTTGGCTGCTTCCAAGTTTTGGCAATTATTAAGAAAGCGGCTATAAATATTTTTGTGCAGGTTTTTGTGTGGACATATATTTTCAAATCATTTGGATAAATACCAAGGAACACAATTGCTGGATTGTGTGGTAGGAGTATGTTTGTAAGGCACTGCAAACTGTCTTCGAAAGTGGCTGTACCATTTTGCATTCCCACCAGCAAGGAATGAGAATTTCTGTTGCTCTGCATCCTCATAAGCATTTAGTGTTGTCAGTGTTCTGGATTTTGGCCATTCTAATAAGTGTGTAGGTGGTATATCATTGTTGTTTTAATTTGCAATTCCGTAATGTTGAACATCTCGTATGCTTACTTGTCATCTGTATATTCTTCAGTGTGGTATCTGTTCAAGTTTTTTGCTGATTTTTTTTTTTTTTTTTTTTTTGCGGTACGCGGGCCTCTCACTGTTGTGGCCTCTCCCGTTGCGGAGCACAGGCTCCAGACGCACAGGCTCAGCAGCCATGGCTCACGGGCCCAGCCGCTCCGCGGCATGTGGGATCTTCCCAGACCGGGGCACGAACCCGCGTCCCCTGCATCGGCAGGCAGACTCTCAACCACTGCGCCACCAGGGAAGCCCTCAATATAATACTGTTAACCATAGTCACCTACTGTACATTAGATCCCAGAATTTATTCATCTTACAACTCGAAGTCTGTACCCTTTAAACAACATCTTCCCATTTTCCTCAGCCCTTAGCTCATGGAACCCCCAATCTATTCTCTGTTTCTGTGAGTTCATTTTTCATAGATTCCATATATAAGTGAGATCATGCAGTATCGGTCTTTTTCTGTAAGACTTACTTCACTTAGCATAACGCCCTCAAGCTTCATCCATGTTGTTGCAAATGGCAGGATTTCCTAGCTATCTCAGTTATAAAATCCACCGTCTTGGTATCGCAGTAACTGTGTTCAAGAAACCCTTATTTTACTTAATAATGGCCCCAACCTACAAGAGTAGCGATGCCGGCAATTCAGATATGCCAAAGAGAAGCCGTATAGTGCTTCCTTTGAGTGAAAACATGAAAGTTCTCGATTTAATAAGGAAAGAAAAAAAATTGTATGCTGAGGTTGCTAAGACTTATGGTAAGAATGAATCCTCTATTGTTGAAATTGTGAAAAAGAAATTTATGCCAGTTTTGCTGTCACACTTCAAACTGCAAAAGTTACAGCCACAGTGAGTGATAAGTGCTTAGTTAAGATGGATAAGGCACTAAATTTGTACAATAAGATATTTGAGAGAGAGGGAGAGAAAGACCACACTCACATAACTTTTATTATAGTATATTGTTATAATTGTTCTATTTTATTATTAATTATTATTGTTAATCTCTTACTGTGCCTAATTTATAAATTAAACTTTATCACATATATGCATACATAGGAAAAAAAACATAGTATATATAGGGTTCGGTGCTATTGGCAGTTTCAGGCATCTACTGAGAGTCTTGAAACATAACCCCTGGAGATAAAGGGGAACTACTGTACATATATACACACACACACACAGACACACATGCACACACACACACACGCATTCTCTTTCTTTTTTTTTTAACATCTTTATTGGAGTATAATTGCTTTACAATGGTGTGTTAGTTTCTGCTGTATAACAAAGTGATTCAGCTATATGTATATATATATCCCCATATCCCCTCCCCCTTGTGTCTCCCTCCCACCCCTCTAGGTGGTCACAAAGCACCGAGCTGATCTCCCTGTGCTATGTGGCTGCTTCCCACTAGCGATCTATTTTACATTTGGTAGTGTATATATATCCATGCCACTCTCTCACTTCGTCCCAGCTTAACCTTCCCCCTCCCCCTGTCCTGAAGTCTATTCTCTATGTCCGCGTCTTTATTCCCCTAGGTTCTTCAGAACCATTTTTTTTTTAGATTCCATATGTATGTGTTAGCATATGGTATTTATTTTTGTCTTTCTGACTTACTTCACTCTGTATGATAGTCTCTAGTTCCACCCACCTCACTACAAATAACTCAATTTCATTTCTTTTTATGGCTGAGTAATATTCCATTGTGTATATGTGCCATACATTTTCTTTATCCATTCATCCACTAATGAATACAAGTTTTTTCCCTGTTTCAGCTATTGTGAATCATGCTGCAGTGAACATGGAGGTACAGATATCTCTTCAAGATAGTGATTTCACTTCCTTCAGATATATTCCCAAAAGTGGAATTGCTGGATTGTATGGTGGTTCCTTTAAATATTTTAAAACTAGTTGCCAGGCATTAGAAATCAGGAGATTTTACATAAAAATCTGATGTTCATTTTCCCTTGAAAAAAGTGAAAAGAATTGGAAATGCAGGGTCAACATTGCCATGTGGTAGTCATAAGCAAGCACTGAGTAGTGTTTATGTCCTTGAGCTAGGTCATATGTCCCACTGTCTCCCATTTCCTATTGCATTATATATATTCAGTGTATTCACTTATTTGTGTTACTTCCTGACCTCCATAAGCATTTGAGTTTGTGCCATTGGTTCTCTAACTTTAGTATGTGTAAGAACCACTGATGGAAAAGAAAACTCTTGAGCACTTTCCCTAGAGATTCTGATTCAGGTCTCTGTCTCTGTGTGTTTCAGAAGCAGCACCACAGATATGTATATAACAGATACTACGGCCCACACTTCAACAGGCATTGCTTTAGGCTATTATACATAATTGAGACAGGAGGGAAAGGGGCAGGACACTGTTAGATAATGAAGAAGGGGCGCAGCTGTTTGGATGCCATAACGAACACTTGGAACCAGCTGAAACCAGGGTAGCTTTGAGAACAGTCCGGTCTTTGACCTCTGGCTCATTATACTTTCATTGTAATAGTAAAAAATCACTCCCCCTTACACCTGACAGTTCCTAGGGGGACCATAAATGGCCAAAAAGTGGGCAGCGGCCCAATTCTTGGAAAATCCCCACCCTACCCCGAAATAGCAAGAATATTCTTGCCACCCATTAGCCTATGAAATTACTTAACCCATTAGAACCTACAACCCCATGTTCTGGGGTCGCTCTCACTTTCTGAGAAGGTCTGCATTCTGCCTATGGAATGTGTCTCTCTCTAACTAAACTTGTTTTCCCTTTACCCTGGCTCGTCTTGAATTCTCTCCTGCGCAAAACTAAGAATCCTCACTTGGCGGTCTGTCCTAAGGATTCCTGCGGGTCCTGGAATGTGACGTTTCCCTCTCCCGCAACACAATTATCATCCTACCACCTTATGGTTAAAACATCGATTTCCAATCTACAGACCACCAACAAGTTTAATAAATAGGAAATCACTTGCTGCCTTACCTGTGGGTTGTCCTTCAATCAACGATTGTTAACCTGGAGTTGTTACGGACCCTTTCCAGTCGGGCTCGAACAAGGGTCCTCTTGCTCAGTGTCACTGGAGCCAAGAGAATGCAACTGAGTTTGGCTCAGAAGCAAAGGAAAGCTTTCTTCTTTGACCAAAGATGAAAACGTGGGAGCTCCGGCTCTAGAGCGCAGGCTCTCCTAACAGACCGCGGGCTACTCATGGGGAGGGGCGGGCAGGGGGCGGAGTTCGCCTGCATCCGGCACAGCTGTGCCGCTCACGCACCAAATCGCAGAGCGGGGCGCAGCGTCTCTGCACACGGCCTGCCGCCGCCGCCGCCATCTTGAATTGAGTGTCTCCCGCAGCGCTTCTGCGCTCTGCTCGCCAAGCTGAGGTGTCCGACGCAGTGGTTTTGTCCCGGGAACCCTAATCTGACGTGTTAGGTCCAAGGCCTCTGCACGAGGCCCCCTGTGGGCAAGTGAAACTAGACGAAGCACAAAAGAGAAGGTTAGACCTTATCACCTGGATTCCATCTCGTCTCCCCCCGGGGCCCTGTTGGGCTTTTCTGGTGAAAGGATATCCTTAAAGCAGTTCCACATTTTGTATATGGGCATTTGGCAGACACTGGATTTTGTTTGAGGGCAACAACGTGCGCGGCTAAAAATCTACATTTCTCGGCATCTCCTGCAGCCAGCAGTGCCCATGTGAGACAATTCTGACCAGCAGGATGTAAGCAGAAGTTACTGGATGAAGCGTCTGGGAAAATCCTGTAAAACTCAACTAGACTCTTACTCAGAGTGACTCAAATGGCAGAAGTTTTTGCCCTTTATCCTTCCCCTTTCCTTGCCTGAAGCGCAGACTCAGTTTTGGACGTGCAGCGCCCACCTTGCTAAAGACGGCTGCACAGAAAAGGGGAAGGACCTCAGATCTGCTTGTGTTGCTGGATTGCTATCATGGATTGCTTAACTCCGGGAAAAAAAAATCCCCTGCTTGGCTTAAGGTACCAGTCTTGTTTTCTTTTTCTTTTTTTTTCATAGCCCAATTCTATCTTAACTGATACAATGCATAAAACCATTTTTCTCTGTCCTCTTTTCTCCTATTTTGAAAGGGGTCCATAATCCTCACTATAAAGAGAGACTTATTTTCTCGCCTTTATTCATTAGGACATCAAATTGGAATTCACAAAACAGGTTAATCATGGTACTGTGGCTTTTACTTTTTTTTTTAACGGTTAGTTTATTTGAGAAGAGAAGAAATGAGACTTCAGTGTCTGAAGTACCAAAACAGCAGGGAGACTTCCTCACAGTGCTACAGGAAATACTAATGATTTACTGTATTATATCACACTTTGTGTTTTTCAAGACACTTTCAGACTGATAAAAACGTGAACCTGTGCCTTAGTGACAATATTCAAGTGAATTGTGCTGCCTAACAATAGTTCATACTTAAAAGAAAATTCACTGGTCAATACGTTCTACTAGAGCAAAAGTCAAACTGTTTCGTAGTCTTAAGGTTAGAAGGGGCAATAACAGTCATCTACTGTCTAGATTGCTGACTTGCTGTAAAATTTGGTTGCAACCAAATGTACTTTTGACCAAAAGGATCAAGAGTCAAGACCAGGGTTAGTGAAAGTTTAAATATCGTGGGGCTTGGGGAGGGGTGCAAGGAGCAGAGCAGTTCAGAGAACACAGGAATCCTGAGTGGATGAATCCAAAATGAAAAGGAGAGGACATTTGTCAGGAAGACAGCCAAATCCCTGCCTCAGTAGCCTTGGTGAAGATGAAAGTGGAACGACAGGGAGCTTTCAGCACCAGCTGGGAAGTTTGCCTTCTCTTAATCCTGTTCGTTTCTGCTTAGTCTCTGAGGGGCACTGCCTCACTTTCTTAGAATAACCAGATGACTCTAAGCTCTGGCTGGGGGCAGTGGTCACCTGGGAGGGCTCTTACAGTCAGAGAGTACGTGACAGCTCCCATTCTGGCCATGCTGTTGGGCCGACTTTCTTGTGATTGTTTCCTTGTTAGTTACATAGGTGCTGAAGAATTACAGTGTTTCAGAACAGTACAGCTATAAGGGGCTTTTTACATTCTGTACATTAGAAGGCATTTTGTGAATAAAAGGTTATGTCATGAAGTAACTTAGCTATTATCATAGCTAAACAAGTTTCTTAGTATGGGACTTCTCACAGCTTTCAGTATGTTTAATACACATTGTGAATTTCCAAGAGAGGGGGGATATAGTATGCAGGGATTCTCAAAATTGCTTGATCATGGACCTTATTATTTACAAATTATTTCATGGGGCTGTTGCACCATAGAACACACTTTGGGAATGCTGATCTGGTAGAACTCATTTAATATACACTATAGTCAGTATCAAGTCATTTTGACTTTGTATGAAATAATGTGAAAATTTTAGCTTTAACCACCAGCACATGGATTTCTCTTAGAGTGCACTCAGATTCTTTGGGGATGGAAAGTAAGACCCTCAAGAACACTGGGGTCAGTAGGATCTTAGGAGACAACTAAATAAAAATGGTTAAGTTGTTCGGCATGACAAAGCAAGGGGGATCTGTTTTTCTCTTGAGAGGTAAAGAGACTCAGGGGAGAAAGGGAGCCATGAGACGTATAAGGAAGACAACCAGATGAGGTGAAGGGCCACCAAAATTTCCCAGAAGTGGTTACTAAAAGACAGTAAGCTGCCTATTATGTACTTTGAAATTATTCCTGATGCTGTAATTTAAACCTCCTCTGTCATTCTCAAATCTTCAGGCAATTTTTCCTTATCCGCAAGTGTTGTGTAAAGGAATCTTTGGTAGAAATCACTGAAAAATCTAGATTTCATATCTGAGTCAAGGCAGTGAAGAATGGCAATAGCAGAAATTAAGCATGGAGAAGACTATGAGAATATAAGAACCCTGGGAATTTGCAGACCTATCTGGGGCATAAAATTGGGAGTTTGGGTAAATCTTATCTGGAACTCAGTGGGCACAGGGAATCTTAGCTGACAGTCTAAATATATATGCACACACATTACCACCACCCAGTCCAGGGGAAATGGTGACCAGGGGTAAGATGCATTGCTGCCAGGAGTAATAAAACCATAAATTAAAACAAATAATCTGTAATAGAGACTGACTAGCTGGTCACCAAAACCATTTCTTCTTTGTCCTGTACACCACCTCAACTACATTTTCTAGTTTGTCTTGCAGTTAGGTGTGACCTAACTCAGACCATATGAATGAGTTCTCGCCAATGGAATGTAAGCTGAAAGGTATGTGCCACGTCCAGACCTTGCCCTTAGAAAACTTTCTTATGAAATTCTACATGCTCTTTCCCCTTTGACTAATTTGATATAACCAAGGGCTGTGACACTGAACACTGCATGTAGAGGATGGAAAAACCACAAAGAGGAAAAAGCCAGAGCCTTCAAATCACCAGTTAGAGGAACACTGCACACAAATCAGGACAGCCATGTGAACTTGACCTGAACAAGTGTAATGGATATTGGTTGCCTCTCACCTCCAAATTCACGTTTCTGTATTACTCTATGAAAATGGATTTGGGCCCCTCATCTATTTTTCCATTGCCACCAACCATTGAGGCTTTGCAAGTAGATGGTGGAGAGACATTGAATGAGGAAGGGGCCATGCTTTCTGGTTCCAATGTGTGCTCATTCAGCAGGCTCCTGTGCGCTTGCAGCTTCTCCATCTTCTGTCTCCTTCTGGTGCATGATGGTCAGCAGCACCCAGCCGCCGGCAGCTTCCCCTGCTGCTTTTAGAGTGGGATGCTTCTGGGGAGACATCTCCCCATGAATAGCTTTTTCCGGCACCCTAGATGGAAGATTTCTGCAGAGTTCTGCTGACACTGTACCATAGTGACTTCTCTGCCATTCAGTGAGGCATGACCATGCCATCTCCAGTGAGGCCAAGGTCTCAGTCATAGGAGAAAGAGCCTCTTCTTTGGGTGCCCTATCTCAGTCCGAAAATCAGTGGCTGCTCCTTATATCTGCTATTCGTATATTCTTTAGTGTTCTTTTTACTTCTTATTAGACAATCTCTTGTTACTCCAATCCTCTGTTATAGTTAATAATTCTTTATATTAAGCTTTCCATGTTCACATCACCATGAGGTTTTTCTCTCCTGATTAGATCTAGACTGCTGCAGTAAGAAACTAAGATTTGAGTCATTATGCAATTTGGGGTTTAGTTATTATTGTTTCTAGTGTCGCCTTAACTAGTACATCAAATATTTAACAAAGATGATCTTTAAAAGCACTTATTCTAAAGCATTTTAGAGGTATTTGTTTAAAACCTTCTTCTGTGGTACGCAGGCCTCTCACTGCTGTGGCCCCTCCCGTTGCGGAGCACAGGCTCCGGATGCGCAGGCTCAGCGGCCATGGCTCGCGCACCCAGCCGCTCCGCGGCATGTGGGATCTTCCCGGACTGGGGCACGAACCGGTGTCCCCTGCATCGGCAGGCGGACTGTCAACCACTGCGCCACCAGGGAAGCCCCCATTTTCTCTTTTTTTAAGGGAAAAAGGATTGTTAACACATTTATTCAGAGCCAGTACTCATTATCATTATCACTTCTTTTAGTAGTCGCACATCTTTTTGAATAACTACAGAAATACCTTTACTTAATGCCTTCAGAGTTTTAGACTAAGTAAGAAAGAATTATATTTTGGGGGGTACATTCAATACTGAGATCACTATTTTTGATAAGTATTCCATCTTAGGTTTATTCACAGAGTTTGCAAATTCTTTGGATAAATATGGAATATTTAGAGGTAGATGTTTAATTTATTTTGCCTCATTCTTATATGAAATATGATTGAATATTTTTGCCTCAAGGGGAATAGTTCACATTTTATTTCCTCTACATATCAAATAACAATGATTCTACAGTAATAGATTATAGTAATAAATATATCTACTTGAATTTTCTTACTCTAATACTAGTGACTACTATAATTTCTCTTTATCACAACAGTTTTCACAGAACTATCAAATATTTTGTGACATAAGATTAAAACCTCGATATTAAACCCATAATATATTTTTAAAATTTAGGCCTATATGAATATATTTCCAAGCCAAAAAGTCATATAAATTAACTCAAATGGCTCTGAGTATACAATATAATTTTATTCCTAAGCTATGTAAGTAATTTTTGTACTATGAAGTGGGAATATTGATATTTAGGAACCAATAATGCATGGGCATATTATACATTTAAATGTGCTTTTACGAAAAACAGTGATTTAAATTTAGGAAGTTGATCATATGACTTGTATTGAAATTCTTATATTATCAGTATGATTTTAACATTTCCATGAATCATTTATGTAACTTCATAATAGAAACAGAGGTTTCTAATTTTGATTAGAGAATTTCAGAGATTATAAATAAGTGCAATGGACCAATTAAGAAATTAAACTAATAAAACTATAGTCAATCAGGCTTTTATTTAATATCATAAGTTGTGTACTACCTGATATTAAATGGTATAGAAATCTGTATTTACTAGATTTATTAAAATGGATGGAACTAAGATTTCTAACAAACCTGAATATGATCTATAATTTATCAGCCCATTTGCCCGAAGCAGTAGTCTCCATATTATTATTATAATTTAAAATTTTGGTTTCTGCTCTGTTAGATTCTTTTTTAAAAAATTAATTAATTAATTTTTGGCTGCATTGGGTTTTCGTTGCTGCGCGCGGGCTTTTCTCTAGTTGTGGCGAGCGGGGGCTACTCTTTGTTGTGGTGCGCAGGCTTCTCATTGTGGTGGCTTCGCTTGTGGAGCACGGGCTCTAGGCTCACGGGCTTCAGTAGTTGTGGCTTGTGGGCTCTAGAGCGCAGGCTCAGTAGTTGTGGCACCCAGGCTTAGTTGCTCTGAAGCATGCGGGATCTTCCCGGACCAGGGCTTGAACCCGTGTCTCCTGCATTGACAGGCGGATTCTTAACCACTGCGCCACCAGGGAAGCCCTCCATATTATTTTGGTGGCTTACTCTTTCATTCAAAATTTGAGTTTGCACCCGCATGTATGCACTTACTAAAAACATATATTTTGTATAAATATACCAATTATTAGTTAATGTCTCAAACAACAGCATATTCTTAGATTCATGTTCATCTTCAAGTATAGTGGACAAAAATTTGTATTCTAAGCAGTATTTTTTATAGTTTTTGAGACTGGCATACTTCTTGTCAGATCTGATTAAATATTTGTTTACTTTTTTATGTCTTATGTTACTGATGACCTCATAACTCATGCTGGAATTGGGAAGTTTCCGCTCCATCATTTTCTTGTTTCTGTCTTGTGCTTGCATTGTTAGTGTCATCGTCAATCTGCGGTTTCTTTTTATGCCACTCAATCATGTTGTGCGAGTAGTTTAATATAATCCAGGCATTCAGACACTTATTTGGGTGCATATAAATTGCATCCACTGAAGGAGTGAAGGAGCTGCTGTGACTCCTGGGTGTTGTGGAATTCTCCTGCCGGGTATCTAGCATACTGAACTGACTCATAACCGCCTGTGTACAGGCCAAGCAAGGACCCTCCCTCCCCTGCTCACCTCCTCTCCCCTTTCCTCTGTTTCCTCCCACCCCCTCTCCTCCCCTTTTCCTCTCTTCTCATTTCTTTTCTCTTTATTAAAGTGCCTAACCGTTTAATTTGATGGAAACTTCAAGTAGATGATGAGTATTAAGACAGCATTTTTTTCCATTAAAAAATTAAATTGTGGTAAAATACACATAACATAAAAATTACCATCTTGAACATTTTAGTATATGTTTTAGTGGCATTAAGTACATTCACGTGTGTAACCATCACCACCATCTGTCTCCAGAACCGTTTTCATCTTGCAAAAGAGTCCATTCCCACTAACCTCAGCCCCTGGCCACCACCATACTACTTTGTAATCTATGAATTTGACTACTCTAGATACCTTCTATAAGTGAAATCATACAGTATTTGTATTTGTCTGTTTTATTTCACTTAGCATAATGTCCTTGAGAATCATCCATGTTGTAGCATCTGTCACAATTTTCTTCCTTTTTAAGGCCAAATAATATTATATTGCATGTGTATATCACATTTGTTTATCTATCGTCATCATCCATCAGTGGACACTTGGGTTGCTTCTACATTTTGGCCATCGTGAAAAATGGTGCTATGAAAATAGTTGTATAAATATTTCTTTGAGTCTGTTTTCAGTTCTTTTGGGTATATACCCAGAAGTAGAATTGCTGGATGATATGGTAATTCTATTTTTAACTTTTTTATGAACTAAAACAGCATATTCCAATTCATCTAGTTAATGTAGGGTTCATCTGGGTCAGTAAATTATCGCTAATGCCTTTAGGAAAAATTCGAAAGATTTGAAGTAAACAGCTATCTAATTGCGAAACTTAAGGTGAAAGGCACTTTTCTGTACCTTCTCCAGAATAGTACATTATCAATTTCACATTCTAATGGTGCTTCTCTCAGAAGGACTCTTTTCATTGCACTATAGTGTTAATTCACTAAGGTATAAACATATGAATAGAATTGAAGTTTTCTACTTATTTCTTTGTCAACAACACCTTGTCAACCCACTCTTTAACTGCTAAATCTGGGACATTTAAACTTTGTCCATTCATCTTGAGACTCATTCTCACCCAAGAGCATGGAACCAATGCTATTACTAGTTAGGTGTACATCAAATAACACCTGCTTAGTAGTTGGCTCAGTACCAAGACTTTATTCATGGCCATTTTATTCATATTACCTGTCTATAAGACCACCAGAGTGGGTATCAGTTTTAGATTATTCAAACTCACAAAACAGAATAGGCTTATTCAGCACAAAGCTCATAATTTTAAGAAAGTATAGAGTACAGGGAGCACAGAATCATGCATAAAATAGCATCATGGAGGCTGCAGATTCCCAGTTGCAGCTTCACTATCCTAGTTACCATGTAGGATGTGTTTTGGTCATTAGGGATGACAACTGGTGTGTGTTTGGGTTGCATCAACACAGGACAGCTTCAGGGTCTTGGATCTTTTCAACTTAAATACTTTGTCAGTTCTCTAGCACCCAGAGGGATGTGGATTTAGCTTTCATTCATAGCTTAGCTGTGGTCCATAATTTACCAAGCTATACAATAAACAGTCCTGACAACCAGGTTCAATATGCTCAGGGACATCTGTTTCCAATGGATACATTGCTGCAGTTGGTATTGAAAAAAGTTTGATTAAGGGTCAAGCTTTACCTAAGTGTGCTTGTGGCTGGGAGGGAGGATACGCCAGTGGTTAACCCATTCCTTCCTGGGTAATATCCCAAGGAGATGGACTTGCCTTTTTTCTGTGACAAAATTTCTTTCCCATACTGTAATTCCAGTCACTTTACTCTGATTTGTGTTCATGCATTTACAACCTAAATTCAGTTCCTAGAAAAGTGGAACTATGTTTGTTTTCACCAATTTTCCCAAGACTTGTATTCTGGTTGCTGAGCTTCAGACTTGCATTAAGGGCTCTATGTCTTCTGACCTTACAATTGTATCTACCTTACTACCTGCCCTCAGTAAATCCATGCTTGTTCTAGGAGAACCTTGGTCAAAGTCTCCTTTCTAGATTGAATTCCCCTAACATTCACCATAGTCTGTTTGAGGGAAGTCATCCCTGCTCTGGCACACATGCATGGTGGCATTCCCATAGCCATTCCTCCTTTCTTCCTTGCTGGTAAAACCCAGTTTTATTTGTGTGTCTACTTTTCCTCCTATGTCTCAAAGTTATAAGTAATTCTATTCCTCATGATGATGGTTGGTTCAACTGTGCATGTGAACCCTTTCTGGATAATGAGAATGAAACTGGGAAATGTTTTTCTACTGACATCTAATCTAAGGATAAGCTGATAGGTATGATATCATTTAACCCTCACACTACCACCAGTTAGATCCTGTTAGCAGCCTCTTTTATACATGGAGATACTGAGGTTCAAGAAGTTAAATAATCTTACCACTCAAAAAATGTTTGTTAAAGTGAATTGCACAGATAATCTCCATGGAATAATTAATATACTAAAAATAAAGCAAATCTGACATTACATTAGGAAACTTAAAGACATTTTTAAAAATTAATTAATTATTAGTTTTTAGCTGTGTTGGGTCTTCGTTTCTGTGCGAGGGCTTTCTCTAGTTGCGGCAAGCAGGGGCCACTCTTCATCGCGGTGCGCGGGCCTCTCACTATCGCAGCCTCTCTTGTTGAGGAGCACAGGCTCCAGACGTGCAGTCTCAGTAGTTGTGGCTTACGGGCCTAGTTGCTCCGTGGCATGTGGGGTCTTCCCAGACCAGGGCTCAAACCCGTGTCCCCTTCATTGGCAGGCAAATTCTCAAGCATTGCGCCACCAGGGGAGCCCTAAAGACATTTTTATAAGATCTATTCTCAAGTTACGTGAAGCTGCACATTAATACATGTCAGATTCCTGGAATAATATCAGGTGGTGAGTTTACCTTTTCAATTATTGAACCCTATGCATACCACGTTCTCTTTCAGAGCAGGGACCATTTTCTATACCCAATTCCTAGCACACATAATTGAATGTCTGCCCTCAATAAGTATTGATTAACTGAATAAAAGAATATATTTTAGGGCTTCCCCGGTGGCGCAGTGGTTGGGAGTCTGCCGATGCGGGGGACGCGTGTTCGTGCCCTGGTCCGGGAGGATCCCGTGTGCTGCAGAGCGGCTGGGCCCGTGAGCCGTGGCCGCTGGACCTGTGCGTCCGGAGCCTGTGCTCCGCGGCCGGAGAGGCCACAACAGTGAGAGGCCTGTGTACAGCAAAAACAAACAAACAAACAAACAAAAAGAATATATTTTAAATGTTTGGTTTTGCTTATTTCTACATACATCAGGCTGTTGTGCAGTTGAGTTCTTAAGCAAGATACAAAAAATATAATGAAACAAAATATTTAATCATTAAATAAAACTGGTCGGCATTAAGGAAATAAGAATAGTAAATTAGCATCACCACTATGGAAAACAGTATGGAAGTTCCTCAAAAAATTAAAAATAGAACTACCATAAGATCCAGAAATCTATTTCTAGTTATTTATCCAAAGAAAATGAAAACACTAACTCGAAGCGATATAGGTACCCCCATGTTCACCTCAGTATTGTTTACAATAGCCAAGATATGGAAACAACCTAAGTGTACATTGATCGATGAATGGATAAAGAAATTATGGTGTGTATATATTACAGTGGAATATTATTCCACCATAAAAAGAATGGAATCTTGCCATTTGCAACAATATCGATGGACCTCTAGGGCATTATGCTATGTGAAATAAATCAGACAGAGAAAGACAGATACCATATTATCTGTCTTATATGTAGGATCTTAAAAACAAGCAAACAAACAAAAAAAAAAAACAAGCAAACAAAAAATCAAGCTTACAGATATGGAGGACAGAGTGGTAGTTGCCAGAGGTAGGAGGTTGGGAGTGGGAGAAATGGGTGAAGGGGGTCAAAAGGTAAAAAGAAAAAAAAGACTGGTCTTATTTATATAAAGCTCTTTTCTGCTCCTGAGAGAAATTTATGTTAGTAAATAATACTTGGATTACTATTTTAGTTTATATTGTCATAGATTGAATTTCTTTTGATTCTTCCTCCAATTCTCATCTTCCCTAATTAAATGTTGCCAAGGTTAGGAAGGAGAAATACTAACATTTGTGTGCCAGATATTTCCTAAATTTTAAATGTAATATATAAATACAAAAATTTATGTAAATATTATTAGCACCCATTTTATAGCCTTGGAATTTGATAAACCAAGCACAAATGTGTTTACAATAATGTTTACTTTCCATTATTCTAGCTACATCATAAATTATAATTTCTCATTATGCTTGGAAAAGAACTATCAAATTTACTAATGTCCTGTAACACTTGTAAAGATTTTAGAATTGAGGTTATGCTTTAAATTTCTCCTTTTATAATTCTTTTCCCCAAACATTAGCAAAAATTGAATCTTAGTATAAATATCTATTTTTATACCTTACCAGTTATATAATATATACATAGATTGCATTTTTAAAATCAACATAATAAATTGGCATGACTTTAATATTTTGTTAACTTAGAATATTCCCTAATATTGAATTCTTTTTTTTTTTTTTTTTTTTTTGCGGTACGCGGGTCTCTCACTGTTGTGGCCTCTCCCGTTGCGGAGCACAGGCTCCGGACGTGCAGGCTCAGCGGCCATGGCTCACGGGCCCAGCCGCTCCGCGGCATGTGGGATCCTCCCAGACCGGGGCACGAACCCATGTCCCCTGCATCAGCAGGCGGACTTTCAACCACTGCGCCACCAGGGAAGCCCTGAATTCATTTTTTAAATTGACTTTTTTCCTTACAGTTTTGGTAATGCTAAGAGGTAAGCTTCAATTGAATGAATTTCTTTACATTTTAAGAATGGATAGACAATGAATATTCTATTAAATTGCGTGGGTCATCAAATTGAGGTTTTTTTGGGTTTTTTTGTTTGTTTGTTTTTTGTATAGACATATTGGCAGTGGGAGGACTCACAAAGCAGTTTTCAAAAGAAATTATATTCTGGGAGATTTCCAGTGAATTTGCCAATTGAGAAACTGCTTGTTATGTTACGAAACTGTTGTTTGTACTCATTAAAAGAATCTTGAATTATATCAAAAATTATTTAAAGTAAACCGAGATAAAAATCTAAATCCAATGCAAATAGGGAAGTTATTGGCTTTCTGTTCCAGCTTATGACAGGCTGCCTGCATGTGTACAGTCAATGAGTTATATCCTACTTTGCAGCTTGCACATTATAGGGACATAGCCTACTGGTCCCTCTGAAAGAGAAGCAGCCTTGATAGCATCAGGTGCCTAATTACAAACTGAACCGTCCCTCTACCTATCTTTCTCTTACTTTATATCCTTCAGCAAAACATTGTCTCTGGAAGTAAAACTGAGATTTGTCTTATGTTTGGTCAACTTATCCATCTGGGGAACTGAGACGTGTTCATGCAATTATATGCAGTATTGTGAATACCAGAATCTCCTTACACAAGTCTCTTGCATTAATTTAATAATAAAACAACCCTCAAGTGAATTGATTTCTATTGAGCTAGCCTTGAATTACACACAAGCATATAAACAGTTGCCTGGCAGATGTGATTTCAGGAACCTGGGGAAAACCATTTTCCCAGAAAAACAACACTACAGTTACAAAGATGCAACCACCTGTTCTCTGATATTTGTAATGTTTGGAAAGTACATATGGATATAGATTCAACAATTAGATAATTAGATATCTCTGAGAGTAATAAGCTGCTTTAATTTACACTAAATACCAATGGCAGATATTAGATTTCTTTCGGCAAGTTGCTATGGGGAAGGAGACAATATGGGGTACCTCTCAGGAAAGTGGGACCATACAGAAGGAAAGGAATGCAGAAAAGGGCTTTGGGGAGTCAATATAAATTTAAAACTTTGACTAAGAATCATACAAAAATTTGCATATTTCCAGAATTTTAAAACATGTTGACATTCTGTCATGTTTATTTCAGATATTTTTTCAAATGATGAAAATTAAAGTTGAAATCCCATTGTTTCCCTTCTAGTGTATGGGCTTCCTCTTCTCTCTGGAGGCGATCCTTGTGATGTTACTGTGTATCCAGTTCATATTTTAATGTTTTCATTACACATATATGTGTCTGAAACAAATATGTAGTCATTGTTGTATTTATTTTTTTAAATTTACGTAAGCGGTTTCACATACTGATGTGTTTTTCTACAACTTGCTTTTTTCACCCAACATATTTTGAACTGTATCCATTTTACTGCTGCGTTATGTTAATTTGCTTCAATGCATCACAAGGTATTTATTTATCCCCTTCCCATAAAATTTAGATTACTTACAAATCTTCACTATTGGCAAGTATTGCTGCAGTGAATATTCACGATCATGGCTCTGTATGCTCTTGTGGGAAAGCCTCTGTAGGGATTTGCTAGGTAATAGGGTATGCCCAACAGCCACTTTTCTAGACACTGGTAAAGTTGCTCTTCCTGGCAGTTGTGAATGTTTTTTTGAGGGCTGCCAACTTAAATATACAAACATAAAAATGTTTTGTTTTGTTTTTCTTCAAATCAGTGCTCACAACTATGCTCCTTTGAATCCCCTCATGGAATTCCTTTTTTAATAATACAAGTTTTCCAACTTCTTTATTATAATAAGTTTATTCAAATTTTTGGCTTATTCTTAAGGTCAAATTTAGTAATTTTATCTTTTGCTAGGAAATCATCCTCATCAAGAAGTTTATACACTTATAGAGTTAATATACAATATTTTTCTTTTTTATTGAAATATAGTTGATAGTACACTATTTTGTTTAATGTGTACTACATAATGATGTGACATTTGCATACATTATGGAATGATCAACATGATAAGTCTACTGACCATCTGTCCCCTCACAAACTTATTACAGTGTAATTGACCATATTCCTTATGCTGTATATTCATTCTTGTGACTTATTATATGCACCTTAATCCCCTATAACTATTCACCCACCCAGTCATGCCTCACCTTCTAGCAACCACCCATTTGTTCCCTGTATCTATGATGTGTTTTTGTTTTGTTTTGTTTGTTTTTGCTCTTTAGATTCCACATGTAAGTGAGATCATGTGGTATTTGTCTCTGACTTATTTTACATAGCTTAATACACTCTAGATCCATTCATGTTGTCCCAAATGACAAGATTTCACTTTTTAATGGTTGAGTGTTATACTATTTTGTGTGTCTGTGTACACATACATACATATATGTGTCTGTATCTATCTATCTATCTATCTCACAGCTTCTTTATCCGTATGTCTGTTGATAGACACTTAGGTTGCTTCCATATCTTGGCTATTATAAATAATGCTGCAGTGAACATGGAGTGCATATATCTTTTCAAATTAATGTTTTTGTTTTCTTCTGATAAATACCAGGAAGTGAAATTACTGAACCATATAGCAGTTCTATTTTTAACTTTTTGAGGAAACTCCATATTGTTTTCCATAATGTTTGCACCAATTTACAATCCCACCAATAGTGCAAGAGGGTCCCTTTTTCTCCACATCCTTGCCAACACTTGTTATTTGTTGTCTTTTTGATGATAGACATTCAGACAGGTATGAGGTGGTATCTTACTGTGGTCTTAATCTGCATTTTCCTGATGATTAGTGATGTCGAGCATCTTTTAATGTGTCGGTTGGCTGTCTGTATGTCTTTCTTGGAAAAGTGTTTTGGATATTAACCCGATTAAATATATCTTTTACACATATCTTCTCCCATTCAGTAGGTTGCCTTTTGGTTTTGTAAATGGTTTCCTGCACTATGCAAAGGCTTTTTGGTTTGACTAGGTCCCATTTGTTTATTTTTGTTTTCGTTTCCCTTGCCTGAAAACACAGATCCAAAAAAACGTTGCTAATACCAATGTCAAAGAGTATACTGCCCATATTTTTATCTAGGAGTTTTATGGTTTCAGGTCTCACATTTAAGTCATTAATTCATTTTGAGTTTCTTTTTGTATATGGCGTGAAAAAGTCATCCAGTTTAGTTCTTTTGCATGTAGCTGTCCAGCTTTCCAAACACCGTTTATTGAAGAGGCATTCTTTTCCCCATTATATTCTTGCCTCCTTTGTCATAGATTAATTGACCATATGAAGTGTGGTGTCATTTCTGGATTCTATTCTATTCCATTGATCTATGTGTCTGTTTTTGTGCCAGTATCATACTGCTTTGATTATTATAGCTTTATAGTATGGTTTGAACCAGGGAGCTTGATACTTGCAGCTTTGTTCTTCTTTCTCAAGATTGTTTTGGCTATTTGGGGTCTTTTGTGTTTCCATACAAATTTTAGAATTATTTATTCTAGTTCTGTGAAAAATGCCATTGCTATTTTGATTGAGATTGTGCTGAATATGTAGATTGCCTTGGTAGCATGGTCATTTTTAATAATATTCTTCCAATCTATGAGCATGGTATATTTTTTCATTTGTTTATGTTGTCTATAATTTCCTTCATCAATGTCTTATAGTTTTCTGAGTAGAAGTCTTTTACCTCCTTCATTAAATCTATTTGTAGGTATTTTATCAGTTTTGATGCAACTGTAAATGAGATTGTTTTCTTATTCTTTCTGACAGTTCATTATTAGTATACAGAAATGAAACAGATTTTTGTATAATAATTTTGAATCCTGCAACTTTACTGAATTCATTGATGAGTTCTAATAGTTTTTTTGTTGTTGGCATCTTTAGGATTTTCATATCATCTGCAAACAGCAACAGTTTTACCTCTTCCTTTCCAATTTAGATACTTTTTATTCTTCTTGTTTGATTGCTGTGGCTAGGACTTCCAACACTCTGTTGAATAAAAGCGGTGAGAATAGGCATCCTTGTCTTGTTCCTGATCTTAGAGGAAATGTTTTGGCTATTCACCATTGAGAATGTTAGCTGTGGGCTTATCATATTAGACCTTTATTACACTGAAGTGTATATTTCCTCTCTACCTACTTTGTTGAGAATTTTTATCAAAAATGAATAGAATTAAAAGCTTTCCTCACGTCTATTGAGATGATAATATGACTTTTATTCTTTAATTTGTTAATGTGGTGTATCACATTGATTAATTTGTGGATATTGAACAATCTTTGTATCTCTAGGATAAATGCCACTTGATCATAGTGTATGATCCTTTTATTGTGTTGCTGAATTCAGGTTGCTAATATTTTATTGAGGATTTTTTCATCTGTGTTCATCAGCCGTATTTGCCTGTAATTTTCTTTTTTTGTGTGATATCTTTGTCTGGTTTTGGTATCAGTGTGATATTGGCCCTGTAGAATAAGTTTGGATGTGTTCCTTCTTCTTCAATTTTTTGGAGTAGTTTGAGGATAGATGTTAACTTTTCTATAAATGTTTAGTGGAATTCGCTTGTGAAACTCTCTGTTCCTGGACTTTTGTTTTTTGGGAATTTTTAAATTACTGATTCAGTTTCATTACTGGTAATCCATCTGTTCATATTTTCTATTTCTTCCTGATTCAGTCTTGGGAGACTGTACATTTCTAAGAATTTGTTCATTTCTTCCTGGTTGTACATTTTATTGGCTTATAGTTGTTTGAAGTAATCTCATATGATCCTTTTTATTTCTGTGGTGTAAGTTGTAACATCTTTTTTATTTCTGATTTTATTGATCTGAGCCCTCTTTTGTTCTTGATGATCCTGGCTAAAGGTTTATCAGTTTTGTTTATCTTTTCAAAGAACAAGCTCTTAGTTTTGTTGATCTTTTCTATTGTTTTCTTAGTCTGTATTTCATTTATTTCTTCTCTGGTCTTTATGATTTCTCTCCTTCTACTAACTTAGGGTTTTGTTTGTTCTTCATTTCTAATTCCTTTAGGTATAAGTTCAGGTTGTTTATGTGAGATTTTTCTTGTTTTCTGAGGTAGGCTTGTATCACTGTAAACTCCTCAACTCCCTTAGAACTGCTTTTGCTGCATCCTGTAGATTTTGAATCATTGTGTTTAGATTTTCATTTGTCTCCAGGTATTTTTTGATTTCTTCAGTGATCCATTAGCTATTTAGTAGCATATTTTTTAGCCTCCATATGTTCATGAGTGCTGTAGTTTTTCTTGTAGTTGATTTCTAGTCTCATAGCATTGTCAGAAAAGATGCTTGATATGATTTCAGTTTTCTTAAATTAACTGAGATTTGTTTTGTGTTCTAGCATGTGATCTATCCTGGAGAATGTTCCACATGCTTTTGTATGGAATGTTCTATGTATATATCTATTAAGTCCATCTGCTCTAATGTGTCATTTAATGACAGTGTTTTGTTATTGATTTTCTGTCTGGGTGATCTGTCCATTGATGTAAGTGGGGTGTTAAAGTCCCCCTACTATTACTGTGTTACTGTCAATTTACGTTACTGTCAATTTATGTTCCTTTATATATGTTAATATTTGCTTTATGTATTTAAGTGCTCCTATGTTGGGTACCTATGTATTTACAATTGTTACATCTTCTTGAGTTGATCCCTCTATCATATGTAATGTCCTTCTTTGTCTCTTATTATAATCTTTGTTTTAAAGTCTATTTTGTTTGATGTAAGTATTGCTATTCCAGCTTTCTTTTGATTTCCATTTGCGTAGAATACATTTTTCCATGCCCTCATTTTCAGTCTCTGTTTATCTTTAGATTTGAAGTGAATCTTGTAGGTAACATATCTGTGGATTTTGTTTTTTTAATCCTTTCATTTATTCTGTGTGTTTTGATTGGAGCATTTAGTCCATATATATTTAAGTATTGATCTGTATGTACTTATTGCCATTTTAATTGATTTAGGGTTGTTTTTGTAGTTTGTTTTGGTTCCTTTCTTCTTCTTTTGTTCTATTCCCTCATGATTTGATGACTATCTTTAGTGTTATATTTGGATTCTTTTCTCTTTTTAGTGTGTGTATCTATTACAGATTTTTGTTTGTGGTTACCATGAGGTTTATAAATAGCAATCTATATATAGGTGTGCTTATTTTAAGTTGCTGATTACTTAATTTCCCTGCATGTTTATTCCATTCTCCCATTATTACTGTTTTTGACATCATATTTTACATTTTTGTTTTGTGTATCTCTTAACTACTTATGGCAGATATAAATGATTTTACTAATTTTATCTTAACTTTTCCACTAGCTTTGTACATGGTTGATTTACCACCTTAACTGTGTATTTGCTTTTACCAATGAGATTTTTTTCTTTCATAATTTTCATGTTTATAGTTCTGGCCTTTTGTTTTTCACTTTGAGAAGTCCCTTGAACATCTCTTGTGAAGCTCATTTGGTGGTTCTGAATCTTTTCGCTTTTGCTTGTCTCTAAAACCTACAACCAAGAATACTCTACCCAGCAAGGCTTTCATTCAGATTTGATAGCAAGATCAAAAGTTTTAGAGACAAGCAAAAGACAAAAGCAGTAAAATCATTTACCTTCAAAACTTATCTCTGCACTATTTCTTTCTGGGACTCCAATTACAGTGATATTAGAATTTTCACTGTGTGCTATATATACATATGGCTTGTACCTTCTTTTTCTGTAATAATTCTTAAATAACTCTCTGATGCTTTAGTATGTTGTATTTATTCACTCTTATGTTCATCCTTAGTCTTCATTTATGAAATAATTTTTGGTTCATTTCTAATTCTTCCCAGAGTCTGTCACCTCTCTTTTCAAATGTTTCCTTTCTCTAATCACTTTGTTTTTGACTTTAAAAAAATTCTAATCTATATTTTTCTTTTATAATTTTGATAATTTAAAAAAAATTTCTTTATTCTCATTTTGAAATATTAGGCTATAAGTTTACTTATAGTTTTCATCTGTTTTGTGGGTATGTATGTAGAAACATCATTCTGTTCCTTATTCTTTTTTTTCATCAAAACTGCTTTGCCTTGATTCGTTTATATTGCTTATCTTTCATCTACTTTTAGGAGGAAGAGTAGTCAACATAGCATTTATAGCTCTGTTCTGCTAGAGCAGGGGTTGGCAAAAGCTTTATATAAAGGGTCACATAGTAAATATGTTATGCTCTGCTGGCTACATAAAGCCTTTGTCTCCTCCTCCTCCTCCTTCTTCTTCTTCCCACTCTTACCTTGTGGGACCATAGAAAAGACAGTCCACAGGATACATTCACCCACTGGGCTATAGTTTTCTGACCCCTTGTTAAAATATTTCTTCTGTCATTTTTGCAAAGTGATTAAAATATGCCCTCATATTTTCAGAGCTCTACCTCCTTTGTGTCCCTCCTACAGTTGTATGGATCTCTTTCTTTGTCCATATTTCCCTGTCTTGTTTCTTTGTCCATTTTTACCTGTCCTGTTCAATATGTATCCTACTAAAAGCAATTTTTCTATAGTGTAGGGTTTTCTATTGAAAAGAAATTTTGATTTGTCAGTATTAAGCGTTTATAAGGCCCAGACTGTTTCGGCACCATTATAGTACAGTCCATTGTAGTTTCCTTCACTCGCTGTGAATTTAAAAAGTTTCCACTGTAACTCTTAGATTGGTCCCTTGCACTTCCTAGAGGGTACTTATTCATGATTTTAGGGCTTCCCTGCTCAGGGCTAACAGAAGCCTATGTGCTTTCTCTCCACTTCTTCCCACATAAATGCTGATACCACATGAATTTCGGTGGTTTTTATCACCTCCCTATACTTTGTGGATATCTTGTCATCTAGTTTTATTATATACATTATCTGTGGGTCTTTGTTTTTGCTTTCTTAATTGTTCTCTCTGTTTTTATGAGGGGTCTTGGGAGATTCACAAACCAAGCCTGTGCAGCCAAAATCTTCCACAATGCCTCCTCTCTGACTTGCTTTTTCAATAAAAAATCTGGCTTCTGTGTGAAGAAGAGACAATAAGGAGAACAATAGGAGGTATTGCAATAACACTGACAAGAGAGGATGGTGGCATAGAATATGGTAATTGTGGTGGAGGTAGTGAGAAGTACTCAAATTTTGGAATCTCTTTTGGTGCTCCTATTATTACTTTTTAATTCAGGGTTACTTTGTGTCCTCCAGCAGTTCTGTTTCATTGGGAACTTGTTCAGTGATTCTTTTGGCTGATGGCCTCTTTTAGATGTAATTTTTCTTTGTTGGCTTGCAACAGCTCAGGTCTTGTTGTGCGGATATTTTAAACTGTGGGATTCCAGAGGTGGTGGGACGTGGCTGATTTGTTTCCATCCCTGTGGTCTTCCATTTTAGGGGTAGGCAGGCTGTCAATTGCCTATTGAGGGACCTGGCAGAGCCTCTTTGATTGTTGTTTTCCTCCAAACCTCAAGTGCAAGAAAAATTCAGTTCTCCTATTAACTCCTTATTGGTCTCTTTCTAAGGTCAGGAACACCCACCACAGTCTTAAGGGGCTCATGGCAACTTTGCCTTTGGAACTCTAACTGGCAAAATCTTCCCAGTACCTGTCGCTTTCCATTCTTTGTCCTTGGCCTGACACTTGGATTAAGTCCCACATTATTTCCTTATGCAGAGTGAGCTCAAAATCTTACTTAAACCTGTAGATCCAAGGAGGTATTTGGCCAGAAAGACATATAGCTTAACGTTGACAGTGGAGGGGGAAGGAACTCTATTTAGGTCACTATGCTCCAAGAATTTCCTCTTGAAAATGATCATTCTGTCTCCAAATAGCTTTAAAATCATAAGACCCTGATTAATCTTATCTTGATATTCATGTGAATTCAGTAGATTTAGTTAACAAATTGCCCTTATTGTAAGTGTTCAAATTCATTAATAAAACTATAAGATTATAAGAGAATAAGTATACTTTGGGAAGAAAGTAGAACTTTATGTTTCAATCTGAGTTTATGTCTTGAACTTTGTGCTTTATAAGAATGTTTGGGATTATAAAGAAACATATGACAGAGCTCCTATTCTCCAGGTGTTTAGAGTCTCTTTAAACAGATGGCATATATCAGATTTAAAAAGAAAGGAAAGAAGAAAAAAAAGAAAAATGTATCTAATTTAAGGCATTGCAAAGTTTCATATGTATTTTCTAGACAAGTGCTATAGAAATTCAGAGGAAGGGCAGGTAGCAGTAACATTAACTTCAGAACTCAGGATATTCTTCATATTTTATGTTGATATGGGTAACCAGTGGTTAAGTTTTATTCTACAAACATCTGTTTATCAAAACTATGTGACAGGCACTGGGGATTCAACAAAAATGGCAACAGTGTTCCTCCTTGCCAGGAATTCATGATATAGGAGGCTCTAATCAGGAGGGCATCTGTCTTGAGTTGATTTTCTTTAAGGCTTTGTCATAGATTTAGTTTATGACCAACAGCATACATATAGATATTATTGGTCATGTTTAAGTTGTAATGAGGGAACAGAGCAACAAAACTGGTCACTATATAATAACGAAAGAAACACAAAATAAAACCTTTGGTGTTATGAGCAGGTGCTTTGACCCGTCTATGGAAAACAGTGTCCCAGTGGCTGGTGCTTCCAATGAAATCAGCAAATGCAAAAGCCCAGATTTGTCAGTGATCCTTCATGAACATGTTAGTATTAAAACGTAAATTTCTCAACGTTTGGCAGTACTAGATATAGAGAGAGAACTTCCAGTCACTCGTCTTTAGAGCTGATCTTGTTAGAGAGTATGTGGGAAATGTAAAACAATACATTTTGAGTTAAAAGTCAAGATTCATGCTGCACTAGTACTTAGACATTTTATTTAGATGCAGCCCCAGTCATGTTCCAACTGAATCATTTTCTAAACTTATTTCAAGCAATTGATTTTCCAGTAATAGTACATTAATCATTGTGATGTCAAAATCATTAAGTATAATAAAATCTTTGTACATAGTGCTCTGAACAATATATAATTCCATTATGGAGACAGATCACATGCATACATTTTGGCTGTTGATAAAAAACGTAAAGACAAATATGTGTTTTTTTCCCTTTTCTTTTTTTAAAGGTAAATGAATTCTGTCTTTTTATTCTGTTAAAGAATTTACTTTTATTCTCCTTCAGATGTGAATAAATATGACAAGAAAGGTCACTGAACTAATATTAAGCAGTAAGTTATTAAATCCTAGAGAAAAGATGTACAGAAAGGAAATTTATTTCATTTTTTAGTTTCAGTCATGAAAGCATAATACTGCTGCTTCTAAATAGATTAGTGAATCCTGAAAAATGTTTTTCAGTAAACTCATGGAGCTGTTTTGAGGCCATTGGCCACGGTCTGTAAAAATCAAGGACTGAAAGATCCAGATATTATTTTCAGAGAGGTAAAAATCTATTCATTAATGTGGTGATTTGTCTTATTCATGGCTTATATAAAGGTATGGAATAAAATTAAGTATAATGTCTTTACCTTTCAACATAATAAATTTTATAAGAGTTTTTTATATGTGCAAATTCAGAATACCAGACACTAAAAAAAATGTGTCAAGAAGTCAAAGCTTCTATTTCTACAATTGTTTCATGGTTGCCATGGCTTTAAAAGAAATATTAAAGTATTTCAAATCCCTTCTGCCAGTGGTCTGTGGCTTTTCTAAGAAGCCAGTGTTGCCACTATAATGGAACCAGGGGCTCTCGGTGGTTGTAGGAGCTTCGTTATTCCTGCCACAGCACATAACAAATGAAGGTCATGTCTGAATTTATTTACAGAATCCTATCTGTAACAGATCAACTATTGAATATTTATTCACAGAAAGTGTTGGGAACTCAGAAAAGATTTCTCTGGGGCTTACTTTGGAATTGATGTTTTCCCTGATTTGCTCAATTTTAAAATCCCAAAGTATAATGCATGGATATTTGCTTCAGGAAGACTGTTCTGACTGCCCTCTTTCTTGGGCCTCACTGCATCATAACCCCTGTGCCACTTGGATGCATGCCCATCACCACTGACTAGTCAGAAAGCTTCTCCAGGCAAGAAGCCCTGTCACATTTATCTTTGTACTTTCACTGCCTGGTCAGTGCCTGTATTATAGTGGGGGAAAACATACCTATGGAGTAAATCAATCCCAGGTTTATATTCAGGAGGGACAACAAGCAGATTAAAAAGAGGAGTAAGATAATCTTTTGTGTAATCATATACTATATCAGCTTACTTGGATGTATCAATTACTTGTCCTCCATTTGCTCTTACAACTATTTTCATTCCCTTTATGGATTACAGTTTTCTACCAATGTTCTAGAAATATAGAAGAATGAACAAAAGTCCCTAGGGGCTGGAGGCTTAGGCTGAAAATTGCAATATTTTTATATTTCTTATTTTAAAAATGTAAAAATTCCTTTCTATTATACATGTTTACTTTATTACATTGTATATAAATATATAATCTCTCCATATTTATTTGATTATAAATATGAATTTTTTTCCTCAAAATCTTTAATTAAATTAGATAGTCCAGGCCTATTATTATATTTATCCTATGTTTTTTTCATAACCTTTGACTGATAAATGTGGCCCTGGTATATCTCTCTTCAACAACCGGCCATTTCTAGAAACAAAGGTCACTTTCCAGCTGTGAGCATCTTGAATGCTTTCCTCACACAACACATCTATACCCTTAGGCTTTTTCTGAGTTTGAAGTTGTACTGAAATATTATATTAAAATGAAATTTAAATGACAATAAATCAATTTAGATTTCTTTCTTTTTTTTTTTTTTTTTTTTGCCGTACGTGGGCCTCTCACTGTTGTGGCCTCTCCCATTGCAGAGCACAGCCTCTGGATGCGCAGGCTCAGCGGCCATGGCTCACGGGCCCAGCCGCTCCGCAGCACGTGGGATCCTCCTGGACTGGGGCATGAACCCATGTCCCCTGCATCGGCAGGCGGACTCTCAACCACCGCGCCACCAGGGAAGCCCTGGGCCTCTTTTGAAGCAGCAGTTTTATTATACCATACCTCAAACTTGTGTATTTAATCTTAAGAGGTACAGGCCTTGGCTGGAAGAAATCAGGAACTAAGAGATTATATTGGCATAATCAGTAATGTTCCATCAAGATTTTGAAATAAGTTAACAGCTTGTTATTATCTAATAGGCGTTGTTCCTTACTGATACTGTAGCTATGCCTGATCTTACTGACATGGCCATCCATCTGTTCCTCATGATATTCAGGGGCAACAATACCAGTAGACTGTTCTGTCATTCTAGGTGGAGCTTTATGGAACCATCTTTGGCCATTTCTAAGGGAGGAAGGGAGACTTATAATAACCAGAGATGAATAGAAGTGGAGTAGGCTGAATGGTAAAATAATAAAGAATGAATTAAATTATGATAGCACATTTTATAGATTTTCCAGAGGTTGTAAAGAGTTTTACACAAGGATCTATATAAATGGATAATGTTTTTATTTTTATTTGACAAATAACTAGTCAAGTGATTATGTCATAGTCATTCAGTTAGCTTGCAACATAGGCTGCCCATGAACTAGATCTTGCTCCCTCGTCCCTTTGTTGCAATTGTTTCTGCTGAGAGAGTGGCTGTCAGTCAGGGATACTCTAGTATAGAGGAAATTTATATCCTGGGTTGATTTAGATGCCATTTCATGTCCTTGAAATTTTAAGAATCTTCGGTTCTGTGATAAAAGTTTCAACTCAGGCAGAGGCCTGTGAGTTATGCAGAAAAAGTTGAGGGATTTGGAAAATGCTCTGTCTGCAGAAGCAATAGTACTCAGATAGAGACTGGCTATACAAAGTAAAGGAGGAAAATAAGTGGAACATAATTCAGGAATTTAACCTTTTGTAAATTAGTTTAGGAGAGAATTAGAGATGATTCACATTTTAAACATCAGTTAATGATTAAAATAGGGTCTGAAGCCCCATTTGGCAAGACATTAAATAATAGAATTTATTTAAACCTCTCAGCAATGTCCCACTGTAACTCTTCCTCTTTTTTTTTAATGTCTGAAACATTTATATTAACATATTTCCATACAAATAACCCAAAGAAAGTTTACTATTAGTTGTTTTCTTTGTTTTTCTTTTTATACTACAGGTTCTTATTAGTCATCAATTTTATACACATCAGTGTATACATGTCAATCCCAATCACCCAATTCAGCACACCACCATCCCCACCCCACCACGGTTTTCCCCCCTTGGTGTCCATACGTTTGTTCCCTACATCTGTGTCTCAACTTCTGCCCTGCAAACCAGTTCATCTGTACCATTTTTCTAGGTTCCATATACATGTGTTAATATATGATATTTGTTATTCTCTTTCTGACTTACTTCACTCTGTATGACAGTCTCTAGATCCATTCATGTCTCAACAAATCACTCAATTTCGTTCTTTTTTAAGGCTGAGTAATATTCCATTGTATATATGTACCACATCTTTATCCATTCGTCTGTTGATGGGCATTTAGGTTGCTTCCATGACCTGGCTATTGTAAATAGTGCTGCAGTCAACATTGGGGTGCATGTGCCTCTTTGAATTATGGTTTTCTCTGGGTATATGCCCAGTAGTGGGATTCAGTAGCTGAATCATATGGTAATTCTATTTTCAGTTTTTTAAGGAACCTTCATACTGTTCTCCATAGTGGCTGTGTCAATTTACATTCCCACCAACAGTGCAAGAGGGTTCCCTTTTCTCCACACCCTCTCCAACATTTGTTGTTTGTAGATTTTCTGATGATGCCCATTCTAACTGATGTGAGATGATATCTCATTGTAGTTTTGATTTCCATTTCTCTAATGATTATTGATGTTGAGCATTCTTTCATGTGTTTGTTGGCAATCTGTATATCTTATTTGGAGAAATGTCTATTTAGGTCTTCTGCCCATTTTTGGATTGGGTTGTTTGTTTCTTTAATATTGAGCTGCATGAGCTGGTTATATATTTTGGAGATTAATCCTTTGTCTGTTGATTTGTTTGCGAATATTTTCTCGCATTCAGAGGGTTGTCTTTTCGCCTTGTTTATGGTTTCCTTTGCTGTGCAAAAGCTTTGAAGTTTCATTAGGTCCCATTTGTTTATTTTTGTTTTTATTTCCATTACTCTAGGAGGTGGATCAAAAAAGATCTTGCTGTGATTTATGTCAAAGAGTGTTCTTCCTATGTTTTCCTCTAAGAGTTTTATAGTGTCCGGTCTTACATTTAGGTCTCGAATCCATTTTGAGTTTATTTTTGTGTATGGTGTTAGGGAGTGTTCTAATTTCATTCTTTTACATGTAGCTGTCCCGTTTTCCCAGCACCACTTATTGAACGGACTCTCTCCATCGTATGTTCTTGCCTCCTTTGTCATAGATTAGTTGATCATAGGTGCGTGGGTTTATCTCTGGGCTTTCTATCTTGTTCCACTGATCTATGTTTCTGTTTTTGTGGCAGTACCATATTGTCTTGATTACTGTAATTTTAGAGTATAGTCTGAAGTCCGGGAGTCTGATTCCTCCAGCTCCATTTTTTTCCCCTCAACACTGCTTTGGCTATTCAGGGTCTTTTGTGTCTCCATAAAAATTTTAAGATGATTTGTTCTAGTTTCGTAAAAAATGACATTGGTAATTTGATAGGGATTGCATTCAATCTGTAGATTGCTTTGGGTAGTATAGTCATTTTCACAATGTTGATTCTTCCAATCCAAGACATGGTATATCTCTCCATCTGTTGGTATCATCTTTAATTTCTTTCATCAGTGTCTTATAGTTTTCTGCATACAGGTCTTTTGTCTCCCTAGGTAGGTTTATTCCTAGGTAATTTATTCTTTTTATTGCAATGGTAAATGAGAGGGTTTCCATAATTTCTCTTTCAGATTTTTTATCATTAGTGTATAGGAGTGCAAGAGATTTCTGTGCATTAATGTTGTATCCTGCAACTTTACCAAATTTATTGATTAGCTCTAGTAGTTTTCAGGTGACATTTTTAGGATCCTCTATGTATAGTGTCATGTCATCTGCAAATAGTGACAATTTTATTTCTTCTTTTCCAATTTGTATTCCTTTTATTTCTTTTTCTTCTCTGATTGCCGTGGCTAGAACTTCCAAAACTATGTTGAATAATAGTGGTGAGAGTGGACATCCTTGTCTCATTCCTGATCGTAGAGGAAATGCTTTCAGTTTTTCACCATTGAGAATGATGTTTGCTGTGGGTTTGTCATATATGGCCTTTATTATGTTGACGTAAGTTCCCTCTATGCCCATTTTCTGCAGAGTTTTTATCATAAATCAGTGTTGAATTTTGTCAAAAGTTTTTTCTGCATCTATTGAGAAGATAATATGGATTTTCTTCTTCAGTTTATTAATATGGTGTATCACATTGATTGATTTGCGTATTTTGAAGAATCCTTGCATCCCTGGGATATATCCCACTTGATCATTGTGTATGATCCTTTTAATGTGCTGTTGGATTCTGTTTGCTAGTATTTTGTTGAGGATTTTTGCATCTATATTCATCAGTGATATTGGTCTGTAATTTTCTTTTTTTCTAGTATCTTTGTCTGGTTTTGGTATCAGAGTGATGGTGGCCTCATAGAATGAGTTTGGGAGTGTTCCTTCCTCTGCAATTTTTTGGAAGAGTTTGAGAAGGATGGGTGTTAGCTCTTCTCTAAATGTTTGATAGAATTCACCTGTGAAGCCATCCGGTCCTGGACTTTTGTTTGTTGGAAGATTTTTCATCACAGTTTCAATTTCATTACTTGTGATTGGTCTGTTCATATTTTCTATTTCTTCCTGGTTCAGTCTTGGAAGGTTATACCTTTCTAAGAATTTGTCCATTTCTTCCAGGTTGTCCATTTTATTGGCATAGAGTTGCTTGTAGTAGTCTCTTAGGATGCTTTGCATTTCTGCGGTGTCTGTTGTAAATTCTCCTTTTTTATTTCTAATTTTATTGATTTGAGTCCTCTCCCTCTTTTTCTTGATGAGTCTGGCTAATGATTTATCAATTTTGTTTATCTTCTCAAAGAACCAGCTTTTAGTTTTATTGATCTTTGCTATTGTTTTCTTGGTTTCTATTTCATTTATTTCTGCCCTGATCTTTATGATTTCTTTCCTTCTCCTAACTTTGGGTTTTGTTTGTTCTTCCTTCTTTAATTCCTTTAGGTGTAAGGTTAGATTGTTTACTTAAGAGTTTTCTTGTTTCTTGAGGTAGTCTTGTATAGCTATAAACTTCCCTCTTAGAACTACTTTTGCTGCATCGCATAGGTTTTGGATCGTCGTGTTTTCATTGTCATTTCTCTCTAGGTATTTTTTGATTTCCTCTTTGATTTCCTCAGTGATTGCTTGGTTATTTAGTAGCATATTGTTTAGCCTCCATGTGTTTGTGTTTTTTACGTTTTTTCCCCTGTAATTCATTTCTAATCTCATAGTGTTGTGGTCAGAAAAGATGCTTGATATTATTTCAATTTTCTTAAATTTACTGAGGCTTGATTTGTGACCCAAGATGTGGTCTATCCTGGAGAATGTTCTGTGCACACTTGAGAAGAAAGTGTAATCTGCTGTTTTTGGATGGAATGTCCTATAAATATCAATTAAATCTATCTGGTCTATTGTGTCATTTAAAGCTTCTGTTTCCTTATTTATTTTCATTTCGGATGATCTTTCCATTGGTGTAAGTGAGATGTTAAAGTCCCCCAATATTACTGTGTTACTGTCGATTTCCTCTTTTATAACTGTTAGCATTTGCCTTATGTATTGAGGTGCTCCTATGTTGGGTGCATATATATTCATAATTGTTATATCTTCTTCTTGGATTGATCCCTTGATCATTATGTAGTGTCCTTCCTTGTCTCTTGTAACATTCTTTATTTTAAAGTCTATTTTATCTGATATGAGTATAGCTACTCCAGCTTTCTTTTGATTTCCATTTGCATGGAATATCTTTTTCCATTCCCTCAATTTCAGTCTGTATGTGTCCCTAGGTCTGAAGTGGTTCTCTTGTAGACAGCATATAGATAGGTCTTGTTTTTGTATCCATTCAGCAAGCCTGTGTCTTTTGGTTGGAGCATTTAATCCATTCACATTTTAGGTAATTATCGATATGTATGTTCCTATTACCATTTTCTTAATTGTTTTGGGTTTGTTTTTGTAGATCCTTTTCTTCTCTTGTGTTTCCCACTTAGAGAAGTTCCTTTAGTATTTGCTGTAGAGCTGGTTTGGCGGTGCTGAATTCTCTTAGCTTTTGCTTGTCTGTAAAGCTTTTGATTTCTCCATCGAATCTGAATGAGATACTTGCCAGGTAGAGTAATCTTGGTTGTAGGTTCTTCCCTTTCATCACTCTAAGTATATCATGCCACCCCCTTCTGGCCTGTAGAGTTTCTGCTGAGAAGTCAGCTGTTAACCGTATGAGAGTTCCCTTGTATGTTATTTGTCATTTTTCCATTGCTGCTTTCAATAATTTTTCTTTGTCTTTAATTTTTGCCAATTCGATTACTATGTGTCTCAGCGTGTTTCTCCTTGGGTTTATCCTGTATGGGACTCGCTGTGCTTCCTGGACTTTGGTGGCTCTTTCCTTTCCCATGTTAGGGAAGTTTTCGACTATAATCTCTTCAAATATTTTCTTGGGTCCTCTCTCTCTCTCTCTCTTCTCCTTCTGAGACCCCTATAATGCGAATGTTGTTGAATTTAATGTTGTCCCAGAGATCTCTTAGGCTGTCTTCATTTCTTTTCATTCTTTTTTCTTTTTTCTGTTCCACAGCAGTGAATTCCACCAGTCTGTCTTCCAGGTCACTTATCCATTCTTCTGCCTCAGTTATTCTGCTATTGATTCCTTCTAGTGTAGTTTTCATTTCAGTTATTGTATTGTTCATCTCTGTTTGTTTGTTCTTTAATTCTTCTAGTCTTTGTTAAACATTTCTTGCATCCTCTCGATCTTTGCCTCCATTGTTTTTCCAAGGTCCTGGATCATCTTCACTATCATTATTTTGAATTCTTTTTTTTGTGTGTGGTATGCGGGCCTCTCACTGTTGTGGCCTCTCCTGTTGCAGAGCACAGCCTCCGGATGCGCAGGCTCAGCAGCCATGGCTCACGGGCCTAGCCGCTCCGCGGCATGTGGGATCTTCCCGGACTGGGGCACAAACCCGTGTCCCCTGCATCGGCAGGCGCACTCTCAACCACTGCACCACCAGGGAAGCCCTATTTTGAATTCTTTTTCTGGAAGGTTGCCTATCTCCACTTCATTTTGTTGTTTTTCTGGGGTTTTATCTTGTTCCTTCATCTGATACATAGCCCTGTGCCTTTTCATCTTGTCTATCTTTCCGTGAATGTGGCTTTTGTTCCACAGGCTGCAGGATTATAGTTCTTGCTTCTGCTCTCTTCCCTCTGGTGGATGAGGCTATCTAAGAGGCTTGATGGGAGGGACTGGTGGTGGGTAGAGCTGACTGTTGCTCTGGTGGGCAGAGCTCAGTAAAACTTTAGTCCACTTAACTGTTGATGGGTGGGACTGGGTTCCCTCCCTGTTGGTTGTTTGGCCTGAAGCAACCCAACACTGGAGCCTACCTGGGCTCTTTGGTGGGGCTAATGACAGACTCTGGGTGGGCTTACACCAAGGAGTACTTCCAAGAACTTCTGCTGTCAGTGTCCTTGTCTCCACAGTGAGCCACAGCCGCCCCCTCCACCTCTGCAGGAGACCCTCCAACACTAGCAGGTAGGTCCGGTTCAGTCTCCCCTGGGGTCACTACTCCTTCCCCTGGGTCCTGATGCTCATACTACTTGGTGTGTGCCCTCCAAGAGTGGAGTCTCTGTTTCCCCGAGTCCTGTTGAAGTCCTGCAATCAATTCCCACTAGGCTTCAAAGTCTGATTCTCTAGGAATTCTTCCTCCCGTTGCCACAACCCCAGGTTGGGAAGCCTGACGTGGGGCTCAGAACCTTCACTCCAGTGGGTGGACTTCTGTGGTATAAGTGTTCTCCAGTCTGTGAGTCACCCACCCAGCAGTTATGGGATTTGATTTTACTGTGATTGCGCCCCTCCTACCATCTCATTGTGGCTTCTCCTTTGTCTTTGGATGTGGGGTATCTTTTTTGGTGAGTTCCAGTGTCTTCCTATCGATGATTATCCAGCAGCTAGTTGTGATTCTGGTGTTCTCGCAAGAGGGAGTGAGAGCACGTACTTCTACTCCACCATCTTCCATATATCACCTGTAACTCTTCCTCTTGATTCCAAACTTCTGGAATGATTTTTTTCAATTTGCATATATATGTACCTGCACATACACCCATGCATACATATTTTGACAACTCTGCAAAACATATTTTATCCTTGACTTATTGTGATTCTTTCATTCAAATATAGAAAAAGTATTGTCACTATTGTACCATAATCACTGAGAAATTGTCTGCTTTTATTAATTTTTCAGGGCTTGCTTTTGCAGCCTTCTCTAACCAGTGACTTCAAGGACAGCAGCTCCAAGGACAGTTGCCAGCTGCTATTTAAATGAGTTTAGCACTACCCTGAATCGAATGACTAAAATGCATGGTCTTAACCAATAAATATTGTGGATCTCAAGGGCTTCAGTCTTCCGAATCTCAGTTTACATGGCAACCATTTGAAGGAGAGGCTGTGGAAGAAAAACGTATATAAATATTTGTATAGTAATTTAAACACTATTAATTATAAACTGTTATTTTTTTTTCAATCTTACTGTCTCATCCCTTTACCTGTGTGATTCCTATACCCTTTCTAATCCACTGTCATGGAATAACCAGTGCTATGGAATGAATGTTTGTGTCCTCCCCCACCGGCCCCAATTCTTTTGGTGAGAGATCCTAGCCCATAAAAGTGATGGTATTAGTATGTGGGGCCTTTGGGAGGTTATTAGGTCATAAAACAAAGGTCGAGTCCTCATAAATGGGATTAGTATTCTTTATAAAAGAGCTACCACAGAACTCGCTAAACTCTTCCACCACATGATGTTACAGAGAGAGGTCGGCACTCTGTAACCCAGGGGAGGACCCTCACACAACTATGCTGGCACCTTGATCTTGGACTTTCAGCTTCCAGAACTGTAAGAAATAAATTTCTGTTGTTTATAAGCCACCTAGTCCGTGGTGTTTTATTATAGCAGCCTGAATGAACTAACACAACTAGTAATCGTTAATTCTGAAAGCAATTGGAATGGCGGAGGTGACAAAAATGCTACTAATTTGTAGTTTTCTTTTTATTAAAAACACAAACGAGGCATTTATAAAACTACTTTGTAGGAAAAATTAAATACACCCATATAGTCACTTATTTCTGGAGTTCTAGAAGAAAAACTCTTCCTGGTAAACCAACTTATCTTTTTGTTTTATTCCTGATAAATCTTTTTGGCAGTTCATTCAATCCATGGCCAGAATGCTGGCAGCCTAATCATAACCAAAGCAAAATTCCCATGCCTTTCTTGTTTCAGCACCACCCCGGCCTCCTTGCTGCTGGTCTCCTGAATATCCCCCAAGGTCTAAATAGAAGTTGGATAATGGGGTACTAGGTCTGAAAGCTTCTTCAGAAATCATTTGGAAAATCCATTGTGCTGGCAAATGCATCTGTCTATATCTATTTCTAAGGCAGTAAATCCAATTCTGGGCCTTCCAAATGAAAATGCTCTATTTCTGGTACCAACTGAGAACATCTGTGATAAAATCTTACTCCCCAGGGACGTCCCATTGAATGCTAGATAACAATACCTAGCTAGACAACAGATAAAATTACTTCCCCAAGCTATTCATGCAAAGTTTATTTTAAAAACTAGGTTTCCTAGGCCATGCATACCAAACTTGGTGATGCTGTATGGTAATTAGGACAGTGCCTGTAAAGTGTTATTCATGTAAGGATAACTTCGGGAAAAAAAACCTAGTGACGTTCAACTGAATTTCTTTTATGTTGAGGTTGAGAAGTGAAACATAGGCTGATCTGAAAGGGGGAACTTTTTGTGACTGGCAAAGTGGCTTGTCCATTATAGAAGGCCTTTAATAAGTTTTAGGCTTTTTCAGTATAGGGTTTTTTTTTCTCATAGAAATTTAGATTGAACTTCATAGGTCAACACAAAAGATTTTTTAAAAAATTCTCTATTTTCCTGGCAAATATTGATTATCTTTTATCCACAAAGCATGATTTTTCACTGAAACGAGTGCTTTTCTCCACATTTCCTAAAGGAAATATCCAAAAGAGTTCATGTCTCCCTTTTATTAACTTACCAACTTGAAGAAAAAGTTATTTCCTCCAAAATCTTTGTGACTGAGATCAGTGGCTATGGAATGAGAATTTAAATCAGGGAAACTTTCTTAGAAGTTGTCTTGAGGTCAAACCTCCATGTCAGGAAGCAAGTACCTGATATTATAATTTTACATGTGGCACAGGGGGTGGAGATACTGGATTATCAATCTAGAGATGTGAGAAAATTATTCTTTAGTGTGTTATCTGAATATAACCCCTGTAATAATTCTAAGGCTATTTAAAATGAAGGGATCTGGAATGCCAGAAAAGAGATGTGTTTAACATGTTAGAGCTTGCATTCTGAAAGGCTGGCTTTTGTGCCAAAAGAGGATTGACTTGGGGATTCAGACAGCTGACTCAGGTGAAAACAGAGTAAAAAATTCCAGTGGCTAAAAAGGTAACTTCTTCTTCTCTCTCTCTTTCACTGCCTTTCTTCTCTGTTTTTTTTTTTTTTCCACTGTTCCTGACTGCCCTACCTTATTCCATAAAAGATTGAAATATTTGACAATGATCATAAAGCATGTGCTCTTTAAGAAAAATGTAGTTCACATGCTTTCAACAAACCCTTTTTGAGAGTTCTATCAGTCAGAGTCCCAGTGGGAAAGACATAACACACTCCAAAGAGCAATTGAAATAATTTTAATGAAGAAGTTTACAAAGAGTAGGTAGGGCTGAAGGAACCAATCAAAAATAGTGAAAAACCAGGGACTGGCTAGCAAGAGCAGGAAGTTATCATCCTTAGGCTAAAAGGACAAGGAAAAATAACTGTTACTGGAATCCATAGGTACAGGCCATAGGTACAGCAGCTTAGCAGGAGCTGAGGCCTCAGGAGCTTCTCCTAAGGGAGAAAGCTAGTACCAAACTTTGGACAAGCAGACAAAACACAGAGAATAAATGCCATGACCTCTCTGTCTCCTTCTACCCTCTCTCCCCGCTACTGGCATCTCTCATTGACTGAATCCCACTAGAAATCAGAATGTAGTAGAGCCTGGCTGAAGCCACTGCACAAAGCAGAACAGAAAAGGCTGCAGAATTAATTTGCAAGGGCAAAGAATATCCAGCACATGAGGGTGCCAGACAATATGTTAAACTTAGCATCATTTTTTTCTTGGTAGTCTAACTAAAGGAGTAGGTTGGGAGGTCATAGAGAGAGTAGACTCTAGTTTTAGGAAAGAATTTACGAATTGTTGTGAATAGAGGTGTCCGCGCTCTCTCCATCTATCTCCTCATCTTCCTTGTCTGTTGCACCTATTTTAAATGGGTGTGAGCGGGCCTCACTCCCTTATTCTACCCTAGTCAGTCAAGACTACCAGTGACTCTCATCTCACCAGACCAAATTGCCCTTTCTTTATCTCCTATTGGGATTACACACAACTGATCATTTCCACCTTCTTGGAACCCTCTCCTTTCTTGTCTTTTGTGACACTTCACACTTCTGGTTTTCTTCATACTTAACTATCCACTTCTCATGCCCTTTGGCTCCTGCCTCCTTCCTACCTGATTTCTAAAGACTAAAGGAAGCAGAACTTGGTTTTTGGTCTTCTTCCTTTCCCTAGGTGATATTTTCTGGTTTGATGCTATAAATATTCTAATTCATATCTGCATCCAGAATTTTTCCCGAGAACGCTAATGCCTGACACCCACACTTGGGGGTCTGATAGGCGTCACACACACGCACAAAGTATGTCCAATACCAAACTCTTGATTTTATTCTCTAAACCTATACCATCCTCAATTTTCCCACCTCAGTAAAAGATACCACCATTATTCAAGCCAAATTCCTAAGAATCTTGATTTTGTTTTTCACTTTCCTTTCCACATCCATTGGCAAGTCCTGTCAATTCCACCTCTAAAAAGGTTTTTGAATTTAGCTACTTGTCTCTGACTCCATTTGCCACCACTATCTTCGTTCAAGCTGCCATCCTTGTTCAGCTGAATGACCACATTATCCTCTAATGGGTCTCCCTGCTTCCACTTATTCTTTTGGAGTCTATGTTCTACATAGCTGCCAGAGCAGTCATTTAAAAATCTTCATCTCTTCAGAGAACAGCCTTTTCCTACTCAGACCCCTCATAGAATACATGCCAAATTCCTCGCTCCAGCCCCCAAAGACCCAATGATCTGGCTTTTTCTTATGACTTCAACTGTGTCTTTAACCATTCTCCATGCTGATGACTCCTGCAGAATGATTTTCTTTTTGTTCTGGGAATATATCGAACTCTTTCCCACTATAGAGTCTTTGTACTTGGTGTCGTGTCTGCTAGAAAAACTCATTAATTAAGCATCAGCTAAAATTTCAGCTTCATGTGAAACTTTTTTGTTTCACTCTGAGTCAGGCTTAGTTACTCTATCTTTTGTACTCCCACTGCTCTCTGTTCTGATCTAGCATTAAAGAGCATCTTTAGTCACTCTTTTATACAGTGTTCTCCTATTCTAGAATATAAGTTATTAGGGAACAGTAACTTCCTTATTGTTTTTCCTGTTGTTTCTTTAGTGCCTGGAGCACAGAATATACTCACTAAACAGATGCAGCATTTATGAAAGAACTTTAAAGATATTTAGTGTGAAGAAAAAGTTACAGGGAAATACTCAAGATAGTTATTTTGAATGATCTATGTGCCTGTATATAGAAGGGATAGTACATTTGTTTCCTTTTAGGACACACCTAGGTTTAATGGGCAGAAGTTACATGGAAGAGGGGGATTTGTGCAACTTAAGAAACTTCTAAAGATTAGAACTCTCCAGCTGGAGTTGGAAGGGTATGTGAAATAGGAATGACTCTGTCACTGGAAATATACAAGAAAACAGGCTGGCTGTATGCAAATATCTTTAGGGAAGGAGATCCCTGCCTTGGGTATGAGGTTTGGTTTTGTTTTGGTTTTAATTTACCATTTGATTCTATGTGACTTGTATCACCCTTATTGCTATATAAACTTCTTTTTTTAAAAAAATTTATTGGAGTATAGTTGATTTACAATGTTGTGTGAGTTTCAGGTGTACAGCAAAGTGAATCAGTTATACATATATATATGTATATATCCATTCTTTTTCAGATTCTTTTCCCATATAGGTCATCATAGAATATTGAGTATAGTTCACTGTGTTATACAGTAGGTACTTGTTAGTTATCTATTTTATATATAGTAGTGTGTATATGTCAATCCCAATCTCCTAATTTATCACTTCCCCTCCACATTTCCCCTTTGGTAACCATAAATTGGATTTCAAGATTGGGTTAGTCTGTTTCCATTTTGTAATGTAAATAAGCTCATTTCTATCATTTTTTATTAGATTCCACAACTTCTTCAGTCTACTATTATTTTGATTTCTGACAGCCTACTTCCTATGTACTCATGTGGCAGCTTTATTTTTTCCTTGATTTCTTCGAATTTACCCTTCAATTCTATACTGATCTCTTTACCTATGGAAATAGTTTTGAACTATTCTGTATGTCAAAGCATTTATATTAATAGCTATTTTATCACTGAAGTATATTCATAATTATAAATTTCTGCCTGATTTGGCTATTCAAACCTCATCTAAAATTTTAAAATCAATATACAATGTGATTCCTAACAATTAAACAATGGATTCCTTCCCATTTTCAAATAGGTCTTATTATTTCATTTAGCATTTTCAGTGTGAGTCTCTAGGTTTTCTACATGTTATATTCCCAAATCACTGTTGGGCTGGCAACCCTCAACACAAAATCTAAAATGTGGTATCCATTTCTAACATGAAAGTAAATTTCTAGTTAAGATTTTAAAATATTTTTATGTCATCCCTTGAGGTTATTTTAAGTACAGCTGAGATGATATATGATCATAGCTGGGACCCAGCTTCAGACCTTTCTGTGTGTTGATGCATGTGGAAGGTGAAATGTAAATTACAAATGCTGTTGAAATTCAGATACACTGCATTTCTGCTCTCTCTGTCTGACTGGGGCAGCTAGCCACTGGAGGCAAATTTTGTTTTATTTAAGTCTTTGGAAATGCAAGTTGATCTTTACAAATCTAGAAGACTGTAAAATGGTTCCTGGATGAAATAGGTTTCATTTGTCCCTGTTCTTGCTTTGAGCATATCAAATCTTATATTCTTAACACTTTAAATTCAAATATAAAGTCAAATATCACTTTGAGGCATAGGCCAATTAAATCCATTTAAAAGCATCTTTGAGTAGAATAAAATTATTCTCAAAGACTTTGTGCAGTTCATAAATTTGTTTATCATACCATTGGATCTTTGTTTTTATTTTTACTTTGACCTTTTTATTATTTGTTAGTTGTGATTATTCAACTTCTGAATTCATTTGAATTGCCAGCAAAATTCAAGTTTCCTTAAGCCATATTTTTCAATAAAGAATAGGCATTGAATATACTAGGAAGAGCCAAAAACTTTATACTTTCACAATTATAATCAGACATGAACTTAACAAAGACTTGTTGAGTTTTTACTAGGTGTTGGGGGGTGGTCCAGAAATGAAATAACTTTCTTCCTTTTAAGGGATTGAGAATGAGGGAAGAAAGATAGTTATGATAACATGTAATGAGTTCCCTTCCAGAGATTTGCCTAAGGTTTGATTGCAGCCTAGGAGACTATCTGATTCAGCATCAGGACTCAGAGGGCTGGTCCATGAAAAGTGTACGTGGTATGAAAAGTATATAGAGTGTTAAAGCTGCACGAAAAGATATTTCATTCCTGAAAAATCTTGTATGATGTTGCATTTCTTTCCTCCTGAAATTAAAGCGTAGCCATGAAAGATGTTAAGCAGTAGAATGATGTGATCCGGTTTGTGCATTTGGATACCACTCTGTCAGAATTGTAGAGGACTGATGAAGAGGGAGCTAGGACATTGTGTAGCAATTCAGTCAAGAGCTGAGAATGGCTGAATTCCTGTGTTGGCTATAGGAATGGAACTTTGGGAGTAGGTTTGAGAGGTATTAAAGAAATAGTAAAGTTAGGATTTAGTGACTAATTGGTTGTAGGGGGGGTCAGAGCAAGAAAGGAGAAAAAGGTGGCATCCGGATTTCTCACTTGGGTAACTGGATAAATGATGAACTGTATTCGGAAATATGGAACATAAAAATAGAGCAGGTTGATAGGGATGATGACAAATTGAGATTGAATATGCTGAGTTTGAGATATCAGTTAAACATTCAGGGAAGGTGTTTTGTAGGAAGCTGGGAATATGGATTTGATAGTCAAAAGAAATTTGGGGTAGAAGAATATATGCTGGAGATATAGGTGACATAGTGATCTGTATTTTGGTGGTGGTTGAAACCATAAGTGGGAATGAAATGGCCAAGGAAGAAAGGGTAGAGTAAGAAGAAAAGAGTGTTGAGAAGGAAGACTGGAAGGTGTCAATATTTATAAGTTTGGTAAAGGAGCAGAAGTTTGCAAAGCAGGCTGTAAAGGAGTCACTAAAGAGATGGGAAGAATATTGTAAGAAAGTGATTTCATAAAGCGGGGAAAGGAGGGTGGGATGAATTGGGAGATTGGGACTGACATAAATACACTACTAAGTATAAAATAGATAATTAATGAGAATCTACTGTATAGCACAGGGAAGTCTACTCAGTGCCCTGTGAACTAAATGGGAAGGAAATCTAAAAAAGAGTGGATATATTTATACGTATAACTGATTCTCTTTGCTGTACAACAAGAAACTAACACAACATTGTAAACCAACTATACTCCAGTAAAAATTAATTAAAAATACACACACACAAAGAAAGTGATTTCATAGACTTAAAACTGAGAACTGAAATTTATCAATTGAATTGCTTATATTGGAGGTCATGGCCAGCTTGGTGAGAACAATTTTGTGGAGTAGTGGGGTTGGACACTAAATAGACTGGACTTATATAGAGGTTATGGGGATGAAACAATTAGTAATGAATTATCTCTTCAGGATGTCTGTGCAGTACTGATGTTTCCATGGAGGCTGAAGATCATTAATTTGAAATGCTATCAAATTGCATGTTTAAAATTTTTTTTTAAGTAATCTTCAGTCTCCAAGGTTAGGAGTAGAGAAATGTGGTAGGGTATTTGTGGCATAAGCTCATCAAAAATACGTCTGTAAGGAAGTAGAGGACATTGACATTTTAGATACTAAATGAAACAGAAAACAATAACCTAATATTGGCATAAATGCCCCTCCCCTCAAGTTAGACTAGGACAGGATGAAACCACATTATTTGGGTTCCAGACCTATGCCTTAGACAGGAAGACTGTTTTTTAATTCTATATGCAGCCTTTGGTAAATGCACAAATTCTCAGAAGGTAATGAGGAGGTGCTCTCGGTATGTCAAGGACACCAATACAGTTGACAGCATAAAGGATCCATGGTGTGCTTGCTGAATGATTAAAGTGTGTTCTTCCTCTTTACTCTTGTGTTTTATCCAGAGAAGCAGACAGCTCAATGTGACTTAGGGGTTTTCTGCCTCACTGTTAGATGGGAAGCCCCATCTGTTAGAACATAAATGTCAAGGCAAGCATGTCAAATATCAATGATGTGTACAAGAGGAGTCACTGTCTGTAAATTACAAGGCTCTGGGGCTTTTGTCACATAAGACTCTGAAATTTAGCGGCAGAAACAGCTTTCAATTTTTTAGCATTTCTTTGAGAGAGGAAAAATGAACCTACATGACACACACCAATAATCAAACTATGGATTCAGATTGATGAAAATAACCTACAGGAAGATAGGCAAGCAGCCAATACATAAGTTAAGAATGGGGAAGCATCTGAATAACTGAAGGTAGCTAGCAAGTGAATGCAGAAACACCGTTTCAGCAGGACTAAGTTGATTGGATGGAAAAGATCTCTCTGCTATATGAGACAGATATGGCCAAATCTGGATTTGAGATAAACATCTTCTTCATTTTTTTTCTTTAGAACATTCTTTTTCAATATGAACAAAAACCCTGATAGCTTTCTTTACTCCAGAGTTCTGTTGTGACAAGCTTTATTACAGCTTATTAAGCAACTCCAGGAAAAGGGAATATTCATTAGTGGTGAAAAAAATTATATATATAGTAAACCCAACAGCAAATGCACAGTAAATTGAGAGCCAAGGGCTTAGTAACTACTATAACTATAATATATGATATTCTCTTTTGGTTACTTGGAGAATTATAGGAGTAATCTGGTACCTATAATTCTGTTTTGTTAAAGTTCATGAATTATGGATAACTTATCTGTCCATCCCTGTTGGTTAAAACAAAATAGCATCACCAAAGCACAATAGTAATTGTTACCGTAAGGCCTGAATGGTAGAGATGAGAAATTTTATAGTGCAGAATAAATTAGCAAAGAATTATAAGACCATACAAAATACATAAAAGTTAGAAACTGAGAAAAAGAATATAGCTGTAGGCTGCTACATTTATGTATAGGATGTACATTTGGCATCTGCAGTCATTTAGAAAATAGCTAGAGATTAAGAAGAAACTAAAAGAAAATCCATTAAGGGGACTAAATAGAAAACTCAAGTCAATACATTAAAGCCCACGTGTTGAATTCAGTTAAAAGCAGTACTCTTATTTATACATGATTGTGTATCTCTTTCCCAGCCAGCAGAAAAATTAGAAGTATTAAATATAAAGGAAAGATGTCTGTTGAAGAAGCATTAAATTTTGGTAGAAAAATAGAGAGCAAGACATGGTTGGGAGTAGGCAATAGAGAGGAATAATTCATACACATCTAGTCAATAAAGATAACTAGAGATTAAAAGGAGTTAAGCCCAATGTTACATCTGTTGAGTACCACCAGATATGGGATCTGAAACACAGCATTTTGTGAGACCTAGGTTTGAGCCCTGGCTTGACCACTTACTGGTAGTGTGATTTTATGGTCAATAAGAAATTTACAGATTCTAATTTCCTACCCATAATGTGATGATACTAATGCTACATTTTGTTGATTCCAAGGAGCATTTGTCTACATTTTAACACCTCTGAAATGAAGATGGGTGTCTCAGTTGACGACATCTTGCCACTGCAGCGAGCCAGGCAGCTTTTGTGACATAGTTGTTATTACCTGCCTGTGCACAAACTTGGTTCCTGCTCTCATGCTTAGACAACTACAACCCATCAATGATTCAGGCAACGAACCACTTAAGGACCACATAAAGAGGAAACATGCATTCTGATTGTTGGTCTAAAACCTTTTATAATCATCCTCTTGTAAGATTAAAAAAACACCCGCATTAAAACTTACAAAATGGGGGGCTTCCCTGGTGGTGCAGTGGTTAAGAATCCGCCTGCCAATGCTGGGGACACAGGTTCTAGCCCTGGTTCGGGAAGATCCCACATGCCACGGAGCAACTAAGCCCATGTGCCACAACTACTGAGCCTATGCTCTAGAGCCCGCAAGCCACAGCTGCTGAAGGCCACGTGCCTAGATCCCGAGCTCTGCAACAAGAGAAGCCACTGCAATGAGAAGCCCGAGCACGGAAACAAAGAGTAGCTCCCGCTCGCAACAACTAGAGAAAGCCACGTGCAGCAACAAAAACCCAACACAGCCAAAAATAAATAATAAATAAATAAATAAATTTATATATATTAAAAAGAAAACAACCTTACAAAATGGGTGTCAATGGCTAGGAAGAAAATTCTAAAGACAGAAAGAAGCCATGCCTCTCTGACATGCTACATCACCTATGCTCATGGTGGCACAAAGGACACATCGAGTGGAAAAATGGGTATTTACAGTGCTGAGTTGAAAAGTGATTCAGGAGAGTCAAGCCAATCATGAAAATAATTGAAAAAATGCTTTAGCTGATTTACCTAACTTTTATTATCCTTTTAAAATATACACAGGAGTGATATATGTGATAGAAATTTATGCATAAATAAGTCTATAGAAACCCTTTGAATAAAAATTGTAAGCGATAAATTATTTTTAGGTTAACTGTCACCTTTTTGTTTCTTAGTGCTACATGAAATAGTAGTTTCTTAAAATCAGTGGCATTTTATATTTAAAAAATATGGCATTTGAGAGATTTGAAGAGATTATAAGAAAAGAAAAAGTGGTTTGCCGGACTGAAAAACAATGAAAACATCTGGGGCAATTACAGTGAAAAGAGCCATTAAAAGGGATAAGCTGGTTGAGGGAAAAGACAAAAATGAGCTCTAAATGTAGGTACATCTGTACCAAAATACCCAAAATTCTATCCTGGACTTTTATTACATTGTTTTGTACCTTGCCAACAGCTGCTGACATATGAAAAGATACTAAATGTATGTGCATCTGCAGAATGTATATTTATTTTCAGGAGTTCCATATGAAAGGAAATGTAAATCATTATTTGTGTTTTACCTTAGTTAAGATTATACATTTGAATATTAATGTTCACTTATTTTATAAGTGCAGTCGGGTTAGACCTAAAAATTAAAAAATCAATTAAATTTTGTTAAAAGTAAATACCGTCTATACTACAACACTTAATAAATCATGTAGTGTTTACATTTTGGAAATAGCATATACAAAGACCTTTTTTTCTAGTATAATTTTCTTGGTGAAGTCTAGGCTGCATTTATGATTATCAAGATAAATATATATATCACAGTATATAAATATGTACTATTTTGCAATCTGCTTTTTTTTTTTTTTTGCGGTACGCGGGCCTCTCACTGTTGTGGCCTCTCCCATTGCGGAGCACAGGCTCCGGACGTGCAGACTCAGCAGCCATGGCTCACGGGCCCAGCCGCTCTGCCGCATGTGGGATCTTCCCGGACCGGGGCACGAACCCGTGTCCCCTGCATCGGCAGGTGGACTCTCAACCACTGCGCCACCAGGGAAGCCCTATTTTGCAATCTGCTTTTTGAACATGATATATCTTGGCTATTGTGCCATGTCAGTATATATAGAACTATTTATCCCTTTTAATGGCTTTGTGTTCCATTATGTGGATACGCCATAATTGATTTAACTAATGTTTTACTAATAGATATAAAGATGTCCACCTGCTTGCTCTCATAAATGTTACAATGAACAGTTTTCGCAGCTTCTTTTTTTGCACACACTTGTTTAATTTTTCGTTAGGGTAAATTTATACATATGAAATTGATACACCAAAAGATATGTAGGCTCATTTTGTACTTGGGAATACAGAAAATTTTTTTTCTCCAGAAAGGGCATATTTGCTTACTTAACAGTATACTGTAGAAGTAGAAATAATTTCACAGACTGATTTTGGGTGAAAAATTGTAAGTGACAATGAACTTAGTATTGAAGCCTTGTGGATTTAATGTGGAGTAGGTGAAATTGTCCTCGTTGGGTAGACAAGTAGGAGATGGTTAGAAGTTTCTCATGGGGGAACTGCTGGCATTTTGGTCAGAACACTTTTGCGTTGTGGAACTTGTCTGTGCCCTTCAGGAATATATCATCCTGAACTCTGAATATTAAGTGCTCTGGGCCTCCTAGGACACAGGAACTGTGTGAAATGAGAACATTATTTTAGGACAAAACAGGTGGGGAAAGACCTTATTAAATTAAAAAAAATACAGGATCTGTCTCTCTCTTGCTATGCTTATAGAGCAGATTCATTCTGGATAGCTCATCCTGAGCTATTCAGTGCTTAACTAAAAAGTTTTTTCTAATCTTTCAGAAATACAGCTTTTTAATCACAAAGGATAGGAATGCCCAAAGCTTATAAAATATCATAGTGCTCTTTTTAAATCTTTAGGATATAAATTTGTTGTACAAAATGAATTTGTTTACTTTAGCTATAAAAGAATTTAACTTTGATCCATCACAATATAAATTGTGTAGGTGGAGTTTTTCATTGTTTTGCTTTGGTTTTGGTTTTGCTTTGATATTCAGAAAACCTCAGGTCACTCCCAAATCTTATTTTCACCTATGTCCTGCTTGAAATAAATAGTGCTTCTGGCAAATTTAAGTGCAAGCGTGACTCAAAGCCTCCTTCTGCGATATGAAAGTTCTTCTTTGCCCACACCCTCATAAAATCTTGTTAATTATAGAGTAGTGGTTAAAAGTGCAGCTCTAAAATCAGATTGCCTTCGTTCAGACATTGTTTAATCTTTCTGTACCTCACTTTCTGTGTTGAAAGTTTCAAGGATAATACTAGAATTACCTCAGAGGAGTGCTGTCAAGAAGCAGACTTGTGCTTGTCATGTAGAAAGCACTCAATACCTGTTTGTTATCATTATTATAGTTATCTGTGGTGGTTTTGCAGTGTATCAGCTGAACTGAAAATAACACCGTCTAGAATCCCTTCCTTGCATCATGTGGGTTCTCTTGGAAATCTGCAAGCCTTTTGAAACGGGAAGGTGAAGCAGCAAGCGTGTTTGAGACAGAGGCTATTGCCGTGCATGCACATGGTCGGGACTCTGCTGGCTCACTTTTTTGGAGCAGGGCACCTGCCTTGCCTGTAACCTCTCCAGCTCTGGCTTACATGACTCCTGGGCCCACTGCCAGGTGCATGTTTAGCCCCATGAGGAAATGTGCTAACATTTTTTCTGTCATGCCATCATCGAAGTCGGAGGTTTGGAAGCAGTTAAAGACCTACATGAGTTCTATACTGGTTGTAGAGAAAGCCATGTGTTCCTGCATGTACTCATGGATTCCAGTTTTCCTACTGTCACATCCATCTTCCTTCTGACTGATAGCCCTGCTGACTGCAGACTCTGAAACAGATTTGGGGCAACTCACTCAGCCTGTTTAACCAGCTTGCATAATCACGAGTCCAGTCCCTTGTAATAAATTCCTTATAACTCTCATAGAGATTCTGCTTCTTTGATCAAACCCAATACACTGTTCATGTAATTTTGCTTTTGTGATGGGTAAAAATCAAAAACCTAAGACTCCTTTTGTTTAAGTTTATACTTCTTATTAGAAATTCTTGAATATCTTTTGGAGTGTTTGCTGGTCATTAGCATATCATCTATAATTTGCTTATTTGTATTTGACAAATTTTCTATTAGATTGTTCCTTTTATATAGCTCTGTAGGAATACATTATAAATGCAGAATATCAAAACTTTGTAGTATGTATTTGTGTGTGTTGTTTTTCTTTTAATTTTATTTATATTTTTTGCCATACAGAGTTTAAAATGTTTTGTAATTAAATTTATCATATTATTTGACTTTGTAAGTTCTAGCCTTGATATTGTGCCTTTCCCCCAAAATGGAGAAATATTTATATATTTTCTTTTTTCCACCAGTCTTATTGCGATATAATTGACATATAACATTGTATTAGTTTAAGGTGTACAACATAATTATTAGATATATGTATACATTGTGAAATGATTACCACAATAAGTTTAGTTAACATCCATCACCTCACACAGTTACAATTTTTTTTTCCTTGTGATGAGAACTTTTAAGATCTATTTTCTTAGCAACTTTCAAATACAGTATTGTTGACTATTGTCACCATGCTATTCATTATATCTCTAGAACTTATTTATTTTATCACCAGAAGTTTGTACCTTTTGACCACCGTCACCCATTTTGCCCATCCTTCACTCCCCACCTCTGGCAACCACCAATCTGTTCTCTTACATCTATAATTTCATATTGGCTATTGTAAATAATGCCGCAATGAGCATGGGAGTGCATATATCTTTTAGATAGTGATTTTGTTTCCTTCAGATAAATAACCAGATGTGGAATTGCTGGATTATATGATAGTTCTATTTTAAATTTTTTTGAGGAAACTCCATACGGTTTTCCACAGAGGCTGCACCAATTTACATTCCCACCAACAGTGCACAAAGGTTTCCCTTTTCTCCACATTGGTGCCAACACTTGTTATTTCTTTTCTTTTTGGTAATAGCCATTCTAACAGGTGTAAAGTGATATATCATTGTGGCTTTCGTTTGCATTTCCCTGATGATTAATGATGTTGAGCACCTTTTCATAAGTCTGTTGGCCATTTGTAAATCTTCTCTGGAAAAATGTCTTTTCAGGTCCTCTGCCCACTTAAAAAATCAGATTGTTTGATTTTGCCTGTTGAGTTGTATGGGTTCTCTGTGTCTTTTGGATGTTAACCCCTTATGAGTTATGTGATTGGCAAATATTTTCTCCCGTTCAGTAGGTTGCCTTATGTTTCTGATGATTTCCTTTGCTGTGCAGAAGCTTTTTAGTTTTATATAGTCCCACTTGTTTATTTTTGCTTTTCTTGCCTTTGCTTTTGGTGTCAAATCCAAAAGTATCATTGCCCAGACTAATGTCTAGAAGCTTAACCCTTGTGCCTTCTTCCAGGAGTTTTACGATTTCAGGTCTTATGTTCAAGTCTTTAATCCATGTTGAGTTGATCTTTATGTAAGTTGTAATATAGGGGTCTAATCTCATTCTTTTGCATGTGCTGCCCAGTTTTCCCAGTACCATTTATTGAAGAGACTATCCTTTTCCCATTGTATATTTTTGACTACTTTGTCATAAATTAATTGGCCATATCTGTGTGGGTTTATTTCTGGACTCTCAATTCTGTTACATTTATCTACGTGTCTGTTTTTATGCCAATACAAAACTTTTGATTACTATAGCTTTGTAGTATAATTTGAAATCAGGAAGTGTGATGCCTCCAGCTTTCATCTTCTCGGACAAGATTGCTTTGGCTACTAAGGGTCTTTTGTGGTTCCATACAAATTTTAGCATTGTTTGTTCTATTTCTGTAAAAAATGTCATTGGAGTTTTGGTAAGGATTGCATTGAATTTGTAATATATATTTTCTAATTTGGAGAAAATTCATCACCAAGCCTTTGATGTGTGATTTATATTATTGTAGGAACTCTTATTATTTGGATAAAATGGTTAGATATTTTGTTTACTAGATGTTTTATTTACTGTATTATTAGATGGATTTCACTCATAATGAATATACACAGTTCTGAAAATGATAGATGAAGACTACACAAGTATTGCCAGCTTTGCGAAATTAGAACAGCAGGTTTAGTAATCACCTGAAAAATTACTGGGAAACAAATTTATTCTTTGAATTTATGGAGTCAAGTTTGGAAAAAATATTAAAAGTCATATAATCTAAACTCTCAGTCAAAAAAGGAAACTTCTGATTTCTTGATAGTTCATTCTAACTTTATTTATTAGAAATTCTTCTGTAATTCCTATCTGTTGCTTCTAGTTTTGCTGTCTGAAGTTCTGCACGATATGCCTGATATTTTCTCTTTCACCTCATAGCTTTTAAATCTTTGAAGATAGCTTTTGCAGTCCTGTTAAGTTATATCTTTTCTAGTTCTTAATTCATATTCATTTGTTAACTTATGCAACATATATTTGTTGAGTACTTGATACATGCCAAGTAATGTTCTAGACATTGAGTACACTATCATGAAAAATATAGCCTATGTCATTATGGGGCTTACATTCAAATCATTAAAAATTCGTCATATTACATAATTTTTTCACTCTTTATCACTTTACTGAGACTTCCATTTTTGTCAGTTTCCTCTTTTAGTGCTTTGTTTAGAATAAGCACAACATGATAGATACATGATCTAACCAGTGTAGCCATGGTCATGATCCATGTATTCTTTGTTCACATATAAACATTTTTTTTATTGAAATCAATTACATTCCAGCAATTAAATTCAAATATAATAGCACGATGGGTTTAAATTTTTAAGCAGCAACATGAAAAAATGTCTGGTAACAATTCATATTCTGTCAGGAATTTGCCTAGGAAAAGAATTTGAGATCAGAAGTTATAACATAAGAGAGATGGTTAAACTACAGAACTTTCTAGAATATTTTTTAGCAAACCAGTTATTAACAGAACTACTGTCTAACTCTTACATACAATCTTCAAGAGCCTAGGACAATTACTGGAGGGGACTTGTAAATTGGATGTCTTGTAATTGGATGTCAACGTTACAGTTGACCTGTTTTCTGTCCATGTTTTGTGTGCCATTTATATAACATCATGCTGTTTGAGGTTGTAGCCTTTGCATTAAAATAATTCACACAGGTAGGATAGGAGGCCATGGTCTTACCTATTAAAAATTAAAGTGATAATGATTGAGAAATTATGAACGTGACGTCTTCAGTGACTTGGGTATGAATGCTTATCAATAAATAAATAATGGGCAGTTGTAGTACGAATGGAATTTCTCTTTCCATATTGCAACTATGGCTGCAATTACATATTGTATCACAAAATTTTTCTTACCTTATTTTCTTCTGATTATGATACTGAAATTAAATTTTAAAAGTCATTAGTTTAAAATGAGAGGCTCATTGGATAAGAATTTGGATGCCTACTGCCTATCTCTGAAGAGGAAAATAGAGGGCAGTTAACCATAATTGGCAGTTCACTGACTTAGGTGGTAGCTTTTTTGTAATAAGAAACTTCCTTGGGAAACAAACGAAAGCTCCCTCATGTCTACACAGATTCACGACATGCTGATGGAATCTGCTCATATTTCTATAGAAAGGCTGTGTAATAGAGCAAGCCGTGCTTAGTATTCCAGCAAGAGGCTGTTCTTTATCTCTTGAGCCAATAACTCCTTTAAATTTCTTATGACAGAAGCAAAAATTTTTCCTCTATAAAACTGAATAGGCAGTGGTTTTGTTCAATTATGCAGTTATATAAATGTCCATACCACGCGCATTTTATATTTTATGTGCCAAAATAAGTTATCCTGAAACTAAGCTTGTTTTACAAAGAATAAAATTGCACATTCTCTTAGTAATAGATTCTTAATAAGAATATGTTACTATTTTTTATATTTTTAAACTTATTTAAAAATATAACATTAGGATAATCATTTTAACATTTATTTCCCATTCTTTATTATTGTAAAATTATATTTTTCAATCCTTCATTTTTTATATTTGAATTTAAATTGTTAATTTTTACAATGGCTTGTCTTGTTTATAAAGATAGCCATTTTTGCTCATTCATTTATTCTTTCATTTATTTAACAATTACTTATTGAACACTTATGTGCCTAGAACAGTGTTAGGCACCATGGATGCAATGGAAATTTCCAAGTAGGAATAAATAGAACATAAAAGTATGCAAAATTGTAGAATGCATTGGTAACAGATGGAGTTGTTAAGATCTGGAACTGGAGAGTTTAACAGGAGCTAGGTCATGAAGGAACAACTAAGAGTTTGTGCTTCATCTTGAGGGCAATGGGGAATTCTTAAGGGCTTAATCAAAAGATTGACATGATTAGATTAGTATTTTAGAAAGATCACTTTTGGCTACCATGCAGAGAATGGATTGCAAAGAAACTGGAAGTATAGCAACTAGTTATGAAGATGTTATAATAATTCAAGGAAAGATGATGGGGTCCACAGTAGGTAGAAGCAGCTTATAGATGAGTCCGCTCATCAGAGAATATGTGTAGAGTTAGAGGGGAGAGAATCTGAAATTCATAGCAAAATAACATTTGAAATTTGGGTTGAGGAGAGAGAACCCAAAATGAAGAGTAGAAGGAGTGGCTAGAGAGATGGGAGTAAAACTGGGAGATGGTTTTGAGGGAGCCCAAAACTAATTGATGCACACAGTACTTATGTGCCTGGGGAGAAAAGTGTTTTGAGATTTGTATTTGGTGAAAATAGACGAGTGGTTTCCTTTTTAAAGCAAAGCAAAAGCATAGCATCTAATAAGTTATCACTGCTACTTGGTCAATTGTCAGTAGGTTGACAGATTGTTCAGGAAAGGGAATTGGAGCAAACCTCCTTGATGGGAGACTCTCTATGAGACTTCTTGGGATTTGAGTGGGTAATGAGGCTAATCTATCAGCATGATTATGCTATTTCAGGGATGCAGTGATGATAAATGTGAATATGGGGTAGTTCCAGAGACTCTCTAAATTAATTACCACCTTATATTATCTTCAGACATTTATTAACAACATTTAGATTTAGTTTTAACAATCTATCATAGGCCTTTTAAGTAGGAGGCTTCTAAATCCCAGCAGTTGTTTTTTTTTTTTTTTGGCGGTACGCGGGCCTCTCACTGTTGTGGCCTCTCCCGTTGCGGAGCGCAGGCTCAGCGTCCATGGCTCACGGGCCCAGCCGCTCCGCGGCATGTGGGATCTTCCCAGACCAGGGCACGAACCCGTGTCCCCTGCATCGGCAGGCGGACTCTCAACCACTGCACCACCAGGGAAGCCCCCAGCAGTTGTTTTTATTAGCTGCCAAATAAAGAGGAATATGACCATGAGCTCTGTGCAAGTCAGAAAAGCTAACAGCACTTCTGCTTTCCCACATATTCCCTTAACTGCAGGGAAAAGCAACAATAACAAACTTCAAAAAAGACTACTTTTCATTCAGATCTGTATTTCAAAGAACATTTTAAATATCATCATTACATTTTTTATTAACATGTAATTGGTATGATCAGATTTAGATTTTTACAGTATATATATAGTGAAATTACAACAATTTTATGAAGTCGGTATTTGCAGTAGCTCCAGTTAACCACTAAGGGGCCAGAAGCCCCAAGCTGTTCCTTTTACACATCTACAAGTGGAAGGACTGGTTTTCAAACTGGTATTCCAATTGGTATTCAAATGGTCTAGTCTTTTGTCATTCGACTTTTCCAATGGTTTTAAAATGTACTTGTTTGTCTTTTAAATCCAGCTTCCTGTCTATAAAAAGCCTAGCCTGTAATAGCTCCTGTCTTCATTCCAGGGCCTCTGATGTGCCTTCTCAGATTCTTACAGCTCCACAAAGCTAATTTAAATTATGTGCCAGCAACAAGCCAGCCTCCTAGTTAGAGGAATTGGGGCTCTAGTGCAGGAAAGATGGACAGAAGAAAAAAATTAACTTGATATTTGGATGATTTTTAAAAATGATTTCTCTTTGTTTTTTGTTTGTTTGTTTGTTTGTTTTTGCGGTACGCGGGCCTCTCACCGCTGCGGCCTACCCGCCGCGGAGCCATGGCTCCGGACGGGCAGGCTCAGCGGCCACGGTTCACGGGCCCAGCTGCTCCGCGGCATGAGGGATCCTCCCGGACCGGGGCACGAACCGGGGCACGAACCCGTGCCCCCTGCTTCGGCAGGCGGACTCCCAACCACTGTGCCACCAGGGAAGCCCCAGAAATGATTTCTCTTTGTTGGATACAATTCAGTATCCAATACTGGAAATTTTTTGGAAACTGATACTTCTGCCATCACTTTTAAAAATAACATTTAATTTTGAAATAATTTTAGAACTGAAGTTGCAAAAATGGATCAGAAAGCTCCTATATTCTCTCACCTGTGTTAAAATCTCTCTTAACCATAGTATATTAGTTGAAACCAGGAAGTTAACATTTCTGATTACTGTTAAGTAAACTATAGACTGTAATTTTGCACGTTTTACCCATCAACATCCTTTTTCTGTTCCATAATCCAGACCCACATCCCACAGTGCATTTACTTGTTTGGTTTCCTCACTTTCCTCCAGTCTGTGATGGTTCTTCAGTCTTTCCCTGTCTTTCATCATCTTGATATTACAGAAAGAACTGGGCAGTTATTTTGTAGAATATCCCTCAGTTTGGGTTCGTGTAATGTTTCCCATGTTTAGATTGATGTAATGTTTTTTTGGCAAGAACACCACTGAAATGATATTGTGCCCTTCTCAGTGAGTCACATCAAGGAGTGCATAATGCCACTGTCTTATTGGTGATATTGACTTTGGCCACTTAGTTAAGGTGGTGTCTTCCAAGTTTCTCCACTGTAAAGTTACTATTTTTTCCTTTATAACAATAAATATCTTGGAAGGGGGAGCACCTTGAGACTATGCAAATATCCTATTTCTGCTGAAACTTTCATCTACTAATTTTAGCATCCATTGGTAGACGTTTCTTGAAACAATATTACTGTGTTGGCTTCAGATGATTTGCATTACCCCTCTACATTTATTAATTAGAATTCTTCTGTATGGAATAGGTGGCTTTATTTATTTATTCAGTTATTTATATTTATCAGTATAGATTCATGTATATGTATTTTATTCTATAAGTTATAATCTAGTATCACTGTTATTGATTTTATTGATCATATTGTTCTAGCTTTGGTCATTAGGGGCTTTTTCAGGTGGACTCCTGTGTCCTTTTGATATGCCCTCATTCCTTTCCTTTTTGAGCACTTTTTTTATTTCCTGAAACCACAAAATGCCCCAGGCTTGTTTTTCATTTTCCCTGCGTCAGTCCTGGACTCAACCCATTATCCAAAGAGTTCTGGTTCCTTTTTTGGAGAATGGTATTTAGAAACCAGGATCTGGGTGACAGGTGTGTGTCATTGTTCCTCGGCCCTCTCAGTGGACAAAGCTTGGCAATATATGTATGTGTGCTAATCCACGTATGCACACATCTGTATTTCTTTGTGTATCTATCCATTGAACAAACAAGCAAACGAACACAAGTTTATACTGATACCTCAGCCATCTGGTGGGCTGAACTGATCATAAAACTGTCCTAATTGAAGTCCTTGAAAAATTAAAATTTCAAGTTTTCCAGCTCTAAGAACACTAGGCCCTAAATGAAGAATTTGTGTTTTGTTTCCAAATTTGCCAGAAAGCAGTTGTATCACCTTGATTTCTCCTTTTCTGCCTCCTGACTTGGAAAAGTGGAATAACAATGCCTACCCTACCAGGTTACCTGTTGGTTGCAAGGATTTTATGAAAATCTTGATTTTGTCTCAGTTTCTTTGTTGGTGTCTCTCTGCTTTCCTTCATGGCCAGTCTTCTACCCTGCCTCCAGGCTGGTTCCTTGGAAAGCCCTTCACACTGTGGTTAGAGTGACGAATCAGAAATAAAAATTGGGCCCCATTTCTCTTCATGTTTAAACTTTCAGTGGCTTTTTATCTGCTAAAAAGTAAGATCTAAGGACATGACATGGCAAACAAGACCCTGTATGGGTCTGTCATATCTATGAGTCTCATCTCTTATTTTCTATCCTCTTATTCTATGCTCTAATATTACAAGATTGCTTGATATCATCTTCCCTTGCCAACAGAAGTTTTTCTTCCAACTCTTTGCTTTTGTGATACTATTTGGCCAGATTGGGATTGGCATGTTCTTGACAATTTCTTCTAGCTAACTCTTATGTAAATTTCAAGGATCAGTTTGGTGTCATATACCCATCTACCTTGTCATGTGCTTGGTACCTGATACTTGGTCAATACTTGATGAGCTTGAAGAGTTGTCTGCTTGTTCTGTTACCACTTCCTTATTACTTCTGATGCCAGATACCTGAGGCCACTGTAGTGTGCTTTCTGCCTTCATTAGTTATCTAAAATTGCTCTTGATAAGGTACTAATTGCCAAATTCATAGGCACCTTTTAGATCTTATCTAACTTAACACCTAAAGAGTACTGGATATTAGGGGTTACTCATTGTGATTGCCATGCAGAGGGTTATAAGAGTGATGAATGAGTGGAGGTGGATTAGTTGGGAGAAGATCAGTACTGAGAAATAAGGCTGGAGAGGTAAACCAGGGCCACTTGTTATAAAAGACAGTGGGCCATGTTAAGGAGGTCAGATTTATCCTGAAATCAATGGAGAGCCCTGTAAAAGGTTTAAATAAGGAAGGTCGTATTTTAGAAACATAACTGTGAATGAATTTGTCAAGACTGGAGAGCATGTCAAAATGAAATAGGGCAATCCTGGAAAGAAGAGAAATCAGGTTGTTGCATACTTCTCGAATAATATCATGGTTTAAATAAACTATGGTAGCCAAAGTATGAGGAATTGGAAGTATTCAAAAGATATAGTAGATAGAATCACCATGATCTGATGATGAATTGGAAGTGGAGGGTGAGTGGGAAGAAGAAATAATAGATTTTTAGTTTCTTATTAAATGATAGAGGAATTCCCTGCGATTGGGATTTCGGAGTAGGAGTGGCTTTGGAAGAAGAAGATGGTGAATTTACTTGGAAATTTTGAGTTCAAGATGCCTGTGAAACATGTAAATGGAGCTGTCCCATTGGACATAGGTGTCTAAAGCCTGAAGTACCCGTGGGCAAAAGATGTAGGTTTTGAAATCAATAGCATGTTGATGGTAAATGAACTGATGATTGTAGATAAGATATCCCAGGATATCTGTGAAGTGAAGAGGGACTGAGCACCTTCCATTGCCTCTCCCTTTTCACCTTAGTGAATAGATCCACCACTCACCCATTCACCCAGCTGGAAACCGTGGAATCATGTTCAACGACATCCTGTCTATCACCTATCCAGCTCATGCTTAAGTCACTCTCCTGATTACATCCTCCTTATTCTGACCATCTCTGCCTTTGCTCAGGCTCTTGAATTTCTTTTATGCACTAATTAGTATTGTTGTTACTAATCTTCAGGCTGTCAGCTTAACTTCTTCAAAACTACCTATTTTATGCATTGTGTACCCCTAGAATCTACACATTATTTATAAAGTATTTGAGTGAATGAAGATATTTTTGAAAAGTATGGAGTGATAAATAGAAACTAATACATTTTAACTGAGGGTAAAATCTCAAGTATCTTTAGAAACTCTGTTCTATAACAATTTATAGGTGAGACTAAACAAAAATATTTATTTCCTTTGTGGGTACTTAATACCACCTATCACAGGTAAAAGGAAAACTATCTTTCAGAGTAATTTTCAAGAAACATATAATTATTTTGTGGGGGTGTAATGTGGAAAGTGATCTGGATAAGGGAATGAAAGCTATTGTCTTAAGGCAAGAGGAATAAAGGAAGAAAGTCAAAGAAAACCTATCAGAGTAATTTTGTATCTCACCCCAAATTTCTGACATGATCTTAAAGGTTCTAAGCCAAGGAGTTATGATGGCCAGTTTGTGTCCTCTTTAGCTTGCAGCCACCGAAAGATGGTAGGGAGCCTCTGGTACATACCACTTTGCCACAAACCAGTACCGGTGATGACACTCACAGTAGTCTTTTGATGATATTAATGGCTGATAGTTTTAAGAGAATGGATTAAGCAATAAATGTAGATATTCTTAGATACTTAACATTATGCATAGAGAAGGCCAAAGAAGACCTTCTACCATAGAGAAGATAAACTCTAAAATGGTATACCTGAATCCTTTTGAGACTTTGTTGAAAAGCAGGACCAAAACAAAGGTAAGGGCAAAGAAAATATCAAAACTGATTTTTATTTGAAAACATTTTTTATGAATAAAATTTCTTAACCAATTGAATAGATTTTCATTTTTCCTGCTACTTTACTCCTTTTCTTTGTGTCAAATGCCGAGACACAATTTGTTGTTTTTCTCTTATACTGAGAGTTTATTTTCATACCATCAGAGAAAGAACACTCTGAAAAGCAGTAGAAGATGGACATTTAATTCAGTCTCTAAATTGCAATAGTACAGTGAGTTTTACAATGCTGAAACCAGTAAACCACCACAGTAGAGTAGTGAATTTGAAGTAAAGAACCATGTTTTCCATAAAAGTAGTATTTGTTCGCTTAATGAATAGCATATATTTATTGAGAAATAAATATTCACTGATACTATTACTGATGGAGGAATACAGCAGTGAATAAAGCAAAGTCCCTGTACTTCAATAAGCTTACATTCTACAGAGGGAGCTTGAAAATAAAGAAGTAAACAAATATATATTATAATGTCAGCTAATGATGGGTGCGAGGATGAAAATGAAGCTAGCTTCTGACGTAAAGAGTAAAAAGGGAATTATTTTGGAATGGAGTCAGTGTAATTCCCAGTGGAACATCTAAGACCATTTAAAAGTCTCTTACGTATTTTATCTATATACATGGAGGAGATATCATTTGGCTGGTGACACTGTATTTGGGAATCTGTGTAAAAATGAGATACCTTAAAATGCATATTCTAAGATAGTTGGTCCCTGATTTTTCAGAGACCTCATAATTATCCTTTTTGATCTAAACATAATATAAAAGGAGAGAAATTCATTCCTTGTATCTTGGAAAAGTCCTCGAAGAGTTCCTGATAACTATATAAATTACTCATGGAGTTATGTCATTTTTATTAGTAGTAGTAGAAAGACTTTAGCCCAGGGATTAAAATGCTAAGTGCACTCTTAGGGGAAGAAGGGCTAAGACAGGAATTTGTCCCCACACTGACTGCTTCAGGAGAGGCTGGGTAGAGAGTTCTAAATTCAGCATGCATACTCAGCTTGGCTACATTTTCCAGCACTTTGCATTTGTAATCATTTAATAGCTATACTAAGGAAGTCTTAGGACTCAGAGCTGTCCTTCTTTCCTTTAAATAGGATTATATCCTTCCACAGAGCCTAAGAGGCAGACTAGGCTGTTCAGCAGAGATAATGTGAGCCTGGGCCTTATTTTAAGTTTTCTAGTGGCCACATTCAAAAAGTAAAAAACAAACAAAAACTGGGAAAAATTAATTTTAATAACATATTTTGTGTAATCCAACATATCTAATACATTATCATTTCAGTATGAAATCAATATAAAAATTATTGGGACTTTTTCCATACTAAGTCTTTGAAACCTGGGGTGTATTTTATACTAACAGCACATAATTTAAATCAGCCACACTTCAAGTGCTCAATAACTACAGGTGTCTAGTGGCTACCCTACTGGACAACACAGGGCTAGAAGTATACAAAAAACACAACTGAGATTTGTATGTTTATCTTGTGCCCTGCTACTTTGCTAATTTGTTTATTAGCTCTAATAAATGTTTTGTTTGATTCTTTGTGATATCCTATGTATAGAAACATGACATCTGTGAATAGAGATATTTTACTTCTTCCTTTCCAATTAGGGTACCTTTTATTTCTTTTCCTTGCCTAATTACCTTAGCTAGGACTTCCAGGCTGATGTTGAATAGTAATGGCAAAAGTAAGTATTCTTGTCTTATTCCTGATCTAAGGGAGAAAGCTTTCAGTCTTTGGCCATTTAATATGATGTTATCAGTGGCAAAATCAAGCAATATAAAAGATTCCCACTAGTTTAAATTAGAAAGTGAAGTTTTTTGAATAATACTAGCATATCTCCTGGAACCAAAAAAGAGATGGATAATGAAGAATCAGGAAGTACATTACCTTACAGACCCTATCTGAACAATTATCATTTAAAATGACTCAGCTCTAACACTGTTCTGCTTCTGGGTCCCTTTATTATGAATATCATAGTCCTGAGAAAGAAAAATGTATCTAATTGGCTCGGTTCACATCAGGTGTCCACTGCTGTCCCGTTCAGCTAAAGTAAGGTATAGTGTGATGTAGTAAGGCAGAGCTATTAGCAGTCCAGCCCCGTTTGCCAGGAATTGTTCTCAGAGAAGGAAGAATTACTGTGGGCTAACAACTTTCTGCCCCAAAGAACAAGAGCTATAGGAAATGCTAACATAGAAACAATGTTTGTATTGCTAAATTCATCCTTCAGATTTTATTTACTATGCCACTAGACTTTGCCTCATCATCTGTGTTGTCAAGAGTACTAAAAATGGTGGCATTTTTTGTGTTGAAGTCTCTTAGCATTGACTTATTAGACTTAGTTCCTCTGAAGGTGTTGAGCTAATTACATTTCAGAATAATTGAAGTGGAAACTCCATTTAAAAACAGATGTAAGAAGCCAAAGAACTGGTATAACTCTAAATAATAAACAAAAATCTCAGGCTATAACAACTGTAAAGTTTGAAAGACTATAGAAATAATACAGATTAAAAATTATTCTAAAAAAAGAGATGTTTGAGATATATTGGAGTAGATTCTTACTTCCTCCTTATCCTGCTAAATATTTTTAGTAGTGATTATACAACTTGACATTATAGTTATATTAATTTGTGTATTTATTGTCTTCCTACTCCATTAGCACTTAAACTCTGTAACAGTAAAGCCTTCTGGTATTGCCATAATCTCTGCACCTAGAACAGTGTCTGGCACACAGCAGGAACTAAATAAATGTTTGTTAAATGTCCTAAGTGGTGAAAGAAAACAAACTCTCTGACTACTTTCTTGTTGCCAGGACCAAATAAAAATGACGTGTGGAGACTTAGATCTGAAAATGACCTTGGGAATTATTTCAGTTTTTTTTTTTTTTTTTTTAAATTTACAACTGAAATCATTGAGGTCCTTATAGATGTATCCTTGACCTAGGAGTCTACAGGAAAAGATATGGGGTCAAATTCAGAGAGTCACCTATGATTGGATTTCCTTTAAAATGTACTATGCTAATGTCAAGTGAATCATAAGACATCTATTCACTGGCAAGAAAATTGAATAACCACTACTTCCGTGGCTTCAACTCCCCACAAAGCACAGTTCTGCTCCCAACCCCCCTGAAGTTCTGAATATAAATGTAAAATATACATATAAAATGTTCACCAAAAATTAAAATTTGTAGTATCTGAAATGTACTCTATAGAGACTTCAAATATATATTAAAATATTAAATATATATATCAGCATTTTATATGCCTAAGTTTTATTCAGTGCAATATTATGTGAAGCTTCCAAAAGATCAAGACATGATATCATCCTGGACATTGGGTCCATCTGGATAATGTGGGCTAATTAATCTTCCCATCTCTTAATTTATTCACATCTGCAATGTGACTAAATGGAAAGTAATGTATACCAGGTTTCAGGGAAGGTAATATATACCAGATTTCAGGGATTAGGATGTGGCCATCTTTGGGGGCTGAGGGGCATTATACTGTATATTTCACATCTCTACTGGGCAAAAGTCCACAGATTAACCTCTTTCTCTACAGTTTTGTAAATGGCTCAGTCAATAGAAAGTCTAGCTCAGTACTGTGTTTAAAGAATACTTAGCAATCTCTTTCATCTATTTCTGAGTTTCAGATAATTTGTTTAGTCATTTAGAATCAAGTTGGTTTCTTTTTTTTTTAGGGAAAGGCTGCAAATTCACTGAAAACAACAGAAAAGAGACACATTTTTGGAGGATAAGACTATTACTTGGAAGAGGAGCTCTGGCTTTAATTTACTAAATAATTTTGTTTAAAAGACCTCATGTGATTCTGCTATGGAGATTCTGTAGCTACCTTTGTTTTACTCCAACTTCAAAAGATAGGATAAATGAGCAAAAAGAGTGAGCAGTGCATATACAATCCCATGTCTCACACCATCTGAAAAATTATCAGCATATCACAAAGAGAATGCTCATAACAATTGCTCAAAATCATAAAAGGAGTAAATCATACCAGATATTTTTAAAAAGCTTTCTATTTTTGAAAGATTTCTTTAAAAAAGTTGTTTTTTTTTTAAAGTTAAGCAGTTGTGATATAAAGATCCACTATCAATTGAAGGGTTCATTACTCAATGCTGGGTGAAAATTTGACAGTTGTTTTGGAAAACTACTATTAAATTTCTAGGATGTGTGACTTTATTTGTGACCTGGCTTGGAATGTTGGCCTTGATTTATATGGTTTATTAACTGATTATTAGAACATGAGCCATTTGTTAGGTGGAAACTATTCTGTATTTACACACATAAATATTTTTAAATTGGAATTAAGTGATTATGAAAAATGGGCATTTTATAGTTGAGGTTTTATGGATGATAACAATAAAAACCTCATGGGGCAGCAGTGTATCTTAGTACTTTGTATGTATGTTATTGGTTTACTGTATTCATTGTTAAAGCCAGTCTTGTGGATCCTGCTACATGTTGCATCTACTTATTTATTAATAATTTTCAGCTGATGCTTGTTCTAGCGGTCCCAGGTGTGAGCTTTGCTGCTTTCTCTGATTCTGCTGGAAGTGAGAGAAATGAGACTGGATCTAGGATAGCAGAAGGAACCAGTGGAACTAGTCTCTTTCTTTTTTATGATATTCCAGAATCCAATGTGCAGGATTGTGTGCCCAGCCTTTGTGCATGCTTCTAGAGCTCTTGTTTATGGCTGGTGAATATCAGACACTCTAAATCCCCCTAACATTCCTACAAAAAGTAGCTTGTTAGCAATGTAAATGTTCAGGGAGCCATGAAGTAAGTACACAGGGCACTGGGTTTTCAGGCATTTGTTCATTTCAGCTGATGAATATTTAATACTATTGAGCACTTGGAAAAAATGTAAAAGCTTTGCTAAAAATCCAATTTTAACAATTAGGGCTTCTTGTGCATTCTTGTCCTGAAAGTCTGAAATTTATAATATTAGATGGCTAAAGAGGGAAAATAGGTTTTAAGTCTGTTACTGGAAATTACTTGGGAGTTTTTTGGAAGGTGGTGAATAATAAGTGAATAATAAGGCTTGTCTCTCTGTGGAAACAAGAGCCTCTTGGGTCTGCCACTGACCACTGGCAAAAAGTGCTCTAATGTTCTTATTTTATTCCGAAGTCTCTGATAGTGATGGTAATGGAGATTTTGTAACGAACAGACTAAATGACATCTCTTTTAATCTTCACAATTCTTTTTCTTACTCACAAGAATCTTAAAATCTATTAGTCAGAATTAACAAAATGGTGGACATATAATGGTAAAGATATCTTATTGAGTAGAGGTGGGGAGTGCTTTCACTTTCTCTTCTCCAAAATATCCCTGAGCAGTTACCCAATTCAACCACATGAATGTGTGTGCAGTAGTTTTCCCCTTCTCTGTTTTACATTTCATTATTCTTCACTCTGGCTCTCTAGTCAAGTGATCATCATTTCCAAATTTCCTGTCTTTTTCAGTGATACTTGGAATGATCTTACCTATTTAGTACTTGTGTCATGCTCTGTTCTTATATAAAGAATGGAGAATGGTGAGAAGAAAGTAAATGTTTTTCAATAATTTTAGGAAATGGAAAAAGACTGAGAGAAAGAAAACTTAAGGGAATGACAACTTAGCTCATCTGATACTTATGTGTATTAAAAATCAATCTTTTGTGTTGGGATAATTATTTTCATTCTTTTACAAAAGATAAGGGAAGATTTGGGAGGAAATGAGAAAGCACATTTGGAGATCCTGAAACTGGGGAGATCCTGAAAGCACTGACTGGACAGAACTGGGTTCAGCTTGATTTTGTTCTGAATTTGTACATTTACTCTCTATAACTTCTAAATCTTTTCTCAAAATGCCCAAGGAATGGAAGAAAGTGCTAGGGGGTCCAAATGGGAGACCAGAAGGAAAACTAAAGCCTCTCTGTTTATATTTTCATATATCACTCTTATTTTATGCTGCATTAAACATTTCATCTTCCTATTCAGTAAATCTTTCCCAGAAAAGTTAATTAGAATGGAACAGATGGCCTCAGACCTTGGACAAGATTTGCCAGAAACCAGTAGAAACTTCAAGGGAGAATTCACCCAAAACAAGGATTGCTTCTTGAAAACGTTTCTTGGGGACAAAAGGAGTAAATTATGCCAAGAAGAAATGATGCATTTTCTCAGCTCTGTTCACATCAGTACTGTTCCTGCATACTAGGGCAAAACTGAAAATAAGTTATCTTTTCATTGAGGCCACAAGCTTTCATAGCTTGATGTAAATCAACCTATATAATAGTGACATTAAAGCCAGTAAAAGCAGAGTGAACTAACAAAGTCATTTCTCAGGATTTTCTTACCAAACCAATTGTCAATTATTATTCATAGCAATAAAACTTGCCACTTGCTGAACCAGTTTCTGTGAGAGGAGAACAAGAACAAAAGTGAAAGCAAGAGAAATATAGAAGATGCTTACAATTGTCAGTAAAAGAAAACCTCATTCAAAGTAGCTTAAATTTAAAAAAAAAAAAGGATTATCTCAATAGACACAGAAAATGCATTTGGCAAAATCCAACTCCCTTTCATGGTAAAAACACTAAATGAATTGAAATAGAAGGGAACTTCCTCAACATGATAAAGATCATTTATGAAAAATCTACAGCTAGCATCATATTCAATGGTAAAAGAAAGCTTTCTCCCTTAGATCAGGAATGAGACAAGAATGCTCACTTTTGCCACTGCTATTCAACATCTGGAAGTCCTAGCTAAGGCAATTAGGCAAGTAAAAGAAATAAAAGGTACCCAAACTGAAAAGGAAGAAGTAGAATTATCTCTATTCACATGTCATGTTTCTATACATAGGACATCACAAAGAATCAACCAAAAAGTTATTAGAACTAATAAAGAAATACAACAAAGTGGCAGGCCACAAGATAAACATACAAACCTCAGTTGTGTTTTTGTACACCAGCAAGAAAAAAATCTAAAGAAACTTAAGAACACAATTTCATACATAATAACATCCAAAATAATAGAATACTTAAGAATAAATTTAACCAAGAAGGTCAAAGTCTTATGAATTGAAAACTACAAGACATTGCTGAAAAAACTTAAAGATTTAATTACATTCAAAGGCATCCCATGTTCATGGATTGGAAAACAATATTGTTAAGATGGCAGTACCTTCCCAAATGATCTACAGATTCAATGGAATCTTTATCAAAATTCCAATGGACATTTTAGTGAAAATGGAAAAGCTGATCTTCAAATTTGCATTGAACTGCAGAAGGTCCAACATAGCCAAAAACAATATTGAAAAAGAAAAAGTTGGAGGACTCATGCTTCCTAAATTAAAAACTTGCTAACAAGCTACAGTAAAAGAAAGAAAAAACCAGAGTGGTACTGGCATAAGGATAGACATGTGAACCAAGGTATAGAATTGAGAATCCAGAAATAAACCCAAACATCTATGGTCAGTTGATTTTCAACAAGGGTACCAAGGTCATTCAATGGGGAAAATACAGTTTCTTTATCAAATGGTACTGAGACAACTGAAGAGCCACATGAAAAAGAATGAGGGTGAGTTCCTACTTCACTCCATACTGGCATACTTCATTTTATTTTGCTTTGCAGCTAATGCGTTTTGTACAAATTGAAGGTTTGTGGCAACCCTGCATCAAGCAAGTATATCAGTGACATTTTTCCAACAGTGCTTTCTCACTTTTTATCTCTGTCACATTTTAGTAATTCTCACAATATTTCAAACTTTCTCATTATTATTGTGTTTGTTATATTGATCTGTGGTCAGTGATTTTTGATGTCGCTATTGTAATTGTTTGGGTGCCATGAATATAAGACAGTGAACTTAATTGATAAATGTTGTATGTGTTCTGACTGCTCCATTTATTGGCTGTTTTCCAATCTCCCTCTCCTTGGACCTCCCTCTTCCCTGAGACACAACAATATTGAAATTAGGCCAAATAATAACCATACAATGATCTCTTAAGTGTTCAAGTGAAAGGAAGAGTCGCACATCTCTCACTTTATTGAGCTTCGATAAAAGTAAATCAAGAGCTAGACATGATTAAACTTAGTGAGGAAGGCATGTCAAAAGCTGAGTTAAGCCGAAAGGTAGGCCTCTTGTGCCAAACGGTTAGCCAACTTTTGACTGCAAAGGAAAAGTTCTTGAAGGCAATTAAAAGTGCTACTGCGATGAACACACAAATGACAATAAGAAAACAAAACAGCCTTATTGCTGATATGGAGCAAGCTTTACTGGTTTGGATAGAAGATCAAACCAGCCACAGTATTCCCTTAAACCAAAACCTAATCCAGAACCACGCCCTTAAACACTTCAATTCTGTGAAGGCTGAGGGAGATGAGGAAGCAGCAAAGTAAAGAGGTTAGTTCATGAGGTTTAAAGGAAGAAGCCATCTCCATAACATAAAAGTGCAAGGTGAAGCAACAAGGGCTAATATAGGCTGCAGCAAGTTATCCAGAAGATATAGCTAAGATAATTACTGAAGGTGGCCACATTAAGTAACAGATTTCAACATAGATTAAACAGCCTTATATTGGAAGAAGGTGCCATTTAGGACTTCATAGAGAGAAGTCAATGCGTGGATTCAAAGATTCAAAAGAACAGGCTGACTCTCTTGTTAGGGGCTAATGCAGCTGGTGACTTGAAGTTGAAGCCAATGCTCATTTTCATTTACAATTCTGGAAGTTTAAGGCCCTTGAGAATTATGCCAAATCTACTCTGCCTGTGCTCTGTAGGTGAAATAAAACCTGGATGAGAGCACATCTGTTACAACATTGTTTACTGAATATTTTAAGCCCACTGTTGAGACCTACTGCTCAGAAGAAAGATTCCTTTTAAAATATTACTGATTATTGACAATACAGCTGGTCACCCAAGAGCTCTGATGGAGATAGACATACAATGGGATTAATGTTTTTTCCTATCCTGCTAATACAACATCCAGTCTACAGCCCCTGTGTCAAGGAGTAATTTTGACTTTCAAGTCTTATTATTTAAGAAATACACTTCATAAGGCTATAGCTGTCATAGATAATTCCTCTGATGGATCTGGACAAAGTAAATTGAAAAGCTTCTGGAAAGGATTCACCATTATAGACACCATTAAGAACATTCATGATTCATGGGAAGAGGTCAAAATATCAACATTAACAGGAGTTTGGAAAAAATTGATTCCAACCCTCATGGATGACCTTGAGGGGTTCAAGACTTCAGGGGAGGCAATAACTATACATGTGGTAGAAATAGCAAGAGAAATAGAAGTAGAGCTTGATGATATGACTAAATTGCAATCTCTTGATAAAAACTTTAACAGGTAAGGAGTTGCTTCTTAAGGATGAGCAAAGAAAGTGCTTTCTTGAGATGGAATCTGCCGTTGGTGAATATGCTGTGAAGACTGTTGAAATGACAACAAAGGTAGGGTATTACATAAACTTAGTTGATAAAGCAGCACAAGATTTGAACGATTGACTCCTATTTTGAAAGAAGTTCTACTGTGGGTAAAATGCTATCAAATGCTGCATGATACAGATAAATTGTTCATGAAAGAAAGAGCAAATTGATGCAGCAAACTTCATTGTTGTCTTATTTTAAGAAATTGCCACAGCCATTTCCAGCCTTTAGCAACCACCATCAACATTGAGGCAAAACCCTCCACCAGCAAAAAAGATTAGGAATCACTGAAGGCTCAGATGATTAGCAGTTGTTAAAGTATTTTTAAACTGAGGTATGTACATTTCTTTTAAGATACAATGATATTTTATTGCATACTTAATAGACTGCAGAATAGTGTAAACCTAACTTTTATATGCACTGGGAAACCAAAAAAATTGTGCAACTTGCTTTATTGTAATATTTGCTTTATTGCAGTTGTTTGGAACCAAATCCACAATATCTCTGAGGTATGCCTGTATGCAAGTGTTACCTTAAATGGATCAACAACTTATATGTATGAGCTGAAACTATAAAACTATTAGAATAAAATATAGAAATAAATCTTCGTGACCTCAGATTTGGTAATAGATTCTTTGACATCAAAAGCATGGACAACAAAAGAAAAATGGATAAATTGGACTTCATAAATTTTAAAAGCTTTTGTTCTTCAAAAGGCACTATCAAGAAAGTATGAATGCAAGAAATACAAGAAAATATTTGCAAATCATATCTCTGATAAGGGTCTAGTATCCAGGATATATAAAGAGCTCCTGCAATTCAACAACAAAAAACCCCCAAATAACCCAATTAACAAATGAGCACTGGATTTAACATTTCTCCAAAGATATACAAATGGTTAACAAGCACAAAAATCTGTTTAATTTCATTAATTTCTCCAAAGATATACAAATGGTTAACAAACACAAAAATCTGTTTAATTTCATTGAGCATTAACCAAATGCAAACCAAAACCACAATGAAGTATCACTTCACCCCACTAGGATGGCTATAATAAATTTTAAAAAATCAGACAGTAACAAGTGTTGGTGAAGATGTTCAGAAATAGAACTCTTGTATATTGCTGATGAGGATGTAAAGTAGTGCAGCCACTGTGGAAACAGTTTGGTGGTTCCTTCAATGTTAAATGTAGAATTACCACATAACCCAGCAAGTCCATTCTTATGTATATACCCAAGAGAAATGAAAAAAATATGTCCACATAGAAACTGCTACTTAAATGTCTATAGCAGCATTATCCATAAAAGCCAAAAGGTGGAAACAACTGAAATGTCTATCCATAGATGAATGGATAAACAATGTGGTATTTTCATGCAATGGAATATAATTTTACTGTAAAAAGGATTGAAGAACTTGGATGAACCTTGAAACTGTTATACTAAGTGAAAGAAGCCAGACACAAAAGATCACATATTGTATGATTCCTTTTATATCAGATATTCAGAAGGCAAATTCAGAGACAGAAAGCCAAGGCCTTGGGGACTGGGGGCAATAGGAACTGATTACTTAAAGAATATGATGTATTCTTCAAGGACATATTAATCAGAGTTCTCCAGAGAAGCAAAAGGAATAGAATGTGTGTGTGTTTGTGTGTGTGTGTGTGTGTGTGTGTATATATATATATATATATCAGAAAGAAATTTATTTTAATAAATTGGCTCATGTAATTATAGAGGTTGGCAACCCCAAAATTTGCAAGGTGGGTAGGCAGGCTGGAAACCCAGGGAAGAGTAGATGCAGTTGAAGTCTAAAGGCCATCTGCTGGCAGAATTCCCTCTTGCTTGGGGAGATCAATCTTTTGTTCTATTGAGGACAACAACTGATTGGATGAGGCTTCACATAATGAAGGGCAATCTGCTTTACTTAAAGTCCACTGATTTAAATATTAATCTTACCCAAAACACACTCACAGAAACATCCAGAATAATATGTGACCAAATATCAAAGCACCATGGTCCAGCCAAGTTGACACATTAAACTAACCATCACATGAGGTGATGAAAAAGTTCTGAAACTAGAGAGTGGTAGTGGTTGCACAATATTGTGAATGCACTAAATACCACTGAACTATACACTTTAAAATGGTTACTTGTGAATGGAAAGGAGACCAAGATGGCAGATAGGAGGATGCTGAGCTAATCTCCCCCCACAAACACATCAAAAAAAATCTACCTATGGAGCAACTCTCACTGGAAACAAATTGGAGATTGGCAGGAAGATTCTGCTATAACCAAGGCTGCAAAGAAACACTCACATGGAATTGGGTAGGAAAGGAGGAGAAGCAATCAGATTGAGACCTTTAACTCTAGCAGGGGACACAGAAGAGGAGGGAGATATCAGAGGCTTGGAGCTCCTCCCTGGGGAGTGAGGGATTGGAGCCACATATTGGACACCCCACTCCTAAGGTTCAACACCAGGAAGATGAATCCCCTTAGCTGGTTTGAAAACCAGTACGACTTACAGGATAGCTGTTAGAAGCTAAGACCCCACTCGTGAAGAATGTATGCACATGCTTACTCCTGGGAATGGGGCGGAGGAAGCAGGTTGACATTGTCTGGAGCTCTGGCCGGTTTCCCATGAATGCCCCAGCAAGGGTCTCAGCCCACATTGGGCACCTACTCCAACCCCTCTTGTTCCATTGCAGCTCCCCACTAGGGCAAAAGCTGCTGTTGCTGAGGAAAGTGTGCACTTACAGGGGACATAGCTGACTTGGATCCAGCCCTGCCTGTGAACATTGCTGGTGCTTGTGGCGGTGGTGGATTGGGAGCTGTCTGGAGCTCTGATTGGCGTGCTGGGACCATCCCAGTGTGTGCCCTGGCCCATGCCAGGAGCCCCTTCCAGCCTCTCTTGCTCTGGGACTGCTCCCTAGTGGGGTGAAAGTACCATTGCTGGGATGGGGGAGAACACACACTTATAAGGAATGGAACCAGCTCAGACCCAACCCTCAGGGCTTCTGTACCATCAGCTTGGGACCCAACCCCACTCCCAATAGGGTGGTGATGGCCACTGAGCATAGGAGAATCCCTGGCTCATACCTGGCTCTGGCTCTAGGCCCTCCATCTCCAGCCCCACCTCCCATCCAGGTGATAGCTGCCAGCAAACCCAGGGAAAGATGTGACCTGTGCTTATATCACATCCAGCTCTCTCACCAAAGCCACTGGGCACACACAGACTGCATGGGGATGCTCTCATACAAGGAAACTCCTTCAAGACTGGGATGGGTAGCTGTTTCACCTAATTTCATAGAGACAGAGAAAGTTAAACAAAATGAGAAGACAGAGGAATTTGATTCAAATGAAAAAACAACAACCCCCCCTGAAAAAACAACTAATGAAACAGGTACATAATTTACCAGGTAAAGATTTCAGAACATTAGCAATAGAAATGGTAACTGAAAATGGGAAAAGAATAGATGAACACAGGGAGAATTTTAACAAGAAACTAGAAAATATAAAAAAGAACCAGTCAGAGCTAAAGAACACAATAACTGAAATGAAAAACACACTAGAAGGAATTAACAGCAGACTAGGTGGTACAGAAGAATGCAGAAGTGTTCTGGAAGATAGAATAATGGAAATCACCCAATCAGAACAGCAAAAAGTAAAACAAATATAAAAATAAGGACAGTTTATGGGACCGCTAGGACAACATCAAGTGTGCTAACATTCACATTGTAGGGTTCCGAGAAGAAGAGAAAAAGGGGTAGAAAATGTACGTGATAAAATTATGACTCAAAACTTTTTGAAGAAATAAAGATATCCAGGTACAGGATGCACAGAATCCCAAACAAGATGAACTCAAAGAGACCCACACAAAGGCATATCTTAATTAAAATGGCAAAAATTAAAGACAGAGAATTTTAAAGGCAGCAAGAGAAAAACAGTCACATACAAGGGAACCCACATAAAACTATCAACTGTTTTTTCTGCAGAAACTTTGCAGGCCAGAAAGGAGTGGCATAATATGTTTAAAATATTGGAAGGGAAAAACCTGCAACCTAGGATAGTCTACCAGCAAGATTATCATTCAGAATTGAAAGAGAGATAAAGAACTTCTCAGACAAGCAAAAACTAAAGGAGTTCATCAATACTAAATCTACCCTAAAAGAAATTTTAAAGGTTTTTTTTCTAAGCGGAAAAGAAAAGGCCACAACAAGAAGTAAGAATTTATAGGAAAGGAAAAATCCCACTAGTAAAGGCATATATATAGTAAAGTCTGTGGATAACCACTTAAATAAGCTAATATGAAGGTTAAAAGACAAAAATTGTAAAATGAGCTATAGCTGCAATAAACAGTTAAGGGATAGACAAGAAGATGTAAAATATGACATCAAAAGTACAAAACATGGGGGAGAGGAGTAAAAAATGCAGATCTTTTAGAATGTATCTGAACTTAAATGACCATCAGTTTAAAACAAGTAGATGTAATTAATAGGTCAACATATATGAATCCCTTGGCAGCCACAAATCAAAAACCTACAATAGATTCACAAAAACTAGAGAGAAAAGAACACAAACGTAACACTAAAAAATCATCAAACCATAAGAGGAGAGACTAAAAGAAGAAGAAAAGAACAAAGAACTACAAAAACAACCAGAAAACAAGTAACAAAATAGCAATAAATACATACCTATCAATAATCACTTTGTGTCAATAGATTAATATAGGATCCCCCAAAGCCTTCAGAGTCAAAGGTTTTACCCAGGATAGGTTTTTTTTCTTTTAATTTTAGTTTTAAAACAATTTTACATTCACAGAAAGTTGCAAAAAAAAAAAATGTGTATGAGTATGGGGAGTTTCTGTTTATCCTTCTTCCAATTTTCTCCAGTGAAAAAAGTGCACTTTTTTATAGTGCACTATCAAAACCGGCAATTGACATTGGTGAAATCTGTAGAGTTTATTCAGATCTCACTGATTTTACATGCACTCGTGTGTGTGTGTGTGTGTGTGTGTGTGTGTTTCTGAAATTTTATCTCGTGTAGGTTCTTGTAGCCACAACCAAACAAGATAAAGAACTGATCCATCACTACAACACACTCCCGTGAACTACCCCTTTACAGCCACAATCGCCTCCTCTCTTACCCTCCATAAACTTTGGTAACAACCAATCTATTCTCCACCTCTATAATTTTGATATTTCAACAGTGTTATATAAATGGCATCATACAGTATGCAACATTTTGAAGTTAGCTTTTTCCCCTCAGCATAATTCTCATAATTTGCATTCAAGTTGTTTCATGTACCAAGTTTGTTCTTCTTTATTGCTGAGTAGTATTCCATGGTATGGATATACCAGTTTGTTTAATCATTCCCCATTGAAGGATATATCTGGACTGTTTCCAGGTTTTGGCTATTACAAATAAAGGGGCTATGAACAATTGTGTATAGGTTTTTGTGTGAAAATACATTTTCATTTCTCTGGGATAAATGCGCAGGAGTGCAATGGCTAGGTCATATGATAGTTGCTTAGTTTTATAAGAAACTGCCAAAATGTTTTCCAGAATGACTGTACCATTTTACATTCCCAGCAGCAATGTATCTGTGATACAGTTTTTCTACATCCTCATCAGAATTTAGTACTACCATTATTTTTTATTAGCCTTTCTGATAGGGATATAGTAACATCTCATTGTGGTTTGAATTTACATTTCCTTGATGGTTAATGTTATTTTCCATCTGTATATCCTCTTAATGTCTTTTTTTCAATTTTCTAACTGGAGTTTTGAGAGTTCTTCATATATTCTCGATTCAAGGCCTTTGTCAGATATGTGGCTTGCAAATATTTTCTCCAGGCTGCAGTTTATCTTTTCCTTCTCTTCACATAATCTTTCACAGAGCAAAAGTTTTTCATTTTGTTGAGGTGCAAATGATCAATTTATCATTTTATGTATTGTGTTTTTGGTGTTATAGGAAAGTTTTTAATCTTAAGTGTATAATTTCTTTATAATCCTCTGAAAAATGGAAAAATCCATGTGAGACATAGATGGACACTGGATGAATAGCAGATTAACCAGAATGCACTATTCCCTCACTATCTTGAGTAGGTGGGAGCATATGAAGAAATATTTTAAATTATAGAATTATAGAAGTTTAGTATGATATTGTGCTCATTCTTTAAAAAATTTTTTTTCTTGAAGTATAGTTGATTTACAACATTGTGTTAATTTCTGCTGTACAGCAAAGCAATTCAGTTTATATATATATATATATATATATATACACACATATATATGTGTGTATATATATTCTTTTTTTAATATTCTTTTCCATTATGGTTCATCATAGGATATTGCATATAGTTCTCTGTGCTATACAGTAGGCATTCTTAACTGAATCAGGAGCATAAAGAAGAATTTAGATGTTATTAAATAATATCTGCAAAATCACTATGCTGATTCACTGGCAAAAATGGTAAAAGACTATTTTACAAAAGTATGATTTTTGTCTAATTGTCTATTGAAGAATTATAATAAACTGGTTGAAAAAGTATTAGTTAGGGTACCTGATAAAATATGTAATTCTCAGTTAAACTTGAATTTCAGGTAAACGGCAAATACTTTTTTTAGTATAAGCATGTTCCAAACACTGCATGAGACACACTAATACTAAAAAGTTATTTGATGTTTATCTGAAATTCAAGTTCAACTGTGAATGTCTTGGATTTTTATTTGCTAAATTTGGCAACCTTAAATGTAGTACACATTCTTTAATAAAATAGGTAGTAATGAACTATTTAATGAAACCCTCACAAATTAGATATGTTGAACAAATACTCTTTTCTATGAATTTAACTTTTCTTCTTCTTATTACATTTTGGGTTTACTCAATTGAAGTGGCATCTAAAAAGCATTACATGAGAATCAAAGAATAATAAAACTGGAATGAACCGTAGAGATCACCTAGTTCAGTCCTTTCAATTTATAGATGAGAAAACTGAGACCTATAGGGCTACTGTAATTCCAGGGAGAGAAGTGAGAATAGATGTCCCCTTCATAACTTCCATCAGAGTTTCACAATTCCCCATAATATCAGAATATATTAAAAGTACAAGAATTTTACAACCCATGCCACTTAGGGACCTAATAATTTAAAACAAAAGGAAATTTTTCAAGAGTTGACATAACTCATTGTGTGTTTACAGGCATCTGCATTAACACATTAAGTAGAAAAAATACAAATACTAGCCTACATGAAGTTACTGTTCGTTTTACGAGGGGGATAGATATTTGAGAAGAGTTGAAGCAGTTACTTGGGGGTTCCAAATATGAGGGCAGAAAAATAAAGCCTTTTTAGTTAGTTTCACCTATTACTATCAGTAAATGGGAGCCCAAATCACCAGAAATAAGGATTCAAGGAAGAATACATGCTAAAGATATTTTTTATAACCAAAGGTATTCTGGGTGGCATATCTACATCATGCTTTGTTATGGGTTTGTCTCTTCTTTTCTTTCTCTTCATCTAATATCTGCTCATTCTTTCTCTTTTCTTTCTTAAATATTAAAAAAATCTCTCCATTCTCATGAAAAGCATATTACCAGAGGACTTCAGAGACATACACAAAATCTCTAAGAAGCACACATATTCTTTTAATATATACTTTAATTATTAAGTCCACCAAGTCTCAGTTCATTAAATGTTCTTTGAAAATATACATAGGTTCACAGCTATGTGGATAATTGGAGAAAGTATCAATTATGTACAAGAAGAATGCAGTTTGATGGAATGTAGAACTGTAAAATAAAGGCAGCCAGACATTGGAGAAAAAGAGATGATAAAAGAAGCAAAGCTGTAAAGGTCAGATCAGATTGTGAGATGAAGTAATGATGGATTATTGAGCCTGTGTAAATGTGCAGAGGAAAAGCTCTGGCTGTCTAGTGTGGGAGGCAATGTTTTCTGCACTTAGCACTCAAAAGAAATGTAAACATTTACCTCACAGCAAATGCTGAACTCATTTGTATTTATTCACATGATCTTCCCCTGTGTATTTCTATTTTGCATTTACATTCTTTGCAAAGAAAATGAAGTGTGCTCTCTCTGTGTCATTCAGTGTCCCCTCTCTCCCCCTTTATTTAAGGTAGGAATTTAGCTTTTCCAGCACTTTGGGGAATATATATTGTCCTTGCAGACCGCGACCTAGGTAGCTGAAGGAGCAGTCAGGGTTTTGCCTTTGGCTGATGAAAGGGCAGTTGAAATGCTCAGCAGTTACACTTTTGTCTCTGGGGATCTGCTTCTCATTCCAATCTATCCTCTTCTTCTGTGTTTTGATTTTTTTTAAATTGGAGATTCAGGGGGCACAGAGAAACAAAGTTGTTAGGTTTCCCAACTCTACAGGGCTTTGGCTATCCGGTCCTTCATCATCTGGATGTTTAATTCCAAAAATGAGACTGGAAAGGATCCTAAAAAAGTCACCTTTCAAATTTGCGTATCGCCTCTCTCTCATCTATTCCTCAGTTAATATGAAGCCCTGGGCAAAGCCACCTTTTATTTATTTCAGTGGCAAGAAAGAAATGACTTTATTTAACTCTATCACTAATTTTTCTATCCTGTGGAAAGTCACTGTGTGTTTTTAAATGTGGGTGCTGAACATGAAAACAGAAAAAAATACTCTTATTATTCCTCCTTTTTCTTTAACTTTCAACATCATGTTTGTTGCCCTCACCACTGCTAAATTGAGAATAAAACTATCAGGAGGGAAGGGAAGGGATTCTGCAAGTAAAAGTTATTTTTGTTTAAAATGATTTTGAAAATTTATTTGACTCTAAAACTCATTAAGCATAATATAAAATGGATTAGCCATAGAAACCACTGGCATGCCTACTTTTCCAGTCTAAAATCCATTTTTTGAAAAAATCAAAATTGTACAAAATTATTGCAAAAGAAATATATCTGGGAGCAGAACATGATTATATTGAAAAGGTAATAAATGATGAAGAACAAGGGTCAAGAATCTCCTGAAATATGTTTATCTACATGTAGCCACATTAATTGAAATACTAATTATATATCAGCTGAAGTCTCAATTTTATCTTAATAAGCAAGTAGTACATGATTCAGCTGATTGATGCTCAAAGCATTTATAATAAAACACTGTTATTCTGCTGGCTATATCTAATTTTCTGTTATTTCAAATAAATAGATAAAAATTAAAAATAATATGATTATTAGCATAAAAATGCGAAAGAGTCCTATCTGGACAAGATATGATCTTATTTTACTAAATTTAGAGTGGACAGTGGGAGAGAAGAGTCATCTAACCCAGTCTTTCTCAATCTTTACTGTGTATACAAATCTCTAGGGATCTTGTTAAAACACAGATTCTGATTCAGTCTGGGGTGGGACCTGAGATTCTGAATTTCTGAAAAGCTCCCCACTGATGTCTACACTTCTGGTCCTTGGACCATGCTTTGAGTGTCAAGAATCGAAAATTTAAGATATTTATATAATACCACAAATGTAAAGAAGAACCATAATACAAATAGGCTAACGTTAATGTTTTATTTTAAAGTAACTAAGAATAGTTTAGAAATTCTTCTGTTATAAAAACGTTAAAAATTATTACCTAGGGAGTTATTTATTTAGATCAATTTTGCATTGATTGCTCTCTTTAACAGCTAGAATATTTTGTTCCTTTAAGAACATCGACTGTGAAGAGCAAGCAGCCTTCCAGTATGTTTTATTAGGATTCCAGAGATCCGAATCTACTTCATATGTGTATTGATTATTGACTGAATAAATTTGACTGAATTATCTAAAAAGAATGTTTATTTCTACTCCAGACTATAGCATATGGTATAGGGCAATAGTTTTTAATCAGGAGTGATTTTTGTCCCCCAAGGGACATTAGGCCATGTCTAAAGATGTTTTTGGTTGTCACAACTTGGAGGGCTGTGGGGTGGGAAGATTTGCTACCGACACCGAATAGGTAGAGGCCAGGGATTCTGCTGAACATCCTACAGTGCACAGGAAAGCCCCTCACAACAAATAATAATCCAGCCAAAATGTCAGTAGTGCCAAGGTTAAGAAATCCTATTGTAGAGGATAAGAGAGATATGAATACCTCTCCTGCTTAAGGTGTACAGATATATATGAGGATGAAAGATTAACCTAAATGAAATAACTAGTGAATAAGTCTTGAACAGTGTGTAGATAGGGAAGTAGGAACAGGATAGTGGAAGACATCGATTTGCTGTACTATTGTCAGAACAATTTGTAGAAGAGACAGCTCAGGAAGAAAAGTGGGCAGGATTTAGTTTAATAAAGACTAGTGGAAAAATAAAACAAATTGGTGGATATAACAAAAAGAAACAAACTCACAGATACAGAGAAAAATACTAGTGGTTACCAGTGGGGGAGAGGAGAAGGAAGGGGGAGAAGCATGAAAGGGATAGGGGACTACAATGTATAAACCACTATGTATAAAATGAGCTACAAGGATATACTGTACAACACAGGTAATATAGCCAATATTTTATAATAACTATAAATTGTGAAACACTATGTTGTCCACCTGAAACTTATATAATATTGTACATCAACTATACCTCAATTAAAAAAAGACTACTGGAACAAAATATTTATACTTTTTCTAACAAAGTAAAGATGCTTCTCTTCTTTAAAACTGAAACTGTTAGCTTACTTGATAGGCAGTTTTGGAAATAAGCTTTTATAGAATTTTTTACTTGAAGGCAATTGAAGTCCCAACTTAATGAGCATGAAGTTACTGACTACGAGTGTGTCACGAACACATTCAAAGCATTTAACAACATTGCAACTTTCTAAAGAATGTTATTCATAGAAGAAACACCAAACAAATCAAAATATTTACTAGAAGTAGAAGACTGAAGTTTTTAAAATTGTACATCTAGGGCTTCCCTGGTGGCGCAGTGGTTAAGGGTCCACTTGCCGATGCAGGGGACACGGGTTTGTGCCCCGGTCCGGGAGGATCCCGCATGCCGCGGAGCGGCTGGGCCCGTGAGCCATGGCCGCTGAGCCTGTGCGTCCGGAGCCTGTGCTCCACAATGGGAGAGGCCACAACAGTGAGCGGCCCGCGTGCCGCAAAAAAATTAAAAAAATAAAATAAAATAAAATTGTAATCTAATTGATTAGTTTATTTTATTTCTAATACCTCCATGGAGGTATGAAAATCCCAGAAGGAAAAAGAAAAAAAAACTGATCATGGTGAATGGGTGGGTTGGTAAAGTTGTACTTTCTTTTTATGTAGTAATTTTTTATTCCTGGGAGATATCATATTGTTCATAATATTTATAAATATTATAAGTATTTAATGAATATTACATAGGATAAAAATGAAAAATCCATTTAAAATAATAGATTCATATTGTGATATTATATGTTACTCTCTAAGATATTTCCAAAACATGGTGTGCAATAAGAAGTACATTTAGAGGAATACAGTTGATCCTCATTATTCACAGATTCCATATTTGCTAATTCACCTACTCACTAAAACTTATTATACCCTGAATCAGTACTCACAGTCCTGGTCATTTGTGGGTGGGTGCAGAGGAGCAAAAAATTTGAGTCACCCACCTCACACGTTCCCTTCCTAGTCTATTTACTGTCATGTTTTTTGAGATGTTTTTTTTTTGTTGGTTATTTCACCACTTCAAATGTCCCCCAACATAGTGCTGAGGTGATGCTGGGCAGGCTTCTAAGCACAGGAAGGCTGTGATGTGCTTTGCAGATAAAATACGTGTCTTTGTTAAGCAGATTTCAGGCATGTGTTATAGCACTGCTGGTGGTGAGTTCAATGCTAATGAATCAACAATATATATTAAATTAAGTATCTATAAACAGAAACACAACGTTAGATACTGCTCAGTTGATCAAAATGTTATGAACAGAGGCTCAAATAAATCTAACCCTGTACTTCCTCAAGGGGCAAAGTTTCATTACTCACTAATTCAGTACTTGACAGTCTTTATCGAGACTTTATAGAATATAACTAACCACAAATAAGAAAAATTAACTGCATTAATATTATCTATAACAACCATTTTAGCTAACTGAATATTTTTACTTGATGCTTTCTTTTCATAGCATAAATGACAAGTTCCATCACGTCCATCATGGACCAGATGATACCATCTTTTGACTGGGTTATTGCAGTAGCCTCCACCCTGGTTCCCTATGCCTGTTCTCTACACAGCAGATTGTAAGTCATATTATTTCTTTTTTTTTAAATTCCCTTTCAATATATCCAGACTTGGGTTTGCTGGATCATGTGGAACTTTTATGTTAAATTTTTTGAGGAAACTCCGTACTCTTTTCCAATATTTATTTATTTATTTTAAACATCTTTATTGGAGTATAATTGCTTTACAGTGGTATGTTAGTGATCATGTGGAACTTTTATGTTAAATAGTTCGAGGAAACTCTGTACTCTTTTCCAATATTTATTTATTTTTTTAAACATCTTTATTGGAGTATAATTGCTTTACAATGGTATGTTAGTTTCTGCTTTATAACAAAGTGGATCAGTTATACATATACATATATCCCCATATCTCCTCCTTCTTGTGTATCCCTCCCACCCTCCCTATCCCACCCCTTTAGGTGGTCACAAAGCACCGAGCTGCTCTCCCTGTGCTATGCGGCTGCTTTCCACTAGCTAGCTGTTTTACATTTCCTAGTGTATATACGTCCATGCCACTCTCTCACTTTGTCCCAACTTACCCTTCCCCCTCCCCATATACTCAAGTCCATTCTCTAGTAGGTCTGCGTCTTTATTCCCTTCTTGCGCCTAGGTTCCTCATGACCTTTTTTTTTTTTAGATTCCATATATATGTGTTAGCATACTGTTTTTGTTTTTCTCTTTCTGACTTACTGCACTCTGTATGACAGACTCTAGGTCCATCCACCTCACTACAAATAACTCAATTTCATTTCTTTAAATGGCTGAGTAATATTCCATTGTATATATGTGCCACATCTTCTTTATCCATTCACCTGTTGATGGACACTTAGGTTGCTTCCATGTCCTGGCTATTGTAAATAGAGCTGCAATGAACATTGTGGTACATGAATTTTTTTTTTTTTTTTTTTTGCGGTACACGGGCCTCTCACTGTTGTGGCTTCTCCCGTTGCGGAGCACAGGCTCTGGACGCGCAGGATCAGCGGCCATGGCTCACAGGCCCAGCCACTCTGCGGCATGTGGGATCTTCCCGGACCGGGGCACGAACCCGTGTCCCCTGCATCGGCAGGCGGACTCTCAACCACTGCGCCACCAGGGAAGCCCATACATGAATTTTTTGAATTATGGTTTTCTCAGGCTGTGTGCCCAATAGTGGGATTGCTGGGTCATATGGTAGTTCTATTTTTAATTTTTTAAGGAACCTCCATGCTGTTCTCCATAGTGGCTGTTTCAATTTACATTCCCACCAACACTGCAAGAGTGTTCCCTTTTCTCCACACCCTCTCCAGCATTTATTGTTTGTAGATTTTTTGATGATGGCCATTCTGACTGGTGTGACATGATACCTCATTGTAGTTTTGATTTGCATTTCTCTAATGATTAATGATGTTGAGCCTTCTTTCATGTGTTTGTTGGCAATCTGTATATCTTCTTTGGACAAATGTCTGTTTAGGTCTTCTGCCCATTTTTGGATTGGGTTGTTTGTTTTTTTGATATTGAGCTGAATGAGCTGCTTGTAAATTTTGGAGATTAATCCTTTGTCAGTTGCTTCATTTGCAAATATTTTCTCCCATTCAGAGGGTTGTCTTTTCGTCTTGTTTATGGTTTCTTTTGCTGTGCAAAAGTGTTTAAGTTTCATTAGGTCCCATTTGTTTACTTTTGTTTTTATTTCCATATTCTCTAGGAGGTGGGTCAAAAAGGATCTTGCTGTGATTGATGTCAAAGAGTGTTCTGCCTATGTTTTCCTCTAAGAGTTTAATAGTGTCTGGCCTTACATTTAGGTCTTTAATCCATTTTGATTTCATTTTTGTGTATGGTGTTAGGGAGTGTTCTAATTTCATTCTTTTACATGTAGCTGTCCAGTTTCCCCAGCACCACTTATTGAAGAGGCTGTCTTTTTTCCACTGTATGTTCTTGCCTCATTTATCAAAGATAAGGTGACCATATGTGCATGGGTTTATCTCTGGGCTTTCTATCCTGTTCCATTGATCTATATTTCTGTTTTTGTGCCAGTACCATACTGTCTTGATTACTGTAGCTTTGTGGTATAGTCTGAAGTGAGGGAGCCTGATTCCTCGAGCTCCATTTTTCTTTCTCAAGATTGCTTTGGCTATTCGGGATCTTTTGTGTTTCTATACAAATTGTGAGATTTTTTTGTTCTAGTTCTGTGAAAAATGCCAGTGGTAGTTTGATAGGGATTGCACTGAATCTGTAGATTGCTTTGGGTAGTAGAGTCATTTTCACAATATTGATTCTTCCAATCCAAGAACATGGTCTAACTCTCCATCTATTTGTATCATCTTTAATTTCTTTCATCAGTGTCTTATAATTTTCTACATACAGGTCTTTTGTCTCCTTAGGTAGGTTTATTCCTAGATATTTTATTCTTTCTGTTGCATTGGTAAATGGGAGTGTTTTCTTAATTTCAATTTCAGATTTTTCATCATTAGTGTATAAGAATGCAAGAGATTTCTGTGCATTCGTTTTGTATCCTGCTACTTTACCAAATTCATTGATTAGCTCTAGTTGTTTTCTGGTAGCATCTTTAGGATTCTCTATGTATAGTATCGTTTCATCTGCAGTGACAGCTTTATTTCTTCTTTTCTGATTTGGATTCCTTTTATTTCTTTTTCTTCTCTGACTGCTGTGGCTAAATCTTCCAAAAGTATGTTGAATAATAGTGGTGAGAGTGGACAACCTTGTCTTGTTCCTGATCTTAGTGGAAATGGTTTCAGTTTTTCACCATTGAGGACGATGTTGTCTGTGGGTTGTCACATATGGCCTTTCTTATGTTGAGGGAAGTTCCCTCTATGCCTACTTTCTGGAGGATTTTTATCATAAATGGGTGTTGAATTTTGTCGATAGCTTTCTCTGCATTTATTGAGATTATCATATGGATTTCTCCTTCAATTTGTTAATATGGTGTATCACATTGATTGATTTGTGTATATTGAAGAATCCTTGCATTCCTGGGATAAACCCCACTTGACCATAGTGTATGATCCTTTTAATGTGCTGTTGGATTCTGTTTGCTAGTATTTTGTTGAGGATTTTTGCATCTATGTTCATTAGTGATATTGGCCTGTAGTTTTCTTTCTTTGTGATATCTTTGTCTGGTTTTGGCATCAGGGTGATGGTGGACTCATAGAATGAGTTTGGGAGTGTTCCTCCCTCTGCTATATTTTCGAAGAGTTTGAGAAGGATAGGTGTTAGCTCTTCTCTAAATGTTTGGTGAAAATCACTTGCGAAGCCATCTGGTCCTGGACTTTTGTTTGTTGGAAGATTTTTAATCACAGTTTCAATTTCAGTGCTTGTGATTGGTCTGTTCATATTTTCTACTTCTTCCTGGTTCAGTCTTGGAAGGTTGTGCATTTCTAAGAATTTGTCCATTTCTTGCACGTTGTCCATTTTATTGGCACAGAGTTGCTTTTATTAATCACTCATGATCCTTTGTATTTCTGCAGTGTCAGTTGTTACTTCTCCTTTTTCATTTCTAATTCTATTGATTTGAGTCTTCTCCCTTTTTTCCCTGATCAGTCTGGCTAATGGTTTATCAATTTTGTTTATCTTCTCAAAGAACCAGCTTTTAGTTTTATTTATCTTTGCTATCGTTCCCTTCATTTCTTTTTCATTTATTTCTGATCTGATCTTTATGATTTCTTTCCTTCTGCTTACTTTGGGGTTTTTTGTTCTCCTTTCTCTAATTGCTTTAGGTGTAAGGTTAAGTTGTTTATTTGAGATGTTTCTTGTTTCTTGTGGTAGGATTGTATTGCTATAAACTTCCCTGTTAGAACAGCATTTGCTGCATCCCATAGGTTTTGGGTCGTCGTGTTTTCATTGTCATTTGTTTCTAGGTATTTTTTGATTTCCTCTTTAATTTCTTCAGTGATCTCTTGGTTATTAAGTAGTGTATTGTTTAGCCTCCGTGTGTTTGTATATTTTACAGATTTTTCCCTGTAATTGATATCTAGTCTCATAGTGTTGTGGTCAGAATAGATACTTGATACAATTTCAATTTTCTTAAATTTACCGAGGCTTGATTTGTGACCCAAGTTATGATCTATCCTGGAGAATGTTCCATGAACACCTGAGAAGAAAGTGTATTCTGTTGTTTTTGGATGGAATATCCTATAAATATCAATTAAGTCCATCTTGTTTAATGTATCATTTAAAGCTTGTGTTTCCTTATTTATTTTCGTTTTGGATGATCTGTCCATTGGTGAGAGTGGGGTGTTAAAGTCCCCTACTATGATTGTGTTACTGTCGATTTCCCCTTTTATGGCTGTTAGCATTTGCCTTATGTATTGAGGTGCTCCTATGTGGGGTGCATAAATATTTACAATTGCTATATCTTCTTCTTGGATTGATCCCTTGATCATTATGTAGTGTCTTTCTTTGTCTCTTGTAATAGTCTGTGTTTTAAAGTCTATTTTTTCTGATATGAGAATTGCTACCCCAGCTTTCTTCTGATTTCCGTTTGCATGGAATATCTTTTTCCATCCCTTTCAGTCTGTATGTGTCCCTAGGTCTGAAGTGGGTCTGTTGTAGACATCATATACAGGTCTTGTTTTTGTATCCATTCAGCCAGTGTATGTCTTTTGGTTGGAGCGTTTAATCCATTTACATTTAAGGTAATTATCAATATGTATGTTCTTTTTACCATTTTCTTAATTGTTTTGGGTTTTTTTTTGTAGGTCTTTTCTTTCTCTTGTGTTTCCTGCCTAGAGAAGTTCCTTTAGCATTTGTTGTAAAGCTGGGTTGGTGGTGCTGAATTCTCTTAGCTTTTGCTTGTCTGTAAAGGTTTTAATTTCTCCGTCGAATCTGAATGAGATCCTTGCTGGGTGGAGTAATCTTGGTTGTAAGTTTTCTCCCTTCATCACATTAAATATGTCCTGCCACTCCCTTCTGGCTTGCAGAGTTTCTGCTGAAGGATCAGCTGTTAACCTTATTTGGATACCCTTGTATGTTATTTGTTGTTTTTCCCTTGCTGCTTTTAATATTTTTTCTTTGTATTTAGTTTTTGATAGTTTGATCAATATGTTTCTTGGCGTGTTTCTCCTTGGATGTATCCTATATAGGGTTCTCTGTGCTCCTGGACTTGATTAACTATTTCCTTGCCCATATTAGGGAAGTTTTCAACTGTAATCTCTTCAAATATTTTCTCAGTCCCTTTCTTTTTCTCTTTTTCTTCTGGGACCCCTATAATTCGAATGTTGATGTGTTTATTTTTGTCCCAGAGGTCTCTGACACTGTCCTCAATTCTTTTCATTCTTTTTTCTTTATTCTGCTCTGCAGTATTTATTTCCACTATTTTATCTTCCAGGTCACTTATCCATTCTTCTCCCCTCAGTTATTCTGCTATTGATCCCATCTAGAGAATTTTTAATTTCATTTATTGTGTTGTTCATCACTGTTTGTTTGCTCTTTAGTTCCTCTAGGTGCTTGTTAAATGTTTCTTTTATTTTCTCCATTCTATTTACAAGATTTTAGATTATCTTTACTATCATTATTCTGAATTCTTTTTCAGGTAGACTGCCTATTTCCCCTTCATTTCTTTGGTCTGGTGGGTTTTTACTTTGCTCGTTCATGTGCTGTGTGTTTCTCTGTCTTCTCATTTTGCTTAACTTACTGTATTAGGGGTCTCCTTTTCACAGGCTGCAGGTTCGTAGTTCCCATTGTTTTTGGTGTCTGCACCCAGTGGCTAAGGTTGGCTCAGTGGGTTGTGTAGGCTTCTTGGTGGAGGGGACTAGTGCCTGTGTTTTGGTGGATGAGGCTGGATCTTGCCTTTCTAGTGGGTAGGTCCATGTCTGGTGGTGTGTTTTGGGATGTCTTTGGCCTTATTATGATTTTGACAGCGTGTCTGCTAATGGGTGGGTTTGTGTTCCTGTCTTGCTAGTTGTTTGGCATAGGATGTCCACCACTGGAGCTTGCTGGTCGTTGAGTGGAGCTGAGCTTTGGTGTTGAGATGGAGACCTCTGGGAGATTTTCGCCGTTTGGTATTACGTGGAGCTGGGAGGTCTCTTGTGGACCGATGTCCTGAACTTAGCTCTCCCACCTCAGATGCACAGCCCTGCTACCTGGCTGGAGCACCAGCAGCCTGTTATCCACACGGCTCAGAATAAAAGGGAGAAAGAAAAAGAAAGAATGAAAGAAGAAGATAAAATAAAATAAAGTTATTAAAAGAAAAAATAATTATTAAAAAAAAATTTTTAAGGAATAAAAAAGAGAAAGACTTAAAGAAAGAAAGAAGAGAGCAACCAAACCAAAAAACAAATCCACCAGTGATAATGAGCACTAAAAACTATACTAAAAACAAACAAACAAAAAACACAGACAGAACCCTAGGACAAATGCTAAAAGCAAAGCTATACAGACAAAAATCACACACAGAAGCATACACATACACACTCACAAAAAGAGAAAAAGGGGGAAAATATATATCTTGTTGCTCCCAAAGTCCACCTCCTCAATTTGGGATGATTCATTGCCTATTCAGGTATTCCACAGATGCAGGGTACATCAAGTTGATTGTGGAGATTTAATCCACTGCTGTTGAGGCTGCTGGGAGAAATTTCCCTTTCCCTTCTTTGTTCGCACAGCTCCCGGGATTCAGCTTTGGATTTGGCCCCGCCTCTGCTTGTAGGTCGCCTGAGGGCATCTGTTCTTCCCTCAGAGAGGACGGGGTTAAAGTAGCAGCTGATTCGGGGGCTCTGGCTCACTGAAGCTGGGGGTGGCGTGGTGGGGGTGGGAGGGGCATGGAGTGTGGGGTGAGCCTGCGGTGGCAAAGGCCAGCGTGATGTTGCACCAGCCTGAGGCGCACTGTGTGTTCTGCCAGGGATGTTGTCCCTGGATCACGGGACCCCAGCAGTGGCGGAGTGCACAGGCTCCCGGGAGGGCAGGTGTGGGTAGTGACCTGTGCTTGCACACAGGCTTCTTGGTGGCTCAGCAGCAGTCTTAGTGTCTCATGCCCGTCTCTGGGGTCCGTGCTGATAGCTGCGTCTCTGCCCGTCTCTGGAGCTCCTTTAAGCGGTGTTCTGAACCCCTCTCCTTGCGCACCAGGAAACAAAGAGGCAAGAAAACGTCTCTTGCCTCTTTGGCAGCTCCAGGCTTTTTCCCGGCCTCCCTTCCGGCTAGCTGTGGTGCACTAGCCCCTTCAGGCTGTGTTCACGCCGCCATCCCCAGTCCTCTCCCTGCGCTCAGACCGAAGCCGGAGCCTCAGCTCCCAGCCCCGCCCACCCCGGCGGGTGAGCAGACAAGCCTCTCGGGCTGGTGAGTGCCGGTCGGCACCGATTCTCTGTGCGGGAATCATACCGCTTTGCCCTCTGCACCCCTGTTGCTGCGCTCTCCTCCGTGGTCCGAAGCTTCCCCCCTCCGCCACCCGCATTCTTCGCCCATGAAGGGGCTTCTAGTGTGTGGATACCTTTCCTCCTTCACAGCTCCCTCCCACTGGTGCAGGTCCCGTCCCTATTCTTTTGTCTCTGTTTTTTCTTTTTTCTTTTGCCCTACCCAGGTACGTGGGGAGTTTCTTGCCTTTTGGGAGGTCTGAGGTCTTCTGCCAGCGTTCAGTAGGTGTTCTGTAGGAGTTATTCCATGTGTAGATGTATTTCTGGTGTATCTGTGGGGAGGAAGGTGATCTCCGCATCTTACTCTTCTGCCTTCTTGAAGCTCTCCCCCATATTACTTCTTGATTCAAAGCCCTACAATGGTTTTATCATTTCATTCAGAGTAAAACCCAAATTCCTTAGAATGAACTCTGAAGCCACACACCATTGCCCATCCCCCCCATCTGACTTTATCGCCTGTTATTTTCTCCCTTGCTATGCTATCTCTGCTCCAACCTCACTGATTTCCTTGCTTTTTGTCTGGAAACATCTAACCCTGATATCTATGTGGCTTATTCCCCAACCTCCGTGAAATCTTTGCTTGAAAATCTTCTAAGTAAGACCTCCTCTGACCACTGTATTCAAAATTACAACCCCTCCTCTCCTACCCCACATTCCTACTCTCTTTCTCTACTTTTTTAATAACACTTAGCACCTTCTAATGTTGCAAGCTTTTAAAATTTGTTTACTATCTGCAGCTGAAATATAGAAAGAATATATCTCTGGAAAGAAGATAACTTTTAGTGTTTTCTTAAATTTTAGTTTTCTTAATTTTTGCCCAGTTTTGGTAATCTGAGAAAAATTAGACTCTTTAATGTACCAGCTTGTACCTCTAGCAACAATCACAAATAATTGTTGCAGTATTCAAATAGCAAATATTTATTGTTCAAATTATACTTTTGCACCAACTGTATATAAAATACCATATTATTGTAATGTACAAACCATATAAATAATAGGTTTTTGCCTTCCTAAAATAATCAAGTGATTTTAGATTGGTGAATAGAATAATCACCAGACATATATTAAACATGCCCAAATCCCTGTTTCTAGCTAAGTGACCTCTATTGAACACTAGACCTGTATATTAAGCTGTTTAATGGATGTTGTCATTTGGAACCTCAGACTCCATACCACATTCCTTACTACTCTATTTTTTCCTCTTGCCACCTTGAACGAGACATGGGCTTTCTTGACCACACACCTCTGCCTGGAACACACATTTTCCTTTGCCTGGAATACAATCCAGAAATCCCTCAACACAGATTGTTATCTCCTACTTATTCTGCAGGTCTCAGCTTCAATGTAGCCTGATTTTCCTAGAGTAAGTTAGGTGGGCCACTGTTTCCATAGCATCCCATAGCACTCATTGCACTTTACCTGCACCATTTGTTGAATGTAAGCTCTCTGAAAGAGCAAGTACTTCATGAGACTGGGTCTAGCGCTTAACGTATTGTCTAGCATATAGTAGGTACTCAGTATATATTTGATCAACTGAAAACAGTAGAAAAATGGTAACACAAATGCAGTAAAACACATCTTCAGAAATATTTAATGACATGGGAAAATGGTCAGATGTGGTAAGTAAAAAGTATATGCTATGAGATTATATATAATGTAATTTCAATTTTGTAAAATAAGAAATATGCAAATTTTTACACTGAAAAAAGTTAGAAATATACCAAAATGTTTTGTTGGCAAAAAATTATGTGATTAAAAAAAAACTTCATTTTTATAATGAATGTATATTTGGTTTATGATCAGATAAAAAATTCTTCAAAAAGGGAAATCAGTATTATTTTGTATATTCCTGTTAAAAACATAAAGGATTAAAAAACATTATTTTATAATTCCTTTTAGTTATTTTTGGTGGAAGATTTTGACATTTTTATATTCTTTGTGGCACATGAAATATTTTTCAAATCAGATCCAGCAATGCAGATCCTAAGCTAATGTAGATTTTCCTAGGTTTGGAGACACTCATGAACACTAATGTAATTCTATAATTCTATATTACATTATATATTGTATGTAGTTCTGTAATGTAATGTAACTCCATTCTGTCAGGTCTGTGTTTTTTTTTAAAAGAACTGTTTCTTTCCTAAGTAAATACTTCTGAAAATATTGTCATTTTTCTTACTAATTAGGATATCAAAGGGTTTAGCATTAACAGCCTAATTTAAAGAATGTAAATGTGAATTACTTCACAGGGGAAGAATGCACAAAATATACCCATTTTGCTATTTCAAAGCTTAGTAATTCTCGCTGGCCTATTAATATTCAGCCTTCTTATATTTTTTACCTCTCAATTACATATTAAAAATTATTCTGAAGTGAAAAATACATTGTTCATTGAGATTAATTTTAACTTGTTTATTTCACAATAGTTTATACAGTACCCTCACATGCTTGGCAGAATGCTTTGAGAGTAAAAAATGAGTGAGATATGGTTCCTGTCTTTGAGGTGCTCACAGTCTATTGAGGGAGAAATATGACAAAAATATATATGATAATACAGCACAGAAAATCATGTTATTTAGAGACAACAAAGTACTTGAGGCTCAAAGGGATCTGAAAGAGTGTCATTGAAGTCAGTACCTTTCACATCATTTCTGGTTCAAGCCATCATTTCTTACCTTGTTTGGTATAATAGCCCCCAGCTGGTCACCCTGCTTCTATCCCTGCCTTCCTGCAATCTATTCTCAACACAGTGGCCAGAAGATACTTTCAAAAATATATTAGACAATGTCATGCTTTGCTCAAAACTCTCCCCTGGCTCCCCCTTTTACTAAGAAGGAAACCAAAGTCCTTCCAAGTCCCTTCTGATTGCCTCCTCCTTCCCCATCGCCAAATTGCCTCTTTATTTTTATCTCTTTTATGCTCCCTTTTGCTGAATCTCCTGTAGCCACATTAATCCTGTGATTTTTTTCAAATCTACCAGGATGTTTACACTTTGGGGACCTTATACTTGCCTTTCCTCTGCGGGAAAATCTAGACCCAGCATGATTCCCTCCTTACTTCCTTTAAGTCGTGATCACACGTTACCTCCTGTATGAGGCCTACCCTGGCCAGACCATGTAAAATTACAACTTGTGCATTCAGACACTCCTAATTCCCATATCCTGTCCTCATTTTTCTTATTTGTCTTGTACTTAGCACTATCCAGCATTCTTATTATCTCTCTCACTCAGTCACAGATTATTTTATTCAATAACATACTGAATACATTTACAGAAGGGTATATTAAATGGTCAATAAATAATGAAGGAATGACTGAATCTTGTTTTTATTCTAGTAAAATCTTAGTTGTTATAAATTCAGAATTTGTGATGATTCTTCTTGGATTCATTTGAAATTTATGTTTACATTTTCTGTTGAAAATTGTGGTTCCTTTGTAACTAAATAACTTTTAAGTTAAAAAGAGAGAGAAAAGAGGGAGAAAAGAAATTATAGCCTTTATAGGAAATCTGTTTTCAATCAATTTTTACTGAATTCATGCAGTTAATAAAAGAAAAGCTGATTTCTAGCTGAAAAGCCCTGCCTAAAATCTTGATAGTTATTTGTTGGTATAATTATGTTACTAAAGTAATAAAATTTAATTTTTAAAAATTGGTGAATTCTTTAGATGAACTGATTTTGGACTAGTCTCAGCGAATTGCTCTGCATTCAAGATAATTAAAATAATATTAGGGCTTCCCTGGTGGCGCAGGGGTTGAGAATTTGCCTGCCAGTGCGGGGGACACAGGTTCGAGCCCTGGTCTGGGAGGATCCCACATGCCGCGGAGCAACTGGGCCCGTGACCCACAACTACTGAGCCTGCGCGTCTGGAGCCTGTGCTGCGCAACAGGAGAGGCCGCGATAGTGAGAGGCCCGCGCACCGCGATGAAGAGTGGCCCCCGCTTGCCGTAACTGGAGAAAGTCCTCGCACAGAAACGAGGAGCCAACACAGCCATAAATAAATAAATTAATTAATTAAAAAAAATAATAATAATATTAAAAGAAATCATATAAAATGGAATGTTACAAGGATGTAGTCTTTAGTTTCATAAACTTCTGACATTCTAGAAATCTTTGGTTCCTGATGGAAGGCACTAATAAGAGCCTTTAGTCTCACTAATAGCTAAAGCATGTTCTGTTGGAAAGATACATTAGAGACACATTAATTATTTGAGGCAACTGGAGCACCATTATTTCACTGAAACATTTTGGTGACCTTGAAAAGGGGAAATGGAAACAATGGACTAGTAACAAAACCCTGTGGCATTAAATGATTTCTGCAAAGTCTGGAAGAATTAATGAGTGCGTAAGTGTTCAGTAGTCACATAAATTTGGTCCCTTCTCCAATTAATTCAATGTGCTGCATCCACCAAGTATGATCCTGAGCTCTCTACCAAGGAATCAGCGTTCAAGATGGCCGTAGCTCTGTCTCTCAGCAACACTTAAAGAAGTTAACTTTGTTAAGGAAAAAAAGACATGATGAAAATAAAGATCTATTTGGAATTTTAAAAGACCCAGGGCTCCTCCCACTCTTCCCTGGAGAAATTATCCAACTGCTAATGTGATTTGCAAAGGAGTCTTTCAAACTGCCTGCTGCCTAATTAGCTTTATGAAAAATACACATCAAACTTGTTTTGAGTGGTGGGTTTATTGTGTGGAAAATGATACAAACACACAACTACTGAATGAAAACAAGTAAACTTCTCATCAAAGATGTTAGAATTAATCCAAAGAGCAGATGAGTAAGCTGGTCTTTCTTCTCAAATTGCCAAGCAGGTGGGAGGTATGAATTGGTGTCTTTTATGAGCGCTTGGTTGAAATGAAGAGAGTGTGAGCTTCTCTCCGCCCCCGATTATTTTATGTTCATTTTAATTTTCAGTTCTCAAAGATATTTCAAAGTGAGATACTGTTCTTTCCTTTCCTCTTTCAAAGTTTCATCAATTAGTGTTTGACGCGTGTATGAAATGATAAGCATTAGCTAGCATAATAAAGAAGCAGGAAAGCAATTTGTCTTTTACAGCCATATATTTGAAAAAGTAATCAGTGTTTATAAGTTCTTCCCAACTCCTTTTTTCCTAACAAATGAGTTTTTGTTCTGAAATTGTGAGATTAAAGAATAATTGGAGTATAAACTGAAAATGGTGCATATGGAAGGGTTTGGCTGAATTGATTCTATTTAACATTTGGCCTCCTGTTTCCATCATTGCTAATTAAATGAACTGAATCTAGACTGAAGATGAGCTAGTGTATGCAACATTGCTGTGAAATCTTTAAAATGCTCTAAATTGGAGAGAACCTATACAGTAGGAAGATCCCCTCTGGAGAGACTGGGGATCAAATGCCAATTCTGTCACTTTTTGTGTGGCATTGAATAAACAACTTATCTTTTCTGAATCTCAGTTTCCTCGTTGTAGCATGGATATGCTATAACATTAGAAATGAAGGATTATGGAGTATTGTTGCATGATGCTCCATAATATTAGGACTTCATCTTGATCTTCTCCTCTTCTATATCTGTTTCATACTCCAAAGGACCAACACTGACCTTTTGATGCAGACCAGGACATATAACAGCTTCTCTCTAGTGTAATTGTCAGATAAAAAGTATAAACGCTGGTGTCTGATGAATGCAAAATGTGCAGTTTTTATGTGGTTATATCTTTGAAAACTCTGTTTCTTTTGTCTCTATGGGATTATTCTTACATAAATCTGAGTTCACTTGAGGAAAGTTTTCAAAAAGCAACAGGAATATTTTTCAATTTAAGGTAGTCAAAGCTCTGACTAAATCATAAAAGCAGAATAATTTTCTTCCCTAAGATATTAGTGTGGTCGGAAAGGTTGGTTGGACTACTTGGATGAATATGAAAAAGCTTAAATGAAAATATGAGGGGAAAACACTGTCACACATGTGTATTCTAATTTACTTATAAAATGTTAGCCTTCCCTAGCTTCATAAAGAATAAATCCTCTAAACTGAGAGTAGGTTAGCACAAAATCCAAACAACAAATACCATTGCTTCATTAATATCACAATTCTCCCATTCTTCCTGTATGTTCACAAGTCCTTCATACAACCCCAAAGTAAAGCAAAGAAAAACAAAACAAAACAAACAACAAACTAACCTCCAATGTAAATAACGAAGAAAAACCAAACTACTACCAACATCATCACCACCAACTACACCAAAAAGCCAAGTCCAAACCATAACTAGCAGATATTTAGAAATAATTGTGATCATTAACGTTACCATGTTTCAACAGCATAAAGACTCAGTTCAACTCCTGAACACCATACACAAAAATGAAATCAAAATGGATTAAAGACCTAAATGTAAGGCCAGACACTATTAAACTCTTAGAGGAAAACATAGGCAGAACACTCTATGACATTAATCACAGCAAGATCCTTTTTGACCCACCTCCTAGAGAAATGGAAATAAAAACAAAAATAAACAAATGGGACCTAATGAAACTTAAACGCTTTTGCACAGCAAAGGAAACCATAAACAAGATGAAAAGACAACCCTCAGAATGAGAGAAAATATTTGTAAACGAAGAAACTGACAAAGGATTAATGTCCAAAATTTACAAACAGCTCATGCAGCTCAATAACAAAAAAACAACCCAATCCAAAAATGGGCAAAAGACCTAAATAGACATTTGTCCAAAGAAGATATACAGATTGCCAACGAACACATGAAAGAATGCTCAACATCACTAATCATTAGAGAAATGCAAATCAAAACTACAATGAGATATCATCTCACACCAGTCAGAATGGCCATCATCAAAAAATCTACAAACAAATGCTGGAGAGGGTGTGGAGAAAAGGGAACACTCTTGCAGTGTTGGTGGGAATGTAAATTGAAACAGCCACTATGGAGAACAGTATAGAGGTTCCTTAAAATCTAAAAATAGAACTACCATATGACCCAGCAATCCCACTACTGGGCATATACCCTGAGAAAACCATAATTCAAAAAGAGTCATGTACCACAATGTTCATTGCAGCTCTTTTTACAATAGCCAGGATATGGAAGCAACCTAAGTGTCCATCGACAGATGAATGGATAAAGAAGATGTGGCACATATATACAATGGAATATTACTCAGCCATGAAAAGAAATGAAATTGAGTTATTTGTAGTGAGGTGGATAGACCTAGAGACTGTCATACAGAGTGAAGTAAGTCAGAAAGAGAAAAACAAATACCGTATGCTAACACATATTTATGGAATTAAAAAAAAAAAAGAAAGGTTCTGAAGAACATAGGGGCAGGATAGGAATAAAGATGCAGATGTAGAGAATGGACTTGAAGACACGGGGAGGGGGAAGGGTAAGCTGGGATGAAGTGAGAGAGTGTCATGGACTTATATACACTACCAAATGTAAAATAGATAGCTAGTGGGAAGCAGCCACATAGCACAGGGAGATCAGCTGGGTGCTTTGTGACCACCTAGAGGGGTGGGATAGGGAGGGTGGGAGGGAGATGCAAGAGGGAGGAGATATGGGGATATATGTATATGTATAGCTAATTCACTTTGTTCTAAAGCAGAAACTGGCACACCATTGTAAAGCAATTATACTCCAATAAAGATGTTAAAAAAAAACTCAGTTCATATGTAATTAGACAATATTAGAAGAAAAATTGGAAGAATAAAATTCTAAATGCCAAGATTTAAATTTCTAATACACTTCTGCTATGGCTTTCATATACTACTGAAAGTTTTGAGGGCACCAACATTCATTCCTTAACTGAAAATTGCATTTATTGAGAACTGTTATTTAAAATTCTTCAGCACATCCTTATAAGTCAGCTACCATTTTGAAGAATATCTTTACTTTATTCTTATAACATCCCATAAAAAGGCATACTTATCTTTGTTTGACCAATGAAGAAATCTAGTTTCAGAGAATTTAAGTTATATGCCCAAGGAGTCAAGTTGATAAATGGTAGGACCAGCTTCGAACCCTAATTTTAAAACTGGTGTTCATTTCATTCCACTATGGATTTCTTCCAATAATAACTGCCTTGCTTACTGTATAGGATTATTGTAAATAATGCGTTTTAAAGCATTTTACAAAACTGTGAAATTCTGTGCATATATGTTAAATATATATGTGATCTCTCTGTTTTGGGGAGATTCGATGAGAAACTAAGCCACATGTAAACAGTGTGGTATAATGGAAAGAACTTGATTTTTAGGATCAAATAGGGGGTTAAAATATGGTCCTTCTGGGATGTTATTTTACACCTTATATATATCACACTGGAAAGGGATTCATGGCTTTGCCTTTGGTATTTTCTTCATTCACAGCATAATCTATGACAGCTGTTTCCTCTTCGTGATTTATATCCCAGTCCTAAATTTTCAGAGATCCCTTCCCTGAATACCCTATTTAATATCTTCATTGGCATTAGACTACTCCGTAGCATCTCCTCCAATTTCGACCTTTTAATCACGTTATTATTTAAATTACTGATTTTTGCTATTGTTGTTTGCTTGCTTATTGTCTTCTGGGAATCTTGTCTTTCTTCATAACACTGTAACCCTTGGTATACAGTTGGTGTTTAATAAATACGTGTTAGAAGAGTATTAGGGTATAGGAGGTCTTCGTTCCATTTTAAGGCTGGCCACCAGCTAGCTATGTGACATAGTAAGTTACTTAACTCTTGTGGACCTCAGAATTCTCATCTTTTAAAATAATAGCAAAACTATAGAATCCACAAAGTTTTCAGATACATTATTGTCTTAAAATAAGGAAATGAGAGAGTCAGACTAAAAGAACATTTAAATTCTTTTCAATTCTAAAGTTTGATGTATCTAAGTCTTTGATATATAGCTTATACTCAATTGGCCTACATGTAATCACATAGAAATATGTACAAATATGTACAAAAGTATGTTGGGATTTGGAAAACTTATATGTTGTTTCTTTTCTTCTACTGACTATTCATACTAATTATGATCTAGGTATTCCATGACTATTATATCTGTATATGCTAGACATTGCAAATTTTTAAAGTTGAACAATATAATATTTTTTAAATAGTATTTTTTCCTAGAATTTTAGTCAAGACCTTGATCGGAATTATGATCAGCACTCAACAGTGTAAGCCTCTGAAGAATTCTGCCCTTTGGCTGCCTTTGTCATTGCATTTCATATTTCTCATGACTTAGAGTCTATTCAGTTAGTAATCATCAACTCCTCACTATTTCTTTCAGTCAGAATCATTTGCATATCACCCTCCCTTTCATTTTTTCTTTTTTTTCTAAAATAGCAAGTTAGGCTTCTGTAAGGATAACACTGTGTTTAAAACTAATTAAATAAAGTGAAGAACATGAGATTTTTGGTGATGACCCTGCTGAAATGATTGCTAAAATGTATTTCATTATTGAATTAAAGGATCATGCCCTAGAAGAACAGAAGGACCAGATAGGAAACTCAGTGAATCTAATTTCATTAATATTTATTTTTCAAGTTTCCACTGCTAAATTATTTTAGGATTTAGAATGTTATCAAATAGCCTTTGGAGTAAACTCAACTTTTTCTCCTTTAGGTGTTGCAACAATTTATCTAAAAGAAATCCTTGGAGGGGTTAGTTGAATAGAAAATTGCATTTTTATTTTCAGTCATTTCCTAATTTAAAATTTTCTTTACAATTCCTACCTCTCCAAAAATACTATTTATTTTAAGTGTACGAAATTAGGATAATCACAATTCTTGTTTCATCACACATTTGCATCACTGGTCTATGACTTAAGGTATTTATTTATTTGTTTGTTTGTTTGTGTTTTTATTGGGTTGGCCAAAAGTTTCATTTGTTTTTTTCTGTACGATGGTTCCAGTAGCACTTAGTTGTCTTTAACTTCATTTGAAACAATTTTGTTAGATTGTATGTGATAGCTGTCATATCAGCATGCATTTAAAAAAAGACATCAAAACTGGTGAATTTTTGTGTAGCCATTTTAATATTGAAGATGGAAGAAAAAAGCAACATTTTAGGCATATTATGATTATTTCAAGAAAGGTAAAAACACAACTGAAACGCAAAAAAAGATTTATGCAGTCTGGAGAAGGTGCTGTGACTGATCAGATGTGTCAAAAGTGGTTTGCAAAGTTTCATGCTGGAGATTTATTGTTGGACGATGCTCCACAGTTGGGTAGACCAGTTGAAGCTGATAGCAATCAAATTGAGACATTAATTGAGAACAATCAATGTTATACCATGCAGGAGATAGCCAACATACTCAAAATATCCAAATCAAGCGTTGAAAATCATTTGTACCATTGTACCATTCGTTATTTTCATCGCTTTGATGTTTGGGTTCCACATAAGTTAAGCAAAAAAAAACCTTCTTGACCACATTTCCACATGCGATTCTCTACTTAAATGTAATGAAAATGTTCCATTTTTAAAACAAATTGTGACAGGCAATGAAAAATGGATACTGTACAATAATGTGGAACAGAAGAGATCGTGGGGCAAAGGAAATGAACCATCACCAACCACACCAAAGGCCGGTCTTCATCCAAAGAAGGTGATGTTGTATATAAGGTGGGATTGGAAGGGAGTCCTCTATCATGAGCTCCTTCTGGAAAACCAAATGAGTAATTCCAACAAATACTGCTCCCAATTAGACCAACTGATAGCAGCACTCGTCGAGAAGTGTCTAGAATTAGTCAACAGAAAACACCTAATCTTCCATCAGGATAACGCAAGACCTCATTTTTGAGTTTCTTTTTGAGTTTCTTTGATGACCAGGTCAAAACAGTTACAGCTTGGCTGGGAAGTTCTGATTCATCTGCCATATTCACCAGACATTGCACCTTCAGATTTCCATTTATTTTGGTCTTTACAAAATTGTCTTAATAGAAAAAATTTCAATTACCTGGAAGACTGTAAAAGGCACATGGAACAGTTCCTTGCTCAAAAAGATAAAAAGTTTTGGGAAGATGGAATTATGAAGTTGCCTGAAAGATGGCAGAAGGTAGTGGAACAAAAGGGTGAAATGTTATTCAATAAAGTTCTTGGTGAAAATGAGAAATGTGTGCTTTACTTTTACTTAAAAACCGAAAGCACTTTTTGGTCAACTCAATATTTATGTTGTATTTACTTATGCATGTATGTATTTACTCATTTTAAAATAAGCATCCAAGAACCCATCATCCAACACAAAAACTAGAATATTGATAATAACTAACATCCACCTATAAAGTCGTCCCCTAACCTGTCCCAAATTTATCTAACTCCTCTACCCACCTACTCTTTGTTACCCTGATTTTTATCCTTACCATAAACTTCAGTCTCATCCACTACCCTTGGTCCACAAGCTATGTCTTGCTAAAATGAATGATCTTTTAAGGTTCTTTGGTTCCAAACAATGGAAATTGATGCTAGTTAATCAGAATTAACTAGAATTAAGCAAATTTAATATAATTTAATGGAATTAAACAGAATTAACTAGAATTAACATCTAGTCAATCAGAAAAAATATTGTTTTGAATATGAGAGAGTTTAAGCAATGGAAGGAGAGTTTAGGAATCAAGCTTTAAAGGACAGGAACTAAAGTAACAACTGCAAAAACGCGTAGACAGGTTTTGTTGAGGGGGTGGGGGGGCATGAATCAACTCCAGTGCTTTCAAATGTGTGATTGGTCTGGCTTGAATCATGTACCACCCTTCTCTGGGAAGAGAGAAAAAACATCTTAATGAACTGTCCCACCAGACTGTATCCAATGGAAGAACAGATCTCCCAATGCAAATTTAGGTTATTTCATAAAGAAGGAGTTAAACATTGGGGCCAAAGGTTACATAGGTTCATACCAGAAATACTTTCTTCACTCCAGACTTTGGGGCTAGTCATTTTAATATATGTTTATAATCCCCAGCTGAATGTAACATTGCAATCTTTGACCTAGAACTCAGGCCCCCTTATTCCACGCCTATTAATGTTGAATTATATGTCATTACCTCTATCCATTTGTGACCTTAAAAAATGGACATTTCACATGGTTTAACTAAACATAGCTGCATAAGGAGCAGAAGTGACTCCCACACAGAAAGTTTCCTCTTTCTAGTTACTACAAGAAGAGCTCATTGTTATTGTTTTTTTTTAATTTTTGAATTTGTAACTTCTATGGTTAGTGTTTCCATTATGATGTACAGCAAACAACCTCAGATAATAGGATAGCATGGGCTATTGGGCAGAAAGATTTGGGTCTCAGTGCCCATAATGTTTACTAAGTGGGTGACCTCAGGGAAATTACTTCTCTGAAACTTGATTTCTTTATCTACTAAGCAGGAACAGCTAATGTTTCTTTTCTCACATTGTCCTGCTGACTGAAAGGAGAATATGCATTTAAAATGCTTAGCATAGAGCCTGGCGCAGAGAAAGCATGACATCAATGTTAGTTATTGCCATTGAATAATGACACATAACTGCTGCAATTTGAAAATTCCCATATTGAAGCTTCAATCAGCTCAGCTAATCTAGGTTAGACAATAGAATTTATTTTGGGGACAGACATTCTCTTTTCTTCAGGTGAGTACATTTTGGTTGAAAGTATAAACTATAAACAGTGCTTTGGGGGATCCTCCTTCAGACTGAGAATTTAAATATTTTGTTAAACAAGAAGAACAGTTCTATTCACAGGGCAGTGCCCGTGTAAATTTAGGGAAATGTGTGCACCTGTGTGAGACACCTGAGAGACAGCATTTTCTAGTTGAGAGTTTATAAGGGACCAGCTCTGAAAACTATTGATTGTGGTTGGGAACTGTGCCTGTGCTCTGTTCAAATAATGCCCTTAGGAGATCAGGGACAGAGACCCCATTACTTTATTAATCCCATACATCTTTTATTTTGCCTCACGTGTGGAATATTTTTTCTTGCCTTTGCTTATCTAAAAATTAAAAACTTCTTAACTGTAACACAGGAATAACATGGTCATGTGTAATTCTCAGAGTAGTTGTAAAAGTCTGCAATAAGGGAATGAATATAGAGTGACATTTTGTGCACCATAAATCACTTTATACAACTAAGGCACTATTATTTTAATTATGTTTATATTGTTTAGGGCAAAGGCAACATTGAGTAGTAGTTAACAGCTTGAACTCCAGAGCCACACTGCTTGAATTCAAATCCAAACTCTACCACCATGGGCAAGTGACTTGAACTTTAAGTGGCTTATTTTCCTGACCTATAAATTGAGGATAATAATGGTACCTTTCTCACTATTGTTTCTAGAATTAAATGTGTTCATATATGAAAAGCACTTAGAACAATGCCTGGCACAAAATAAATGATACAAAATAATGATAGCTATTATTATTATTATTGTCTTCCTTGTTAAAGCTGAGGCAAGTTCTACTTTTCACATTTATTTCAAGACTCATAAGTACAGCTCTAATCACACTGCTATGCCTTATTTATAAGTTGTCCTGGAATTATATTGTTGAGTGAATTATTCATATCTTTATATCTTGTTTTTGCATCTGGATTATGTGGTCCTTTGGGGGTAGGGCACGTTGTCTGCACTTCGTTATTTCCCAAAGGGACTAATAACTCTCATGTGAATTAAATCCCTCTTCCATTCTTTTTCACTTACATATTGGTTTCTCTCAACCATTTTGCATTTTTTATTTTGGCAGAAGAGCATGGAAAGCTGCTGGATTACACTGAAAGCACTTTTGGTATCACTTCCCAGTTCAGTTTCTTTGCACAGTGAATAATAGCTAGGGCTGTTGGGCCAACATGAAAAGGTACTCAAATTTGGTTCTGTTAGGACGAAGTTGGCTACTGCTTTCATGGATGAGATTATCAGAACATATTTAAAAAGTCTGTACCTCAAACATTCACTGTGAGGAGGACTCAGTTCTTGGCAACATACAGTCTCTCTCTCTGCCTCTCTGTCTCCCTCCCTCTCTCTCTCTTTCCCCTTCTTTCTCTCTCTCTCTCTCTCTCTCTCACACACACACACACACACAACCAAGAACAAAAAGATATAGAAATGAATTTTCAAACAATTATTTCCAAATAATAGCTGAAAAATTTGGCCTGAAGCATTTGTCATTAATAAGGCATATTATCAAGCTAGAAAGGTATATTATATATTAACATTTTTAGCTTGTTTAATAACTCTTAAATGTTTAGACATATGACAAGTCGTCCTCCATTTGTACTCTTTTATTGTGTTTAAAATGCTTTAATTCTTTAATGACAGATAAATGGGTTATACCTAATGTAGATATAATTTGTAGGGAACTGATTTCAGAGAGAAATGTCATGCTACATCTGTAGGTTGGAGTTTCATAAGTATTAATAAGTGTTTCTATTTACAACAATGAATTCATTCATCTAACAAATATTTATCGAGTTCCAACTGTGTCCAGGTATTCCTATAGGTACTGAAGTCACAGTAGTGAGCAAAATAGACAAAAAGTCCTTGCTTTGGAGGAGTTTATGTTCTAATGGGGGAGGAAGATAATAAATAATAGGTAAATATATTATAGGATCATTTAGTAATAAGTGCTATGGAGAAAAATAAAGCAGTGAAGGAGAATATAGGGCTGGCAGAGAGTGTTGCTAGTTTATATGGTAGCCAGGGAAGACCTTCATGGGAAGATATCATTTGAGCAGAAGCCTGAAGGAAATGAGGGAAAACTGCAGATATCTGGGCAAAGAGCATTCCAGGCAGGTAGAGGCAGTGGTGAGTGTAAAGGTCCTGAGATGAGAGTGGAAGAGGCATATTCAAGGAACAAGGTGCTGGGGGAGAGAGGTAGGAGTTGAGGTCAGCAAGGGGTTGTGAGCAACAAGACTCCAGTGGTCTTGGTAGGGCATTCTAAGGACTTTGGCCTTTATTATGATTGAGATGAGAAGTTACTGGTGTTTTGAGCAGAGGAGTGACGTAATCTGAATCAGGTTTAAACAATACCTCTGGCTAATATTGCATTGAAGGATGGGAAATCTACAGGCTGAACTATCTGAATGGTAGAGTTGGGCAGGGATTCAATCTGGAGACATTAGGCCAAGCAAGAATCATCATTTTAGACAAATCTTAAGGAAAAGCAAAATCTTTCTTAAAGGGCAAACATTTAGATATTAGAGTATGAGCTACTGCTCCTCAAAGTATTTCATATTATACCAACATCCTTATAAAAAATTATATTTTCCCTCAAGGAGAAAAGATGCTGGATATAAAAGGTTTGAAATAAAGGTTTCCTGATGTTCTAAAACACAGTAGTAATATATCGAGTCACATAAATTATCACATTTAATTTTTCTGATGAAACACAAACTGCATATACTCTAGCTTTTAGAGAACAGATATATTCTGTCATAGAAGCCAAGAAATAAAATATTAATCAAAACACTTAAAATATGGATTTTGTAAAAACATAATTGTGAAATTGGGACAGATTTAAATCCAAACTTAAAATGACAGTTCTGTGGTTTTTATAATGTCAGTATCACAATATAAAAAAGAATATTCAAGTTAAGTCAATAAAGAGTGAATCATTGGTAGCTGTAAATATAACTTTGGCTTACATTGTTGGTAAATCCGAATCAATATGAAAGACTTCTGACAAAATCAGAATTCCTTCTTCCTGCCCATTCTTACCCCAACCCTTTCTTTTTGCATTTTGAGAATAAATACTGACATATTAATTTACCATAAGTCATAAAAACTGCAGTCTCTTGAGCAGATTTCAGTTTCTTTATTATGATCCTAGAGACTGTGGCTCATTGATTCTGTATGTTATTGTCTGTTATGTGTAAAAATTGTGATGCTATTTAAGATAATAATGCACTAAATAAACAGAAATCCTAATTATATGCTCTTGTATAGTGGATGCTGACCTGTAATTCTTCAGGTGTATATCTGCTTAGCTGAGCAAACAGATTACTATTTGCCTTGAAAAATAGAATGATTTTAGATACATACTCTTTTTCTCATATTTAATAGCATTTAATTGTTTCATATTGTGCAACCATGGGCCAAAAAATAAACTTTTATTAAATTTCTACTGTCAGGCATAATGCTGGATGCTTAAGAGAAAAAACATGACTCAAAGGTCCTTGCTCTTAGGGTTATTGTATAATTTTTTTAATCTTTATTGAAGTATAATTGCTTTACAATGTTGTGTTAGTTTCTGCTGTACAACAAAGTGAATCAGCTATATGTATACGTATATCCTCATATCCCCTCGGGTTATTGTATAATTTGGAGGAACCATTTTTCTGAGAAGATTTAAGGTTTTTCTCCTTACTCTTTATAAGTTATAAATATATTTATAATTTAGAAACTCTGTTGTAGAATTAAATTTAATTAGCATTAATAAGAACCCATTTTTGCTCAGGGACATGCGAGGTGCTAGTTATAAAGACAGGAGATTTCTGTTCTCATGAAGGTTACCATGACTGACTAGAGAACCACACAGGGCAACTATACCAGAGTTTGTGAGTGGGTTGTCTGATTCTACTGTAGGAGCTCAGAAAGGGGTGAGACAATTATGGACTTGGTTTGGTCAGGAGTCATGAGGACATGGTTCTGGACTATGGCCTGAGGTATGAGAAGTCTGTGAAATACAGGAAGAATGTTTCAGAGATTCAGTCTATTGAGAATAAGAAACTATGGCTTATGAATTAGAATTAAGGATTTGAGGAGAACAGGGAAAAACGCACTTGGGCTTAGGTTGCTTTTGAAAAGAAAACAGCGAAGAATCGATACATTCGCAGGAGGTAACTGACTATTGACTGGAACACCGGATGCGGGTGCCTTACGAGGATTTGTACTCCAAAACAAAAAAATTTTTTTTAACTGCGTGTTGATAAATATTGAGTGTTTTCGAGTAACATCTTACAGAATGTATTTAGTGTCTTCATTGCGGAAATTTCTTAAATGTTCTTCAGAAGACAATGAGGTCATTCAACCAGGTTTCATCAGCCCCAAGCGGGGCAAGCGAAGGTGGTGGAGAAGAGCCCGGGAAGCTGCCAGAGCAGGCAGAGGAGGAATCCCAGATTTTGAACGGAACTGGCCACTGTAAGTGGTTCAAGGTGTGAATGGGATTTGGATTCATTTCCATGAGAAACCGAGAGGGAAGCCCCGTGGATATTCTAGTTGA